>NC_134836.1:38896768-39529142 GCF_004210375.1 Tachypleus tridentatus
CAGGAAATCCTTATCGCGTTCTCTTTACTATTAAAATTTAAAATATACGTATATATATATAAATATACAATTACAAATCTGGTTTATTTTAATTCTATGAACAAAACAAATAATTATGACTTTTTGAAATATCCTTGGGTTTCAACTTAATACTAAAGGTTTCCTAAAAATGATTTATAAGTGAAAGTTAATAAACTTTAACAGAAGTGGTAAATATGCAGATTTCGTTAAATTATTCTGGCCAACATTTCATCGTATTATGTCTAGTAACACAAAACAACAGAAATTAATTTGAAAAATGAACAATTGATCGTAAATATAATTAATGTCCTGCGATGGCACGGGTGTAAGTTTATAGATTTACAACGGCAAAATCCGGAGTTTAATTCTCCGCAGTGGAAACAAGGCTTTTCCTTTAGTCTATCAATTCGGAATTAGAGTTGGTTATCGCAGATGGTCCTTAAGTAGTTTCGAACGGATATCTGAAAACAAACAAACCAGTTGGAGTAACTCAATTAATTGTCCTGTGTATTTCGTTGTGATTGTTAAATATAGATGAACTGGCACTTTCTTTTACATTGTGTTTGGTTTCTTTATTCAATCCAGTCAGAATCAGAAATTCGGTTTATCTTTGAGATACATCTGCTATCATTAGCTGATTGCTATTTCTACCTGTAAACATGTCGTTGTATCTGAGGATACACAGCTATAACAATGTAATTTTACTCAGATCCAGTAATTGCAAATGTCCAAAAATGCCATTATTATGAATTATAATTCTAAAGGCAAGATGTAGAAATCTGTAAAAGTGTTTGGAATGAATAGACTATCCGAGAAACAATCAATAGTTTGAACTACTGAATAATATTACACTTGTATATAATTTCTATATTTAGTGCTTTTTATGTTATACATTTCATTTATAATCGTATAATTCCATTTATAAAATATGCCATATTGAACAAATACGATGAAATCTTAGCGTTTTCGACAGGTAGTTTTTATTTCCTTCCTTTTCTATAATTCTGAAGAGTTCAGCTCCCCCAATGGCTCAGAGGCAAGTCTAAAACTTTACAACCCTGAAACACGGTATTCACTACGCATAGCTCATTGTGTCACTGTGCACTCAAGAACAATCAATTAATAGATAGGACTAGTCACTCTGTTGAAAACGCTAGGATTTCTTGTTTTTGTTTATGTGTGTTCATGACTGTGGTTTAGTACTTGTTTTGTACCTATGTAATTTCTGATGTCATTTTTAAAGTAGACTTCAGTCTATTATTTTAGTTTTAGATCTAGAACTTTTTATAATAGATTTAACCTATAAAAATATGTTTAAGAAGGCTAGTCTATAACTGTAATTTGTACTGACACGCAAATTAGCTCTGAAACAGCATAGAATCTCATTACGTTTATGATGTTTCCCTGAAAGCCGTACTAAGTTGCACTGCCTTAAGGACAGCTTCTAAGCTGTGTTGTAATAATATTAAGAAACAAAATCGATACTTTCCATGCTTAAGCAAATTATGTTTGTATAGCGTAAGTGATCATTGTTTGAGATTATAGTAAATTATGAACATTAAGGTTAATGCAACACAATAAGCAACTTTGTTAAAGTTTGTCATTAGAACTAGAGATAATAATAGCTTGTAGGTACGGGCCTGACTACTCGAAGGATTAGTAAGACGCGAACCAAATAGAAAGCTGTGACAGCTAATTTTGTGGCTGGAAACGCGGCACACATACCTACACCTAAGTCTGGAAAGGTAGGATTAGGGGTTGAAGTAGAGGATTACTAAGTTATAGTGTATAAGCGACTTTCTAGGTGTTTCAGAGATTTGCTAGCTGAAGTGAGAAAGCTTATGTTTATACTACTTATAAACACAATATAAACTTGGAATGCAAAACATAAAACAACGTAAATAGGTGTTCATGATAAAATGCCTCCAGCTAATACAGCGGTAAGTCTCCGGAATTACAACGCTAAAATCAGGGGTTCGATTCCCCTCGGTGGGCTGAGCAGATAGCCCTTTGTGGCTTTGCTATAAGAAAAACACACACACAGAAAACACATTCATGATAGTAAGAAACACGAAGGGTAAAAAGAAAAGTTTATGAATCATATTACACGAACCATATAAAGTTGCAGACAGACTTTTCTTCATCAGAGGAGGACAGATCTTTACTCTTCTGAAGAAGATCATTCCACGTTTCGAAAGTGCTAGAGTATTGTCCTTTTGATAGTATAGACGAGTGTTAATTTTTTATCGCATTGTACAAGATGTATGAAGTCTCCTTGTGACTATTGACTGATTTGCATAAAAATAATTACTTTCGCTATTTGATTGAAGGGTAGGTATGCTGCTGTGGAGGAAAGCTTGCCTATGACTTGATCTGACAATAAACTTTTTAGTGATTATTAAAATAACGTTTGTAATTCTCATTAGGTTCTGAGAGGTGGCTTTTGAATAATCGTAACATCAAACGTTGACTTAGTACATGACAAAAATAAATAATTGAAGATTCAGGAAGACGGCATTAGTTTCAGCATGATGGAATACGTGTTAACGATACCAGCAAAGCACAGTTTTAGAAAGTAGAGACCAATGCTTATTATACGAATTAATGAAGTCTTACTTTTTATTCTTTATTTCCGAGCTGATCCGGAAACATTAAGAATCGATGACAGAATTTCTAGTGGTGATGCCTTATCTCAAGTTTAAGTTGAACGTGGTTTCAACTAAATGTGCCAACTAGTAAGGAAAGAAAACGATCATACACCTGAATGATTTTAACTGCGACTGTGTTCTCGCATTCAACTGGGATAACTCTAAAACAAGAACTAATCACATTTTACCAAGTTCTAAGGGCACTCAGATTCGTTCTTTCATGAGAAGTTTTATACATTCTGGTTATTTTCGCTTTAATATGCTGTGGACAATCAAAAAATGTAATATGTGCAAATTAGAATTAAACAAAACATCAAATTCATTATTATATAAAATCCACAATGATATTTTACGTGTCTTAAGCTTGATGTAAAATAAAACATTAGGTAATTTAACATGAGAGTTTACTTAACAAATCACGTACCCACAATTCTTTCCTCCCAAGTATTCCAAAATAATTGTTTAATTTGATTTTCAAAATGAACAAAAGGAGTGTAATAAATTTACCAATGTTTGAAGTTTTAAGATATGAACTGTTTTCCAAGAATGAGAGTCATATTCCATATTTCGATAGAGGTGAACTATGTTTGAAATATATATAATATTTCAATAAGCTTAGTCATGTTTATTTGTTTAATCAAAAATGTACGTCGTACATATGTATTATTTGAAATGTGGTTTTTTTTGTTAACAAATAAACTTTCGTTAAGATTTCCTATAAGACAAAATATTTAAGCTGAAAATAACTATAATAGCTCTTGTCCAGCTTAGTTGGCCCGGCATGGCCAAGCGTGTTAAAGCGATCGACTCGTAATCCGAGGGGCGCGGGTTCGAATTCCGGTCGCACCAAACACGCTAACTCTTTCAGCCGTGGGGGCGTTAAAAAGTGACGGTCAATCCCACTATTCGTTGGTAAAAGAGTAGCCCAAGAGATGGCGGTGGGTGGTGATGACTAGCTGCCTTCCCTCTAGTCTTACACTGCTAAATTATGGACGGCTAGCGCAGATAGCCCTCGAGTAGCTTTGCGCGAAATTCAAAACAAACAAAACCAGCTCAGTTTTGTTTTCGAACATTATGATGGGCAAATAGAGCCTGTAACAAGTATTTTGTGTAAAGAGGCTGAATGTCTCTTTTAATTTTTAAGTATGCAAGTCATATTTGTTCTTTTAGTGGTGAAACAATAGTGATTCAGAGATACAAAGAAATGTCAAGTTGAAACAAGACAGCAGTGGTTTTGTAATATTTTAAATAAACATTTGAAATGGAACTTTTCACACTCTGTATGCTTATTTCTGAATTAGTCTTTCTTTAATATGTTAGGCTTAATCCAAACGTGAATTAGAGAATTCGCGATTCTCTTTCCGTTAACTGTTTATTATTTGGAACAGAGAAACAAGAAGCTTGCTGAAGAAGGCCACTCTTGTAGAACACAAACTTTAAACGATGATATGATTCTTGATAATGCTGTATTTCACCTGAGATCCAGAATTAAAAGCCAAGAACCTTTACAAGAATAGCTTTATCTACTAGAATCTCTTGATAAGACTACAATCAAAACACCATTGTCATTAAGAAAGTTCCTCTTTTGTCTACGAACATGTGAAGCTATATAACAAAGGGTTGTATGATTTATAGATTCATTTACCTTGGACTTACCATCAAATCTCTTATGGTAATACAGAACTAATAAAGGCTTTAAACGAGTTTGAGCACGAGATATCGTACCCTTAAATAGAAGTAAACGAAATATCACACTGTGTTTCGAAATTGGCTTCACCTACGGATGAAATGAATACGTTACCTTATTCGATATTGTGCAACAAGGAATTCTTAGAGGACGTGAAACCCTTATTGGAAAAAAGCATATAGACCTTAAGCCTAGGCATCTGAGAACTGTGGGTGTAGAGAGAGGATGTGTAAGACAATATACATTAAAAAAAAGATGTATTACCGAATTATGTCTCAAACAAATTAACAGCAATAGATAGTCCGTGGCATGACCATTCGTCAACGTTTGGAAGTGCACCAAAGCAACATTGGCTGTTTTTTCTACCACAGCAATTGCTTCTGAGACCTGTAAAAATCAAAGCATATCATAGAAAAGTTGCATTTAATACACATGGCGATAGTACTTAGTCAGGTTCTTTATATTAAGATAGTTGAAGCTATTTGGAAATGCAGAGAAGAGTATTTAGCCGTTATTCTGAGGCTGGATACGTTAGGTACCTCCATACAACCTTGAAAAAACGCTTCCAGGATAGAAATCTCAGAGACGTCAGCTTTGAAAATCCCTAATCATTGCTGAAGTTTTTATTGCAGCATTACTGGAAGGGAAACAGTACAACAGAGAAGTTTAAGTATACAAGTCTTACTAAAGCTTGCATGGACAAGAATAAGAGTTTGACTTGTAGAGTACCATGAAAATCAAATGCACCATATAGAATAGACATAGAAGCTGTTATTATTTGCAGCAAATAAAAGCTCTACCAATCCATTCATTCTGCTGCCTGCTAGCATGTATGTTTTCAAGAGAACTAACACAGGTTTGAGTGCGGGGTATCGTACCTAAGAGTAGAAGAAAATCTCTATCCAATATCCTTCACTAGAATAGCCCCATCTACCAGAATCACTTGATAAGACCAGAAAATAAAATGCCAATGTCATTGAGAAAGTTTATCTTTTGTCTATGAACAGGTAAAACTATATAACAAAGGCTATCTGAAAGGGTTGTATGGCTTTTGAATTCATTTACCTATGACGTAGATTATAACGGTGTGAACTACAGATTCAGAGCATAGAGTCTAGTGACACAAATATCAAGTGTAGAGGATAGTGACAAGAACCTGAAACCTGGAATTTATTGGCGCAAATCTTAGACCAAGATCTAAAGTTTAGTGAAAGATCAGAGACAAAAACAAGACCGCAATATCATTCTGAAGATCATCCCAACCCCTCTAGTAAAACAAGCCACAAATATCTTCCTGAAATGTATGTATGCAACATTCTTGGGCGATCCTATATAGTCTTTTCAAGAATAAAGAAACAAATCTACATCAGTGATATATTTATTCTTAAAATAAGCAGAATGTATGATAAAGCGTTAAGTTACGTCAGGATAATTTTTTTATATATAAACAACGTATAAGTACTGTAGAAATAGCTTGGTTAAGGCACTCAACTCGCAATCCGAGGGTCGCGGGTTGGAATCCCCGTCACACCAAACATGCTTGCCCTTTCAACCTTAGGGGCGTTATAAAGTGACGGTTAATCCCACTATTCGTTGGTAAAAGAGTAGGCCAAGAGTTGGCGGTGGGTGGTGATGACCAGCTGCCTTCCCTATAGTCTTACACTGATAAAATAGGGACAGCTAACGCAGATAACCGTCGTGTATCTGTGCGCGAAATTCAAAAACAAACAATACTTTATTAAATAAAGATACAGTTGAAAAATTAGAAAAGCAATAGAGCAACTTTCAGATAATTTGTGCATTTTTATGTTACATTCCTTTTGACCAAACTCGCTTGTACTCTGATTTTCTAATGTTTTTTTATTATACACTGTTTAAAACAATTTCTATTGATGACTACGAAAGTGTAGTATTTTATTAACTTTAGTGTAAATTTTAATGTCCTAAAAAGTGATTTACTTATAACAACGTGTATCACTCTAAGACGTACAGATAATTTATAGCCATTGTTTCAAGATATTAGTACACGGATGGAGAAACAGACTAGAGTGAATCGCAATCGATAAATCTCAACTATGTTTCAAAGTGGTTTTGTGGTCTCCAAGTATTAAAAGCAGTTAATTCGTTTTCTATAATGAAACAAAATTTATTAAGATGTTAAGTTGAATAACCAATGAAACAGAGTCAATCAATCACGGTAATAAGATACACTGCTGGCCAAAATCTTAAGGCTAATGAACATAAAGAAAAAAATATGCATTTTGCGTTGTTAGACTCAACCACTTATTTGAGTAGAGCTTCGAAATATGAAAATAAGAAAATGGAAAATAAAAATAAAAAACTTTTATAACATTTAATAGGGAAAATGTGAACAGTATGAAATTAGCCCAAATACTAGCTGGTCAAACGTTTAAGACCATACCAAAAAGAAGTCCTAAACAGGGTAGAAAATGCCCAACAAGAGGTCTCAGTTGTGAGATGCACGGCTGTCAGTGTGAATAACTGCAAACATTCACTTTGGCATGGTCGATATAGGCGTTTGAAGAAGGCTGGCTGGAATGTTATTCAAAGTGGTGAAGATGGTTTCACGAATATCATGCATTGTTTGGAATTTCTATAGATTTCTATTGCCATCCACCCCAAAACATTTTCAATGGGGTTCATTTCGGGCGAACACGCTGGATGGTCCAAAAGAATCACGTTATTTGCCATGAAAACCTCCTTTGTCCTTCGGATATTGTGGATTGCAGCGTTGTCCTGCTGAAAGATGCAGTCATTTCTACACAAGCGAGGGCCTTCAGTCGATAAGGATACTTACTCCAACATGCCAATGTAACAAGCTGCTGTTTGACGCCCCTGTATAACCTGAAGCTCCATTGTTCTATGGAAGGAGAAAGCACCCCACATCATGATGGAACCACCTCCACTGTGTCGTGTAGAAAATATCCTTATCGTGCCAGTAACGTTGGAAGCCATCTGAACCATTCATGTTAAATGTTTTCTCATCAGAGAACAAAACCTTCATCCACTTTTCTACGTCCCATGTTTGGTGCTTCTCAGCAAAGTTTAACTGAGCTGTTTCGTGGTGTGGAATGAAACGTGGCCTTTGAAGACGTTTAAAGTGTTTAAAGCCTTTCTCTCGTAGATGCCGTCTTATTGTTCTTGAGCTGAATTCTGCGTCCGTAAGGGCCTTAATCTGGATCGACTATCGGCTGGTGTCTTGCCAAACAACCTGTTGAATGCTCTTGCTCAACGCCGGCAAAATTAGTTTGGGCCGACCACTTAAAATTTTCGTTCCGTATCCCTCAGGGTCTTTTAAGAAATTTGCAACAGCAGTTTTATCACGCCCAATTTCAACAGCGATGGCACGTTGAGAGAGACCTTACTTTTGCAGCTAGACATTTCTGCCACGTTGAAACTCTGTCATGTTTTTAGCCTTTGTTATGTTTTTACCCAATGTAACACAGAAGATGTCAGTGGGAGGTGTTGACAACGCTAATGCTTGAACACAAATTTCGTTACGTGTTTACCGATTAACGCTTCGTTCAGTATGGTCTTTTGAACTTTTGACCAGCTAGTATTTAGGCTAATTTCATAGTGTTCACATTTTCCTTATTAAATGCTAAAAACATTTTTTATTTTTACTTTCCCTTTTCTTATCTTCATCTTTCGAAGCTTTACTCAAATAAATGGTTGAGTTTAACAACGCAAAATGCATATTTTTTCTTTATGTTCATTGGCCTTAAGATTTTGGCCAGCAGTGTATATATATCATGCAAAATATGATATATTTTTATTCTGAACCGCTTTCAAGGAAGAAGTTTGTAGAATAACACACGTAGTGCAGAACTCGACCATCGAATGATTGTTTCGTTATAAAACTTCTTGGACAGTTGGCCGTTTCGTCTGTAGAAGAGTAATTAAGTAGGATTGGAAAACTGTTTCGCATCACACAATACTAAAGGAATACCAATCTACTTAAATATCTGTAAGTCCCTTAAAACTATTGAACTTTAAACTATAAGTGATATTTAATTTATTAAACTATAACTGTAATCGTTAAAGCAAATTTGATGACGGTAACGAAGTAACCAAACCAGCCATATGTTATAAAATATTATATTAGCTTTATATCTAGCATTGAAAATATAACTTATAACCTACTAGTAAGAAATCTGTTTGTCTATTTGTTTGCTTGAGGGCAAAGATAAACAACGGGCTATTTGCACAGTATCTATAGTGAAAATCGAGCCCCTAATTATAACAATATAAATCGTAAAGCTCACCGATGACCATATGGAATTTTAAATCGATTTTATAAAAGTCTGCATTTCCAGAGAAGTGATTTTATCAGCCTATAACGTCTGCTTAAAATTTGTTTCAATGGAACTTATATATTTTCCACTAAGGTCACGTGACTGCAGAAAATTAAAACATACAGTATCACGTAAAATAAAATATATTTGTTTATTCTGAGTGTTCTATTCGAAAGCTTTGAACAAAAAAAAGAAGTGGTTTGTTTGGTTTTGTCATAAATGGAGAGTGGAGGGAAACAGAAAACCACATCACGTTTTAAAAGTTTCTCGGGTATCACAGTTTCTTATTCTCTTGTTTTTTCCTCTTTCCAACGTCAAGCTATATGGTTAATATTTAATTCATTTGGAAATGAAAAATCAATATTAATCATTCTGCCACTGCAGTTTTATGTTAAGCCTTTTCAACTCTCTCTATCTAATCAGTCTAATGTCTCTTTCATGTTTAGCTTCACTTCTTTAATTGAAATTTCTACTGTCTTGGTGTGTCGTTTTTTCCTGAATTCAATTAGTGAATGGACACGTTCATACTCTACTATTCTTATAATTCATCAGTCGTTATATTCTCTGATACCAAGATCATTAACTAAAGCTTTTAAAATACTTAAAAGATCGCTAAGTATTTCGAATAATGGAAGTTGATAGTATTTTGCTAAAGATTACATTTCTCTCCTTCGTTATAGAGCATATTCTGTTTAAAATTACTTTAAAAACGTATTTGCTAGAAGATGGACAGCTACCCTCAGTCGAATAAAGTGAAGTATACGTTTTTCGTCGTAAACCTATATTGTTCTTTTTAAATAGAGAATCACTCGAAGACTGAAAACGATCTTAATGCAAAAATGTTATTAACACTTAGCTGGAACTGTTTTCACACGTCACGTAACATTAAGAAGTTTGGTTTGGTAAACTTCAGCCCGGACTACTTTAGTACAATTGTTTTACATTTAATAGTAGAAGCAATCAGTATATGATTTGAAATTTTACAAGTATCAGTACGTCTTTTAGCAAATAAAGTAGAAGTAATGACGTGTTTCATATATCCAGGAAGCATATTTTTAAAGTTGTCCGTACATGACTCTATGATTAGTTTGTCTATATACCTATTTAACGATCCGAGATTTGAGATTTAAAATCATTAAACGAGTTTATCTATTTCAACCGTTGACATGTCATAAATTTGATATATGATCCCATTAATGGATCCAAAAAGTTGGATACAGGACTTACTGCGGTAGGTGCTGCGTGAGGCTTATTTTCTGGTCAGTGGTTTAAATTTAGGTCTCTCACTTGGCATTTTGTGCTCTACGCGTTAAGATGGCGTGCGTGTTGAAAATTCCAGTTTCTTGTTTTAGAATAAGAAGTGTATAATTGCTGTTCAAATGTTGTCCTTTTTTAATCTCAATGAATGATTATGTGTTATAAGATACAGTAGTATTGTTATTTGTTTAAGAACTGATAAGGTTAAAACTAGGTTTAAGTTATGTCGATGTCACTCTACGTCAGATCTGCCTATTATTTTAATTCAGCTTTCCTCTAGTAACAAAGTTTGGTAATTAATAAGTGTGTGTATTACTTTCGCTCATATGTGAGCTTTGATTTACTTAGCTGTGATCTATTCAATATTCTGAAAAATGAATGCGAGTTATCTTACACTAAATGTTTTCTGTATCCTGAAAATACCAATACAGATATGAAATGTTTACAAATTGAACGACAGGCCTAAGTTAAGCAGTTCAATATTTTGTATAATAGTAATTAGTAGACTGAATGACATTTAACTAGTAATTTATTATATAGAGAGGATTTTAGCGTATTTGTTTGGCATAGTTCAAAGCAATTTTCACTGTGGGAACAACAAATTTCAAAACAGTCAATTCTTGCAATTTGCCTATTATGAGTCTTTCAACTTTTATTTTGGTAAGCTCAGAACCGTTACTTATGCTGGTATATTCTATACCCTGTCACATAACAACAAAATATATAAATAATAAATAAAACTTCCTTTATTGGATGCTGGTTATTTTGAAACATTTCCAATTGTTGCTTGATCCTAAGAAAAAATTTAAACACAAATTATACTTTATTATTTAGTGAATTTTATTAAGCATCTACGCATTCCTTAAGAGGAAACGTAATGTAGATATTGCGTTTTAAATTCTTATAACTCAATGATGGTCAGCCTGAGGGAACAAAGCGAAAAGACGAGAGGCTAAAAGGCTATGCGTTGTTTACGTTTGTTCCTAATCTGATAACACTCGGATAGAACATAATCTCCTCTGACTTGTTTTTGTTACGTTTCAAAAAGATCACTGTTATTGTTTCCCGAGAGTATCTGTCTGTAATCTCATTCAATACCGAATCTCGTGATGAATCATGAGTGGGTTCCTCTGCAGATACAAAGCTACAAACGCTTGTGTTTTGTCGGCTGAAGGAACTGACGTCTGTGAAGCGTGTGTAACGATAAAGATGGAAACAAAAGATTTCTTTTTTGGTAGTACCTCTTAAATTTGCATTCAAGTTTTTTGCACGGTTGTTATTTATATCTGCTTCTCACGTATCCTTACATACCAGAAACGCGCACGTGAAACACATTTGTAAAGTTTATACAATGGTTATGTTAATGAAGGGAAGAGAGCACGTTTTAATACAACTATTCAGATATCAATACTCAAAACAAGACACCTCCCTGCGGTTCAGCGATAAGCCTGAACACTTGTAACACTAAAAACAGATTTCGATATCTGCGTTGATTACAGTACAGATATCACATTACATAGCTGGGCGCTTAACAGCGAACATGTCAAAAATCAAAAGTGTTGCACATAAAATGCTCATAAAACCAAGATGCATCCTATACTGATAAAAGAGTAGAATATATCTTAGAAATGCTGAAGAAAGACCCAGACAATAATGGAGATAAACCGTTTATGAGATTTAACTTCTATTTGCAAGCCTCACACGCGTAAGAAATATAAAAGTATACTACTAATAAAGCAGTGAGAATATTAAATCATTTCTGTTTAACGATCTAACAAACACATTCATAGGGATTATAAAAAAATATATCTTGATTTTAACACCTAAAGGAAAGGATGATATTTCAAAGTATCTTTTCAGATAGTAGCAGTATGTATTTAATAATACTGATAATAGCTTAGATCACGTCATTCTTTATTTGTGAGGCAACAAGGCTAAAAACTCCGTGTTTGTATTGTTTTTTGTTTTGAATTTCGCAAAAAGCTACGCGAGGGTTATCCGCGCTAGCCATCTCTAATTTTTCAGTGTAAGACTAGAGGGAAAGCAGCAAATCATCACCACCCACTGTCAACTCTTGGGCTACTCTTTAACTAACGAATAGTGGGATTGACCGTCACATTATAACGCCCCCACGGCCGAAAGGGCGGTCATGTTTGATATGACGGGGATTCAAACCTGCGACCCTTCGGATTGCGAGTCGAGTGCCTTAACCACTTGGCCATGCCAGACCCTCCGTGTATATAAAACAAACGAAATTGTAATATCAGTTACAATATGTGAAGAGTAAAGATATATCACTGTGAAGAGAGATATGTTCTTGCTACGCCCTCTTGTTTTTCAGATGTTAAAATTATTGCAATTATCAGTGAATGAAAATGAATATATGCTTATGTTATAAACGAAACAAAACCCCTACCACCTGATCGCTTTCGAAAGGTTGACCTTTCGAAAGCGCTCGGTTTATAAGGTTTTTATTTCATTTCTATCAAGACTTCTTGAACCCACGTGTTATTCTAACATCATAAATATATGTTTATGTAATACATAACCTAGTTTGCTTAGAGCAGAATGTTATATACCTTTTTAATTTTTGTAAAATAAAACAATTGTAGCACATTTAATTAATCATGTAGTCATGAGCAATAACATATTACAAAAACATATGAATAGCCTTAGTAATTTGCAACTTTGATTATTTGAAAATATTTTCATGTTCTCCATTAAAGTAAATGATAAACGTAAAATAATACTAATTTTTATACAACATTATACATATAAAAACATAAACGTACCTATGTTAATGAATTTATAGTAATGACGATGTCTATACCCACGGATCTTCAGTATTACTATTTTAATATCTTTTTTGCGCCATCTGGTAGAATAATATTTATATCGTGTGGCTCGAGCGTTTATTAAAAGATCTCCGACAAAGTATTACCTCCTGAAAGAGGTAATAATAATAATAGTTGAATCCCCTTAGTAAATGTTCGAAAAGATATTTGATACTTTTCCATAATGGTGCATAAACGCACTGATTCATATTTTTTAGTCTCGGAAGTTTTTAGGCGCAACCTTCTACTTTATTTTTAACCTAATGTGATGACTTGACTCACCGTATCTTCATTATTAACAGTTATTATTGCGTGATGGTCAGCATTGGTCACCATGAAACGTCAGTTGTGATAAAACTATTTTCATTTAACACCTAATATGATCAGGTCAAAATTATTTCAGGCTGGGAAATCTATGGATATGTGAAGATTGACCAATTAATTTCCATTTATGACAGAACACTGCCACATATATTATTCTACAACGGGCATCGTTTGATAAGATTCTTTACAAGCGTGTGCCAGTTCGTTTTTATTAATCACTTGAATTATAACATTTATCAATGATTGAAGGATTTTTTTCCTCTCTTCATGATCGCCTTGATTAGTTAGATACCCAGTTGTGTACGACAAACTATAAAGATAAATAATAAGTTTACTCAACTTTGTCGAGAAAAATATCAAACCGCAAAATGTTTGTTTGTTTGAAGTTAAGCACAAAGCTACACAATGGGCTATCTGTGCTTTACCAACAACAAGTATCGAACTAGCGTTGGAAATCCGGAGACATAGCGCTGTGCCATTGGGGGCGCTCCCCACGAAAATAATGTTAAAACGACTGAAAAAGTGACAACAGTTACACAGTGGAGTTTAAGTCGTTAACTCAGGTTATTGAGATGTTTGAGTCAGTTACGTAACTGCATTGTTGAATGTAAGTTTTAGTGTCCTAGGTTATTGAGGGTGACATTAATCCTTGTAGTGATCTTAATTTGTATCTTATTGTTACTTTTGGTGTACTAATGAACAATTAAAATAACTTATTAATGTATATAAGTATAACTTTTAAGCAATTAAATTTGGAGAAATGGTCATTGGAAACATTTCTTTTGTAATTACACATTTTGATTGAGTGGTAGTGATTGAGAGTACATTTAGTACGTTTAACTTACACGAAATATACATAAATGCTTTAAACTGGGGATATTATATAGCAGGGTTCTGAAGTTGTGGGCTGTACAGAAATATTGGTAGAGGAGCGTATCAAATACGCAAAATATATGGAATGCCTTTAGGCTGTGAGTACTCTAAAAGAGGAGCTCCCATGGAGGCGACAGAAAAGTTGTTTTGGGTAAGAGGGGACATTGTACATACACAAAATATATAGAAATGTTTTGTGTTGGAAGTACTTTAAAGTGATGTCTTATCGAGTAAAGAAACTATTTTATTCTCAGACAGGTTAACGAAAGAAGATAATTAAACATTTTATTATTTACTATGATCAGAGTAACGAGAAAAAAATCTTTCGACATGAATTACAAATACTGTATTTTGAATAGGCTTAGGATGAGGTAGTATACGTGTAATCGATTTAATATAAGTTCTCAGTGCCTAAAGTAAGAACAGTTCTAGATAAAGTAAGAAGTAAATAATTTCTAATTCACAAAACAAAGTAGTTGAAACTCAATACTATAGTTCTTGATACATTGTCCTTAGAATCAGAGAAAAATAAACAAGACAAAAATCATTGATTTCTTTTCACTTTCTCATGAAAGGATCACTATTATTGCTACGCATTAAAATAATTACGCATCATTTCTCTCACTTATCTAATCAACTTCAAGTAATTCAGTTTCCTCATATCAATATACAAACCCAAACGTAATATCCCATTTCAAAAATCTGTGGTTAAAACCTTGCTTTCTCAGCACAAATTATTATAAGTTTCATGTATTTATTTTTTCAGGTAAGGCAATAGTATTTTCCTTCTTCATCAATTATAAACCTTTAATGCCGTATGAAGTCTTATTTGATAATGCGATGTTGCAGTATTCTTCACTTGCATAAGAGAAATTCTTAGAATTTAAAGGATTGTGTTGGTTTTACATTAACTGAGCCTCCTTGTATACAACCGACCAGGGAAGACACAGATTTTATGTTCTGGAACTTACAAGGTAGCTTTCTGTCTAGAGGAAAATCCAACATGTTCTCTTTCTTTTTATCATTCCGCGTTTTATGGAAAGCTCATTTCGATTTGCCGGTTTCTATTTTTTTTTTTTGTAATTGAAATGATTTTATTTTTCCATTTGAAACATCATATGCTCCCTGATCTCGTTTTAACCGTGTTAGAGAAGTCCAACTCCCAGATGCATGATACGCTAATGAGAAAATTAAAAACAGTGGATTTGCTATTGTTAAAGTTACTTATCTGAATTATGATACCATAAAATGTACATATGGTGCATTTTGTGATGAAAACTCATCTACTTATTGAAGATGCTTTTCGCTAATCACGTTAAGGAGTTTTAATACTGTCCCATCTTTAAGTTACGGCACCGTTGAAAGTAAGAAAAGAATAGTTTCTAATGTTTTAATTATTCTTTACTTTGTTGTGTTATATTACAAGTTCCTCCGTGGCTCACCAGTAAGCTAACAGACTTGTAATACTAAAAGTTTATTTTTGATCTGCGTGACAGATACAGCTCACATAACTTATTGTGTAGCTTTTGCCCGAAATCAAAGAAATCAATTTGGCGTGACAAAATATTGATTGAAAGACAGCGAAACAGATATTATGTTTTATATATCAACTTTTGATATTATTTTCCGCCGCTGGGTGCCTTCTTCATTTATCGTAGGATACAGATTTTTTTTAACGTTTTGCAGATCGTTTAGCTGTTCCCATATAAACTTTGTAAAAGAAACGCATTTTAAGCCAGGTGTAATACGTATATGAAAACGTTTACTTTTCCCTTTTCAGATCAGATACGAACAGGTATGTAACGTTTCTTCAGAAACATATGTTTCAAATTCCTTCAAAATCTGCTCCGTTAACATAAGGTAGGAAATTGAATTATCAACATTAAACGTTACTTAATAAAATCGTGTAACTTTTTTTCTCAATTGAAAATGAGAGACAATTGACGTCATCATCATCATCTACCACTCGATTCCGTCAAGGAATATAGGGCCGCAAAAACTTACGGTTTCATGAACAGTTATTTAAGTGAGCAGGTTGTTAGCCCACTGCACCGAGCCGTCCCTAATTTAGTAGTGTAAGACTAGAGGGAAGGCAGCTAGTCATCAAAACCCACCGCCAACTCTTGGGCTACTCTTTTACCAACGAAAAGTGCAATTGACCGTAACATTATAACGCCCCAACGGCTGGGAGGGCGAGCATGTTTGGCGCGACTCGGGCGCGAACCCGCGACCCTTAGATTACGAAGCGCTCGCCTTAACATGCTAGGCCATGCCAGGCCCACAATTGACGTTGGCTTTATTAAAAAATACTTTATTATATGTACTCTACCACACGACATGTTTGATATAACAGTAAAATATTGTCAATAATTCAGTGCTGGTTGAGACAGGGGCCTTTAAACATGCTAAACAACCCTTGAGAAGGCAAAATAATACGTGAAAATATTTAAAAAAAGAAATGAAGCGGTACCAGGATATTTGTTGATTCCAGAATTGTTTAACTTAGTTGTTAAATCTAGTTCTAGTTTTATCTCGTTAACATCTTGTTCAGGACAGATGACATCTACATATATTTAAGAAATGGGTCTCAAGTAATTTTACCAAACGTCCACAAACAAGAGTAGGTTTTTAGATTTTAAATCAGCGTAATGTCCAACGATGCAAAACTGTCTTAGAGTATACATATAGCGTGCAACATAAATTATTCGTTTTACTAATCTTTGATACTAACATTAATGTAAAATTTAGAGGTTTGTTTTCTTGACCATCTCATAAAGTGGGTAAAAAATTCTGACTTGAACAAAATGGGGTAAACTTGACACATTACATGCCCTGAATTTAATAAGATAATAGAACACTATTAAAACACTTTACTCGACATATTTCTTACCACATTTTCTTATAAATATTGTACTAATGCAGACACTTTCTAAGCTATATTGTATCATTTTATAATTCATTTTAAGCTAAGGATTTTTACATCTCGTAAGTTACTATTGTAATGCTCCGTAAATTAATGATATTCACTTTCTGTAAGTCATTCCTCTTTTGTATAAGATTTTACAGTCTGTTAACTCTTTGCACCTGTAAAACATCCTTAAAATAACAATAAGCTAAGAATTTTGTACCATGTAAGTCATCCATGTTACGTACACCGCTGGCCAAATTCTTAAGGCTAATGAACATAAAGAAAAAATATGCATTTTGCGTTGTTAGACTCAACCACTTACAAGAGTACAACTTCTAGTTTGTACAACCACTTATTTGAGTAGAGCTTCTAAAGATCAAAATAAGAAAAGGAAAAATAAAATTAAAAAACGTTTTTAGCATTTAATATAGAAAATGTGAACGCTATTAAATTAGCCTACATACTAGCTGGTCAAAAGTTTAAGACCATACTAAAACGAATCGTTAATCGGTAAACACGTAACGAAATTTGTGTTCAAGCATTAGCGTTGTCAACACCTCCCACTGAAATCTTCTGTGTTACATTGGGTAAAAACATAACAAAGGCTAAAAACATGACAGAGTTTCAACGTGGCAGAAATGTCTAGCTGCAAAAGTAAGGTCTCTCTCAACGTGCCATCGCTGGTGAGATTGGGCGTGGTAAAACTGCTGTTGCAAATTTCTTAAAAGACCCTGAGGGATACGGAACGAAACTTTTAAGTGGTCGGCCCAAACTAATTTTGCCGGCGTTGAGCAAGAGCATTTGACAGGTTGTTTGGCAAGACACCAGCCGATAGTCGATCCAGATTAAGGCCCTTACGCATGCAGAATTCAGCTCAAGAACAATAAGACGGCATCTACGAGAGAAAGGCTTTAAACACTTTAAACGTCTTCAAAGGCCACGTTTCATTCCACACCACGAAACAGCTCAGTTAAACTTTGCTGAGAAGCACCAAACATGGGACGTAGAAAAGTGGAAGAAGGTTTTGTTCTCTGATGAGAAAAAATTTAACCTGAATGGTTCAGATGGCTTCCAACGTTACTGGCACGATAAGGATATCCCACCGGAGACATTTTCTACACGACACAGTGGAGGTGGTTCCATCATGATGTGGGGTGCTTTCTTTTTCCATAGAACAATTGAGCTTCAGGTTATACAGGGGCGTCAAACAGCAGCTTGCTACATTGGCATGTTGGAGAAAGCATCCTTATCGACTGAAGGCCCTCGCTTGTGTAGAAATGACTGCATCTTTCAGCAGGACAACGCTGCAATCCACAATATCCGAAGGACAAAGGAGTTTTTCATGGCAAATAACGTGATTCTTTTGGACCATCCAGCGTGTTCGCTCGAACTGAACCCCATTGAAAATGTTTTGGGGTGGATGGCAATAGAAATCTATAGAAATTCCAAACAATGCATGATCTTCGTGAAACCATCTTCACCACTTTGAATAACATTTCAGCCAGCCTTCTGCAAACGCTTATATCGACCATGCCAAAGCGAATGTTTGAAGTTATTCGCAATGACGGCCGTGCAACTCTCTACTGAGACCTCTTGTTGGGCATTTCCTACCCTGTTTAGAACTTCTTTTTGGTATGGTCTTTATTTAGACTAATTTCATAGTGTTCACATTTTCCCTATTAAATGTTAAAAATGTTTTTTACTTTTATTTTCCCTTTTCTTATTTTGATCTTTAGAAGCTCTACTCAAATAAGTGGTTGATTCTAACAACTCAAAATGCATATTTTTTTTATGTTCATTGGCCTTAAGTTTTGGCCAGCAGTGTATATGGTAAGTCGAAAAATCTACAGCCTATGAACAACTCGTATAGTTATTTTATGTTTTACTTAAATATTGGACATTCTGTAAACATGAAAACAAGAAGAGGAATGTATACTAATTCAGTTATCTTCGTATCATAAAACAGACTGAGTATGTTACACACCATAAACCACTCTTAAAAGTATCCGTAAAATTGAGGTTTATCCTTTGTAAACTACCTTTACCACATATGGTGAGCTGAGGATTTTAATCTGAAAAACAACTCTATCGTGCATATTTGGTTTCATGTAAATATTAAAGTAATTTATATGTTAAGTTATCTTTTTATGTTAAAAAAGCAACAATATTGTTCTGGATTGTTTTGTTTTTTTTTAATTTCGCGCAAAGCTACACTAGAGCTATCTGCGCTAGCCGTCCCTAATTTAGCGGTGTAAGACTAGAGGGAACGCAGCTAGTCATCACTACCCACCACCAGCTCTTGGGCTACTCATTTACCAATGAACAGTGGGATTGACCGTCACAATATAACGCCCTCACGGCTGAAATTGCAAGCATGTTTGGTGTGACGAGGATTCGAATTCTCAACCCTCAGGTTACGAGTCGAGTGCCTTAACCATCTGGCCATGCTGGGCCATTGTTCTGAAAAGAAATAAACTTCTAGAAAAGGGATGATTCTTAGCAGAAGTAAAATGATTTAACAAACAAGACATTTTAAAATAATATTATTTGAAGTATCAAATATATTAATCTTGTTTATCCGTATATTAATATTCCAAATACTATGATTCCATAGTAAGGTCCAGATTCCATAATAATATATATTACATTTTAAACTAAATCGTTTCAAAACAAACATTTTCAGTTCATATGTTAAAACGTTTTTTAAAATCGAGTAAATCACGTACATTCATAGGTTAACATTTCAGTTATTATTACTTCAAAGTAAATTGTGTAATTTCATAAATTAACGTTTGATGCGATTTTAGTGTAAAGTAAATTGTGTAAATTCATACGTTGTTATTCGTTGATAAACCTTATAAATTTATATGTTAAAAATAAAAGCTTTGTACTTCAAAATAAATTATGTACTTTCTCAGCGTAGTGGCAGCTTTCTTACATAAAGTAAATAATTATTTATTTTTTTAACTTTGTTTTTGTCTTTGAGAGAAAAAATTATTTAAAAATAACACCGTTTTTACGCAATGTTCCTGTACTTCTTTTACTTAAGAACGATTACAAGGTTAAAACTAAATCTATTTTTAATAAATGTAGCAATTTAGAGTTACCTATAATTATTATTATTCCAGTTGCTACGAAATAGAGCCAAGTTTTTTGTCTTCAGAATAGAAAGAAATATATTTTGTATTCAACAACCATAGAGATATGATAGACTGATCACAGTATGATTCGCCGCATCGTATCGAGTTTCGTATCAGTGGTACACAGGCTGAATAATATCTAATTTTACTTGAATTTATTTATTACTACAACTGTTCCTATTAAGTAACAAAGAATAATACACCCACTTATTCCCTACACATAATTATACTATTTTACCCTTTTTTTCGATTTTGCGAGCAAAAAGAAACCTCAATTTCATAAAAGATTATTTAACTGAAAGCACACATTTCTATATAGAGATGAATATTGTTAAATCTACACTCTTAAGGTTTTGTATTGTAACACAGAAAGCTAGTGTAAAAATAAAGAGTGATAATGTATTAATGATATCCTGTCAGGGAAAATATTCTCTGTGTTGTTTACAAGCAGTTTAAAAACTTTATATATATATGCATATACACACATAAAGAACTTTATGGATGATAGAGTAATACATAACATATATTTTAATTCAAAAATAATTGTTTCCTTATTTCTTTGCTTTTGAACTAATGCAAAACTGCACAACAGAATATGTACAAACATTATAAGAAAAGACAAAATACAATTACAGAGAATTAAATCAATTGGCTAAATATTGAAGAAGAACATTCAGTTTAAATTCCAAAATTTTACTCAGATTTTTGAACAGATACAAACGAATCATTTAGAGCAACTTCTGGACAACAATAAAATTTGTTTGTCATTTTATTTGATATGTCATAATCGCCCGGCATGGCTAGGTGGTTAAGGCACTCGACTTTTAACCCGAGGATCGCGTGTTCGAATCCCCATCACACCAAACATGCTCGCTCTTTCAGCCGTGGGGGCATTATAAGGTGATAGTCAATCCCACTATTCGTTGATAAAAGAGTAGTCCAACAGTTGGCGGTGGGTGGTAATGATAATCTGCCTTGTCTCTAATCTTACTCTGCAAAATTAGGGACAGCTATCGCAGATAGACCTTGTGTAGCTTTGCGCGGGGCCCGGCATGGACAAGCGTGTTAAGGCGTGCGACTCGTAATCCGAGGGTCGCGGGTTCGCTTCCTCGTCGCGCCAAACATGCTCGCCCTTTCAGCCGTGGGGGCGTTATAATGTGACGGTCAATCCCACTATTCGTTGGTAAAAGAGTAGTCCAAGAGTTGGCGGTGGGTGGTGATGACTAGCTGCCTTCCCTCTAGTCTTACACTATAAATTAGGGACGGTTAGCAGAGATAACCCTCGAGTAGCTTTGTCCAAAATTTTAAAACAAACAAACAAACAAGCTTTGCGCGAAATTCAAACAAAGAAATAATTTCAAAATTATATGATTTAATCACATTTTTATTTTGGAGACTAACTAACATCGTTACATATAGTTAGATGAATATTTAATGTGATAAAAAAATATAATAATCACCCGAAATAAAGTTTTACTCTCTTCGGTCACATAGTTACATTTTGCTTGCATCTAAATATCTTAGCAAGAACGTAAATTGATTATTGATTCAAAGTCTGTGTTTTTCATAGTTATTTTTTCTCAAGTGAAAAATTTTACCTTTCATTTTTTTCAGTTTATATATTTTATTCACAAAATATGGTAATCGATAATAAACCTCTAATTTGGGCCTTTTAATATTAAAAAAAAATACCAGAATAAAACCCAATAATTTATAGAAAAATACATAGAGCCAGTTTTTAACAAGTATAAAAGGTAGTGAGCGCCTTCTACTGCTACTATGACAACTGAATGAATACAATAGGTACAACTTGCAGTTTGACAGATGTGAATTCAGAAAGACTTTAGATATTATTGATTAGACTCAAACCCTCTCGACCATTTATCATCTTCATTGCGGTATAACATCCAATAGCGGTCGACAGGGTGTTATTACTGAGGTGCTGACGTAATGGACTTTGAATGCGGACGAAGTGGTAGCATTACTTCCTCCTTTTCTGATCCTAACGACTATGCTTCTGCAACTCTGATCTATCTATGTGTTCCCTGACAACAATGTTGTGACAAGACGTCACTATATCTAGAACTTGTGAAAGTTTCATACTTAGTTTCGAAAGCCTTTAAGAAGGAGGACTAGTTGGTTATTATCAGGCTACATCAGCTTTAGATAACGTTTTCCTCAACTAAAAGAGCTATATATCTCTGACCATTTTATCATTTAACGTTTCTTTTTTTCTGGCTAGTTATAAAGATAATTTCCATCGTATCTTAAATTTTAAGGGTAAACATGTTAATACTTTTAGATGTTGACACTTTAAGTTCTCTTTTATCCAAGTTTACTCTAATAACGCTTCTCAACTCCACAAAACTGAACAAACAGGTTATGAATACAATGTGTAGATGACACGTGTTTATTAAAAATAAATCACAAAAATAAAAGGGTTGCTACTAAAGTCTTTAATGAATTACTTGGTTTGAATAAATGTAGTAACAAGCAAGAAACTTTGGAACTCGTCTAGAAGACTTTTAGAAGTGTGTCCGTGTTTTGCCAAGATAAATTAGACGTTTTATTACAGTGAACTCATTGGAGAATTCTACAAACTTCGTTCTCGCTACTTTTGGAGGAAGATTACGAAACATCAAGGCGCAGCCATGAATAAATAAGTTAGTACAGTTACAAAAACTTAATGAAATTTACACAAGTTCTACGATAAGGCATGGTCTTTCGTGAAGCTGTTCATAGACTACGTTACCAAGAATACTGAAGCGTTATAATAGGAAATCATTATGAATAATATAAATTAATTTCTGTGAGCGATTGTTAGTGTTTCATATCATTAAATAGTTAACTACTCTTGACACTTCTATATAATACTTCGAATTAAATAGAAACGTCGTTTAAAGCTATTATGATTCTTTATGCGAAGGGTAGAAGTTATTATTAGTAAGATTAATAAGACGGAAGCCTTGGCTACTCCTAAAATTGAGGAAATTTAAGCACAATGTTGGTGTTTTTAATACTGCCACACTTATGCATAATTTTATAAAATTATAAGCCCTGATATTAGTGGTAGGTTACTAAGAGAACTACTCTAACCATACATTATCCACTTATTATGACAAGTTTGATTAGTATTTTATTTACAAAAGGCATGAACCAGATATCCTTGTGAATTCTGTACTTTAAATAAAGGCTGAAGTTTATGTTCATGATATAATGAAACAAATTAAAAACGTCATTTTCTGTTGAAACATAATGTACGGAACGTAAATGGGAAAAGTACAGTCTGGCTAATAACAACCACAATGAAACAGTACAGTCTGTTTAAGAACGTTACACTGAAACCAGCACAATCTATATAATAACTGTCACAATGAGACAGTACAGTCTAGTTAATAACGTACCACTGAGACCAGCACAGTCTAGGTAATAACTATGACAATGAGACAGTACAGTCTGGTTAAGAACGATACAATGAAACCAGCACAGTCTATATAATAATTGTTACAATGAGACAGTACAGTCTGGTTAAGAACGATCCACTGAGACCAGCACATTCTAGGTAATAACTATCACAATGAGACAATGCAGTTTGGTTAATAACGATCACAATCTATAGTATTGTAAATAACGATCACAATGAGACAATACAGCATGGTTAATAACGATCACAATGAGACAATACAGTATGGTTAATAACGATCACAATGAGACAATACAGCATGGTTAATAACGATCACAATGAGACAATACAGTCTGGTTAATAACGATCATAATGAGACAATACAGTATGGTTAATAACGATCACAATGAGACAATACAGTATGGTTAATAACGATCACAATGAGACAATACAGTATGGTTAATAACGATCACAATGAGACAATACAGTCTGGTTAATAACGATCATAATGAGACAATACAGCATGGTTAATAACGATCACAATGAGACAATACAGTATGGTTAATAACGATCACAATGAGACAATACAGTATGGTTAATAACGATCACAATGAGACAATACAGTATGGTTAATAACGATCATAATGAGACAATACAGTATGGTTAATAACGATCACAATGAGACAATACAGCATGGTTAATAACGACCACAATGAGACAATACAGCATGGTTAATAACGACCACAATGAGACAATACAGCATGGTTAATAACGATCACAATGAGACAATACAGTATGGTTAATAACGATCACAATGAGACAATACAGCATGGTTAATAACGACCACAATGAGACAATACAGTATGGTTAATAACGATCACAATGAGACAATACAGCATGGTTAATAACGATCACAATGAGACAATACAGTCTGGTTAATAACGATCACAATGAGACAATACAGTATGGTTAATAACGACCACAATGAGACAATACAGCATGGTTAATAACGATCACAATGAGACAATACAGCATGGTTAATAACGACCACAATGAGACAATACAGTATGGTTAATAACGACCACAATGAGACAATACAGTATGGTTAATAACGATCACAATGAGACAATACAGCATGGTTAATAACGACCACAATGAGACAATACAGTATGGTTAATAACGATCACAATCTATAGTATTGTAAATAACGATCACAATGAGACAATACAGTCTGGTTAATAACGATCACAATGAGACAATACAGCATGGTTAATAACGATCACAATGAGACAATACAGTCTGGTTAATAACGATCATAATGAGACAATACAGCATGGTTAATAACGATCACAATGAGACAATACAGTATGGTTAATAACGACCACAATGAGACAATACAGCATGGTTAATAACGATCACAATGAGACAATACAGCATGGTTAATAACGACCACAATGAGACAATACAGTATGGTTAATAACGACCACAATGAGACAATACAGTATGGTTAATAACGATCACAATGAGACAATACAGCATGGTTAATAACGACCACAATGAGACAATACAGTATGGTTAATAACGATCACAATCTATAGTATTGTAAATAACGATCACAATGAGACAATACAGTATGGTTAATAACGATCACAATGAGACAATACAGTATGGTTAATAACGACCACAATGAGACAATACAGTATGGTTAATAACGACCACAATGAGACAATACAGTATGGTTAATAACGATCACAATGAGACAATACAGCATGGTTAATAACGACCACAATGAGACAATACAGTATGGTTAATAACGATCACAATCTATAGTATTGTAAATAACGATCACAATGAGACAATACAGTATGGTTAATAACGATCACAATGAGACAATACAGTCTGGTTAACGACCAAAATAAGGCAGTAAAATCTGGCTAATATCGACCACATTGTAAACAGTACAGTTTGGTTAGTATCAACTACGTTAAAGACACTACAGTTTGGCTAATATCAACCCCATTAAACACAGTATAGTCTGGCTAATATCGACCATTTTACTTCGATTCTGATCTTGTAAAACTTCATTTTTCAATTGTTTGACGATAGTACATTCTTGTTTATATGTCCACATTTCTAAAGCCACAACTATTCTGTGGTTCAGTCATGTTAATAACAACAATATTTTCCTAGGCCTACGTACGTAATATTGTCTGTATTATTCATTTTACTTTCCCATGGTTTGATTAGATAAACCATTTAAACGGGATTTGTCAAAGTACAAGTGCTGGTTTACATTGATGGTTATAACGAATTATTTTCTGTTACAAGACGTCTAACATTGTTTGTTGTTATCTGTTTTACTTAATTGTAAAGTTATTAAATACACTTTTGTTCCTACTTATATTTTCCAACCTCATACGATTATGTTCATATTTCAAAATTAAAGGCTCAAATTTCTTTCAAATAATTTGATGTATATAAATATTTGATACAAGATCTAACATTTCTAAGGACTACATTTGTCAGGAGTGTAGAGAATAATCTGATCTTCCAGTCCTTCTAAAAAGTCATGTCTGTTCAGTTTGGTGTATGACATCACCAGTGTGTTTGTGTTGTTTTTGAAAATTAGAAGTGCAGTCACGGATCTCCGTATTGTAATGAAATTTGTGAAGCAAAGTGTAGGTTAAGTACAGTTGTCTGAAGAGCAGAGCGACAGAAAAGATTTTCGCTCTTATAGAGCACTTACATGAATTTAAAACATGAAACAAAAAATCTTCAAATCCAAAAGAACCATCTCTGCTCACAACCTGCTAGAAATGTATTGTTTATTGGTTTGAATTAAACACAAAGCTGCACAATGGGCTGTCTGTTTTCTGCCTACCACTGGTATCGAGACCTGGTTTCTAGCGTTGTATATCCGTAGACATAACGCTGTACCATATAGGGAGTTAAATTTATTGTTATATTTGTTGTCGTCATAAAATCTCTTCAGTTTGAATTTTAATTTTCTGCTAAGGTGTTCTAATATAACAAAAATAATTGGCTGAGTGTATTGTCGATTTAATAACATTTTAAAATAAAGTAGTACATAATGTATTTACCCAGTTACTAGAATCTGAACTAATTATACAATTAATTAGATTTCAACATTTCTCAATTATAAAAAAACCGGACTTGGAGAAATGATAATGTTTTTTTTCTGTTTTATTACACAAAAAAATCGATCAACTGATTAGTTATTATTATTTTTTAGTTTTATTTCATCTTACGTTACGAAAGACATTTGAAAAAATATTAATTTCCACAGGTGTGTATTTATTTTGTGACATAATTACTGTTAAGAAAAATTCTTTTGACACTCACACCAGATCCATTATCAGGAATTGTTACATTAAAAACGTTTTAGATAGTGAAAAGATGTAATTTAGAAACTTGAAAGAAAAGCATATAGTTTAGTTTCAGCTATTTTACTGAAAAAATTCTTTTAAAGTATAAACATGTTTTCTTGTAGTTAAAAAGCTTAAGAGAAAAAAAAATTACAGGCAATGAACTGTCTGTCCATGACGTATTATTCATTGTTTGATTACCAATACTGTCGTAAGGTAGCGCGACAGTTATTCATAACGTTTTTCAAACTTTCAGAATATTTTGTTTAATTTTCTCTAAGAGTGCTAAGTTCATTAGATAAAATTTAAAGAACAAACAATGAAAGTGTGACTATAAAGAATACAAAAGAACAGAAATGTGAGTTACCTTTTTTTCTATCAGACGAAAATCAAGAGATATAAAACAAATAGCACACGATTGATTGGAACATAACGAAAAATACATTTGGAGGCAAACTTAGAAAGACTGTATTAAATTGAACACGTTCGATACGAGGTTGTTTCTCTGCTATTGTAATCCACTTACTTACATTTTTTAAAATTACGGTATTTTTTTTTTCTCCTGGAAGGAACTTAGTCGAGCATTTCCGATTCAAAAACAGCATAAGAAAGGACTTATAATTTTTGTAGTCGAGCATTTCCGATTCAAAAGCAGCATAAGATATGACTCATAATTTTTGTAAGCCCTGTACTTCATTTCTTTCAATGCATTCATTCTGATATTTAATAATACCAGCAAAATAACAAACAACAACATTAAAATAAAAAAATAATTTATCGAAAGAACTTAGAATACTTAAACTTCAGAGAAGACAGTTTTCCTAAAAATAGATATATTTTACTACCAAAGTGTTGCTAAGATATAACAATACAGAAAGTATAAAAAACCGGAATATAACATTATCTACCTGAGAAGAAAAGCAGTCGTGCTGCTTAAAGTAATATGTAATATAATGGTAAAAGGGTGATGGCTTATTTATTTTAAGGAATTCTTCAAATAACAACTAACTTTTTAAGAATTTACTTGAAGTTTATCACGTTTTTGGTACAAGCTAATTATTAGTCCTACTAATCGTGTACAAAAATAATGTTAAATTTTGAAATAAGATTTCAAATGACGGTTGTTGTCTTGTGTTGACGTTTTTAATGATTTTGATATTCCTTTCACATTCGGGCCGCATGGCCAAGTGTGTTAAGACGTTAGACTCATAATCCGAGGGTCACAGGTTCGTATCCCACTCGCACCAACCCCCTTTCAGCCGTGGGGGCGTCATACTGTTATGCTCCATTCCACTATTTGTTGGTAAAAGAGTAGCTCCCGAATTGGCGGTAGGTGGTGATGGGTAGCCTACCTTCGCTCTACTCCTATTACTAAATTAGGGACGCCTAGCACTGATAGCTTTGCGCGAAACTAAAAAAAAACGTCCTTTCATTCTCGTTTCCCTAAATACTTTAGGTAAAACTGAGACAACAGTTTAGTTTTATATCTGAAAAATGATACGACCTAAGTAAACTTTTTACAATTATGAGTTATTGAAGAGCCACCACTAGCTTGAGGGCTAAAAACGTTTAAATCTCGGGTTACAGTTGGCAAATTATGTAGCATTGTGATTAAGAACAAATGAACGAAAACTTGCTGAACCAATATATTTTACAGTTTTATATAAAATTTTAATAAGAAGGAAGAAAATAAAAAATAAAGCTGAACATTTCTAAACCAAATAGAAATAACTATTATGAATGTTTTAAATAATTTTACAAAGAAAGTATAAATAATATGACTAAAAACACCTGAAAGTTCAAACGTATTTTGGTGAAAATATTCTGATTCATAGACAATAGTAGGTAGATCTTACATTTTTGGCATCAACACAATATAAACACTCTATTTTGCCTCAAGGATCAAAGTTTTAATTTGATATTTGATTAGTGAATAACAGATACTTATTGTTCTCTATATTAAATATTTTTCTTTAATTGCAAGCTTTCAGTTTGTATTCCAGAGCCTTGATGAGATAACAATGTACAAATTATATAAATTCATATCCCTATGGAACACTTTTCTTCAAAGGCAGACGTCTAAATAACAATAACCCTAAGACGTAGAAATGTTGAAAACAATTATAACAAATACAAAATTAAGGATCAAAGATTTATTAGTTAAACAAAATCCATTCGTATAATTACTTGTTATTTTGATGCTAAGTTTCCTTTAAAGACACTAATACAGAAAACTCTATAATACAATTAAACTAACACGAGTTTATCAACATTATATATACATACATATATTTAATATGAATTCACTATATCACACCTTACACATGAGATTCGGTTCTGTGTACGGAAAGTAATCACGGATTTCGTTTTAGTTCTTTGTTTTGCTATAAATTTAACTCCATTCCTGTGATTATATATAATTTTTTTTAGTTAGATTTAGTTAACTTAGTTGTTCTATTTCTCTCAAATATTTCATACTTGCTGAGTCGGTCAGAAAAAACAATCGATATATTTAATATTAGACATTGATGTCATCCTTTTGAAAATTGAGATTGATTAAGAAGTATTTTTGTGATTATTAAGTAATGACTTTTGATTGCATACCGGCTGTTTGTGATTCTTGAGTACAGGTTTGTTTTGAATGTCGCTCAAAGCTTCACGAGGGCTTTCTGCTCTAACCGTTCCTAATTTAGCAGTGTAAGACTAGAGGGAAGGCAACTAGTCATCACCACCTACCGCCAACTCTTGGGCTACTCTTTTATCGACGAATAGTGGGATTGACCGTGACATTTTAACGCCTTCATGGCTGAAAGTGCGAGCATGTTTGGTGTGACCGGGATTCAAACCCATTCTTGAGTACTGACTCTTAATTACATACCAACTGTTTATGATTCTTGAGTACTGACTCTTAATTACATACCAACTGTTTATGATTCTTGAGTACAGACTCTTAATTACATACCAACTGTTTATGATTCTTGAGTACTGATTCTTAATTACATACCAACTGTTTATGATTCTTGAGTACTGACTCTTAATTACATACCAACTGTTTATGATTCTTGAGTACTGATTCTTAATTACATACCAACTGTTTATGATTCTTGAATACTGATTCTTAATTACATACCAACTGTTTATGATTCTTGAGTACTGATTCTTAATTACATACCAACTGTTTATGATTCTTGAGTACTGACTCTTAATTACATACCAACTGTTTATGATTCTTGAGTACTGATTCTTGATTACACACCAATTTTTTGTGCTTCTTGAATACTGACTCTTGACTACATACCAAGTGTTTGAAAGCATTATCGATTTATCGGTTTAGTTATTTTTATTAAAAATATATAGACATAACGGGCCTGAAACACTATTACAGGATCAAGAGAAATTTACTTTGAGACAAACATCTGACCGTTACAAATTACATCTCAAAGTTCCGCTGTGAATTTGTAGCCCGTGGCGAAGGAGACTTAAGAGGCCACCGTTTTCCTGGGAAATAGTGCACCTGCTTCCACGCGAATAATAAAGCTTCTGCCATAGTACACCGACTTAGTCAAGGATAAAATGTCATTACAACTTCGATAAGACTGTGATCATTTAACTCGTAGAAGAATTTTGAGCAACGGTAGATTTCACAAAGTGGTTTACCTCTCGTCAATGAAGAAAGGCCGTGAATAACTCTGGACAAATTTCACGGTTTCCTGATATAAACATATTAAAATCATTAAAATAGCTTCACGCTGTTGTAACGTACAATATTAATATCTTGGACAAGTATCTTATATTTTAGTTACAAGTTGACCTGGCGATGAATAAGATTCATGTAATGAAAGACAGATTGAAATATATATGTATTTGTAAATGAATTGTTAATAGTTATTTAAAGGATTACAATTTTGTTTTCAACACAAATTAAAACTGTTTCTTTGTTTTGAAGTTCAGTGAAACTACATAATACTCTCTGCTCTGTATCCACCGGAGTATTAAAACTCCAATTTTAGAGTTATAGACCCTCATAAGTACTACTGAGCCACAGTAGAAGGAACGAAAGGTTTTTTTATACAGAAGATAAGTTTAAAGAACTGTAAACTGATGTTACATGTGCTTCAAAGAGTGAAAGTAAAAGCTGTTTCATGCAGAAGATAATTTAAAAGAACTGTAAACTGATGTTACATGTGCTTCAAAGAGTGAAAGTAAAAGCTGTTTCATGCAGAAGATAATTTAAAAGAACTGTAAACTGATGTTACATGTGCTTCAAAGAGTGAAAGTAAAAGCTGTTTCATGCAGAAGATAATTTAAAAGAACTGTAAACTGATGTTACATGTGCTTCAAAGAGTGAAAGTAAAAGCTGTTTCATGCAGAAGATAATTTAAAAGAACTGTAAACTGATGTTACATGTGCTTCAAAGAGTGAAAGTAAAAGCTGTTTCATGCAGAAGATAATTTAAAAGAACTGTAAACTGATGTTACATGTGCTTCAAAGAATGAAAGTAAAAGCTGTTTCATGCAGAAGATAATTTAAAAGAACTGTAAACTGATGTTACATGTGCTTCAAAGAGTGAAAGTAAAAGCTGTTTCATGCAGAAGATAATTTAAAATAACTGTAAACTGATGTTACATGTGCTTCAAAGAGTGAAAGTAAAAGCTGTTTCATGCAGAAGATAATTTAAAAGAACTGTAAACTGATGTTACATGTGCTTCAAAGAGTGAAAGTAAAAGCTGTTTCATGCAGAAGATAATTTAAAGAACTGTAAACTGATGTTACATGTGCTTCAAAGAGTGAAAGTAAAAGCTGTTTCATGCAGAAGATAATTTAAAAGAACTGTAAACTGATGTTACATGTGCTTCAAAGAGTGAAAGTAAAAGCTGTTTCATATAGAAAATAACTTAAAAGAAGTGTGTGCTGATACTACATATGTTTGAAAGAATAAAAGGAGAAGCGGTTTCACTGAGAATAATGTTACAGTTCTACAAATCAAATGTTAGTTTATTTTTGTCTAAAATAATTTAAATACAGTAACTGTTTGTTTGCTTGTTTTAAAACTTTCGCGTAAAGGTAAGTAAAAGCTGTCTGGACATAGCCGTCGTTGATTGTACACTAACCTACCGGCCAGTTTTACGCTAATGGTGTCAAACCGAAAAGGTTTATTAGTTTCAGTCTCAAAAGCAGCCTTTGATAACGCTCTCTACAGGATTTTCTGTTAAAGTTGTTATGAAGTATAGGTATTTGTCTTCATACAAGACCGTCATAACATGATTTTTAGGAATTCTTCGTACAACCAAAGCAAATATTGAAAAGAATAGCGTAGTTAATACGTAGAGCAGAAAATTGGTCAAAACAGTAACATTGTCTTCCGCAATTACGTTAATTACTTTGATTTAAAAATTACTGGACATTTTGGATACTGATTGTGAGGATTTCAACATTGATCCGAGTAAAATAGTTTCAGATGGTGGTCTTAACAAGGTTGTATTTGGTTTGTTTTGAATTTCGCGCAAAGCTATACGAGAGCTATCTGCACCTGCCATCCCTAATTTAGCAGTGAAAGATTAGAGAGAAAGCAGCTTGTCATTGCTACCCACTTTCAACTTCTGAGCTTTTCTTATTCCAACAAATAGTGAGATTGATCGTCAAATCATAATGCTAAAGGGTGAGCTTGTTTGGTGGAACGGGAATTCGAACTCGCGACCTTTAAATTGCGAGTCGAGCGCCCTATTCACCTGGACATGCCAATCCGGGTTATAGCTTCAGATGATGTTATTAACAGGGTTGTATTTGAAACATAATTTCTAGTGATTCTGTTATCGGAACGTAGCAAACGATCCTATAAGTATTGTGTTTATAATAACCTAATCTAATAAATTTAGTATTTGAATTACACGTTGAAATATTTTATTTATAGGAAACTATTTTTTAGATATATTTAATGCAATCTGTTTTAACAAAAGATAAAACATCTAACAAAAATATCTTCATTCGTAGATTCTCAAGAAACAAAAAATATTGTATGTACAATAATCTCAATCTCGTCACAACATCTATGTTGCTAACTCTTAAATACTCATTATATACTATGTAGTTTTGTCTTGGCTTAGTTTCTCGGAAAAGAAAAATTTCCTAGGACCTGATCCATGAGAAGTATCTTAGGTTGCTTAGTTCGTCAAACGTCTGTTAGAGGAAACTCTCATGAAATATGTAAAACAAAGTTGAAGAAATATTAGATTATTGCAATCATCAAAGCCAATAGCTACCCAGAAGAGAACATTCGTTCAATAACTCAATTTACACAATAATATTATCGACCATCTCAATTTACCTACTTTGTTTAAACTGAAGATTTTGATGAAAGATTCTAAAGAACCACTGTTTTCTGTGTTATGTTATTTTGAATGAACAGAATGGACAATAGTACATCATGCAGTAAAGAAACGTAAATCCACGAATAACAGAACAAGCTCTTTTTTTACAATGGAGCTGTATTTTCATGATCAATGACTCTATTTAATGCTACAAATATTCAAAGTGTTTATCACCGTTATTAATTAAAGCACGTGCGAAATAACATGCAAGAAATACAACAATATGTTTACTGACAGAGGTCGCCATGATCAATATTATTATATTTCACATTAAATTTAACGAATATTTAAATTTATTTTATTATTTTTACACAGGAATTGTGACGATCTGATAGAACAAGCAAAGAATTGTTAGTTTTGCAACCTGTTCGACTAGTTTTGTTGATGAAGCGAAACTGAATTTGATAAACAGAAACTCCATCTGCCAAGAAAAGATTACAGAAAACAGTGATTCAATTACGTGCTTAGGATTAAGTTTCAGCAAGACCTTTGAAGTGCAAGCTTCACATGATCAAAGACTATGGTTATTTACCTATATTGAAAAGACAAGTGTCGGCGTCATATGAATAATAAATAATAGTAAATATATTTTTAAATTAAAAAAAACACATTAATAATTTATTTACTAAAGATAAACATCGGAAGTTAATGAGTACTCGATTTATTTAATTCTAAAAATAAAATTGTATCCTCACGACTTAATACTTCTTTCCTTTTTAAACTAGTTTAGTGAAACCCTTTAAATCAACGAAGGATGTTCACGAAATCACCAGTAGCTTCCATTTTAAACTACAGAGTTTGTTACTGATGAGTTGGTAGAACATTAAATTATAGTACTCAAGCTAATAGAAGTAAATTCTTTACTGTATCCGAATTAAAAAATTTTGTTATATTGTACTTATTTATTTTAAAAGTAAAGTATTAACTAACTAGTGTTATTGTTTTTGAATTAAGCACAAAGCTACACGATGGGCTATCTGTACTCTGCCCACCACGGGTATCGAAACCCAGATTATAGCGTTATAAGTCCGCAGACACACCGCTGAGCCACTGGGGGGCGCTAACTAGTGACCTCATGGGTGTAAGTAAAACTAATCATGGGAATACGTAAAACTAATGAAATTATTTTCTTTGCTAGTTTGATATTTTAAACCTGAACGTTACTTTAATCGATGCATTAGTGAAATGACCAGGACAGAGATCTTTAGGTTTATTTGCCTGTAGTTAAGCACAAAGCGACACAATGAATTGTCTGTATTCTGCCTAACACGAGTCTCAAAACCTGGTTTCTAGCGTTGTAAATTCGCAGACATGTACCTGTGGCACTGGGAGACATACCCTAAGGCTCATATATAGCTGTTCTTAATTAAAAAATACTGATCGAAAGGTGAGAAACTAGAAGCAGGATCCTTCACCTATTCGTTACTTTACAACGAATAGTGCTGGGATTAATTGTCATTTTTGTAACTTTTCTCTACATGTGAAAATAGGAAGCATATTCAGCAAATATCGCGAATTCAAACCTTCTGTCCGAAGCATGGCACTTTAATTACTAAACACGCCCAGTCCACTTATCTCTAGTAACGAACCTCAGTTAGAGGCAAAATTTCTTAAAACTCAATTTAGATATTACAATATCATGTTTCTGTGCAATTTTGAATTGGAAATGTAATTAACTTTATAAACATTAAAAGGCATGCTTATTTTAATCTGAGACAACATAATCACAGATTAGAGCCAAGAATCAAGACTACTGCTGTTCACCAACCTTGATGTCGTATTTAAGCCCACGAGAAGTTAGGAAAAGTATAATATTTATCCTTGAAACAATTGTTTTACGTTTGATTTCTCTCTTTATGATAATTTAACTTTTTACGTGGAAATGAAACGCAATAAATAGTGTTAGAAATCACATTGATTTTCGAGGAAAACCCGTTCAATCTCTGGTCTCTTGACTTAACATGTGATTCTGTGTTGCATCCCTTGTTCAACTTTTGTCCCCGCTAGGAGCAGTGTCTTTTTTTATTTCCATTATTTGAGTACAAAAAAAAAAACTAAAAGTATTTTTGATGAAAACTTTACAAGCAGTTTGTTTTCTTTCATTGATCGAATTTTTATTGTGTACTTCTTCGGGTGGAAGTCATAAATACGTCTTGACTGTTGAATTGATTCTGTTAGAGAGTGAAAGATATGAAATAAATGTTTGTAGTATATGATATAAATATCAGATTCACGAATTCTGTGCGCACCGCATATAAACTGTGTTATTATTATGCACGAAAGATGCAAGTATTAACAAAATACTTTGTTTTTTAAAGTCGTGACAAACGATTAAGACTGCTAGCGCAGATAGTCCTTGAGTAGTTTTGCGCCAAATTCAAAATTCATGTCCGTATTTAAAAAATAGAGTATTATTAAAGTTGCAAAACAGAGAGAAATTACAAACATTAAAGAGTTTCACGCCAGATGTCGCTGGTGTCTAGAGTCTACCTAATATACTTTATTATACATACACAAAGCTTTGTTATTGGTTGTGTCACATGTCCGAAGCTATTAAGAATGTCTCCACAAAATGGACTAAAAATTTTTATTATATTTTCGTCGTGAAGGATGTTACATTGAAATAACTCAACTAACGCATACTTTATATACACGAAGCTTTGCTATTGGTTGTGACGTACGCCCCAATCTGTTGTTCGATATTTTGGAAAGTCTCCAACAGAAGAAAATGAGCTGAAAACGTTTATCAGAAAGGATAACGCATCGAGATAATTGAAACATTGAAAAGGTTAATAATAACTCTTCTTCTTTTACCACAATGTTGTGAAACATCGTAGAGAAATGTTTTCATAGTGATTTTTCAAATAATGATGTAAAAGTTAATCAATAGTTACATAACTCTGTTGGTCTCAAGAGATTTAGTATAAGTCGAACGGCCTCGTAGGTAATGGATATAGCAAATATAGTGTAGTGTACCTATTTATTGTACTACTAAGGCGTTATGAATAATTACTATAACTTCAATTGTTGCAAAAATATCCGGTTAGCAATGGTATTTTTATTCTATATTCGCGCAATATGTATTTTGTCATTGTACTATCTAACCATTATTCATCATAAAATAATAATATAAGTAAAGAGATAATGGTAGAGATAAATTAAGTGTTAGTATTAGTGTTAAAACCATGTTCGAATCCCGTCGCATCAAACATACTCGCATTTACAGCGGTGAGGGCGTTATAATGTTACGGTCAATCCCACTGTTTATTGGTAAAAGAGTAGCTCAAGAGTTGGCGATGTGTGGTGATGACCAGCTACATTCCCTCTAGTCTTACACTGCTAAATTAGGGACGGTTAGTGCAGATAGCCCTCGTGTAGATTTGTGCGAAATTCAAAACAAAGCAAACTTAACATCTAAAAATGTTTTTTTTTAGTAATTGTGACTTCCTTACTATTCAAATTATGTTTATTACCTTCAAAAGAAGATCATATGCCTTCTGATATCGTATAAATCTTTTCTGAGAGCATAATGTTTATGTCAGCATTTAAACATTTTCCATATAGACCAAAATATTTAATATTTTTCATGAAATTTACCTAATTCTATAAAGTTATACAGGATAGTTCTGCTCTATGCTAAGATATCCATGTGTTATATGTTAATTGTAAGAATGTGAAACTACTTAAGAAAGAAAGTACGCGTAAGGTAGAAGTTGGAAATTGAAAAGTCTGAATTTTCCAACCAGAATAGCGCATTTTCCGACACATGAACGGAACTGACATATCAAAATACCTCAAGGTTCATTCACAACCGTACTGAGACTTATCAGAGTAGGGACAATCAGCCAGCAGCACCCGCCGTGTACACAGATAAAATTAGCCGACTAGCAGAATTGATTATTATGTTTATAGCTTGTCTATGGCTGGAATGGCAAAATGTGCTTAGTAGCATATGGCGAGATCAAACCTTGGGCTTCAAGATGTGCAATTTTGCATGTTAAGCTCTAGACCAATACCGATCAAAGAAGTTTGGAAGATACCAGTTCTTCTAGATCCACATAGTACAGTGTTGGGCTTATTTCCGCGTAATGCACGTTTTAAGTACACGACGATAACAATACAATATCTCTCTTTTACGATGGCACATTAATAATACTTAAAGTTACGCTAGTTATTACGATATTTTCGAATTTGTCTTCTGATAAATATCTGTTCAATATATAGAACGATATATAATTTATATAATTAAATAGTATTTAGTTTGGAACAGTTTAAACTTTGCATCTGTTACTTCATTTGACAAATTTAAGCTATATCTTTAATTTATACAGTGGTTGAAACTGTTACTTCAGATAAAATATTGTTCCCCGCTGGTACGGCGGAAAGTATTTGAATTTAGAACACTAAAATCGGAGGTTCGATTCCCCTCGGTGGACTCAGCAGATACCCCAATGTGGCTTTGCTACAAGAAAACACATACATACAGACACACATGTATAAAATATTGACTGTATATAAGGCAATGCTGGTTCATTACGAACAAATTAAATAATATCTTTTATATGTGGGGGAAAACTGTGTTCGTTAGGAATAAATCTAATAAAAAATAATTTCAAAAGATCAAAGACCATTTGTCCGTCGTCGTATAATACTGATGGTGGTACATATTTCTTTCAAAATCTTCTGCACCTGAGGATTTAGGCCATTTCTCTCGCATTAATATAATTTACAGTTTTGATTGCTATGGCTTCGTAGTTACCTTTGATTTTCAAGTATTCTCAAAGGGCTGTCATTATGAGCGTTTTATATGAGGTTGTTACAATAATCCATTTAATATTGGTAATGATTATTAAGATTTCGGAATAATTCAAACAGTTTTTAATCATCCATGATATGTATATGTTAGAATAATTAGCTAGGAGTAAATAAAAATGGGAAGCTAGACCCGGAATATCAAAGTGATTTTGAAGCTTCTAGTAGTATGTTGGTGAGTTACGTAACGTTCGAAATAAGTTGTTATTTTCTGTTGTGAAGAAAACTACTCTGAGTGAATTAATTGTAACCTCATTAAACACATCGTTTGGTGTGTGTGAAAATGGTGTTTGATTGGCTGTAAGTTATAATTGGGCACTCATATAAAAATGTACTTATATAGATAAATATTTAGAGTAACATTTGCAGCGTATGCCTTATCTCATAGCTTTCTATCACTGCGAAGCAAGAAATAGTTCTACGTTCTTAACTATCGTTATTGAGATAACCTGTAGTCTCATTTGTTAAATAGCGGATGTGGTGACTTAATGAGAACTCATTATCTGAGAAAAAATTCTAGAACGAGTTTATTTGAGGAAAAATATACACTAATTGGCGACCTTATTAGAGCTGCAAGTTAATATCAGATAAAACTATATTTCACCGCACTAATGATTTCGACTGCGTGTGTCATAAGCTTCAGAAGGTATCTTTTCTTATTGTATTTCATTGTTTAAGAAGTACGGTTTGCAATCGCCTCACAGAGGATACTCTTGGCAAATGTGTTTTTTAATCTTTTCCTAAAGAATGTAAAAGATGTTCACATTTAGTATATGAGTTACCCAAGGAAAATATATAAAGGTACTGAATGTTTTTCGTACTGGTTACAGAGAATACAAGTAGGGTAGTTTGTCACATTACTGTCTTGGATAAGACTTTATACATTAGAGTAAAAATACAGCAATGTGAGTTAAACGTGTTGAACAAGCACGGTTAGATGCACTTTGGATGTTATTTGCTTTTCTCAGGGAGATCAAAGATCAAAGCTGTACAACAACAAACGATTTTTACACCTACATTACCATATCGTGAAGGAAGAACTGAAGCCGTGTTAAGTATTTCAAATGGTTTTCTCAACATTTTTCTTCTATAGTTAATACAAAGAAGAGTAAAACGTAACACATCAGACCACATAACGTGTTTTTGTCTTCCATCATCCACATTTGTTCTTTAAACGTTACTCAAGCCATACGTTCTGTTTTTGTTTGACATGGTGTAGTTGAAAAGTCGAATATCCTCATCACGGATGAAGGAATCAGTCGGTTGGATAAAGTATGGACATTTTAAAAATTTGTCAAATAGTGTTTTCTTCAGTTGGTCACCGACTCTTGGTGTGTGCTCGTTTTTGTTGTAGTAGATGCGTACAATTTAAATTGTTTCTGTTCATAATCTTTCAAGACGATGTGTTTGAATAAATGGACAAAGAAATACTTTATTTGCTAATGACGTTTCTGTTTGATGGACAACGACTATGCCCCTTTTTTAAAGGGAGAAAAATCCTTGTACCATTTGCCGTCTAAACAAATAGAAATATGATTGCATTCCCCCATTTACAGTTGTTTGTTTGTAACTAAGCAGAAAGCTACACAACGAGCTATCTGTGCTCTGCCCACCACGGATATCGAAACTCAGTTTCTAGCATTTTAGCTGCTGTGCCAATATGAGGACCCCATTTCCAGAGGTCAAACTGTTGCTGAGCAACATCCTTGATTATTATATTTTAACTGGTAAATAAACGGAATGTTCTATAAATGGGAGACCTTATAAATTACCTCATAAGAATACTCAGAGCATTATTCATTCACGTAAATTTAGTGCCGGAACGAAGAAAGGCAGAAGGCTAAAAATAATTGTTTTAGCACGAATGATCGTCTTAACCTTTCATGAAATCATAACACCAAGACGAAGTTTATACTTTCACATAAACCTTACTGTTTAACCAAAAGAACCATCCTAACTGGGTACATTACCACAACAGCCTTATTATCGGAGATTCGCCTTAAGCATACAGAGTAAATTTCATTAAGTAAATGAATATCATTGAGAAAATCGATGTTCTAAATATATATAATACATCAACTTTGAAATAAATATTCAGTTTAAACATACACTGTCTGTGACTACGCTCCATATAAAGGGAAATCAACACGAAGTTGCACAGATGCATAGCCAACACTACGAAACTTTTATTTGTGAAAGTGAGTTGAGTGGTTGAGTACAAAGTTATCTTAATAATTTTAGCTCAGCATAAACTCCTTAAGCTTTGACTTACCACCGTGTCAGTGGGTGCTCTCTAAAAATACACATAAGTATATCACAAGGCTAAACTGTACCACATTTAGCATTTTCAGCCTAAACGGCATTTTATGCAACACATAAATAACGATGAGGTCAGAGACCAATACTCAAGAATAGCCGCTCCTAAAACTGAGCTACTAACCCAATGGGAGGCAGAGAGCCAAATTTAGGCGTCGTCCAAAATTCTACTTTAAACCTGATTAAACCTGATAGCGGGATTGATTATTATGTTGTAAATCTGACCATAGCTGATAATACGAAATGTATTGAACAGTATATTACGGCTTGAACCTTGAATCCTAGTTTCGCATCCCGATACGCTGACCATCAGTCATTCTTTTCAGAATTTATAAAATCTATCTCTAGTCTGTTTGATTCTCAGATTTTGAATATTTGAAACTTCTTAGAAAACGTTTACAGAAAAACTACCTTTATGATTGTTCAATAAGATTCGTACATTAAAATTATATTTTATTTATCTACGCACACGTTAGAACGCCTTCAAGATAATAAAACCGACACAGTACGACAGTGGACTCTTGACAATGTGAAAATCATGACATAATTTTCTCTAGATAAGAATTCAAAAAGAGGACAAAGAAGACACAGTTATTTGTCAAAGTATTCACAGAAGGTATGAGTAAAGAGTCTCTTGGTGGGACAGCGATACGTTTACAGACTTAGAGCACTAAAATCCAAGGTTTGAGTCTCACGGTAGATAAAGCAGATATCTCACCATAGCTTTGCTATAAAAACAAATAATGCTTAATAAAAATATTCAAAGATCATTTTTACGGCATTAAAATCGTAGTCAAACGTTTACCGTGTTCGTACAATACATTCTTTCCAATTGGGAAAAGCATTTATAAAGAATTACTGTTCAACAAATACGTATAATTTTTAACCTAACATTTGATAATTTACCCATGTCTTTCCCCTACAATATTTTTCATATTTATTAAGAAACATTAACTTATATATTTACAATAAATGCACAGTTATGGTAACAGTATGATGACCAATCCTTATATTTTCTTTGAAACACAACAATCTATGTGTGTTTTCATAGCCACTTTGGACCATCAGCTGTGTCTACCGAACGGAATCGAACGCCTGAATTTTAACGTTGTAAATTCATTGACTTACCACTGTTTAACCGGGGGACACAACAACCCCTCTCTCTTTCGGATAATTATAAGTTACAGAAAAGGTTAGAAAGAATACTTTACTGAATAAAAATGAAACTGTGAACAACATAATAAATCTTTTTCATGATGTTGCCGTGTTGTTGTGTTTGCTTTGCCGCAAAGCCAGATTAGTCTATTTCCTGTATTCACGGCGGGAAATTAAGCCCCGGATTTTATGCGTTGTAAAAGTCCTTAAACTTATCTCTTACCCACCGGAGGCTTTTCATCATTAACCTTAGAATTACTAATGGGATCTAAATCCACTAAGATGTGTGAGGTATTCATTTACCCAGGCAACTTGATTGTGGTTCCATTACTTTCTGATATATGATTCACACATAATTTCAAAATATAAAGAAAATTTAGCTCACTACTAACAACTAGGACCCCTTACACTTTTACATAAAAAATAAGGTATTTCACTCATTTGTTCTCTATCAGTCATTTGTATTGAATAGTATGTAACAGGAAATATAAAAATTACTCAATATAATGCAATACATGGATCCTTCTAGTGGTGAATGGTATAATAACACGTTAGTAATTTGACAATTAATCTGTATTTATATGATAAGTCTAGCTTTAGAAATGTTTAACGTGTTCATATTTGATCATAGATTTATCCTCACTTAAAAATATAGGTATAAAATAGAAAAATAATAGTATCTTTGATATTTTCTGAGAGAGGTTGTTAGGGTTCACCATGTATGTATTTAACTAACCTTTGTTTAGATATTATTATTACTATCTTCTGTGATTTAAAGTTAATACAAAGTTTGTAGTCGATGTGGACAATGTTTTCATGTAGCCCCCCACTACTACAACGGTAAGTCTACGGACTGTAAAGAATCGATTAAAGTTTGAATAAAATCATTAATATTAGATAAATAGTGTGATATTTAGTTCATAATCGTTTATATTATTTCTCAGTTTCTTGAGTAGCAAAATATTGAAAATAATATATAAAAAAATACAATCTAACCTAAATGTAGTGATATGGTTATTCACTTAAAATTAGTCGGACGTCACTTGACCTGTTATCAAACTCAAATTAAACCTTTTGTGAGGTTCATATGTAACTAAATAGCTTCATCATTATGATGTCGACTAATAATCTGAGGGTCGCAGGTTCGAATCGCGGTCGCATCAAATATGTTTGCTCTTTCAGCCATGGGGGCGTTATAATGTTCGGTCAATCCCACTATTCGTTGGTAATAGAGTAGCCCAAGAGTTGGCGGTGGGTAGTGATGACTAGCTGCTTTCCATCTAGTCTTACACTGCAAAATTAGGGACGACTAGCGCGTATAACTTTCGTATAGTTTTGCGCGAAATTCAAAACAAACCAAGCCAAACCTTATGATGTCATAAGACACGTGACCTTTAACAGGCAAACAGCGCACGAATCGATGCGAACAGGTTTGATGGTATAAGAAATAGTCAGAAAGTAATGAGCAAGAACCAAATCGGTTTTTCAAGTCAGATTCTGTAGTGATTGAAACATGTTTGTTCCTCGCTATAGATGATAAACCATCACGGGCTGATCACGCATGTGAGATAAATCAATTTGAATTCTGTAGTAATATTTTACCATATGTTGTACGATTCCTTTTTCACATGTACAATCCACATGCTGTTTACCAGTATTGAGCTTTGCATTTTACTATAGTTTTAAATTATCTTATCTTCCATAGATAAGAGCTTGTAGGCTTCTCTGTTTATTATAAAATATTATTATTCGTGTAGCGGAGCCAATAAATGTTTATTTCTTGGTTCGTCTTGTGGGTTACCTTTGCCATTTATATTAAAATAATACTGCTTGCTCTCTCGTTTTTTGAAAAAAAAAATCAAATAGATTTAGTAATAAGAGGAGGTGTAAGTCTGATCCCAATAATTGAAAAAGCTTCACATTTATTTAAGCAGACCTAATTCTCCTAATTTTAGGAGAGATGATGCATATCAAATATTTGAAGTCAAGCTAAATAAATAATAAAGAGGGGTGACAGGGTACAGAGAGCTAAAGAAACCGAATGTTTTGTAAAAAGAAGACCGAATATACTTAACTAAAAAAATAAATTACTCGGTAACCTATTCATGGGTGTACACAACATTCCTCCAGAGAGCTAATCCTATTTTCTAAACGACATCTTGTTTCCTTTAAAGATGGCAGGGCACGTGACTAAGCCAAGTTTAGTCGTTTTCATCTCGTAGATCCCAAATAAACTTAGTGGTATGTCAATGAGATTTGTACTAGCGAGCATCCGTATCCACAGGATACAAGTAACGCTAGCATAATTGAAAAAGTCATAGCAGTTTGAAGGGCTGACTCAAAGAGACTGGAAATAAAAACAAGAGCAGAGTGTATCACGCCATGTTCTCATGTAAAAAGTTCATCTTATATTCATTACCAGTAATGAGGCAGAAGTTCGAGCTTTAATAAACCTCCGTATTCTGCAGCGTTAAAAAAAAAGAAAAAAGGCTTAACTAATATTTAGGAGACCAAAACGAAACCACCCTTCATTCTACTACTCAGTTATGCGATAGTGATATTTTTAAAAGGGATGAATACGTTAAATGTAAGTTGTTTTACTATGAATATCATACACCCGTATTGAAAAATAGAATGAACGGATTCAGAAAATTGACATCTAAATGAGATAATACATTTTGTAAGCTCTAAAAAAAACAAAGGTTGTGATTTTAATAATTATACCGTTTATATTTAACATGATATAAATTCACACCCTTAAAGGTGTGCATTTAGAATAAATAAAGTTTCACTTTCCTGCTATGTATTTTGAAGTTTAGATTTGTAACCAGAACAGAAAGTTATACAAATTATTCGTAAAAAAAAAAGACTTAACAGAATCACATAAAGCACTTACTTTTATTACTATAAAAGTTCGTGAATATAATCTTCAATAAACGTTAACTCTTCTTGGTGCATATATGTACAATTAAACTTATTTGAATAAAACTTAACTTCTTAAAAATATCTCTTTTTAATACTTCATAATTCTATTTTGAATGTGAAATCACTTTTTTATTGTGTGAAAAAGAGTGCGTATTCACAATTTGTATAGTGAAAAATGAAACAACGAATGTTTTTGGAAAACGATATTTATACAAAAATATATTTTTAAGATTATAATTCGAATATGTTTATAAAATACATTTGTAAAAAAAACAACAAAAACAAAATAATATAGAATGTATGTATATTTCTCTCACACCACAGCCACGTAAGGACACCTGCTGAGACCACCGAGAGGAATCAAACCCCTGATTTTAGCTGTCTAAATTCGAAGACTTACCGCTGTCTCAGCGGTGAACAGTATAGAATGCGAAAATGATTAATCCTGGTAAGTAAATGGATATTTAGTTATATTGAATTACTAATACAAATAATCGAAAATTTAGGACAGAAAGCACAAACTGGTTGTATGTGGAACAATTATGACCACTATTGACTAGATATATATATATCAGTTCATTCTAAATACAAGAAAGTACATCTTGGATTTTGAAAGTTTTCAGAAATTTTCCGTTTCATTTGCAAAATAGGTATTTTGTAAGATCTGTTTCACAGCGACATCAATTATTGATACGTGACACTGCAGGTTGAGTGATTGGAAGAGTTCGACTCTTAAATTGATAAGTTAGTGATTACGTTATTCCAGACACCGAGAGCGTCTGTCTAACGACATACACCATCAGGGAGCAATAACCACGACGCACCGCTATCACTCTTCCTATTAGGAACGGCAGAACATTTAAAACGATGGAGATGTTAAAAAAAACTGCTCTGGGATGAAGATTTCTAAATCTTATTAAGTCATGAGTCAATATACGGCTTCCAACGAATGGTTTTTTTACCTTATCAGGAACACATAAGATGTGCGCTTTTACGTGTTTTAGTATAATAAAAGTGTAGGCTATTTCAGATGTAAATACACAGTCCATTTGTAATGTAATGTTATACAAACAACTCTAACGTTCAGAAAGTAGGCTCAGGATAGAAAGTGGACTAGGAACTTGTATGTATAGACTACAAAGCCGATGGTTGATGGTTGGAGTAATGGTAGTTATTACGTGCGTTCTATTGGCATCCGAACGTCTCCTTTGTTGTGTTCATATAAAAGGTAAAGGTAACTCCAAAGTTAAATAAATAACAAACCGTCTATTATTTGAAAGTACTACTTTTTTGTGTGTTTATCTTTGAACTCGTATTTGTTTTACACGTCTTCAGTTGAACACACACATACATTAACAATCGGATCACAAGGAGGTTGAGTTAAACCTGTATATCGATGAATTGGTAACTTGGGTAAGGAAGATGTCAAACTAATGAATGATGTGTGTATATTATTTATTTTCAAAAATAACAAGTAGTAACATGTGTATTGGCCCGGCATGGCCAAGCGTGTTAAGGCGTGCGACTCGTAATCTGAGGGTCGCGGGTTCGAATCTCTATCGCACCAAACATGCTCGCCCTTTCAGCCGTGGGGGCGTTATAATGTGACAGTCAGTCCCACTATACGTTGGTAAAAGAGTAGCCCAAGAGTTGGCGGTGGGTGGTGATGATTAGCTGCCTTCCCTCTAGTCTTACACTGTTAAATTAGGGACGGCTAGCATAGATAGCCCTCGTGTAGCTCTGCGCGAAATTCCAAAACAAACAAACAAACATGTGCATATTATTTACAGATTCATAACAATGGATATTTAAATAAAGAAACTATATCACTAGCCACTAATGTAGGCCCGACATGGCCAGGTGGGTTAAGGCGTTCGACTCGTAATCTGAAGGTCGCGGGTTCGAATCCTTGTCGCACTAAACATGCTCGCCCTTTCAGCCGTGAAGGCGTTATAATGTGACGGTGGGTGGTGATGACTAGCTGCTTTCCCTCTAGTCTTACACTGCTAAATGAGGGACAGCCAGCGCAGACAGCCCTCGGGTAGCTTTGCGAGAAATTCAAAAACAAATAAACAAAAAACACTAAGGTAGACATGTTCTGATGGCTGTTATATCTTGTCTGTGAATGTAAGAGATGATAGTTATTGTTGTTATTCATCATAAAGCACAAAGCTACAATATAAATAATCTGTGGTCTGCCCTCCATGGGTATCGAAACCCGGTTTTTAGCGTTTTACGTTCGCAGACATTGCGCTGTGTCACTAGTTCGCGTCCACTTGCCGCGAAAACGTGCTACGCACTCTGGAACTGTGAGTACGTTAAAATCACTAAAATCAAGGGCTCAGTTCCCCTCGATGGACTCAACAGATAATCCGAGTGGCTTTGGTGTAATAAAACCCACACTCAGAATGTGTAAAAAAATAAATAAAATTATTAGTATTTTGTAAAGCTAAAATTTCAAAACCAGATTTGAAGAATTTTGGTTTTGTTCACTTTTATGCTGGGGAAGAACCTGGTCGATGAACTGCAGTTAATTAATATTTTAAAATGTCAAACATTTTACTCTTGAAAGTTATTGTTTGTATGTGTCTGTGTGAAAGCATTTAGAGGACCAATGCAACAAATTTATATTTTCGACCAATCACAAAATTGCAATTAGTGTTGCTCTGTAACAGAGAGAAAAGTAGCACAGTGTGAAAAACATGAACTTCAATTTCAATATTTTAGTATATTTCCACCCGTTTATAATAACATATCGTGTGCTGAATCACAATGACGCCGAAATATTACATAGTTCTATCAAAGAATATTTAGTTTTTCGTCATCAGATGGCAGGCCAGTCGCACGAGAAAGCTAATCTTCTATTGGTGATGTCTGTTCTACTCGTGGCGATGGGCATACATGTCTATCTATCTAGACCTGTGGTTATTTATGTAATAACCCAACGCCAATACTTTCAAATGTGCAAATATTTGGCGCTTTTGCTTTAAACCTCTTGTTTTACAGAGTTCTATATTTAGATAAATAATTTTTAATGTCACTTTTGAACATTGCGTTATCCAGTTAACAATGGATACAAAAAAGAATAATACGTTACACTTAATGCCAAAAGTATTCAATCTATCAATCTTTAAAAGTACAAAGAAATTATTGTTTAGGTTTAAAATTTACTTTAAACGCTTGTTATACTTTATGTACTCGTTCAACATGAAGTATGAATTTAACACTACATTATATGTAATTTGTCCTTCTGTTGGGAAAGCGGTAAGTCTACGGATTTACAATGTTAAAATCAAGGGTTCGATTCCTTTCGGTAGACACAACAGATAGCCCGATGTGACTTTGCTATAAGAAAATACATAGACACCACGTAAGTGTGGATAAGATTTTAACATTCTACTCTATATTGTTGTGGACAAAATATTAACACTGTATTCTATACAGTGGCAGGTCTGTATCGAAAAAATAATTCATATTTTAATATATGAAATATTGCATTTTAAATAACATTTTGTGTTGTGTTTTTGTTAATTGAGAGTCAAGAAAAATCAGATTCTTACGTCAACATGACGAATGCGTGAATGCGAGTAATTTTGCTTGACTGTTAAAGGAAAAAAATGTATTAACTATCAAGCAGCAATGTATTGTTGGAAATAGAAAAAAGGTCCGAGCCATATGAGAGTCGTTAAACAATTGTTGTTTCAAGATTGAACCAGAATAGAGTTTGTATAATTAAAGTCAATAATATATATATATATATATATATAATTGAAATTAAAAGTATATAAATAATTGAAGTCAAGCATTCCATGAACCATGCTCTTTTCCGATTTGATTTTAATACTATGCGAAGACTGAGGAAGCTCAGTTACTCTATTTCAGTAGTTAATTTATCGTATGATTACATAGATAACAGTTATTCAAGACACAGCAAGAAGAGGGCCGGCATGGCCAGGGGGTTAAGGCGTTCGACTCCTAATCTGAAGGTCACGGGTTCGAATCCCGGTCGCATCAAACAAGCTCGACATTTCAGTCTTGGGGTCGTTATAATGTGACGGTCAATCTCACTATTCGTTGGTAAAAGAGTAGCTGAAGTGTTAGCGGTGTGTAGTGATGACTAGCTGCTTTCCCTCTAGTTTCACACGACTAAATTAGGGACGGTTAGCGCAGATAGCCCTCGAGTAGGTTTGCGCGAAATTAACAAACAAACAAACAAACACACACATCAGGAATCTGAAGAACAGCTCGTTTGTTAAGCACAAATTTAAACAACTGGTTATTTGTGGCCGACCCACTGCGAGTATGAAAAACAATTTTAACCTGTTAAGCTTACCACTGAACCATCATAAAATAAAAACAGGAGTTGTACTCTACTAGTATACTTTATTTTTAAACTAACTTTATACTTTTCACTAGTATACGTTGGAAATAAAACATATAATGCAAAAGAAAATTAAATAATGAAAAACGGAAATGAAACATTTTGTGAAATAGATGTATAACAGGAACAAAGTTAATGGAAAAGGAAAGGAAATGGAAATGGGATTAATAAACAAATGAACAGCTCCAGGTCATAACGAGAAGGAGCAGATACCTTGGAATACACTCTGTTTTTCTCTGTATTGTAACATGCCTGGTATCTGGGGGTTAAACGAGCATTTTATTAATTCCATAGAGTCATGGATACATTAGTAGCGTGCAGGTATAAAATATGTTTGTAACTAAGACCAATATGGACTACCATATCACTGGAATTTGAAATAAGAAGATACAAACACAGATTTATGGGCAAAAGCGTGTCGTTCTATTTATGCGACATATGAAGTGAAAATTACACAGCTTATCAGGTAGTCAGGCTGCAACCACACGACGTACAATGTAAAATGAAAACATCATAACTTGTCAGCAGTAAACCGCTTAAAACCAAAGTTATAATCTGCTACGAAAACTTATGGAGTAAAATGTTCTTTCTGCGTCATGTAACTAATATTTGCAGACTTCATCAAATGACGTAAAATGCTGACGCTGATATCTACAGATAAGTATACAGTCAATAGTATTGGCGTGTGGATGACTGGACGATTCTTTGTACCCATGTGGACTAAGCTGCCAGGTTAGAACTCCCTTAGAACTCAGGTATCGCTGTACTACTGACCAATGAGGAGGCAACCAGACAACCATCAACACCCGACTACATAAATAATCGATTGACCTTTATTTTTTATAACGCAGCAACAACCAAAAGTATGGAGTGTCTTCAGCTACATCAGTCTCTAACCTTGGATCATTTGATACACATATCAAGATTCTAAGCACTTAAGTCATTTATAGCTTGGTACAGTAATGCAAGACATATGAGTAGATAAACAAATTCCTTTTTCATAATAATTTATTTGACCTTTTCGCCTTACGGTTGTTTAAAATAATTTTTTTCACTTCACTATAAACTCATTTAGCATTACAACCTGTTTTGTAAAAAGTGTACAAAGCGTAACTGAATATGTAAGTCATTTCTTTTATGGAGAGATATGTTCTATTGAACATTGATATCAGCAACACATCCATTTTATAGTTGTTTGTTGATAAGCACAAAACTAAACAATGGGCTATATGCGTTGTGTCCATTAGAGCTTTGGAAATCCGTTGTCGTTTTTTTAGTTTTCTAAAACTTCAGAGTTATTGCTGGACCAGTTTTATGCTTGACAAATAAAGTGCACTCAAGTACTAGCAAAAGATGACGCATTAAATTCGTTATACATTCACAACTTAGATAACATAATTATAAAAGAAAATTTGCAAAAGCTGTTAAAAGTGACATACATGCCTTATCTTAGAGATATAGCGAAAATGTTCAATTTTGCCTGCAGCGTTGACAAATTTGGTGAAATGTCTCCGATATCTTTATTACTTAAGAATAACTATTTTTCTTTTCGTAAGAGGATCACCTGAAATGAGATAACGCGATCAATGTGTCAAAATAAAGTGTTTATTGTGTTTTTTTCTAGGAACAATTCTATGACTGAGTTTTAAAATAAACGAAAATGTTCGTCTCTGATGGGTGAAGTTTGAAAGAGAAAATTAAATTCAAAAAGAAATATCTCCTACCGAGTGTTTCTATTTGGATGGGACAACAAGATAAAAAACAAATAACGTCGATATAGTGTAATAATAAATATTGTGAAGATAAAAATAATTATACGCCTGAACACCCTCTAGTCTTCTAGTTCACAATTTTCTGTAAAATTCCTTTTTCATTTAATGATATATCAAATGTCGTTAGACAAGTAAAAGTTATTGAGAAAGTAGTAATTTCACTATTTACAGTTTTATCTTGAAAACTGATGTGAAATTGATTCAACAGTTCATAACTTCCCTCTATGGAATTTTAAAACACATAAAACATATTTTTAGCCACGGCATAACGGTTCATAGAACTCCTCTGTGTTTCTTTTTTCAAGTACAAACTTTTAGCTCATAGGTCTGTTATCCTTTGACCGATTTGAGATCCAGTTCTAGGAGATTGAACCATTTCGATTGAAGTATTTGACCGCGCCCATGGTATTATAGATTAATTTACTCATGTACTGCCCAAGAGGATAAGCTTGTAGAGATCCTGATAAGTGATAAAATCGAATCGTGTATATGCGTGCCCCATGCTTCTTACCGCTGGCGTACAATAATATGGCCAATAAAAAAGGCCTAATAGATTAATTTATTCTAATCCTGCTTTAAAGCAGCTATGGAGAATTTTCTCTTTTTATTTAGTTGTATGATCAGTACCCTGAAAATAAAGATAAAAGGTCAAAGTCCTTATGAAGGGATATTATTAAATGGTAACAACAGTGGCCCGACGATCTCACTTTATATTGAAAAAGATGTTTTTTGTTCTATTCTAACTTGTCACTTAAACTACTAAATTATATACTGAATACGTAGTTATTTACAAAATCACCTATAGATTACTGCTGACTGGCTGGCACTAATGAATAGAACGAAACCCTATTTTAAACAAGATATATTTGACCAAAGGTATAGCAAGTGCAAATATATTTTTTCTCATATCATAAACTCATACAATAACATCACTTGGCTTAAAATTTACAAGTTTCAAATCTCGCACTGTCCGGTTTCACCCTGTGTCTCAGAATCTAAGAAACAATTTAAGACTGTTTTGTAATTCCACGGTGACGCCATGTCAGCTACCACGGAAAGTCAATATCTTGGTCACTAAGTCCATCAAATACCAAAACAGTCTAACATTAGAGGAAACTGTAAGTATTGACAAACGTTAGGAGAAGGCTTGAAGTACTTTTGAGTGTTTTTCTAAAAATAACTAAAGCTCAGTAGCATACACAAGTTCTAACATAAAATCTAAGCAATAGGAATGCATGTTTTGATATTATGAATATACACTAGCACTTGATGTGTGATCTCTATAGGTGTGGATATGTTAAACTTTTAAATGTTTAGAAATGTGTTATCAGTTTTATTTAAGTTCTCCAAATTATGTTTACAAACAAGGAATATTTGCTGAAACTAGAAGAAAGTAACCGAAGATATCTTTTATTGTCATAAGTCAGATCAGCAGGTAGCCCAATGTGGCTTTGCTACAAGAAACACACACACTTATTATCATAGATACGACTAATTACGTCATTTTATGTGTGAAATGTAATGTGACTTACTCCACGAATTAGAATTTTTAAAATGAACAACCCTTTACGAGCACTGGGCTAAACATCCAAGTCAGAAACCCCTGGTGTTGAGGTGTGTCTATAATTAATTTTGAATTATTGATAAGAGAAAAGGCAGATAATAGCCCACCTTGTCAGACTTTTTTTGTATCAAATAAATGGATACACTCTCATTTTTATAACGTGTCTGTAGATGAAAGCTTGGAGAATATTAATATCATATCTTGAACCCTGGACCCTCTGATCGCAGTCGGTCACACTAATCCTTACGGCTGAATTACATCAGTTCCTTAATTAGGATATTGTATTCTTTTAATCTGTAGTACCAGTACTTAACTTACTATCTTAAAGTATTTTATTATTCTCAGACGATATTTTGTACGACATTTTAATCCATATTAGGTTTGTGAATTTGAACTCCCTTTTCCAAAATAGTTCGAAACAATACTGACAAAGCTACTTCCAGATCTTATGGAATCGTTACTAAAATATGTACCATTGATAGGTTATACTTATTCTGTAATGTGTGTCGCCAAGGTTACAGCAGCCAGCTTTTAATCGAGAAACTACGTTTTGTGTCCAAACATGAAAACCGAAATTACACTAACGTTAGTAACTTTAAAGTTGTGTTTATGACATTCCTGGAAATCTCATAACGATGTTAAGTGGATATTTGCTGTTTTATTATAATATTAAGTTACATGTGTGGTTTGACGAAGATATTAAAAAATATTTACTGAGGTATCATAATACTTGTCTTATATATTATAATAATAGTCTTTATTATTATAAAGTGGTACATTTGGTAAATGAATACACAGGTTTGAGAACGTTATATTAAGATGATTAGGAATGCTTAAATCAGAAAGTGACCTCACAACCACAGCCGTTATAAAGTAATGGTTGAACGACACTTATCACGACTACGTTTAGACGTTATTTAGAGTCGCGTTAGTAGTGTCATCTTACAACAAATTGTTTACTTTTGAAAAGGGTATGTAGCAGCACTTTCCGATGAAAATATTCGTACACTAAGATCATATAGATGTGCTCAGATGGGGGATTTATAATTTTCAGGATTGTAGGGCCCTTGTACTTAAGGTATTGGAATATAAAGGAATATAGATCAGGTTCGGACGCCATGACCATCCAAGATAATACTGAAACAAGTCGTATCCTAGCTGTGGTGAGCTAAGTGTGGCATCTTTTAAGATTCATGAACACGCAGGTCAGTAGCAAAAAAAATCCTCCACCTGTTCCAAAAACAGTGCGCAGTGTAATGAAGAAACATCTAAAAAGGCTGCTTCCACTGTCATATCCTTTCAAGTGTTGCATATTCAAGAAGCTGGAAAATGAAAAAGACATTCATAACACTCTCTTCAAACACCTGCCCTTCCAGTCAGGATGTGCAGTTTCTTTGTATTTATGTGCAATTGAGTTGTTGAACGGTTGCTGTAAAATTGTTATCTTCGTAGACAAGATGGATAACGGAAAGCACTCAGGGAAAATAGTTTGTTTTGGATATGACAGTCTTATGACTGGGCCTTTTACAAAAGAATCTCAGGTGCAGGATTACTGTTACAATCGCAATGGTCTAGAAAGAATATGTCTAGATGTGGCCATATTGAATTAGTCAGAAAATTGGATCACAAGAATAAAGAAATATTTTTACTCTATGTAAGATTCACAGATCTGTTATACATAAACAATCTAAAGATGAATTTTATTATTCCAAATAAACGACTTTACAACACCAAATAACACTCAATTGTGTGTGTTATATTAAAAATAATAATAAATTTGGTGTTATAGGGTCGTTTATTTATGGTACAAAAGCTTATTTTATGCACCAATATGTACTTCAGAAATTATACAATAAAACAAAGAGGGATAAAATACAAGTTTTCCACGAAACAATACATAGTTTTCGTGGTCAGACCTTGCTCCAAGAGTAACATCTGGATCCGAATTGCGAATATGATCAGATGTAGAATATTAAAAGTTGTAAATAAGATTTTGTTTTTACTTATGAAATATACAAAAGATATATATATATATTATCTGCAAAACACACCGTGTTATTATTTTTAGTTTTATTGGTCATATAAAATTAATCCTTGGTTTCAGCAGATCACAATATGTTACCAGTTTTTGACATGGAAAAACATTTATTCAAATCGTAATATTTTAAAGTTGCCGATCTGAATAGTAAAAGTTTTGTTTTATCCATTTTATAACAATTTTCTCATTTTTTTTCACAAAGATTCAAGAAAAGTCCCGTATAACAATAACAACTTTTGTCTAGAACATTACCATACAGTTGAATAAATTAGAAACAAAGTTATTCCAGTCCCCTTAATGTTCCATAAGATCAACTTAATCCAGATTTAATTTTAGTTTTAATTCTTAATAAAATCAGTTGGTTGTTATTTAGCGATACTAACTGCTGTAGAATATATCATATAGATCAAAATAATATCTCCTACTCAGTTTTTATTACTCGAATAAAGCATATTACTGACAGTGTTAACAATAGTTTTACAGAAAACTTATTTGAGATTTAAATATATATGTATGTGTATGTGTGTGTGTTTGTGCATGAGTAAGATGCATTATTTCAACTCCTGATTCGATAAAAATAAAGAAACCCCGAAGCTTATATAAACCACATTATTTATAAGACATTAATTAAATGAATCTCTCTTTCTTTTACCATGGGTTATTCACATATAACTATTCAATATAACATTCTATTGCTTAAAGAATAATGGCTTAAAAGAATCTATTTTATAAAGCCCCAGAATTCTTAATATTTAAAAGCTTTAGTTATTTTTAATGAAGGGTAAACAAAATATACAATACATGAAATGTTAAAACACTGTGGTAATAAATTTAAGACATTGGCCTGCGTGCAGGAAAAAAAATAGTCATCTTACGAAATAAGCGAATCACACATCAATCATTAAAAGTATACAAGTTGAGTAACCTGCTACAAGTTTTCTTTTAACCCCCTTGCATTATATGTTCGTTTAGAACGCCAGACGATGTTCGAAGAAAAAGTAAAAATGATAATGTAAACTATTAAGGGAAGACACGGCCATTTAGCTAAGAAGCTACACAGACTTTATTAGATCGAAATAGAACACCAAATACTGGTACTCAATGATCGAGGCACGTGCTTGAAATAATAAAAAATAAATAAACATTTTCCTCTCATATGAGCTTATTATATATGAGTAGGAAAGTCTGCCTTCAGTAATAATATACCTTGTAAAAACAAAAAGTATGCCTGGAATAAATCAATCATTTGTTTTTATAACGTTCACTTCAGTGAAGTCCACATATTACATCTTATTGAGTAATTTTAAGATTTAATCTGTTACAGCATCCAATAAAACGAGCTGACTACAATATAGATGCAGTAACTTATTTTCTATGTAAAACACAATGAGGATTCTAGATGTAATTAGTGTACTTAATTGCAATATTGGTAGTATTTTTTCGTATGATTTATAGATTAATGGAGACCTTGTAATCAACAAAGTCTCGAGGAATCTGGTATATAAATAGCTTTGTGAAGATTTCTTTTGACAAGCCTTCCTGTTCATGTAAGCCATTAAAATTCAAGCTAAAAAAATATAGAATTTTTTTCCTAAGCTATAGGTGGCCATCTACCATTCAAACCTCCTGAGAATTAAGAAAATTATGTAATTTCCAATAATTATAATTTATTTAAACATTTTATGTGAATAGGGCATACCATCAATTCAAAACACCTTTTTTATTGAAACTTTTATTACTACCTAGTATTCGATTTAAGTAAATAAAGGTCTTCAATAATATGTATCAGCATGTTTCTTTCTTTCTTTAACTAAAGAACAACTGATAAACAACCAAAACGTTTCTGTGGACTAGGCCTGACGGTCAGCAAACAGCTCATACCAATAAGAAAATGTTTCTTATTGTTTACCGCACTCCCTAACATTACACTATTGACCAAAGGGAGGGCAGTCACTCTTCTACCGCCCACCATTCATGCTAAGGGATTGACTTTCACTCTCACAATGTAACCACACTTACAGTTCCAAGAATATTTTGTGGCAGGTTGTGGATTCATTCGGTTCGCCAGCTCATTAATTCATAGCGCCACCATAGGACCAATCCTCGAACCTAGCGTTTTAAACATGTACGATTAGCTTTTTTATGTTGAAATTATTTGTACAAATAAATATAAAGTTCAACTGTGTGAATGAAAGCGAGAATATTTCAGATTATTATTCTTCTTTCTTGTTTTGACTTGTTTTAAAAATGTGTTTATGTATATGATTGTTTGTTTGTTTTTTGTATTTCGCGAAAAACTACTCGAACGCTATCTGTGCTAGCCGTCCCTAATTTAGCAGTGTAAGACTAGAGGGAAGGCAGCTAGTCATCACCACCCACCGTCAACTCTTGGGCTACTCTTTTACCCACGAATAGTGGGATTGGTCCTTGCATAATAACGCCTTCACGGCTGAAAGGGCAAGCATGTTTGGTGCAATGGAGATTCGAACCCGCGACCCTCAGATTACCAGTCGAATGCCTTAACTACTTTGCCATGTCGGGCCATTTATATATATATAAGGTACACATAAATAAATCTAAACAGGTTTTCCGTAAGGGTGAGGTTCAGGACTGGAAATAAAAGATTAGGCTAACAATTGATAAATACTATTAAGTACAATCGAATTGGTATAGCATGACCAGGTGGTTAGGGTGCTCGAATCCTCCTTGGCGTGCCACGATTTCGAATCCACCTCCAACTAAACATTCTCTCCCTTTAAGATATGGGGCATTATTATGCCACTTTCAATCCCATTATTTGTTAGTAAAAAGAGTAACCCAAAAATTGGCCGTGAGTGGTTATGATTAGCTGTTTTCTCTCTTGTCTTTCACTGCTAAATTAGGGACAGCTAACGCAAATTAAAACCAGAAATTAAACCAATTAAATTTAATAAAAAAATGTTTGTTTGAAAACAAGCAGAAGGTTACAAAATGGCCTATCTTTGCTATGCACACCATCAGTATCGAAACCTGGTTTCTAGTGTTGAAAGTCTGCAGTATACCGCTGCGCCACTCTGAGCTGATAATAACCAGTTCAGTGAACTAATCAGCCTACCGTTAATTTAAGCTTGTCTCATAAATAACAAATTCTTGAAGAAAAATTATTTTTAAGATAATTTATCAAATAACCTTAGAAAGAAAACAATTCAACTTAGTCCAACATTTGTCAACGTCAACCGTATATATTATAAATGTAACTAAAACCTATTGCATTCCCTTCCTTGGAAGTTTAAGGGCGTGTTGATACTTTTCAGTAAAGATTAATGTTATACTATGCATTACTAACAATTTCAATTAACGACAGGTGGATTTCGTACGGTTCATAAGTTAAAGGGAATTGAAAATAACAAAAATAATTTGTTCCAATAAAATAATACAAAAATAATAAGCCAGATAATAGGGTAACAGTTAAAACAAATCTATGCTTTGAGTTACAGTTAACATGTTGGACTGTTAACAAGTTCCATTGTTCGGTTAAGACTATCCATATAGATGATGGGAGCTGCTGACTGGATACACTCCCTCTGGTGAGCTGTTATAAATCTAGTTACTCATGGATCCAGCTTTAGGTGAAGCCTATATTTATTTCCTTCTCGTCAAAAATAGAAGAAACGAATATTGGCTCTAGAGTCGCTTTCCATGATATTTCCCTTTTCATGACGAAACCCTTTATCCCCAACTGCACTACAGTCTTTTCTTCTGAAAAATGTGGATCTTTCCGTGGATTATTCCCTGTTTCACAGATTTAAGAAAATGGTAAAATATTTTTAAATCTTTATATCGATATACAGATAAAGTTTTTTTTTTTTTTTAGAATTTCATACACGACTTGTCATTGGTTATGCTGTCGGAAAAACTGCAGTTTGTATTGGGTGTTCAAATGTTACGTTTGTTTTGTTCTGACGTGAGTGATAAGCATGAAGCAAAGAATATTGAAAAATTGATTTTCAATGTTTTTCTCATACGTTAAAATAATAAAAGTTTCAACCATATTTATAAAATCATTTTTGCCATGAAAACTCCTATAGTTCTCTGAATATCTATTGTTTTGATATGGTAGTTTTGAAGAAATATTGCATTACTTACATATTAGTTACCCGTGGTGGCAAAGCACAGATAGACCATTGTGTAGCTTTGTGATTAATTCTAAACATCAACAACAACTTACATATTAATTGAGATATCTATTTTCTTTGCTTCGGATGTTTCTGCAAAACCACATAAGGGATATCTACTACAGTCATCGCTAATTTTGAACTGGTAGACCAGTGAGAAAACAAGTAATCAACACTATCTACCACCAATATTTCCAGACTGTCAATCTTATAAAGCACTACGATCCTAAACAATGGATCGTGGTTTTTATTTTGTCAAACCACTGGATTGAACTTTGTCCTAGACTACAGGGAAGGCAGCTTGTCATTAGCACTCAGAGCCAAAATTTGTGATATTCTAACGGAATAGTGGGTTTCGACTAGTATTCACACAACGCACTTCCATATTCAAAATACGGATCACGTTTTTTGTGCAAAAGAACACGAACTATAGACTCTTGTATTCATAGTCCTACACGATACCTACTAGGACACCCCCGATTCCAGCCAACGGAAGTTAGGTTTAGTGGTTAGTTTTAAAATCGATAAAACGTTTAAGTTTATATAGTGTTCGGCAAATTTCAAACATTTGTATTCAAACAATTAAAGGGTTGTAGATATCTTAGTGTTAAACTTCTTCCTTACATCAAATAAAACATCTCGTAGAAAGAGCAAGATGTTTTAATTTGAATGAACTTACATTTATCTTTGTTCCACACTGTTACTACTGTGCAAATGACACTGTGCCTAAAAAACACTTAGAAGATTATTGTAAACTTGTAAGTTAAAATTTATGTGAGTAAATACACCAGATGTTGAATGTATGTAATAGTTGTGTGTTATGTGTTTAATATAAACAAAAAAAAAAGACTTTTTTAGCTAGTGTAATGAAAGTTATACAATTATTAGCAGGCCCGGCATGGCCAGGTGAGTTAAGGCGTTGGAGTCGTAATCTGAGGGTCGCGGGTTCGAATCCCAGGCACACCAAACATGCTCGTCCTTTGAGCCGTGGGGGCGTTATAATGTGACGGTCAATCCCACTATTTGTTGGTAAAAGAGTAGCCCAAGAGTCGGCGGTGGGTGGTGATAACTAGCTGCCTTCCCCTATTCTTGCAGTGCAAAATTAGGGACGGCTAGCGCAGATAGCCCTCGAGTAGTTTTGCGCGAAATTCCAAACAAACAGTTATTAGTTGATGTATGTTCATACAATATTTGTTTAACTATTATTTGTCTCTAGTGATCTCTAATAATGCAGTGTTTGGTTAAAAATAGTCAGATGTTATCTGAAAATCCTATAATTAACAAAATATTATATTATGGGACGCATGTGCGATAACGTCAGCAGCTTATTTGAGAGATTTTACATAGATTAGTGATAAAATATCTGAAAATCTAAATATATTGATCCATGAAAAGTGGAAAATATTTTTGCTTTTAAAATACAGTAAACCAGAGAGTCCTGGCTGTTTAATGTTCAAGAAATCTAGAGCTTTGATTATTGGTCATGAATGCAGCCTGACCATGTTTCAAAAGGCTGGTTACGCTGGAAGCATTTTGCGCCCACGTTCTAAGTAAAACAGAATTCTGGCTTAATAATTGACTTGGAACAATAAATAAAAGACAAAATCTGTACTGTTGTTGTACTTGGCAAATAGTGAGTAGAGAAATTTACATTTAAAGTTACAGTTAATATTTGAATATATTAGTAACAGAGTTATAAAATGACATCTGATTCTCTTCGCGAACCTAATCACGTATATCTTTCTCAGCTTAGATCTTATCTCAACACAACAAGCTTTCCACTTTCGTGTTCTTTTATTATGTCACTATGTGTAACATTAAACCCAAACATCACTTGTTTTTTTTTTTAACGTTTCGGACTTTTGCTTTAACCAGTTCATATTAAAACAAAGCATATATCGTTATGCTATCTTCAAAACTTTCGTAGTTACATTAATATGACACATGACATATTTTTCACTAAATTGTTTGTTTGTTTTGAATTTCGCGCAAAGTTACTCGAGGACTATCTGTGCTAGCCGTCCCTAATTTAGCAGTGTAAGACTAGAGAGAAGACAGCTAGTCATCACCACCCACCGCCAACTCTTGGGCTACTCTTTTACCAACGAATAGTGGGATTGACCGTCACATTATAACGCCCCCACGGCCGAAAGGGCGAGCATGTTTGGTGCGACCGGGATTCGAACCAACGACCCTCGGATTACGAGTCAAACGCCTTAATACACTTGGCCATGCCAGACCCTTCATTAAATTATTAAAATTTATTAAAATATTTCCTATTAAATTAAGAAACAAATAATGTATGATCTCCGAATAACTGAAATAGTTTTATTAACTCTTCTCAAAAAATTTTATATAATTATATGCCAGTAAAATATTTCTTGCTTTCCAAACGTATTTCATAATGAAAACGGTGTTTTAATTAATAACAACGAGCTTTGGAGTTGAGTTTTATTTCAAATTACCTCGATGAGTTGGCGATCTTATTTATGAAAAAAGTATACTTATCTTATGTCTCTTAATTTATACTATAATATAATGCCAATATTTATAATGCATCGCATCCCACAACTTCTTTGTTTTCACCAAAAAAATCCACAATAAGGATTGAAGATTAAGGACCGTAGGATTATGTCTAAACAATCCCGGGGGCTAATTCAGCGCTGATCCTTCTTACAAAATAATGAGAGTGACTCCAGAGTATTATAAAAGCTACACATTCTAATTTTTTCAGATCACTTTCGTTCAACGAATACTTCTATATTATTTTGAGATCACGAAAATTAATCCAAAATACTGAGGGAGAAAACTTACTGTCAACTTGTTCTTCAAACAAATGAATAATAGAAATAACATTAAAATGTATTTTGGGAACCTCATTTAACTGAATACAATTAATTGATCAGTCACATTGACGATGACTTACTAGTTACAAACTGTATGCCATAAGTATTTTGAAACTGAAAGTGATCAAAGTTGGGATGTAACTGTGGTAAGTTAAACCGAAAGGGTAACATTTAGAAGAAGAAGTAAATCAGTAACAAGTATGCTCGTCTTCTGCAGAACTCTAGGAATTGTAGCACCTGCAAGGCATCTTGTTGATCAGTGGACAAATGGCATTATGAAGGATCCTGTTTTATTCATTTGTCTGTGCAATATTAAGCTACTTGATGTCGTGTGATGAATTAAGATGTTGATGCGCACGAGGCTCTAGGAAGTTTCAGAAGTATGTTATGTTAGCTAATACTAGGTAGCTATTGTTTCATGTTTTATACAGTCCACCAGAGCTATAGTTGCGTAATAAAGAGTGTTATAACGCAATGGGGAAAATCTTGTCCAAATATGTCGACAAGCGGTAAAACATTTCCTCGAAGAGTAATAATATCTGCACGTCAATTAATAGTGACGTCTTTCTGCATCATAACCTGAAGATTAACAAAATGGTCCTGATGAACGATTTTGTACGTAATATAATAATTGGTAAAGGCATCTAGTGGCTTAGCTTCGAATATTGGTGACGTCAACACAAGTTCAAGCGAGATGTTTTGTTTGTTTTTTTAATTTCGCACAAAGATAAATTGGGGCTATCTGCGCTAGCCTTTCCTAATTTAGCAGTGTAAGTCCACATAGAAGGTCACTAGTCATCACCACCCACCGCCAACTTTTGGGCTATTTTTTTACCAATGAATAGTGGGATTGATCGTACACTATAATGCCCCCACGGCTAAAAGATCGAACATGTTGGGTGTGACAGGGATTCAAACCCTCGACCCTCGGATTACGAGTCGAGTGCTCTAACCACCTGGCTCTGCTGGACCCAGACTAGAGGTACTCATAAAGTTTGTTCTTTATATTCACACCAGTTGTTATACTGAAGCTATTTTTGAGTGCAATAGTAGTGGACTGTGGAAGTAACAGATTTGGAATGGAATACTTAATCTTCTACGACGTTGGTATAGATGTAATCTGTGCAAATCAATTATCTGATAGTGTATATTGCTTTATTACTGTGCACCTAAAATCACTATAATATCCGAATAACATTTAAAGAGCTTTGAAAAGGTTTACTTTTGTTAAAATCCTCTGGCAATAAGCTTTAAATACTATTCTTCAATTATAAAAAACGAATAAATGCACAAAAATCGACAGAATTATTCAAATAGGAAACCGAAAAAATCAAATCCATTGCTGAATTTGGGGTACTGTCTTTTCGTGGCGAATTGCATATCCTAAGTTACGTCTTTTTATACGTTTTCTTGAGAACAGTGATTTGAGTAATGTGGAGATTTATAAAGACAAATCGATTTTTGGAATAACATTTAGTTGTATATTTTAGCAAATGTTCATACATAATACTCTATACACATATTTTAATATAGATATTTTCTAAAGCCACTGGTATTTTAAACAAAAAATTAGATTTATTGTTTATTTCTAATGAGCGTGTTTTTGAGATTATAAGAGCTTATTCTTGTATTTAATTCCTTTTAAGTTATAAGATACTGAAATCCGTACTTAACTGAAACGCAATTAACCTCCACACTTATGGGAGAGCACTAATTGAATTTTGCACTTAACTTCAACGTGACCATCCTTGAAGATCTGAGGTTGTGCAAAACGAAACCTATACTTAACTCAGCTCATTCGTCACCTACATTCTCTTGATATATTACGAGAATCTTATAATGGATTTCAACTAACCTATCGTCGCATGCATTTTCTATCATCTTAGTACATGTTTGTCTAACCATTTGTTTATTTGTTTCTGAATTTCACGCAAATCTACACAAGAGATATCTGCACTAGTCGTCCCTAATTTAGCAATGTAAAACTAGAAGGAAAGCAGCTAGTCATTACCACCCACCGCCGATTCTTGGGCTACTCTTTTACCAATGAATAGTGGGATTGACCGTCACATTATAACGACCCCACGGATGAAAGGGCGAGCATGTTTGGTGTGACGGGGATTCGAAATCTCAACCGTCAGATTACGAGTCGAGTGCCTTAACCACCTGGCCACGCCGGACCCAGGGAACGAAAGCCGCCTGGAGGGATCACTTGTTTTAATCACTCGCAACACATTACAGTAGTGCCTTGTCTGTCAGTCAGTATATATTAAAATGACATCACATAAAAGACGCTTAAAGTTGCAATTTATACTGTCGTGAAGTCAGTAAAATGTGCGTATGCTATGACCCACGTGAAAAGTTATGCAATCTCTAGGCTACAATACAGTATGATGTATAAATTCCAAAAGCAAGAAGCACAATTATTTGTTACTCTTGACTTTCGTTTTATTTACTTTTGAAACAAAACGCCTTCTGGAACCTTGCGGAAGTACATCTAATGTTCATATGCTACTGGGTAACTACAAAATACCAGAAAATAGAAGAACAGTCCAAAAATAACGTAGCACATTAGGCATACAACTTCTTTTCTCACTGGTAAACATAAGAACATTTTAGTTTCTTTATTATTTAAACTGAACTTATTTATAAACTTTATTAAGTAGTATATCTTTACTTCTTACTTTGCTAAGATTTATATTGGTTGGCAATCCGGACTGTCTTACCGGAAGATCTTAAAGCCTCTATCTTATGTTAAGCAATCGTGTTGTAGAGTTCTGCTTCTGCTGAGTGGTTACCTACCCTCTGATAGAGTTCTTTTTATGATGACTTTTTGGTTTGTTTTGAAGTTCGCGCAAAGCTACACGAGGGCTATCGGTCCTAATTTAGCAGTGTAAGACTAGATGAAAGGCAGCTAGTCATCACTACCCCCCACCAACTCTTGGGCTACACTTTTACCAAAGAATAGCGGGATTGCCCATACATTATAACGCCCCCAAGGCTGAAAGGGCGAGTACTTTGGTGTGAGGCTGGTTGGAACCCGCAACCCTCATGTTACGAGTCGAATGCCTTAACTACCTGGTTATGACGACTATACTTGAATCTTAGAGTTTCCATCTTAGCCGTTTAACTGTGTTTGATTTGAGGTGTCGTTCATGATGAAAAGGCCTCGCATGGCCAGGTGGTTAAGGCACTCGACTTGTAATCCGAGGGTTGCAGGTTTGAGTTCCCGTCACACCAAACATGCTCATCCTTTCAGCCGTGGGGGCTTTGTAATGTAATGGTCAATCCCACTATTCGTTGGTAAAAAAGTAGCCTTCTCATTAGTCTTACACTGGTAAATTAGGCAAGGCTAACGCAGATAGTCCTCGAGTAGTCCTCGAAATTCAAAACAAACCAAAACCAATCATGATGAAAAGATCTAGCTGTTAAGGGAAATTTTCATCTTTCGCCTTGTTTGCATAAACGCTGTATTTCAACTATACAATAATAAAAAATGTGTTCTACTCCAAATGATTACATATTACATCAGTAACATCAGATACGGACGCTTGTATATGAGGGTTAAACTGAATACCGAAACATCATATACACATATTATTTAATAGCAACTTCATCATTTAAAAGTACTCTAATCTTTGCAATTCCAAATATGTGTGCGTTAGGGTTAATTTTAACTTTATCAAACCATTTTTCTAAATTCGAGATGAAAATGTGGAAATGAGAAAAATTGTTTTACAGTCTCTTCTTAAACGTTGAAGTTTCACTTTAAAAAGACTTATTACTTGAATTTCATGACCTTATGAAGTTTTATGGAAAAAGGTTGTTCAAATTTCAGACGCCAAGTGTCGGATTATTTAACGTAGATCACGATTTTATGTGCAGGGAGGGAAATAAATGTAAAAAGTCAAATAAATCTCTGATAAGTGTAGCTTTACGTTTCAGTGATAAAGAATCACACGCGAGGGCTAAGATTAAGGGACCTGAAGAAAAAAAAGATACGTTCAAGCCACATTAATATAGAACATCACGCAACTAAGAAAACGCATAAGAGATATGACACGCAGAGCTCTCGTTCTCAAACATGCGTTCATATATTTCATATACTTTCAAAACAATAAAGTCGATTATCTGTTATTAAGCGTGTCCTCCAGTGTCCTTTTTTAGCGTTATGTTCTCACGTTTCGTTTAGGTTGAATTGGAATGATATAAGATTTCAGACGATGTCTGAGCTGCCAAGAAATAATGTCTTGCTGATTGGTTAAATTATATTTCTTTATATATAATGCTTAAACCTATTTTAATAACCATCAGTCTAATGCTTGTTTATACACCATGACAGAATCATCTAGTTTATAGAATTAGTGCCGTCAAACATTAAGATGTTAAAAAATTGGCAAAATCTTAAAACAATGGGCTTCCTTTTCTGTAAGTTTCACACAGGAAGATGTAGTAAATGAAGGTTTTAATGGGTCTTAGTTTGAGGGTACGCCTACAAATAAAAACACTTTATTTAAGTACTACTATATTTGTAATCAACTTGATAACAATCGTTTTATAATTTATGCACAAAAACGATAATATAATAAAATATTCTAACGCATTGAGCAGTTTCATAACTTATGATTAGTTTAATGAAACTTAATAAAACATGTTGGACGAATATTAAGTAGAAGAAATAACCAGAATTTTAACATGAGCCTTAGGTCAGATTAGTTTATATTATTTTATTGTTTCAGGCATTCGTGCGTATATACATAGGAGTTGCTTGCCTTGTCTGTCCTAACGTTTGAGCTTTTAGAATAGAAGGAAAGTAATAAAAAAATACGCATCACCATCTTTTAGGTTATTCAAGTCGAATAGTGAGATTTGACTATCACTTTTATAATGCAACTACAGCTCCAACTTTCAAAGCTCGATTTTTCTACAACGATACGCCGATCATTGATCCTTGGATTCACAATCCGGTATGTTAAGTATTAGCTCAGCGCTCAGGTCAGATATTTCTAGGAATCGAATATGTAAATACATAATTTTGAAAAGCCGAGTAAACTAATGTTTGTTTGTTTAAAGTTAATCACAAAGATATACAATAAGCTATCTGTACTCTGCGCACCACAAGTATCAAAATCCGGTTTTTAGCGATGTGAGGCCGCAGAAATACCGCTATGCCACTGGGGGGTAGCAAACGTTTGAGGAAAGGCATTCAATCAATTGCATCCGTTTTCTAAGTGTATTTATCTGGATCTTTTGAACACAATAATAGAATTGGCTATCAATTATATAACATGCCTGGAGCTGAAAATACATCAGAAGTTAATCGGTATTACGTCTCAACTCAAATTTTGGACCCTTTGATATGGCCCTGGTCGTTCTAACCACTAGACAAAAGAACCTGCCCCAGAAATATTTGAAAATATTATAGCTCTCTAGAGGAGAATAATCCGTGTTTTCGCATTTAACGTTCTTTGGCCAGTCACTTCTATTGATTGCTGTTACTGAATATGAGAAAGCCAAGAATGTAAATATTCATTCACATTGCATGTTTTGGTTTCTTTCAGTTTTTAGGGTAATCATTATGTAACGTTGGGCAAAATATTTTCAACTAAATTGCATCTTGTGAAAAACAACTTTGTTCTAAAGCGTGCCAAGAAAACACAAACACATCTGTGAAGGCGAATATCTTAAAATATCTCGAGTTAACTCTTAGATCTACGATTTTTTTACCTCAAAACCCTTTTCCCTCTTCTATCTTTTTCCAAAGGCTCAGACTGTTTGGCAGCCTAACAAAACGGATATTAAAAGGTGATGATGAAAAAGTTTTACGTTTCATAATATTTTTCAAGCATATCATGAAACGAAATGCCCAATTTTTTTTAGAAGATTAACAAACCTTTCGAAAAAAATGAATAACAAAATTTAGCTGCTTGTGTTTAAATATTTAATTTGGTCTTAAAAATAATTTAGTTGATGTAAATTTACTTTATCATTCTAAAACTATCCGAACATAGAGTTCTAGTGACTCCAGGCCTGTGACAAGTAGTGTTCTACTTATTTAGGTTTTAAAAGATGTCTAATTCAAGGTGTCTCCACTGTTGTTTTCAAAGTTATTCATCTGATGAAGAGTGGAAAACAGTGGTTTGTCTTTCTGGCATACGCTTTTAGATGGTCTCAAAACAGTGAGATAGTGCTATATATTACACCACCGGAACTCTACCAGATGTTTTTGTACGTCCAACATAACTATCATGGTATATTTTGTTTGTTTTTTGAATTTCGCGCAAAGCTACTCGAAGGCTATCAGAGCTAGCCGTCCCTAATTTAGCAGTGTAACACTAGAGGAAAGGCAGCTAGTCATCACCACCCATCGCCAACTATTGGGCTACTCGTTTACCAACGAATAGTGGGATTGACCGTCACTTTATAACGCCTCCATGTTTGGTGCGACGGGGATTTAAACTTGCGACCCTCAGATTACGAGTCGAACGCGTTAACCCACCTGGCCATGCCGGACCATGATGATATAGTTCTCTCGTTGATATATAATTTCCATTTTTGTGCGTCCACCTTAAATAACGAACATTTAAATAGCGTTAATAACTTAAGACAACTTATGTTAAAACTGAATTGAAAGTGGATATACTGCAACACATCTTCCTGTAAATTAAACACCGAAGTTCACACAATATCAACTTGGTACCATATGAAAATCAACTTGGTACCATATGAAAATCAACTTGGTACCATATGAAAATCCCCAAAATTAAAGAAAGCTCTAAAAATCGCACATCTTCCCAAATTCCTATCTGTAATATAGTTTTAACAGTTTTGATTTTTATAGTCATTTCACACCTCCTGTCCTGCCAATACGAATAATTAAAAAAGCGAGCTTCGTTGTATGTTATGCGTGATGTTTTGAACGTACAGTATAATTAAAAAAATACACTTAATTAAATGTTTTAATGTCATTTTCAAGTATTTTAACAATACGTGACGTTTGACAATAACAGTTCACCATTCATCGCTTCGTTATGATGCCTCCTTATGAGACAGACGGTTTCATGGTGCCTGACGCCATCTCTTGAGGAAGAGTGACAGAATGTGTGCTGGGCGGTCTGAGAGAGATCAGTCAGTACACACGGGTGATCACAAACAGCCAAAATGTTCTCTGACTCTTTGAAAGTTTGGTTATGATAAACTTAACCTCAGTTGTAAACTTCATAACTTAGTTTTATGTAAATATTTTAAATTTTATGTGTAAGTATTTCACACACGGCACTTCAAAACCATTTTTGCCCAAGAATAACCTATTTTTGATGGTTCTCAAGTCTTTGTGAGAAGGAGAATCATCTCATAGAAGAACATTTAGAAATTTAGTGAAACGACTTCGATATTTTCTTACTTCACAAAACTTCCTTAAGTTTCTAGAGTTGATGACCATTAAAATAAATAAAATGTGAAAAAAAGTAAATTTGAAGACAATTTACGATTAGGGTACACATGTCTTGCCAACTAAAGAAATTCACAAAAGCATTCTACAAAGACTTGTCAAATGGTCCCTGTTTAATATGGGCTTACAAGATACCTAAAGTGAATGTAGGTTTATTGTAAAGACGAATTTTTATTATTTTCGAATAGTCTAAGTAAGTAAACTATTGTAATGCACCAATATTATGATGGCTGACCTTAACAGCAACCTTGTGGTTCACCTTATGTAAAGTAATCTATAACCTCTTTATCTTATTATGAAAACTAGTTTTATTGCAAACACTTCGACACTTCCACTATACCTGTCAGGCTGTTATTTATGTTTGTATTTGCACTGAGTTCTCTTCCTGGACAAACCTGATAGACTACGTCAGATAATTTTTGCAGTTTAGTGTATGTTTGTCTTATCTGTAATTTAGAGCAAGTTAAAATGGAAACCATTGACTCGTGTGAAATAAAATAACAATTTTTCATGTTTTATTTTGATAGTTTATAGCAAGTAAAAAAAATCACTATATTCCTAAAAATGTGACCATTCATTAACGTAGGACACTAAGTTTAGAATTTTCTACTTATAATCTGAGAACAGCACTAATTATTAATTTCATAACTACCTAACATGAGCCAAAATTTAAAGTTTTTACATTAATTAATGAAAATGTCCCGGCATGGCCAGCTGGTTAAGGCGCTCGACTCGTAATCTGAATTCCCGTCGCACCAAATATGCTCACCCTTTCAGTCGTGAGGCGTTGTAATGTGATGGTCAATCCCACTATTCGTTGGTGAAGAGTAGCCCAACAGTTGACGGTGGGTGGTGATGACTAGTTGCCTTCCCTCTAGTCTTTCACTGTTAAATTAAAGACGGCTAGTGCAGATAGCGCTCATGTACCTTTGCGCGAAATCAAAAATAAACAAACAATAATGCTAATAAAGTTATTTTAGTCAAACGTTTACTTATTCTATTTAAGAAGGAATTTAATTATCAAACTCAAATGATTCTAATGCGCACGTGAGCTAATTGACTAGGTAAAAAAACAAACAAACCCTAAATCTCAGTTATAACAGTTTTTAATTTTGAACTAATGACCGAAGGGGATTAATTTAACCGGAAACACACGTATTACACATAATTTTTACTCGGTTATTCTTAAACGAATAACGATATTTACTGAAAATTTGTAACGCGTTCATAGTTGAAACCTCACTTTCTATATTGCAACCATTACGCTAAGTCCAACCGAAATATGTTGTTTCTGGTGTTTGTAGTGGTTAAAGAAAGACATGTTGCTGACAAAATAGTTAACATCACAAAACTTAAGAAATAAACGTATCACTGATAATCTTATAGAATAACAGAGCCTTAAATTGATCCAATTAAGTCTGATTCTTTTACACTACATTATTGAAAACATCTTTAGATATAACGCACAAGTTCAATATTAGTATCATGATCAGGTATCAGGAGGTAATAATAATAGTCTATAAGTACTAGAATGAACACGTCTGACTTGATATGTAATAAAATGATATAGAAATGTAATGTAATCTTAGTTCGTTGTACATAGAACGGAGAAGAGTTTTTTTTTTTTTTATAAATACTATTTGTATGGCCCGGCATGGCCACGTGCGTTAAGGCGTGCGACTCGTAATCTGAGGGTCACGGGTTCGCATCCCTGTCGCACCAAACATGTTCGCCTTTTCATCCGTGGGGGCGTTATAATGTGACGGTCAATCCCACTATTCGTTGGTAAAGAGTAGCCCAAGAGTTGGCGGTGGGTGGTGGTGATTAGCTGCCTTCCCTCTAGTCTTATACTGCTAAATTAAGGACGGCTAGCGCAGATAGCCCTCGAGTAGCTTTGCGCGAAATTCAAAAAGATTATTTCTATGAATACTTCATCATAACTTCTCGAAGAGAATGATGAAGAAATATGTAACAGAAAAACCTATGAAAAATAATTTTTGTCAGTGGTTTATTGGAATTCAGATGTTGTAACGCTGTATTTCCTTATTCCCTTTTGTTTTATTGAATTTTCAGCCTAAATAGAATGATGAATACAAGGTAATATACCGTCTTTGTTTTTTTTACCTTAACAAATAAACCAAGGAGTCTTATATAATATTAACTTTATAACTGGTCAGACGGTTCTTGTTTTCTGCCGTAACACACTTCTTTCGGTAATAAAAACTTGTAATTCATTCTGAGCATGAAGTTAATTCAGAATAATTTTAGTTAACTTTGCTGGATGAAAAGCAAAAGTCAATATCTCTATAGAAACTACGCTTCAAGTAATAAAATGGATTGCAACTCGTGGTTCTAGATTGCAACTCGTGGTTCTAGACATGTTGCTACTAGATATTCCTTGTTCTAATCGTTAGTAGTGAAGACTCTATACTTTATTGACTAGAAAACCTTATGCCAGTGGACTTTCTTACAAAGAAAAGATGTATCTATCAAGTATTTGTTCTTCGACGGCGCTGGAAAAGTAACAACTCTGAAAAGCCAAGTAAAAGCTTGTAATCTAAAAACGAAGTGTATTAAATATAGTGTACAAATCAAGGAAAAACAAATGAACGAGAATTTTAGTTTTAAGAGGTCTGCATTTTTTGTGTCAAAATATGATAAAATGTAGTGTAAGTCATTATTTTCTGGGTTACATTTGAAAAATAACGTTATAATTAATAAGCGCAATAATAAGAATTAATAATAATCCCCTTCATTAAGAAATATTATCTTAGAATTTGTTTGTCTTTTATGTTAACAATAATTTTTGAATATATAAAGCCCATTTTATTTACTTAATATGTATAACGTTTGGTTAACAAGGCATTGTTGATTACAATCGCTCAACTGACTTATAATTTCAACACTGGAGATTCTTTGAGAGTGCTCTTTGGATTTCCAGCTCCACATCTGAGTCTGCTGTATTAGCTAGATTTAAGCAATTTTCGTAATCCACAAAGAAGGATCAGTAATTCACACGCGTAAACTCATTCGTAATTTATAGAGCTACTTAGGATGTCACTAACAGAGTTTTAATGGCCAAGATTCCAGTAATCTCGCTAAATAAACTAAATAGAATTAAGCAAACTAGGTCGTAAATGTTAAAAGATAGCTTAGATTACATTTAGATTGCATGGGAGAAGTAGCGTGCTTGTTATCACAAATGAAACACCAAGATTCAGGCTGGAGTTCTACAGACTTTATTTTCATTATTAATTACCGAGCAAAGGAATTTTAACTAAATGGAATCATAAAAGAATGTTCTTACAACTTACAATAGGTTTCACACGAAACACAGATTAAAAAACAGCACATGAGTTGTTCAGAAACTTTATTATTACTAGGCACACGTCTGAAAAACTATGTGCAGGAAACGTTTTATTATGAAAGGGAAAGAAAGACTATTGTCTTTATTACTTTAACTTTATAGAAACTGATCCAATATTATCATTAATGATATGTTACGTTGGAGTTTTTTACACATTTGTAAAACAACAATCTTAATAAAAATTACAAAACTTTACATGAATGTGTGTGTGTATGTTTTTTCTTATAGCAAAGCCACATCGAGCTATCGGCTGAGCCTGCCGAGGGGAATTGAACCCCTGATTTTAGTGTTGTAAATTCGTAGATTTACCGCTGTACTAGCGGGGGGTAACTCTTCACGCAAAAGAACATTTATTTTACGTTGTTTTATTTTTTTTAGTCTTAAAACACAATATAAAAGTCAAGTAATATTTTTTTATTAAAATGTAATTACTTACGAGGAAACGTCTATAAACATTGAACAAAGAAAGCAGCCATGATAATTAGTAGAAAATCTTCTTGTTGGACAATGAAGTTTCGTAATTTCAGGATACCAGACTTTCAATGTGATAATCAACAAATGTTTGTAGATCGTGCTTTGACAGCGTGATGCAGTTCTAGAGCCATAATTATGTACGAGCCCTGAATTAATTAAATATGCAGCACTCTCGCGGTGCAATTTACGATAATTAAGGGTGTAAGGGTGTATGTTTGAATAAATAAAGGAACTGATGACAACACCATTTACAGCTTTGAAAATGTTCTTATAAAATTTATAGTCGCATTTCTGAGAATGCAGGTCTAAGTAATACTGCATAAAGCTCTGAACAAATTAGGCCAGTGTGCCCTCGTTGCTCGTGTGTTGGACTGTATATTCGAGTGTTCATGGCCCATTATCGTAAAAACACACTTTATTCCTTTGGAGTATGGATGGTTATAAGAGTGATGGTAAAATTATGTTATTTTGTCAGATTATAGTACCTTTTTCGCCTGTATATTCAAAATTAGGGACAGCTGTGAGTAGATGAACGTTTTGGTAACTTTTCTTGAAGAGTTCGAAACAAACAAATCTGCTTTGGAGAAAACAGTTGTGTACAGAAACAATGGGATTGGACATAGGGGGCGTCCGAGTTTCTTGACATCTTAACAGAGCTACTCAATCAGATTTCGGGGTATTGTGCTTATAAACATGAGAGTAATTAACCTGAGAGAGAATGTTAACTTCATTTGAACTTGTGACGAGTTTTTTCATTCTCATCTATAAAAATCGCTGTTACGTTTCTGGTTAGTGCAAGTGTTGCATTTTCACACACGCTTGTTTCACTTTATACAGTAAAGAAATAGGAACTACATAACTTGTGCTTTGTCAAAATTTAAAGATAAAACAATTGTCTTATTTTCTTTGACTTTGAATGTATACCCATTGGCACAGCAGCGTATCTGTTGATTTATAACACCTACCATAGGTTTTGATACCAATGGTAGGAATAGACGCAGAGCTATCGTGTAGTTTTTTTTTTGTGCTTGACTACAAAAAACAAAGTTCTTGACTACGTCTCACGAAAAAATAAATAAAAATGAACTACACACAGTTACATAATATTTATTTACTGAAAAACAATCAAGACTTAAAAGCAAAAATGTGAATGAGAGCCTTCACTGGAGAGACCAGAAATTTCTCTAATTTGTATTTTGTGATCTATATAAGACTATCTCATACTGACAGAACATGCCATTATTATATAAAAAAATAGTAATGCTAGTTATTTCAAGGAAAAGACACTACTCTCATTTCAAAACTAGAGCTGTTATGTTCATAAGGTGTTGCTCAAATTGTCAGCAGAAAAGACCTCTGTCTAGTATGATTCAACATGTAGTATCTTGGAGTGATCTTTCTTGTTAATAAAGTTCATGTGACAACCCAGATGAGCGACCCAGTTCCGTGTCTAACTAGGGAGAAAATAATTCAGTTCCGATCTTGACAAACTCTGTATATTATCTATACTCATAGCTTAAAATATTTTGTAAGGACAACATGTTTAATTCTACAAATTAATTAAAGGGGCAAAAAACGTTTTGTATGTCTGCATACCACCTTTTTAACTTCACAGCATTGCGAGCCACAACAGGAAAGAGTTAACTGTACGCCGTTTTTACCTAGCTGTATTTTTGTATTATAGTACATGTTAAATTTAAATTTTGAACTAGGTCAATTGGCTTGTATATAACAGTATATAAAAGGTTAAAAGAAATAAGATATTTTTAAACAAATGGGGTTTTAAGGTGACATCATGTTGGCGAGTGAATTCTAGTACAGTGTAATAATGTGTCAGCTTACTCGCATGAATATTACAGTTAAGAAATACGACTTAATTCACTGAAGAAAGTTTTTGTCTTGCTTGTGGAAATATATGGATATTTTAGGATAGATATAATTACAAATAACAATAATAATATAAATCCTTAAGAGGTGTTTTATCTTGATGCCGCTAATGGACATCATGATGGTGTACAATTCTTAATTTAAACATCATGTAGGATAAAAATGATCAAAAATAAAAACATGATAACCCGAGCATTTTTAGAAAACCACTTTTCCTTAGTGAACTAGAAAGGGCAACTTTATAAAGGTTTGATTTGTTTTGAATTTCGCGCAAAGCTACATAAGGACTATCTGCGCTAGCCATCCCTAATTTAGCAGTGTAAGGCTAGAGGGAAGGCAACTGGTCATCATCACCCACTGCCAACTGTTTGGCTTTTCTTTTATCAACGAATAGTGGGATTAACCGTTACATTATAACGCCCCCATGTTTGGTGCGACGGGGATTTAAACCCACGACCCTCAGATTACGAGTCGAACGCCTTAACCCATCTGGCCATGCCGGGCCATGATGATAAAAATCTCACGGCTGAAAAGGCGAGCATGTTTGGTGTAACAGGGATTCGGACCCGAGACCCTCGGAATACGAGTCGAACGCTATAACCCACCTGACCATGCCGGCCCTCTTTATAAAGGAGTCCAGTTTATCGGGGTTTATTTTATGATGGAGAAAAAGTTTAGTTAGTTTTTTTGCTGTTGCTTAACACAAAATTATACAATAGATATTTGTGCTGTGCCCACCACGTATATCAGAATCCCGGTTTAGCAATGTAAGCCCAGACTTACTGTGGAGCCAACGAGGAGATGGCAATATAGAAAGATGAATTCAATCTTGTATAGTTGTTTAGTGATAACATCCATATCGACCACAATGTATTGCAGTAATCATTTATACATAGTTTTTTGTTGCACATTATGTTACATTTTCGTCGTTGAGAAATTCCAAAGATATGTTAATGAATTAGAGCACTACTACTTAATTAACATTAACTTCCGATCAGAGCAAGCTGTGTATTCAGACCGAAACTAACGATTTACCTGGGAACCAGGATAGTTAATTTAATGTGCTTTTCTTATTTTTCTATTTATAAAGATTATAATGCATTGTTTCTCAAGCAAGGTACCCTTCACGACATTTTCGACCGTAATCTCAATAATATGTCACGAGGATCGGCCGACCTTGCACATTTAGGTTACTTCTAAGTACATATAATAATCTAACAATGTAAAACAGTTTTTATCATAAAAGTACAATAATAATAATAATAATTGATTAAAATAAGTAGTTTATCCTATATTATTAATGAAAATCACAATGCATAAACTATTATATCATTTCTTAGAGATTACAGAAACATTATCTGTTGGCTTGAAGTCATTTTGTTGAATTAATTTTGAAAAAATGACGTCAGCATAACATGCATGAATCTTCATTTCTTCTTAACACGTCTTTTGACCAATGAAAGCTCATTAAATCACCCCACAATTACACTGTGGAGAAAAGTGACACCTATGATTGGAAAAAATTTACGACGGCACATTCTACCTTTTAAATTGCGTCAAGTTAATTGCAGTAATTTACCTTACAACGCTAAAATCAGGCGTTCGATTCCCCTACGTGGGCTCAGCAGATAACCCGATGTGGTTTTGCTATAAGAAAAACACACACACACACAGTAATTTATCTATAGTATATAAATACACAAAATAAATAAGAAATACATAATTTGTGTCATGTCAATATAATTAATTTAATATTGTTAATCGAGAGAAATAATTAAATATATAGTCTACCTAGCCCAACAACAACAATTATAGTAATTTATTGTTTTCTTACAAAGGATCGAGGAAGAAACTGTTGTTAACATAAAGTTACATATATCACACGAAATGACGTGTTAGTGCTTTTTTAAAACAGCATTTGCATTAGAATTAATTATATATAGAACTGTTTAATTTAATAAATTATTAAAATCATACCTAAAATGTAAGTAGAGTGAGCTGCGAAATGGCTTTTATATCATGGACGCACAAACTGCACCTTTTTGGGAATCTTGTGTTGAATGTATTTAACCGGAACGAGCGAACAAACGACGAAACGTGTATTCTACCTCAGCCGAGCTTATTATACTCGTAACATTTGCACTCTGTGGAAATTCCCGAAAGAACGTAATGAGAACACACCATGCAGAATCACACCTCACCTACATGAGGGTTGCTTTGAGTCCACGAGAACTGAATACGATTTCATCACCTATTAGAGATACTTGTGTATACAAAACTACATATTCAACGTACATTCTAAGAGAAAATATGAAACGATACGTTTAAACACCATACTAGTGTTGTTTTTTTTCTTAATTAGAATATTCAGTGGAAGAAATAAAACAAGGGATCTCTCCCACTACAGATGAAGGGTCTACCAACTGAGTGAAAGCGTGAAACTCATAGATAACTGATGAGATGAGACTTTCTGATAACTGAAGTTAAAAAAAAAATTATCGCAAAAAAAAAAATCCACAAATGTCATTGATGTAGTTTTGGCACTTTCAAAACACCAATCGTGCGTGACTTCTATTTTTCCGAGCCGATGAACTTTCGGAAATTAATTTCCTTAACTCACACATCTTACGTCTTTGGCGTCAAATTGTCTTTCAATAAAGAAATTATATTTAGAAAAGTAACTTTTTTTTCCTCGAAGTAAAAAAAAATGATTCAATGACTTGAATTAATATTTGGTAAATTTGTTTTTGTTATGAATGCGTGTGAAATTGTTTCTTTAGGTTTGATTGTCCGGAGATACGTCGTTACTGTTCGTAACAACAACAAAACCCATATTACAGATACTTATTCAACAATAACTAATAATTATAATGCATTTTAAATTATCTTGCAGGATTTACTTGTCCGGATATACCTAGCTATTTTTCGTAGTAATAGCAAATTTATATTACTATCATTTTCTCGACATATTCTACAGAAATTTTTGTCCTTTACCACATAATGTTTCTTTGGCTTTCGATATATATATAGAGGGAGCTGTTGTAAAATAATTGAAACCAACTCACAATTTTTATTTAGCCACAATTAATTAGTACTATTAAACAAAGTATGTGTAATACCAACTTAAGCTAAGAGATAGATTTTTATAAGAAATATATTTGGGATAAGTAAATTGCGTTTACTGGTGTTCTCCAAACCTTTTTTTTTTTTTTAAAGTAAATATATTTAATTACAAAATCAATATAAAAGAGCATTTTTGCCGTGGTGTAACGTCGTTTCTTGAAGAAGCTGATTGAGGCATAATGGCCGCGCGGTTGGCTGCGGATCAAACTGTCCCTGCTTCAAATCGCAATGACGATAACAAAATAAGCCACGAAATTTCAGCTGTGGTTGTAATGTTATGAAAGAGACAGTCAATCACCGTTGCAGAATAGATCTCTTCTGTTATCGGATGCTGCTGATTTTGGTATCCATCTGGTCAGAAATCGAACACTAGATTGTTTATATCTTAAGTTTAGAGACCTCTGACCATTTCATTTATTCTTTGTGTCACATAAATTACCATACAAATTGGAAATACCAAATACTTTTCAAGACAGCTTTATTAATCGCGAAATACAGTAACTTTAGAATTACAGGGCCCGGCATGGCCAAGTGTGTTAAGGCGTTCGACTCGTAATCCGAGGGTCGCGGGTTGGAATCCCGGTCGCACAAAACATGCTCGCTCTTTTAGCCGTGGGGCATTATAATGTTACGGTCAATCCCACTATTCGTTGGTAAAAGAGTAGCCCAAGAGTTGGCGGTGGGTAGTGATGACTAGCTGCCTTCCCTCTAGTCTTACACTGCTAAATTAGGGACGGCTAGCGCAGATAGCCCTCGTGTAGCTTTGCGTGAAATTCAAAACAAAGAAACTAGAATTACAGATGATGTCTACATGGAACCCTTTAATCATTTTTTAAACTGTTTATTCATTAAGTTATTTGGATTTTTATTTCCTTATTGGCTATAGGGACACTAATAGCATTATAATCAGGCACAAAAGCTTATCAATAGCTAAGTTAATCTCATTAATTACTGTTAGGATTCCATAATAATATTAACAGATAAAATGAGTAACTTGACTTGTTCAGATTGTACACGATGTATTGTAATTGTAAAAATAAATCTAATTACTTATTAAGATGTCATAGCGGCATCCAACGTTAATGACCGATATAAAAATAAGTGGGTAATTTTAGTGTTAACAATTAAGTTATCTAAGAACTGTAAAAACAAACTTGTAGCGCGTGATGGCAGTATTAAAAGTACCATTTAAATCTTCAGGATGTGGTTGTCCACGTAGGATTTAATATCTATTTAAAAAAACTACTTTCATATGTCGTATTGTTATATTTTATATTTATACGTGGCATTGATTATTTCTTTTGATTATCATAAGAGTTTTTATATACTAATGTAAAATTTTCGCTTTCTTGTCCTGAATTTTGCATAAAGCTACTCGAGGGCTATCTATATTAACAGCTGTTCATAATTTTGAAATAATAGACTAGAGAGAAGGCTGCTAATCAAAGCTACCAATCGCTAACTGTTGGGACAGTTTTCGTTAAATCATAGGAGAAGAGACGATGACATTATAACCCCTCCACACCTGAATGATGAAACAAGTCCTGGAATAGGATGTCAACTCACCACCCTTGGATTGTGAGCCATGTGCCCTATGCATCAACCAGACCATGCAAAGTAAGAAACGATATTTCCAGAATAACAGTAATCCTCGCGTTCTTATTAGTACAAATTTATCAGAGTTTATAGCAAATTAATACCTTATCTAATACATTCACATTAGAAACATTAACGAACTTGGGTTCATCATTTTAGAAAATTACTTTGTTCTTTAAGAAAACATGTAAGTTTAAAATATTATTGATAACTCAATGGGCATTTCATATTTTACTATTCGTCAACTTTATCCAGTTGAATTAAAACATTTAATTTTTTACACTACCCGAGAGCTACCTAGCGGATTTGTTTGTTATTTATTACAAAACTACAAAATAGGTTATCTGTGGTGTGTTCACCACGAGTATCAAATCCTGATTTTTTAGCGTTACGGATCCTTAGACGCAACGCTGGTACATCCAGTGGGATGGACCAGAAATATATCTATCGACAGTTTATTTCTATCACTAGTCCTGAAATGAAACACGGTGTTATTTTTCAGAGCAATATAAATTAAAATAACATTATCCTTTATCCAGAGGTCGGTTGAAAATATTTTGATATAAACTCGAGTTTGAGATAAAATTACATGTTATTTTTTACTACTACATGGAACTGTATTTTTCATTATTAATTTTACCTGCTAAATAGAACCCGGTACCATGAGCATGCGTAGTTTTCTAAAACGACCAAGAAGAACATGTAACTAAGGAGATAATCGTTTCTGAATGGAGTGAAACGGTAATCCTCTGTTGTAGTGTCAGTACCGAATCTAAGTGGAGTGAAACGTTAATCTCTCGTTGTGACGTTGAATTACCTAAGCAAGACGACCATCAGTATGAATCGAACTACTGCAAGAGATGTCGAGACATTTATTAACTGAACAGTACACACAGATGGAAGGGGTTTTAAGGCTTTGTAGAAACGAGGTGTTTTTTTTTTTTTGCAGTTTCATCTGTGCTATTGGCGTCACTGATCGTTACGCATGCAAGTATCGGACGTTGGACAACGACGGATGTTTGAGACGATTGTAAAATGTTGACACACTTCATTACGCCTGTGGTTTGTTTGTTTGTTTTAGAATTTCGCGCAAAGCTACTCGAGGGCTATCTGCGCTAGCCGTCCCTAATTTTGCAGTGTAAGACTAGAGGGAAGGCAGCTAGTCATCACCAACGAATAGTGGGATTGACCGTCACTTTATAACGCCCTCACGGCTGAAAAGGCGAGCATTTTGGTTCGACGGGGATGCGAACCCGGGACCCTGAGATCATGAGTCGCACGCCTTAACCCACCTGGCCACTCCTGGCTTACGACTGTAGCCTTTTTTAGTAGTTCAAGAATTTTTTAGAATCATGCCATTTAAAACATTTTATCCCGTCACAAACAATATCATACAAAAGGAAGGAACAAAATTATTACAGTAGTTGTGATAGTGACCTGTGAACCTTAAATTATTTTGAGCGAGTAAGTAAAGTCTGAACTTTTTAGTTGGTAACTCTGATGATTGTTTGTTAGCTTGTTTTTAATTTCGCGCAAAAAGTTACACGATGACTAATAAAGTTAAACCTCTGACTAATAATATAAGTTTGTTATTTTAACTCAAAAAACAACAAAAACTGAAACAAAAATAAACTAAACAAAACCTCTGCACAATTTTAAAATATCTCAAGGTAAAACTATAATGTGGTATTAGAAAATGTACCCTTGGCATATAAAGACTTGTTTAGAACATGATAGTTACAGCACACTCGGTGAATGGGTGATGGTTGGGAGCTATAGTAGTTTGTTTGGATACCTGGATAGGACGCTTCATGCTGGTTTGGATACCTGGATAGGACGCTTCATGCTGGTATTGTTCAGTTGCTGTACTGCCAATTATTGCCTTTCTGCCATATTGGGGCTGGACTGCTAATTTTAAGAGGTAAATTTTCAACTTACTTACCCCTAAAGGTAGTATCTTATTTCCTTATTTTCTTTTCTTATTTTTATTTCAATTATTTTTTTCTTCTTTACTTGGGAGAGAAGTCACATTCCCACAACTGTCTGCAGGCAGTGAATGGTGATATAGATGTGAGTGGTTGTAGGCTTGAGCACCCACATCTCTCTCTCTCTCCTAATTTCTATTCCTATATCTACTCCTACTTTTAATTTCTCATGTGAGACTGGTTAATGAAGATTAAGACTGATAGATGATGTATTCCCAGTGCTATGTGGGTCTTACTTTTTCAGTCACCTCCAAAACCTAGGGTACATTTTATAATTTCACGTTATAGCTTATACCCTGGGATCTTTTCAATTAATGTAGCGTTTTTTGTTTAATTTATTTTTGTTTCGGCTTGTTTGTTTAAAGTTCTTACAAACTTATAGAAACAAATTTTTATATTTGAATAAACTACGAATTTTACTAACTGTGGTAAGCGTTCAGTTAAGTATTCAGGTAAAATATTATTACACTATTTTTTCTGGAAACTTATAAAGAGACAGTAAAGGAAGACATGATTAAAATTAAATATTACATCAAATCAACTTGTGATTGACAAATCTTTCTTTCTATTCTAGGTGTTATACACTAAAAGATAAATTGGTTTATTGAAGGAGACAAAGCAATTGATCTTATAGTCTGAGCATGTTTGGTGTGACGGGGATTCAACCCGCGACTCTCAGCTGTGGGGGCGTTAAATGTGACGATCAGTCCCACTATTTGTTGGTAAAAGAGTAGCCCAGGAGTTGGCGGTGGATGATGATAACTAGCTGCATTCTCTCTAGTCTTACACTGCTAACGTAGGGATAGCTAGCGCAGATAGCCCTGGTGCAGCTTTGCGCGAAATTCAAAAGAAACAAACAGGTTGCTGTGGAGCAAAGAAACACTTAGCTACACATAATTCATCATGGGTTACAATACCTTTTTTCTTTGTATAATTGTGTTTTAAGTGTAAAATAATAAAGAACCAATATATTTCTGATTTACTCACAGCATGCTAATATTTATAATAATAATAAATAATATAACTAAGGGAATATTTCCACCTATTGTATTCACATGTATTCGAAACTGTTTATGAGTGTTGTCAGTTACACGCTATTGTCAATGTTATAAGCAGAATTGTTTCTCCTAAAACAGCCAAACAAAAACAGTTCGGTCCATCCATTGATTTTACTTTTGTAAAAAAGAAAATTATTTTATTTATAGACAGGAAATGTGAGTGAACTTATTTTTTTTCATTAAAGTTGATTTATACGTCTCCTAAAAAGTTAACAAATATTTTATTCAATTTTATATTGACATAGCACAGAAAGCACAGAAAACAAATATAAATAGAAAACACAAGAAAAGTCAAAGGTCATTGGAATATTAATTTATTGAAAGATGAGAAAGCAAAATCTTCAAAATATTCAGCCTTGTGTCAACTAAGTTTAGTCCTTTTTCTCACCATTGCAAGTTATGTATCATTTGTCTAAGTTTTACTTTAAGAAATTACTTGAATAAGAAAAAAGGTTCAATGAAATGGTTAATTATTTACTTAAAAGTGTTTTCCTCAAACTCTTGAATGTGACACGTGAGGAATAAGAAAGAAAGCCCTTAGACACGTGAGGAATAAGAAAGAAAGCCCTTAGACACGTGAGGAATAAGAAAGAAAGCCCTTAACTGTTGATTCTGTACCGAGATCTTTCTTTGTAATTATGTCAAGGTTTATACTATTAGTTCTAATCAGTGCGTGAATAAAAAGACTCAAATCAATATTAAAATGCATTTTTAGACTATGAACTGTGACATTCTTAATCATTAAATTAATTAGAGGTAAGAAAATAATCTATTTTCTTTTTTCAAAGTCGAATCCAATTGAAGTTAATCTTTAGTATGTCATATTTTACCCAAGTAAAACGGCTGTTGTAGAGCTTCCATCTAAATGTGCCCTTGAAAAATTTTATAATGTTTAAAAGATTTTCTACGCCCATGCTTAGGAACCGTCTTTTGATTGCTTTTAAGGCCTTATTTCCTTCTTTAATTTCAATGTTGGCAATAGGTAACCAAAACTTCGAAGAAACAAACGAGTTTACTCGCATTTTATACACTTGTTATAGCACTTATCCAGCTGAACTGACATTTTCAACAAATGTTTGTTTATCACCTCTAAACATTTAGCATGTATACTCTAAGTTACAGTTTATTTGAATTAAACCTCAATTAGCCATCTTGGATTTTGAACTATGGGCTCGAAGCAAGCAGGCAGGAGCATCATTCCTCACGAGAACTTTAGTTAACTTTTGAAACCGAATAACAGGGTTGAGTGTCGGTTTTGTAAAACATTCATATTAAAAAGTGCAATGCGTGTTCAGCTGCACCACATCTCGGATTCCACACCCTTAGTATCACTACTTAGCAAGATGATCACCAGACAATTGATTTTCAACCCGTGTGTCGCCACAAGTTACAAGACTCCATCAAGAAAAAAAAATACCTTAAGAACATAAAAACTGTTATATAAATAATGCTGTATGGCAGCAAGAATGTTGTGAAAATCGAGGTAAACGGGTTAGGATACAGTCAGTGAATGTGTAAACCGCTGTGCTAAATTATCTTCAGTCTGAAATGCTTACGTAGACTTCCTTTGATAAACAAAAAAAAAACAAATGATTTCACAATTGACTTCTTTTAGTACATCGAAAATCATCCAACTATTACCAAGTAAAAGAAAACATTTTACTGTAAAATGAAACAATGTAACCTTAATTGTTATGATTAGATCTTTTTATTTTGTTGGTTGTTTTATATAGGTTTAGACATTGCAAGTGAATCGAACAGATGGAATTAAGGAAGGAAAACAAATGACTTAAACCCAATAGTTCTGAAAAAAAAAACACAAGGAGCCATAAACATTTTAACCATCTAATCCTAAAATCATGAGCTGAACATACGGAAATAACCATGGTTTGGTGGCACGTGTGAATAAGAAAAAATCCGCTTGGCCAACTTCCACTTTAATTTTTTTTTGTAAGTTTAGGGCATGACCTCTTGTTTTGAAACGTTTAAAATGTTGTTTTGGTTTTGAGGAAAATTCTTCTTGAAGCAAGAATACTTTTGCTCAGAGCAATTCCGTTTTGACCTAGATTTACACTGTAAGAATGGATTTTCAAAATGTTTATGACATCCAGGACATTTTGTGCGTTCAGTGAAAACAAGAATAAATGTTCTTCATCTATTTCTGACGACGTTTTGTTGGATTAGGTCTGATCAATCATTCTTAGCCTGTCAATCGCTAAGGTAATGAAAGTGGTTTCGGTGAGAATAATAAAGTATATAAGTTCTTACAATTTTTTATGCTTCGAATTTATCTTGTCTTTTACTGATTAGGTTTTAACATTTTTTGACGATTTATATTTTTGACCGCCTTACCTCAACAGAAATTCAAACTGGTCTGCTTGTCTCCATACTGTTTGCAATTCCTGCAAACATAACACCATCCTGTTTTGCACTTGTAATCAGAATTAGGTTAAGGTAAGCACCACTTTCTCCCAGCGTATACTGGCTACTTCAGCCCTGAAAATGTCTTCTTTTATTTTAAAATTCATTTGCAAAACATAAGGGAGAAGAAGTCATTTTTCAACTGAATATTTCTTTGCAACAGGTGACCAAAGAGTGCAAAATTGTATTGGTCAAAACTAATAATATTATGTTATCGCTTAAAGGAATCTTTAGCGCTTTTTTTCATGTTATAAAATGTTTGAATTTCGCGCAACTCTACACGAGGGCTATCTGCGCTAATCGTTCCTAATTTAGTAGTGTAAGGCAAGAGGGAAGGCAGTTAGTCATCACTACCCACCTACAACTCTTGGGCTACTCCTTAACCAACGAATAGTGGGATTGATTGTGACATTAAAACGCCCCCACGACTAAAAGGGCAAGCATGTTTGGTGTAAGAGAGATCGAAACCCGCAGCCCTCCGGTTATGAGTCGAGCGCTTTAACACACCTGGCCATGTTTTAAAGTGTTTTAAAAGTTCTATTCTAATTGCTCTTATGTGTTTCGTACGTAGATACTAGATACTGAGTTTTCTCTGAATTTTAAAACTTAAACAAAGTATAATATGTGCTACAGCTCACGATATGAGGAGTAATTGCCGTATTTTCATTTTTTTAGTTATTCCTGTCAAAGTCTGGATGTGTGAAATCGCTTAATTTGCTAATGAAATTTTGTTTTATGGAGAGAAAATATAGCCCTCTCCGGAGCACAACGGTATGAGACTAACAACGCTAGAAACCAGAGTACAGATAGTCCATTATGAAGCTTTGTATTTAATTACAAACAAACAAAAACAAACACAATAACTAAAATATACTTTCAACTAGTATACTTATGAATGTTTTATAAGTCACTAAGATAACACTGTTCAAGAAATCCATGTTATAATATTTACACTTCACTGAATCGTATCAGTTACATTTAGTGTTCAGTAATACTCAACTGCACACTCTCAGGGCTTACTTATTATGGGTGTAAAATTTCAGGTTTCTATGTTCTTTGCTTTGGTGCTATGGTAGGCCCGGCATAGCCAAGCGTGTTAAGGCGTGCGGCTCGTAATCTGAGGGTCGCGGGTTCGCATCCCGTCGCGCCAAACATGCTCACCCTTTCAGTCGTGGGGGCGTTATAATGTGACGGTCAATCTCACTATTCGTTGGTAAAAGAGTAGCCTAAGAGTTGGCGGTGGGTAGTGATGACTAGCTGCTTTCTCTCTAGTTTTACACTGCTAAATTAGGGACGGCTAGCACAGATAGCCCTCGAGTAGCTTTGTGCGAAATTAAAAACAAACAAACAAACTTGGTGCTATGGCTGTCACATATTATTTCCTATGCTGTTTTTCGCTAGCTTTCCTCAGAAAACGATGCAAACGCATTTGAATAATTAATAATGTACAGGTACACACCCTATGGATCCACCTAGTACGGGTGCAAAATTTTAAATTTTTAGGTTCTTTGCTTTTTAGGAATCTTCTTGCAATCATACACAAGGACTAACTGTAAATAGCCGTCTTAAGTTTGAACTTAGCAGCAACTAAGCAGCATTTATCACAAACTCCTTGTCTGACTAAATAGTGACGTTTGAACGCCACTTTTACAATGCACCCAATGTCTCAAACTGCAAAGCGAATTATTACGGTAACCGGACGCGAACCAATAATTCAAAGTTCGTGCAAACCAGTGAGACACGCCTAACCCAAACAATTCAGTGTACCAATGTGTTAATTCTTACTATTTGGTGTAATTGTAGCTTAAACATAAAGCTTCTCATTGAGCTATCCGTGATCTGCCCACCATTTGTATTGAAACCCGGTTTCTAGTCTCGTAAGTCCGCAGACGTATCTCTGTACTACTGGCAGGCTACAGTTTAGTGAATAAGCGTATGGTTACACTAGTTTTTTGTTTCTGTAAGATCGTATTAGAAAATAAAAAAATGGATGTGATTACCTTTTCATCAAAATATTTATATAAGTAAATGCTAAACTTATCGGTGCTACCTTGTCTATTAATATTATGGATAAATATTTGTTTTATTACCATGTTTCATATATAAATTATATGTGCATACAAAACGGTTCATAGATAAAAGTAAGTAAGGCTAATAACATTTGTTATGCTTTTAGAAAATATGTAACTAACATTTATGCCCGTTTTAACTAGCTATAAGCTGGTGGGTTAACCTTGGCTAGCATTTTTAAAATTTATAAATGAAGTCTCATTGACTGGTTAACATTGACTGACACATTATAGAATCGGGTACCAACTTGTACGGGCTGGATAATACTGATATACATCATAGAATTGGATATCCAGTTAATACTAAATGATATTTTTATAATCAGAGATAAGTCTTATTGGCTGGTTTACACTGACTGACATGTTATAGAATCGGATATCAAGATTTACTGGCTTGTAAAATCTGCTGAACACTTTATAGAAATAAGGATCAGACACTTCTTGAACACTTTATAGAAATAAGGATCAGACACTTCTTGAACACTTTATAGAAATAAGGATCAGACACTTCTTGAACACTTTATAGAAATAAGGATCAGACACTTCTTGAACACTTTATAGAAATAAGGATCAGACACTTCTTGAACACTTTATAGAAATAAGGATCAGACACTTCTTGAACACTTTATAGAAATAAGACACTTCTTGATTATTATTTACACAAATCTGAAACATAAGGGAAGAGTAATTCTTTAAAGATTAAGAAACTACAACTGTTCACAACATTAGCTGTATGGATTCATGCAATAAGGTATCATTCAGTCATCTATTATATGATACATTAAGCTAAAGTTACATATTTGAAACTTCTATCACCATTCCCAGAATTTAATTTTGACTTTGACATCTGAGTGTTATAAGCTCTGTAATAAGCTTTATAACGGAATATAGAGTTCTTTTATAGCAGTAATTGGAGAAAACAACACATTGAGCATTTCTACCAGTGAAATTAGAAGTAACTGTAACAGAGGCCATGGTTTCGAAGGAATAATTATTCGCTTAATGATTTTAATTCTGGCAAAGATTTTCTTAGATATAGAATCTAAGCTTAATATAACTAACACTGAGCTCGCTATAATTAGGTCTAATTTGTTGGAACATTTGTTGGAACATTTGTTTTGCTACGAATACATTTCGTTCTCTAATTAAGTAAAATAACTTTTGAGGGTAAAAACTTTAATTTCCTTGATTTAGAATTTGTCCAGATGGTACCAAATACTTAACTAGAAATTCTGGATACGCTTTTGAACTGCCGGGAATCACAAGAAGTTAAAGGAATTTGTTAATTGTGTGTAAAATTACTGGAAAACATCTCCATATTATACTTGTATTTGATACCGTTACAGTTTTAAGGCTTAAAATATCTGTTAATTAAATCAAATAATGCTTCACTCATGGGAATCAGAAGAAAAAGTAATTAGTCTTCACGTGAGGTTTCAAAGAATTATCATTAACTTCGCTGATCACCTACAGCGTATTCTTTGGAAATTACAAATTATCAATCAAATAAGTCTACAAAGCTTTAAGGCTTAGTTTCAGTAAGGGTTTATAAGTGTCACATATTATGATCAGTTGTTGAGGTATGAAGATTAACTATGATACATGCACATGTGTATTTTCGATATACAGATATATATATATATATATAACTTTTACTACCACAGATTGTACAAAGGTATTACAACACAATATCGATCGAGTTCTAAACTCACTTTTGCAGTTTGTAAATGGAATGTTTTACTTACCAAACTCCTTCAAGAAGCATTAGTCGTAGCAGTTTCAAGAATAATATGACTTTACATCAACGTGTTTTATAATAATTTATAACACAGTTATCGAGTGCTGGCCGAGTGGAAGAGAAATAATCTTTTAGGGTTTAGCCACTACTTTTGACCCGGCATGGCCAGGTGGTTAAGGTACTCGACTTGAGGGTCGCGGGTTCTAATCCCCATCACACCAAACATGCTCGCACTTTCAGCCGTGAGGTCATTATAATATGATGGTCATTCCCACTATTCGATGGTAAAAAAGTAGCCCAAGAGTTGGCGGTGGGTGGTGATGACTGGCTGTCTTTCCTCGAGTCTTAGACTGCTAAATTAGTGACGGCTAGAGCAGATAGCCCTCGAGTAGCTTTGCGCGAAATTCAAAACAAACCAAGCCACTACTTTTACGAAAATTTAATGAGGAATATCTTTATCGATGAGAGCCGAGAGTGACCTAGCGGCTAATTTGCAAATTGTCAATTGAAGGGCTCATGGATCGTGTTAAGTTGTAGTTAAAATTGTGGTTCGCAGTTTAGAACTGTGAGTACGTTATAAGAGCGACAGCCAAATCATAATATTTAGTTCGTGTTGCCTACGAATTATTTTCTCTCTAGTAAGTATATTAGTTCAAAATTAGTTTTTAAAAGTTTGATTTTTGGATAGTTGTGTTTACATATTTTTCCATTACTCTTTGATCACTTTAAAATTGTGCTAAGTATGATACATGTGTATATAAACAAACAAAATTATCGAAGCAAGTGTAGAATTTTTAAGAGGCTTTTATATAACTTATTCGAATAAATTGATGTTAGTGTAACGAAATTAAAAAAATTGCAGCATATTGGGTGACTTTAAAACGTTATTATAGATTGAGTTAAACATTTATATAAATATGTATATAAACTAAATGTAGTACAATTTTACTAGAGATTTAAATGAATACAACATTTAAAATCATGACAAATGATAGTCGAGAGCAACTGGTTGGTAATTCAGCCTTTAGTAATAAAAGTACATCTGAGGAGTTGCCTATAGCAACGGCTTATTACGTCTTCACTGTCATTTCCCAGTCTATGCTTTATTTTCTCTTATGCGTATTTTTACTATATTTAATTTTAATAATTATCACCTTATACCAGTTATAATAGTAATAACACCAACACTCACACGTAATAAAAATGCGAATTTCGTCGTAAACAATCTAAGTACAAATGTTATTGTACAACGTCTGTAACAATTACGTTCAGATTTAAAAACAGTGTTACGATTTACTACCATAGTAAGATTGCCTATTATAAGGCATAATTGTTTCAATCTACACTTTTTTCTTCGGTGAGGGTACTTTCTTACCACCGTCAGGATTTAAACAAGCAACATTTGTTACATTTCAAAAACTCGCAGTTCGATATATACAGTTTGTTACAAACAGGTAGATTGAACAGTTTATGTGTTTAATAAAAATGTAACGTGCTTATAAAATTAATGTATACATTTTAAAGTTGAAAAGCTAAGTATAAATTTATTTTTACTTTAAACATTCTGATTTAATTAACCTAAAATTGTGGGTTATGAAGAAATATTCACAGTGAACAAAATTCGAAAGTGTTTGCTTAAACCTGGGTTTAAAGGAAGTTGTTGATAGTTGACTTTTACGTAAGTTTTTACTTTATAAGAGAAAGCTTTCAACTCTTGACAGGAAGCATTATTAGGCTTATATAGATTTCTATGTAAGATAGACTCACTATGATATCACAACAAAAAAATAATGAACAATAACTTGTGATTTAATTTTATGTTTCACACGTTAAGATTTTATGACACTATATACTCAAGTTATGTACTTTAGTTACTGAGCTAATTTTTACTTCTAGCTTCTTACAAAGTTTCGCCTCAAGCTTCATCATGACAACTAATAGGAATAAGTGAAACTAATAATGAATAACTATATTTCGTTAGGACATGGGAGGCTTTACTGGATGACGATTCTTAAAGAGATGATTTAAGGCTAGCTAGATGAAAGACCTCTATTAATTTAGCGCAAACTCGTTTTTACGAAAGTATTCATGTTAAATTTGTTTATTTCGTTCGAACAGAAATGGAAAATATTTGCATCACCTGCCATACTAAACAAGCTTGTTCTGATAGGGTTTATGACAAACGTGCCGAATATATTTGTTAATTAAGGTGATTCAAAACTAAACATTCAAACTTAGACGAAGAGAGCAGCAAAAGTAAAGTAAACTATTAATAATAAAATAAGTCGAAGATGATGTCATATTTTCATGAAGTATAGTTAAGAGTGGAGAAATGAGTTGAATTTGGAGTTGAGAGAAATTAAATATACAAGAAAACGTTATCTGAAAAAAATAAAACATATTTAGAATTTAGTTGTTTGGTAGTTTGACAATATTTTCCAAAAATTACGTTTGAGCACGTTTTTGTGAATAGGACTGTGATAAGATTATATATTATTGTCCATGCATTCATACATAGTAGGTCCGGCATGGACAAGTAATTAGGGCGCATCATTCGAAACCTGGCTGGGGGGGGCGAGTTTGAATCCCTGTCACACCAAACATGCTTGCCTCTTTAGCCTAGGGGCATTATGATGTGACATTCAATCCCACTATTCGCTGGCAAAATAGTAGCCCAAGAGTTGGCAGTGAGTGGTGATGACTAGTTGACTTTCTTCTAGTCTTACATTGATAAATTAGTTATAGATAGCGCAAGTAGCCCTGGTGCAGCTTTGCGCGAAATTTAAAACAAACCATATCAAACATAGGAGAAAAAAAAAGTTATATGCTTAAACCATAAAAATCTCCCCAAAACACAACGTTTGATTTAGTTATCTTTTGATCTTTGTCTTACTTAAAGTATGAAAATAAAAACACGACAACTATTGAGATTTGTTTGTTTGTTTGTTTGTTTGTTTTGAATTAAGCACAAAGCTACACAATAGGCTATCTGTGCTCTGCCCACCATGGGTATCTAAACCCGGTTTTTAGTGTGTAAGTTCGCAGATATACCCGTGTGCCACTGGGGGACCAACTATTAAAAAGCACCTTCTAGCTTTATTCTGGAAGAATACATCTCTGTAATGTTTGTCCCATTTCGGATACCAACTATATATTTGCAGCACTTTTAACCTTTTACTCGTATTGCACTACTAAACGAGAAATGTTGTTATTGTTTTAACCACAGTGTAGTTTTAATAACTGAATAACCTTGAGACATTTGTTGTTGATATATGAGTAGAGTGAGATTAATTCGTTGCCTTAAAGCACCAGCGATAGACAGTACACAAAGTTGTATTGGATAAACGACATATATTATAGTGTCCAGTAAGAAAAATATATAATGCCGATAAATGTAGTTGTCTTATGAAGACCATTAAAGGTATGCGTCTCCCCTTACAATAGTTTTCCCATTATTTCATTGAAGCGTATTGAGATCTGGAATTACAAGTATTTATAATCAATGTTAAACTACAAAAAGTAAATTTATTTAAGTATTGGCCCTTGTGATTATCATGATATCGCTGCACAACGAAGTTTTTGCTTCTTGAACACTATTGGGTGTTCCTTATAGATTATTGGCTGCTGATCACGAAAATCACATCCAAATTTGACAATCATGTACCATTTCATCGAAATCTTCAGTTTCATCAGGACATTGCTACAATGGATAAACGATATAAGAGCAACTGTAATCCCTCAATGCTTGCTGACTACTATTGGGCACTGCAACGTGATGCACCGGACATTGAATACAAACGATATAATCAGGAGCAAATCACTTTTAATTATGTTGAACGTAATAGCGTATTAGAAACATAAACGCAATTAAATACGTTATTGCAGGTAAACAGTTAACTGTCTATTTCTCAGAGTTACAACGTGATGAAGAAAAACCAAAACTATATTTGTACATACCCACCAGATACCTGTCACAATCAGCAAACACTTTTCAGGAAGCAAAACTTTTCAAAAAAATTGTTGTGCAGTGTAACTTGTTAAAAGAATAGATGAAAATACTTCCTTAATATTTGATTAACTTTGATTTGACCTACTTCACCAACCGCATCGGAAACATTCTTTCTCCAATAAAACATAAGCTTCAAAAATTAAAGAACGAACCAGAAATATTTCAGCTTTAGTTTTAAAATAAAAACTGATGTCTTAATTACGTATTTCTTAATAATAATATCTAAGTTCCAAATAATAAAACATTAGCTTGAAAGTGAAGAACAAGGCAGAAGAATTTCAGCTTTAGTTTTAAAACAAAACTGATATTTTAATTATATATTTTAAATAGTAAAATGTGAGGCTGTTTCCATCCAGTGGTTTCGTAACTTATTTGATGGCATTAATGTATAATTTTATGAATTTGAGCGTTTTTAAGTTTGACAATTCTCAAGCTTCCCGTATAATCATGTGTTTATAATATATGAAAATGGTCAAATGATGAAAGAGGAATGCGAAGGATAGGTCTTTGAATTTTTTTTTAGTCTTTTAAACTTATTATTGTTGCGTATAGGTTTAAACACAAAATTTAATTCATAATTTCAGATCAAAGAGTTAACTTTTTTAATATATGTGTTTATTTTTCTTATAGTAAAGCCACAACGGGCTAGCTGCTGTGTCCACCGAGAGGAATCAAACCGCAGATTTTAACGTTGCAAATCCGAAGACTTTTTGCTGTCCCAGCAAGGGACCTTTTAAGACATGAAGATCGGTTTAACTATTAAACACAATTATTTTATATTTAACCAGAATATATATCTGTTATAATCTTTTAAACAATAAGTTATTAGGTAACTAAATTAGCTATTGGCCACAACCATTTTAAATTGTATTTTTATATATAAATAAACTACATAGATTAGTGTAATTTTGATCCATGCAATATGATTATATATTTAAATAATTAATTTATGTCAATTAAAATGAAATAGTTTAACATAACCCTCATATGCTCAAGTTGTTCAAATAATTAGGCAATCATTTCATATGTAATTAAGTATATCATCATTACGCTGTGTACGCAAGCTGTCTATATGCTAGACAATCCTTTTTTGTGTGAGTAGGCTTAACGTAGCTCTTACAAACGAAGACAATTAAAGAGTAAAAAACTCTGAATGGATCATGTTTAAATGTGCTAACCTTTAATGTGTTTAAACACATTTTAAATTAATACCACTTTTAATTAAATGAAACAGGTATGATCATATTACTTTATTTTGAAATGTTTAGAAACACATATATTAGAAGGCACAGATTTCCAGCTAACTTTTACAAACAACAAGAGTATATACGAGTTTAAATCAATAATTTTCTACTCATCTTTACAGTAATTTCACGAAACTACTTTTGCTTTATGTAATATACATTTTAAAAACTACAAGAAGCTATCACAATGAAAATCGAAAACACGTTTACAAGGCGAAAAATGACTTTAACCTTCTATGGTCGTGTTTATTTTAAGGTGCAAGACTGATTGATAGGTTTATATTTTGTTTAAGATTTTCCTACGCTATTCTTCACTTCAAAGATTTATCTCTTGGTCGAGCTCCCCGCTGTCTAGAAAAGGGAGAGAAAATTTGATTTTGAAAGCTATGGGTAAGAATAAAGGTTTTGCTGGCGAGTTAATTTAGCAATACGCTCTGGTGCAGGTGTAGTTTACAACTTCGATACGTACCGTTATATATTATGCTGTTTTTTTCATAATGAGAAAAGGGAACAAAAACTTCCACACGTTTTGTAATGTTTGGTTTTCAGCTTAAAATCTGCTTGTAGGTTTATAGGTGGACGGTTAGTGTTTAAACATTAGGAATGATACCAACTTACTAAACAGTAAACTTATTTTGCAATTTTTGAGAAAGTAGACAAAATTCTTAACCTAAGTCTTGAAATTTATACACTGAATGCAATAGTTTAGCAGGCTTATAATTGTTTGTTTTTCATTTCGTCCAAAGCTACACGAGGGCTGTCTGCGCTAGCCGTCCCTAATTTAGCAGTCTAACACTAGAGAGAAGGCCATTAGTCACCACCGCCTACCGCCAACTTTTGGGCTATTCTTTTACCAACGAATAGTGGGATTGACCGTCACATTGTAACGCTCCCACGGCTAAAGGGGCGAGCATGTTTGATGTGACAGGGATGTGAACTCGCGATCCTCGAATTACGAGTCGAGCGCCTTAATCACTCGGCCATGGCGGACTCTCTTATAATTTATATTTTAATTTACTTTTAAAATAGCTCTTTTTCTGCTCTTTGAGATAAAACTACCTTGAATATACTTTAATTTTATTGTTATTAAACCTTCAGATTTAGCGACTTATTTACTAGGAAGCCACAAAAGCTTTTGTAGGACAACCTTCTTATACATAGACAGAAAAAAAAGGTAAATTTGAGGAAACAAATACATCTCAAACACAAAGGTACTCTTAAGAACATACGTGCATACGTCTTATAAATATTTTCCTTTTTTGTTTCTATTGCAATCCAAACGATAACTGATGATAAAGCTACAAAGTTGAATGTTCTTCAGATATCAATGTTAAAAATGCATTAACAGAATGAATTGAAGATCTAAAGGAATTGAAGAGAGCAATGTAAGAAAAACGTATGTCCCTAAATAAAGGGTTCAAGCATGCCAGAAAATTGTATTTTACAAATCAGTAAACGTTTCCCACCTACAATTAGGTCCAGACATTCTTTTGACCAACTACGTTCATTCATTTATATTCCATAGCGTTCGCATAAAGAAAACGCGTGAACCGTGAAAATGTTTCATTATAAACCAGTACTTTAGTAGAAGTTAGTTACCAGGATGTGGATGTATTATTTAGTTGAAACCCATGCAGGGTTTCAAGCAGCACAAATCAATAGAAACCACATTACTAGCAAGGAACGGGCTATTAGCAAACTTTGTAGCAAATAGGGCATACTTTTTAAAAACCATGAAATGGTATTAAACATAGGAAAAAAAAGTTATTTGTAACAAATATTTCGCTTGGAAAGTTTGATTCAAATTCCAGTAAATATAATAACTTGCGAAGAACGAGGATAAAAAAAGGAAAATACTTGTTTATGACTACAGTTACTTCCCATTTTCTTTCACGAAAGTTCTTCTCTTTATTATAATGTCTTCGAGCACAACAGAGTTTATACAGCATCGTGACGTCAAGATTACTCTCGCGTTTATTAGAGCATCTAATCTACTCCTGCTTGGATCAACTTCTTCGGTGTTTATATTGCCTCATTTCTCCGTAACGTTAAGAAATGACATTAGATATTAATTTCAATAAATACTCTGTCCTATATACTTTCTTACTTATTTATTATACTCACTACTCATACAGAATTTATTATATAGTAGTTTTATTTAAGAGATGGTCACAAGAGCAGTTCGATCCAAAATGTTTACATGTCAATCTCAAGAAAGATATCGATATTTAAAGATAAACTTTTTGATCTTTATTTTTATTTTAATGTGCTTGTCTCATCATTAAAAGGACAAAACAGTGATATGTTTATATAGTAATTATTTTAAACTAGATATGAGTTAATAGATAATTTGTTATAAAGAGAAACAAGGCCAAACAAAAATAGATAAAAAACTGCGCCAGTTAAAAAGCTCTCCGAGATGTAGGCTATAATGTGGGGTATAAAATTTATTGCGGAAGTAGGACCCTCATTGTCATGTCGATATACCGTCTGTCAGTCAGTCTTACCCTCCGTTCTTCAATCTCACATGAGGAATGATTAATTAATTAATTAATTAATAATTCCATTAAAGCTCACAAAACGTTATCCTTAATCAGATTCTTATTCAAATTCACCTTTTCTATACACTATTCTTAAACACCATAGGCCCTGCATGGCCAGGTTGTTAATGAATTCGTCTCGTAATTCGAGGGTTCGAGTCCCCGTCACACCAGAAATGCCCTCCCTTTCAGCCGTGTGGACGTTATAATATTCCAGTCAAACCCACAATTCGTTGGTAAAAGAGTAGCCCAAGAGATGGCAGTGGACGGTGATGACTAGTTGCCTTCCCTCTAGTCTTACACTGCTAAGTTATGGACAGTTTGCGCTTTTTGCCCTCATGTAGCTTTGCGCGAAATTAAAAAAAAAAACAACTAACTTAAACACCATAAATCTCTGAATAAATTCAGATTTATTTATAGTTTAATAAAAATAATTATTAAACAACCGTTCATATTATTAAGTAAATTAATCAATATTGTATTTGATAAATTTTAAAATTTAAGTCTTAGTAATAACAAAAATGCGTTTGGGATAATAAATAAACCCATTTTAAAATATAAAGAATAATCAAACGTTTGGTTTCATCACATTCTATATACCACAATTCTATTAGAAAAATTAGTTTGTGTCGTAATTTCATTAGCATTGTTTGTTTTTTGAATTTCGCACAAAGCTACTCGAGGGCTATCTGTGCTAGCCGTCCCTAATTTAGCAGTGTAAGACTAGAGGGAAGGCAACTAGTCATCACCACCTACCGCCACCTCTTGGGATACTCTTTTACCAAAAATAGGGGTATTGACCGTCATATTATAACGCTCCCACGGCTGAAATGGCGAGCATGTTTGGCGCGAAGGGGATGCGAACCCGCGACCCTCAGATTGCGAGTCGCAAGCCTTAACACGCTTGGCCATGCCGGACCTTCATTAATATAAAAGTTCTGTTATTCCTTCGTAGTTCTGAAAGAAAGAAAGTTAAGTTCCAAAAACAATAAAAAATATATTACGTTTCTTTATATAAAACAGTTATATAATTTTCAATAACCAGGTTTTTAAACAAGTAATAGGAACTCCAACGGGAGCTAACTATCCTACTTGTGTTGCAAATTTATAAATTTATTTTTATGAATGTAGGTTTAGTGAAAACTACATAAACCCAGATATTGTTGCTTTAACTTACAAATATATAGATGATTTAATTAGTATAAATAACTCTGAGGTAAATAATGTCATTAACACTATTTATCAGGTATAATTAGAAAATGAAAGTACTTCAGTATCTAATGCAGAGGCACATTATTTAGATTTAGAAATTAAAATAACTGATAATGATATTAATCTAAATATTTTTTGATAAAAGAAGTTATTTTCTTTTCCGATGTATGTTTACCCTCTTTTAATAGTAACGTACCATAATCTTCTGTTATAGCCTCATTATTATTCAGATTTTGTAAAATGCGTAATAAATTATAATATTTTATTGTTAATGTTGAAATATTGATACAAAAATTAATATTTATCGGATTTAATAAAGAAAATTTTAATAAAATTATTAAACTATTCTGTGATAAGTATAAGAATGGTTTAAACAAATATAAAGAACTAAAAATTAAGGAAATTTTACTGAAAGTTTCTGATAATTATTTTTAGTTGTTAATAACGTCATTTAAACAGCTTGATACTATTTTATGCGGCTGAACACCTTATAGGCTTGCTTAGAGTCTGAAAATTGGTAGTTACAGTGGACTTAATGGATGGTAGTTGGGAGTTATACTAGTTATTTAAGATAATTGGTTGGGACCCTACATATATATACTGGGCTACTAATTTGTACCTTATAACCATAATGGGAGCTGTAATGCTAAGTTCAGTAGGTAAATTTATTTAATTTTCTTACTCTCAAGTGGTAATACCTTATTATATTTCTTTATCATTTATGTTTTATGTTATTTAGCGTGTAGAACAGTCACCTTCCCACAACTGTCTGCAGGCACTAAAGGATCATATAGTTGCGAGACGTTTGGACTTGAGCACCCGCATCTTGCTCTCCTAATATCTATTTCTATTTCTTCAATTATTGTATTATTTAATTGTTCTTATTGTGAAACTGGCGAACGGAGGTTAAGACTGGTAAACGGTTTATCCCCACTGCTATGTTGGTCTTACTTTTACAGTCACCTCCAAAACCTAGGGTACATTTTATGTATTTTAGGGTACGTTTATGATTTTTGTTTCGGCTTCTTTTTGTTTATAACAAAGTATCATTAGCCAAAGGTTTGGATTTATTGTTTTCAAAGCAGTCCTTTCTTTCGATTTTGTTGTATTTTACTTGACCTTTTAGCATTAATATTCTCTCTGAAATTTTGTGGAATTAACATATACTAATCAGAATCATTATCTTACAGCCTCTGTTTACTTACAGTAAAGAGATCCAGTTTCCCAAATATTTCTATCCAGAAACTAGTAAAATATCTGATCCATAAAAGTTTGGAAAATGCACTTGCCTAGAATTACCGCCCTTAAAGATTGCTAAACTTCTTTGTCTGTGTAAGGATGAACAGTGCAGTTGTCAAAAATATCTGGACCTATAGACTAGAACACTTGGTAACACACATAAGGATGAACAGCACAGTTGCCCAGAATATTTATTTCGAATCTGCTAAAATGTCTAATGGCATAGAATACACTTTTCCCATACATAAGACTAATTCAATAAGATGCCACTTGCATGCATGGTTGGGAGTTTATAATTAAATGTCACAAGTTTTCTTTCGCAAGAGATGTAGTTGCTTTTAATCTCAAAGAAGAACAATAAAAGAATAAACCTAAAGAATTACTTGCTTCATTACTTTACGTCATAATATTATTAAGATAAACGTCATAACGTGAACTTTCATTACATATAATAAGCCAAGAGTAAATGAGTCTTTACGGTTGCTGTATTCTACTTTATATTTGGTTTATGTTAAGCACAAAGCTACGCAAGGGGCTGTCTGTGCTGTGACTCCCAGGAGTATCGAAACCCTGTACTTAGCATGAAAAGTCTTGCGACTTGCCACTGAGCTACTGGGGGGTACTGTTTCATGAGTACAAAATATTGTCAAAAATTGTATGTTTTAAATGTTCTTCATTTAGAAACGTTGGCAGTAACTAGCGCCCCTTATTACTTAAACTATGCACTCACTGTAAACCACGTATTTTTTAGTTAGACAGTAAGATAAGAAGATTATACATTAAGTTACTCATCGATCATCCACATGAATCAATAAAATAATAAAAGTAAAAAGGGTTTTCGCTTCAAAATGACGATGTTACAAGACAATGAAATAGAACTTAAAAAAAATCCACTCTGTAAACAGAGGTGTGTGAGTATGTAGTTTGCAGATAAATATTTGTCCATTAAAATTTGATGGTAGGGCAAAACCTCATATAAGCTGAACTACAATTTCTAAGATTGAATTAATACAAAACTTCGAAAGTTGCTTGTTAAGTAACAAACTAATTTACGTACTAATTCACTAATCGATACTATCTATTAATATTAAGGTATATTAACACGTTAGCCCTTTTAAAACTATTGATATAAATTTTATTTTTAAATTTTAAGATAAAAGCTTTGACATGAGGGTTTATGAACCAATTCTGTTTTGATAGCGAAATTATGTGCCTCTTTCTTTTTATATAGCTGTTTCGTGTAATTATTTCTGAAACTATACTAAAATTAAGAAGAGTTTAAATTCATGATGTTTCTTAAACTAAAATTCAACACTTTGACATTTTGAAGTTCATAACTTAAACTTTTTTATTATTTAGGTTTTAAAACTACGTGTCATAAAACGTAACTTACGGTTCTTATGGGAAATCAGATAAAATATAATATGATATTTTGAAATAGTTGTTTTAAATAACAGATCATGAATGATGACTTTTAAAAGAAAACTGTGGACTTAGGACTTGTAAGATAAGCTATCTTTATAATCAGAGTGTTTGTGACACAGATTTACTGTGAAATAATGAGAAAAAGATAAGTGAAAGCAAGTATATTATTGTGTATAATGTAAACTCATTTGACTATTCTACTGCTCCTGTCAAAAACACGCTTTAGTTACTGTCGTTTTGTTCTGTTCAACGATACAGTCATCATTGACACACAAACCACGTGCTGAATAATAAGAGTAGCCTTCATAAGGAGCTACAATCCAAAACTATATGACGTCACAGTATGACTCCATTCTTTTCTGCAGTTTTAACTACTGCTTATATAATTTGATGTGCAACATTTTACAGTTAAGGTATCACGAAATCAGTAAGAAGTAGCCACCATTTGTCTTCTCTTAATTATATACTTGTTACTGCTTGGAAGGATTTGTATGTTCTATCACTGGTTGAAATTGAAATATAAATTTGATCAAAACCTACACATTTTATCTCTGACAAAGGCCATAAGAAAGTTTGCATTGTTGATAACGGTAAAAAAAATTATAAAATTATTGTGAAATAGAAACACATATATAAGCTATTGTTCATAACTAGATGTGAGTAATATACCGTAAAATATAAATAAAAACAACAACAGATGCTATTGATGGTGTGAATAAGTTGATGCTAAGTAGAAATAATGAAATGTATTCCTGTTGATGATGTAAATAATATATTGTTCGATATAAAGTGTTTATTTGTGTTAAAATAAAGTTTCATGATATGTAAACCAGGTGGAATCGAACCCCCGATTTTAGCGTTGTAAGTTCGTAAAATAACCGTTGACACGCAGGAGGGCTGATGAGTAGAAAAGAAAAGCTATTATTAATAATATGAATTTATTATTATTAACTATAAATATCAGCTGCTATCGATAATATAAATAATGTGTTGTCGAATAGAAATTAAAAAGGCAGGGCGCAATCTTAAATGCTAGAGCCGTGATATACCACCGAACACTTTTGCACTTGAAACTGAGGAGCATTATAAAACTGACAATCTAATTCGTTATTCGGTTAAAAACAGCTGGGTGAAGGATGATACTGACTAGCTAATTCTGTCAGCAGTTTTAAACTACGTGTGGCTATACCTGTACACTGAACGGTTATCATGGGATTCTATAGACAATTGTGAAATATGTTGCAAATATTACTGTTATTTTGAGAGGGTGGGATATACGGAACAAAATTAATATCAGTTGTACAGAAATTTTTTGTCCTTAACAGTTTTTAACAGAAATATAACTAGAGTTGTTTGAACATATGTCGTACGCAAATATTTTCAATATAATTAAAAAAAAGTCTAAAAACAATTATTATGCAATAGAAATAAGAGCATCCGTGCTCTCCACAACAGTCAGTCGTTCAGTGAATTTCTTTTATCCAATAATGCATAACTTGTGAGTTCGATCATCTGTAACGAAAGAGGAGAAATGTTTAACAAACATTTTATTCCTTAACATAACTTTCCGCTAGTACAGTTGTACGTCTACGGATTTCAACGCTAAAATCAGGGGTTCGATTCCTCTAAGATCTGTAACGAAAGAGGAGAAATGTTTGACAAACATTTTATTCCATAAACATAGCTTTCCGCTAGTAAAACGGTACGTCTACGGATTCCAACGCTAAAATCAGGGGTTCGATTCCTCCAAGTGGCCTCAGCAGAGAGTCCCATGTGGCTTTGCTATAAAAAAAAACACACACACACACCCGTCAACATAGACGTAAAACAGCTGTTTTTCTTTATCTGTCAGCAGAAATCGATTAATTCTAATTATTACGTTCTCTCTTTCATTTAAGAAACTCAGCACGTGGTTGCAAAACAAAATACAAGCTTCTGTATTAAGATTTTTCTCTTGATTGTTACAAATTTTGCATATATATATATTGAAAAATGGCTCTTTGCTGCTATCCAAAACTATAAGAGTTGTATGTTTTCAATATTTTAAAATTAAATTTAAAATTTACGACCGTTACAAGTCAAAATAGTTTTATTCTAGCTTTAAAATAATTATTGCAACCACAGAATATCTAACCTGAAAGTTAAAGCACCGATTGTGGTTAATGACTGAATTGTAGGTTCATTTAGAATTTATATCTGCCATGAAGTCAATATATTTTAGGTTTAGAGTTGATACAATAACCACAAGAGATAAAGTTTCTTTTTTCCCGCAATTTAAAGTCCAATTTTTGAAGTTAATGATTTTTTGATTGAATTTGTAGGCAGTAGTTGATTGTCACGTTCAGTTCGCACAAGGCTCGAGTGGCTGATGAGGTTGAGTGGAAATGGATTGAAAAGTGGTGAACGTCAAATGAAACAACTAAAACCTACTTTCTAAAGTTATAATAACAATAAACCATAAAACGACATAGTAAAATAAATTTCTGAATTTATGCTGTCTATTGAGATCAGCATTATTTTGGATTTTGTTAGTAAGTACTTCAACGGTAGTTCATTATAATAAATAACAAGGAAAAAAATCTACATTCATTTTAATTAATCTGTTAGTGACTTCAGGCCAGAGATATGTAAAATAGCTTTTTCAGATTTATCTTAACTTGTCCTAAGAACCAAAACTCGTACGTAGAGTTGGACTGGTATGGCAGCCGAAAGCATATTTGAAATGCTATTTGAGTGCACTGTGAAACAATTAACGGTACATGTGTTAAAACCAGTAATTTTTAAAGCAATGGGACCATAATATACGTGATAAAAATCATGCTAAACTGCTATAATGGTCGACCCAGTTAATAAGTTTTCGTGTTAAACGGTCTCATGGAGAAAGTGTTTGGATTGGCAAATATATCTGAAATACTCTTTCTACATGATTCTGAATTAAAGCCTGAATTTTTGCCACGAATATTAAACCAATTTGTTCCATTGGTGTGGAATTTTTGACAAGAATATATATTGAAAAATATATCTGAAATACTTTTTGTATATGATTCTGAATTAAAGCCTGAATTTTTGCCACGAATATTAAACCAATTGGTTCCATTGGTGTGGAATTTTTGACAAGAATATATATTGGCAAATATATCTGAAATACTCTTTGTATATGATTCTGAATTAAAGCCTGAATTTTTGTCACGAATATTAAACCAATTGGTTCCATTGGTGTGGAATTTTTGACAAGAATATTAGGCGTATTGGTTTTATTAATATATGGTATTTTTAAAACAAATATTAAGAGTATTGGTTCCATTGATATGGTATTTTTGACACGAATATTAGGCTTATTGGTTTCGTTGATGTGGTATTTCTGCTTTTAAGGAAAATACAGACAGATAAATTAAAACTTTCGCTACGTTAGCACAGACGATACCCATAACAATTGTTCGTATATTAATACGATTGGTATGCACTTATTTGATGCATGTTGGTTCATTTATATTATTTATATTCAAAGGATTTGAATTAATAGTGAAATAACATCACGGTCACACCATTTATTTATTGAGTGTAACATATACGAACGCTTCAGTATCCATGTTATCATTTGAACTGACAGCGTTCATGTAGCTTGCGATTTTTCATATGCAAAACTTATGAGTTATACACTATAAACAAAGAAGATGATACTAGTCTACGCTGATAAGTTTGATTTAACAGCGCCATAGTTATTAAAGATATTTTACTAATTTTAATGTGCCATGAATGTAACAACGTTTTGGATCATTTAACATCAAAAACTACGTTGTTCATAATATTAAAAAATGAGAGATGTGATACGAGTCCTAACAAAACAAAACAAATTATTACCTTAACAAAGTCAGGAAACGTTTATCAAACTTTCTGCATTTATTTTTGACAAGAAAACAAAACGAAAAAAATCATAATGAAAAGTTACTATTATTTGTCTTTCAATAATATACTGATTTCTGAGAAAACTAATGTTTGTTGTCTGAATAACACTTTACATATAAACAACAACGTAAGAACTTCGTATGGTTTAAGTACAGCCTTCCTGAATTTTGAAATGTGGACGCCAGGAAAACCAACGTTTCTATAGCACCCTCCACCTGAGGTGGGTGTTCTTATTCTAATGGCTAGTTTGAATGCAACTTTTATAATGCATCCAGAGCTGAAAATACGAAGTGAATTTGGTAGCAACACACCTCAAAACCTAGAGTCCTTCGGTGGAGTACTGGTAACTTTACAAACTTATTACGGAAAGATTTGAGGTTCGAGTCTCAGCGGTGGACACAGCAGATAGTCTAATATGACCTCGCTCTAAAACAAACCCGGTATTCTCATATTCCGAGCGCTGGATTAATCAGTAATCCACGTTTTGACTTCCATCAAAAAACAAATAAAACTGAAACAATAATATTATAATAAAATATAACGAAAAATGAATAAAACTATTTCCATCTTTCGATGAGAAAGGTTAAGTTATTAGGCATGTTTGATACGTTATTTTCTTTTAACAATCATACACGCGTCTCAAACTATTTTTAAATTTACAAGCGATTAACACACGTTAGGGTTTATGAAACTCAATATAGCAAAGAATGCGTCGTTACGTTCAGACGTAACTTTTTTATTTATTGCTTGTATACATATGTGTTATTATAAATTAACACTTCGACTACAGAAGGCCGGTTGAAAGTAAGTTTAGTTTATTTTTAATAATTAACACATGCACTTATCTGAGCAAAGGTAATAATTCTCATTTTACATTCTATAGTTCTACAAGAACGAAAACTGGGAATATACGGTAGACTAAATTAAAATGTCCATTTCAATATAAATGTAGCAACCCTGAAGTACACGTTCTGAACTTAATTCTAAAGAGATCCGTTACTTACTAGATTTGTGAAGTCACTTTCTCTCGAGACTGATGTTGCCACGGTAACGCTTTCTAGTACAGATGGTTGTTGGGCTCGTTGTGATTCGCGCTGTGAGTTGGAAGTTCTAAGCGAAACTAAGTTAGACCCCAAATAGTAAAGGCTCATTATATGAAATTTTAAAATTATTATATCCAATAGTTTATTCTATGAAACTAAATAACGGTTAAAGCATCTGCTCTTTGTACATGGTTTTGTAACATTGTTGTTTATGTCTTTCAGCTAATTGATTAAATTAATCTACGGCACTGGTGAGGAAAGTTTTGCTACTGGGATAATCGTAAGTTAGAAACTTTTCTCTTTTTTAAAGAGTGCCAAGTGTAATTTGCTTCCTACTCTGAATCAGTCTTAAATACATCACGTAATGCTTAAAGGAATGTAATAAATCTGTGAATTTACGTAGTTTTTAAAAGTAAAGATGTCACTTTGGGATCAGGTTCTAACGCATAACACTTGTACGCTCATACGCCGCTACATGTATTAAAAACATATAACCGGATTGGCACAAACTGTACACCTAATTCTGTCGGAGCGTCTGGTTTCCTAATCGTTTGCGTTTTTGTAAACAGGACGCCACTAATTATCTCAGTATAGTTAAGGTTACAGTGTCAAACCTACAGTATAGTTAAGGTTACAGTGTCAAACCTACAGTATAGTTAAGGTTTCAGTGTCAAACCTACAGTATAGTTAAGGTTACAGTGTCAAACCTACAGTATAGTTAAGGTTACAGTGTCAAACCTACAGTATAGTTAAGGTTTCAGTGTCAAACCTACAGTATAGTTAAGTTTACAGTGTCGAACCTACAGTATAGTTAAGGTTACAGTGTCAAACCTACAGTATAGTTAAGGTTACAGTGTCGAACCTACAGTATAGTTAAGGTTACAGTGTCAAACCTACAGTATAGTTAAGGTTACAGTGTTACAGTATAGTTAAGTTACAGTGTCAACCTACAGTATAGTTAAGGTTACAGTGTCAAACCTACAGTATAGTTAAGGTTTCAGTGTCAAACCTACAATATAGTTAAGGTTACAGTGTCGAACTTACAGTATAGTTAAGGTTACAGTGTCAAACCTACAGTATAGTTAAGGTTACAGTGTCAAACCTACAGTATAGTTAAGGTTACAGTGTCAAACCTAAACTCAGTTTAACTCTGTTCGAAGACAACTGAGTTTATCTCAATATGATTAAGGTTTTCAAACGAGATCCAAAATTTGAACATTTTCGAATAGCTCACTGTACTTTATTCTCCTAAAGAGGAATATTGAACAATTTGAAAACGCTCGGATTGTTCCAGAAGTTAGCACACAGGATCACTAGGACTAAGGGTTAATTAATTTCACAGATGAAATAATGAAGTTTCACAATACATGCTGAAATACACGTATACTTATTTCACAATGTATCTGCAAGATACCTGAAAGATTGTTATTCTAAACTTTTAAAAAAGATTCGAAACAAATAACAGTTGAATTTTTGTTTATAATTCTTTTCGTTTGAACAAATGAAAATATTTATGTTTACGTGTTTGTTTTAGCACAAAACTGTGCAAAGACAATCTACGCTTTGTTCACTACGAAGTATCGGATCCACTCGCTGGTACAGCGGTAAGTATATGGACTTACAACGCTAATATCAAAGGTTCGATTACCCTCGATAGACTCAATAGATAGTTCGATGTGGTTTTGCTACAAAAAAAAAAAAAACACACACACACACGAAGTATCGGACTCCGGATTTTCGAAATGTAAATTATCAATGTTAGCGCTTACCGTTGGGTAATCTAAGGAAAAGTTGATTTGCTTTTAGGGTAAGTTTGAAATGATTTTTATAACAACTTATCAACGTTCTCAGTCTATTTTAATTACAAAAATAAGTTCAAAATTGATATATTTCACTTATTAAGAAATCAGTTTAATATATCAGTAAATGATATAATTTGGGAAATTAACCAAAAAACATACGCTGATCCACTGGAAGAGAATACGTTTCTTAATTCAATTGTAAGACCAAGGTGTTTTAGGAGTTGGCTAGCAACAAATTACTACTTCAAGAAAAACAGAAGTTTGTTTGTTTTTGAATTTCGTGCAAAGCTACACGAGGGCTATCTGCACTAGCCGTCCCTAATTCAACAGTGTAAGACTAGTGGGAAGGCAGCTAGTCGTCATCACCTACCTCCAATATTTGGGTTACTCTTGGGCGAATAGTGGGATTGACTATCACGTTATAACGCCCTCACTGCTGAAAGGGCGAACATGTTTGGTGTGACGGAGATTCGAATCCACGACCCTCATATTACTGGTCGAGAACCTTAACCGCTTGGCTATGGCGAGCCATAAGAAGAAGAGATGGAGATAAATAAATTGTTTATCTCACTGTCTATGATGGTTACACATAGAATGTCATTTTAGGTCATAAATGTGAAATTTTTTTCAAACAGGTAAGTGCGAAAAACGAATTAAATTCTGATGAGCCCTAACTCTGAATTTATGGATTGGCATTGGTGGCTCGCGTCTCGTTGTTTAAAAACGCATTTCGCAGTTTAAGGTGCGCTACAAAAGTAAGAGTCAAAGAATTCACTGTTCGTTCAGTCATGCAGAGTAGTTCAAAAGATGACGTTTGGGTATGCCAACTAGCTGCTCTTCTTTAGTCTACTGATTCAATATAATGGTCGGTTAGGCGGAGAAAAAGGCCTAGCATTGCACGAAATCATAAAACAATTTAATGATTAAAGTAACGCAGAAAAAACAAGTACACAAATCAGAATAAGGTACCGCACATTTATGAAGTATTCATATAAACCCAAACAAGAACCAGTGTTGAACTGAAAGTATGTTGTTTTACTAAAGAATTAGGTTTCATTGGAAGTGAAATTTCAGATTGTAATTAAATAAATATAATACAATTTCCGATTCTTGCCTCAAAAGATCTAAGCTTACTAGTAACTTAAAAACAATAATTGTATAATACATTGGTGTTTGTATGTTCATGCTTTTTAAAAAAATCTTAGAAGTCCTTATACTGAAACTAGTGGCTTAAATAAAGTCTTAGACAGCAGAAATTAATGGATGATACTGATATTTTGTCAGGTCATGATATTGCTCTATTAAATTGTAGCCATATATTTGGTTTGGTAACTTATGTATATAGACAACTCACATTTTTGAAATTTATGCGTAAGCCTTTTAAATACTTATCATAAAACGCTATAACATATAAGTAGGTCAAACAGACAGTTCAAATCTACCTTGAATGTAACCAGTTTATGTTCCTGAATGCTAGAAAAATTTAAGTTGCTTTTTACCCAGGGCCTGGCATGGCCTAACGCGTTAAGGCGTGCGCTTTGTAATCTGAGGGTCGCGCCAAAACATGCTCGCCCTCCCAGCCGTCGGGGCGTTATAATGTGACGGTTAATCCCACTATTCGTTGGTAAAAGAGTAGCCCAAGAGTTGGCGGTGGGTGGTGATGACTAGCTGCCTTCCCTCTAGTCTTACACTGCTAAATTAGGGACGGCTAGAACAGATAGCCCTCGAGTTGCTTTGTGCGAAATTCCAAAACCAGCTTTTTACCCTATAGGAAAAAACACAACTGATTAAAATGTTACATAATTTTTGCTCATAACTTCAAGGTATTAATAGATTGTAATAGTATTTTTTAAAAGTTTAAATGCATAAGAGATTAACTTTCAGTTAATCCAAGTGTTGAAGTTAATTGGAGATGTTTAGGAGCAATAAAGATTTTTTCAGTTATAGCACGTTTCCGTATGTTTCCATATCCAAGCTTCAATCCACTCACATTCAAAGAAATTGTGAATAGTGTTTGTTTATCTGTCTTCTATTTTGCCATGTGTAGGGAATAAATGTCGCTTGAAAAATACACTACGACATAATTTTTTCACAACAAAATCTGGTTTTGTTTAGCTTGGTCATCTTGAAGTGACAGGAATTAAACATAATATAAATTTACTATGATTCAATATCAATAGTCATTGTAAATAAATAGAAATTACTTTTAAATATTGTGAACGCTTGTTTGTTTTTTGAATTTCACACAAAGCTACTCGAAGGATATCTGTGCTAGCCGTCACTAATTTAGTAGTGTAAGAGTAGAGGGAAAGCAGGTAGTCATCACCACCAACTTTTGGGTTACTCTTTTTACCAACGAATAGTAGGGTTGACCTTAACATTATAACGCTCCCACGGCTGAAAGGGCGAGCTGTTTGGCGCGACGGGGATGCGAACCCGCGACCCTCAGATTACGAATCGCACGCCTTAACACGCTTGGCCATGCCGGGCCTATTGTGAACGCCTTTGCAAAAATTGTACAACTTGGATTAACAGTTTTAACAAATGAAAGTTATTTTATGAACTAATGGCATTTATACATTTAGGGTAATGGATCAAATAACATATTAAATGGGTAATAGGGTAACAGATTAAATAGATCAAGGATAAAACTCGATAAGCAAAAGACCTTCAATATTGAGACGTTTTAAAGAAGAGTTCACAAATTCGGAATAAACAAAATTGTGAAAAAACAATGAATTGAGTCATTTGGAATTCTTATGAAAATATCTCATTGTTCAAAAAATCTTTTAGGTTTTCACAAATTTTTGTGAATCAAAATATAAGAAACAAATGAGATGAGTTTTTCAAAGCTCACATATTTTTTGTGTTCTGTAACTTCTTGTGTTTTCTCAGATCCTTGTGAAATAAAGTATGAGAAACAAACGAACTGAGTCCTTCAAAATTAAAGTGAAAAATTGTCATTCTTCTACCAGTATTTTTAGCGTTTCACCATATCTGATTAAATAGGTAGCATGCTCCGTCAATTCTACAAAATGATCATTAGCAGCAGGGAACCTCACTTTGGTTGCTGCCTCCGGATATAGTGGTACGTACTTAGTAGCTCAGAGAATGATTTTTTTTTAAAATCTCTGTGCTTGAGGGGCCATCATTTTAGTTTTATTCTGCAGGGAAGCTATCATGAGACTCCGTACACCACATGTTATGTTTGAAAACATTATTCTCTTGCACAAGAAGCCGTCGAGAAACAGGAACGGAGTAGTGGGTTATTTAAAGTCAAGAAACTCCGAATTTCACTGTTTTCTAGCATGAAAAAAGTTGTTTGCCAAAGATACCAATAAAATATCTTTCTGTTGTGTAGGTACGTAGATAAACCATTAGCAGATTGCTTCTTTATAATACATGACAGCTGAAGAAGTTTAATCAATGGGAAAAACCTCGAAGTAAATGTTATGCACTCTGTAAGATTCAGTAAAGGAAGTAAGTCATGGAGATAATATACTCCTATATAATCTCCTACGCTTATCAAGTTTATCTATAATAAATATCTAGAAATGATCTAAAACAACGGTCATTATTAAATTTATTTGTTAGTGTATTTTTGCGAGTTGTTTAGAATGTTCCTCATATCAACTTCAAAATATTGAAAATCTTGAAGTGATTGTTTATAAAATAAAGGACATATAATAGTCATTTATAATTTAATTGTAAGCCAACTTTTACATAAGTTTAACTCTAGAAATAACGTGATATTAAATATAACCGTAGCTACGTTTTGATTGAATTACTTCATCACTGGTTGATGTTATTATTATCATTGAATTTTATCCAAGCCCAGCGAAGCATCACAAACTCGACTACTACCGATGTAATCAAATTAATACACGTTACTTGTACTTGGATGTGTCGAACATGACTTTTGTAATATGTAAGTTTAGAGTTTCGTATTATGTTTTAAAGTAGGAAATTTTCAATTATGAGAGTGCAGTTACCACATACCATATTTCTAATAATGGTCTATAAGTTGCTGTTCCTCAAGCTACCTATTGTTTTGTGTCATTCATCTGAGTTAATACTTTTTTATTTTCTCTTAAATAGCATGAGAGGATAGGTATTCAACTTTTCCATTAGCAGTCGGGTGATACCTTCGGATTATGATCTTACCGTTGTTTCATTAGCTAGTCACAGTGGAAAGGAAAATCACTCGGGGTAAAATTCGCATTATCAATTTAATTAAAGCTTAAAAGAAACACTTTTGAATTTTAATTTCCAGCAAAGGCGAACATCCATAGTGGTAAGGAAATGTACATACAATGTCTTTGAGGAATTAATATACATATATTTTTTATTGTGATTGGGTATTTCTGTGAGGCCTCTCTCTATCTGATGCATTGGTGAAGTACCGAGTAGCTCATTTCAGTACACCTCAAAAAATCCTCATAGATCAGAGTGCTAATTTTATGAGATAAATGTTCTATAAGTTGTGTGAGGTATTAGGTTTTTGAAGACGCACTTCATTTTATCACCCATAACCTAATAGGTTATCAGAACACACATATTTAAAGTGTTAAGCATATAATTTCCAAGTTTATTAACCCATACTTAACGAGCTGGAACTGGCACTTATCGTTATACATAAAATGGTTATACAGCAAATGAACAGAGAGATCAACATGTTGTTTCTGTCGGCATGCTCCTGTTTTGTGTGAGAATCTTGCTAATGTAGACATTGTTTATGTTTCTTTCTAGTGCATGTGCCCCACAATTTCCACAAGAATATCTAGTGTGATTTTAGTCTGCATTGAGATATGAATAAAAATTTGCACATGAACTGCTAGGAAAGGCTGAAAGGTGAAGGAAGAAGTGCGATAATAGTTGACCCATTGCTATATGAGTTAAGGCAGATGAAAGATAAGTAAAAATGCATTGTACCTGTCAATTAGCTCCAACTATTTTCAACAAACCCCAGGTGCACTAGTTTATCGATGATAAGAACAACAAGTTAGAGGAAAGTACGAATACTGTTTTATTTAATTTAACTTTACTGTTAGCCATTGAATGAGGATAAAACCATTGAAAGCACATATTCGGGTATTCAAGATGAGTCAGCTGAGAACATATTGATTTAAAGGCAGGAGACAGTTTTGACAGTCAGGTTAGCCTCTGACAATAAACTCGTTGTTAATATAAATGGAACTGATTGATTATCTTAAGTTAGGATAGTGTGTTGATTTGCAGACTAATAGGACCAAAATAATTTAGCAACCCTTGCTTTCTAGGCCATGAGCAGCGTATCACAAGAAGAGATATCCACGAGATTTTGGGAGATAACTGATCAGTTATTATAATATAAGATAGCTGAAGTCAGTAAATATAATGCCTAGTACTGAAGAATTGTAGCTAGTGATTTAGAAATTAATCTACTTGTTTTCTGGGCTATTTTGCATAATTTAATTGAGAAAGATTCATTGGATATCAAGTGATACTTACTTGATTATCACACACAGGAAGGCCGGCATGGCCAGGTGGGCTGAGGCGTTCGACTCGTAATCCGAGGGTCGCGGATTCGAATCCCGGTCGCACAAAACATGCTCGCCCTTTCAGTCGTGAGGGCATTATAATGTAACAATCAATCCCATATTCGTTGGTAAAAGAGTATCCCAAGAGTTGGCGGTGGGTGGTGATGACTGGCTGCCTTCAATCCGGTCTTACACTGCTAAATTAGGGACGGCTAACGCAGATAGCCCTTGAGTAGCTTTGCGCGAAGCTCAAAAAACAAACAAACGCACACATAGAAGGATGTTCATGTGGTTGAAAAATCAAAAACTGAAAAGACATTTCAACACTGTCATTTGAGCTACTTAGTGATTTTCTGAATCTAAACATTTTCAGATATGATCGTACAATCCATGCTGTATTATTTACAGTTGATTGTGTATACACTTTACCATGTTTAGCGAAGTAGTTGTGTTTCGTTTGAATGTATAATGATAAATACTGTAGTAACAGCACAGATATTAATCCTGGTTGATGATAATTATAGATGAAAAGCCTCAGTTTATCTTAGTTCTACCAACGATTATCTCTTTTGTGATGTCTGAAAAGAACCTTATTATGCCATGGCTATTGAGATGTAGCTTGTGTAATATTATCCAATCAGGTTATCAAGGTAATTTGTGCAGGAACCACAAACAATCTTGCTTAAGCTACTTGTGTATCTGACAACATGTAACAGTCATACAGGTTTGTAACAATATACGCATATCAATAAATAAGTGTAGGTAACACGAAAGAATTAGCAATACAAAGAACTCTAGTGTTAAGCAGCAGATGAATGGAAATAAATAACTTAATCTGATAATTAAGACTCGTTGATATGAAGTTAATGTGATTACTCACCTCGATGATATTATTTTCAGATAGAGTGCATTTGTTATTCATTAACAATGGTGAAGATATTTCATTTTTACAATGAAATATTTGGCAGATAATGTATTTTCATAGCAATCTAGGGTTAATGACAAAATCACACCTTGTCTCAGAAACAAACACATTTTTTACTGGGTATTTTGTCTATAGGACTAGGGAAAGATACTTTAGTTGAACCAAGTGTAAAACATATTCAAGAATATATGACAGTGACTTGGATATGATATCAAATGTAAAGTAATTTTATCTATAACTTTGTTTGGTTATGACACAGTAACGAATATGCTTTATAAAAGGCTAGTTTTTGGTTGTGAATAGCCGAATTCAGTCAGCGTTATTAAAGTTTATTTTGTTTGTTTGTTTATTCCTATTGGTTTAATATATTTTAATGTAAGTTTTCCTTTCACCACATATATGTAGTAGCATGCTAACTTTTGTTCTGTTCAAGTTAATTTTTCATTAATTATTTTAATGGGTGATTTTTCCTTTTTTATCATTATTAAAATATTATCAACTACTGAATTGTCCCCTGTGCTACATTATATTCTAACAATGTTAAGTTTGTTTGTTTTTGAATTTCGCGCAAAGCTACACGAGGGCTATCTGCGTTAGCTATCCCTAATTTAGCAGCGTAAGACTAGAAGGAAGGCAACTAGTCATCACCATCCATCGCTAAATCTTGTGCTACTCTTTTATCACAAATGGTGGGATTGAACAACGTAACATTATAACGTCCACACGGCTGAAAGGGCGAGCGTGTTTGGTGTGACTGGGATTCGAAGCTGCGACCCTCATATTACGAATCGAACGCCTTAACCCACCTGGCCATGCCGGGTCTGGAATGTTAAGTTTAATTTCTTAGTTTTTAAAAGCATTGCAGTGAACTTTGCTCATTTATCTACGTTAACGAGTATTTTGCCTGTAGTTGGTGCTAAAAAGTATAAACACGTAAACAGCTTACTGTATCGATGAATCGCTGTTAAAGTATGTTTTTTATGTTATAACAAGTGACCACTTTTTATTGGTAAAACGTTCCGATTGCAGGGGATCTTTGTAAAAGGATATTTTTATACATGACTAATGAAACTGCAATCTTTGTTAAAAGGTTATGTCACCTGTGTTAAATATATGTATTTTTTATAATTGTAAAAGAAATATGTTACAATGCTTTTAACGTGTGTTAAATTAACTGGCTTTAAAATTTAAGATTAAATTGTCGACTTGAGGACAAGGGTGAATTAAAGGGGAAGTGTGGTATATCGGCATATCACATTTTTAATTTTGTGAATAAATGTGCAATTATCACATACCACAGTGGTTAAAAAGGTCGTTAAGTTTTTGTTATTCTAGTTCATAACTATTTTGTGTTACTCGCCTAAGCTTACTCCATTTGTATTTTCATGGGAAAGATTGCTATAAAATAGTACGTAAAGTTAGACAACCATCTTTTCTATTGTCATTCGGTTCATATATTAAGATGGAGATTTTCAATCACGTGGTAACACAAGTCAATTTGAATAAGTTTGATACTAGAAATTTAACTAACTAACATGATGCTTATTTAGGCTGAAACAAAGCTGAAAAGAGAGACAGTATTGAATGTTACCTAACAGTAAAAGTGACAATACATTGTGGTCAGTAATTACAAATGCAAAGTGGTCGTAAAATTAATAAAAATTGATTTTTTTTATGATTGTGCACTTATGTCCAGCCTCTCTTTATTTGTTGTGAACTCAATTCGTCATAGAATACAAAATCACTTCATTAATAATAAATGTATTAATGAATTTCTTGATATTCTGCAGACACACCTTGCCATTCATGGAGAAAACCGGTTTTGCCTGAGGATACCACATTTCTTGAGAAACAGATTCTATGCTCTTCCACTGTCTTACTACATGTTCTGTACTTTCATATAAAAAAAATTGTTTCAGTTGGTTTTGGCTCCTTGTTTCTGATACACATAAATATATTGACATAAGATTTGAAATACATGGAAAACCTTAACCACTTCGACAAATGAACCAAGTTTGCCACAGTTTACTTAACTATGGAGTCAGAAAAGTGAATCCGTTTCATAACTGACATTCGCCAAGAGGAAATTACTTTTTTTGCGTCGTTCTGATATTTACGTTTCTATTGGCAAAATTCCTATTAGATGCATTTCTATTTGAAACAAAAATATATAAATAAACAATGTTGCTATCTATAGATATTATTCTTTTTATCTGGAAAACAGCGTACAGAACATATACAAATTATACGGTTTACTTAAATATTATTATTTTTTGGACTCTCTCATATAGAATTTCACCAGTATTGTAAACCTAAGTGTACATTTTGTTCAAAAACATGATAATCACTGAATAAGTTAAAAATTTTAAAAAGGAAAGGTAACAATTAAACAAACGTGGTTGGTTTTAAAAATTATGTTTTCATTTGTATAATCAACAAAAATAGAACTTAATGTAAATAGAATATACATATAATTGTTGAATTAGTTAACGTAAGTGCTGTAAGTATTTAAATCAGTGTAATTCAAGAATATTTTTACTCAGAATACACTATACATAAAGAATACGTATGAGCAATGTAAGCATTTATGAACAACTGAGAGAGAAGCTTTAGTACTCAACGTTATTTACTTTGACAGCAAGGTAATCTTTGTCCACCAAAACTTTTAATGTGTAGACGAAATAACATTTGAGTGAGGCCCGGCATGGCCAAGTTGTTAAGGCACTCGAATTCCGTCACACAAACATGCTCGCCATTTCAGCCGTAGAGACGTTATAATATGACGGTCAATCCCACTATTCGTTGGTAAAATAATAGGCCAAGAGGTGGCGGTGGGTGATGATGCCTTCCCTCTAGTCGTACACTGCTAAATTAGGGACGGCTAGCGCAGATGTCTCTCATGTAGCCTTGCGAGAAATTCAAAACAAACAAACACTTGAGTGTAAGGTTTATTAAATCCAGAAAGGGAAGTAAGGTAAACAAACCAAAACACGCCCTCAATCGCTTTAAATCTGATATAGAGTTTTAAGTGGTACATTGAGTCTGATTGACAATTTATGAGCAGATGGACCATACGGCCAGGTTAAAGACTTCTCAGGTTTCGTTATAGGTTAAATAACTTTAATTAGTTATCAGAGAGAGAGCATCCAATCAGTAACATTCACGCTCATAAGGGCTTTGTCTAGCTTCTTGACAGAATAACTATGTTGATTGTTGCTTTCATAACCTGTTCACGGGTAAAAGTGAATAACGCATTTAGAAATATCGTGGCTTAAACCTTGGGAATTTTAACCTGCAACCCGATATATTAGCTATTTGCCACGCCCGGTCCAATTGCTATGAAACCTACATTTCACGTGTTTATTTGTTTGTAGTAAGGAACAATTCTATACGATGAATTATCCGTGATCTGCCCACCACAGGTCTTTATTTTACAAACAGTGAATTACATGGACTTGTTCTAGCTTTCTATATAATTATTTTAGTTTTTTATTGACAAACTAACGTGTCATGAAGAATTGATATTGTAAAAAAAATACCTGCTTAGAAACTATTTTTCCACATGAAAAATAGAATAGATAAAGTTTTAATTTCTATTCTTCCAAAACAGGTAAGGTATTACGAAACAAAATTTTGAAATTATGTGTAGTGTACGTTTCTCAATGAAAATAAAAACTTTTAAATGCAAAATCAATGAAAAAAAACACGAACCTAAATGGAATAAAACAACAAAGCGTTGTAAGTGACACCATTCACGTTCGATATATCATTTAAAAACGAGAATTAAAGAAAACACAGCGTGGTTTGTGACACAATTCATATTTCATGTATCTTTTAAAAACGAGAATTTAAGAAAATAAAGCGTGGTATGTGACACCATTTATGTTTCGTATATCTTTTAAAAACGAGAAATAAAGAAAACAGCGTGGTATGTGACACCATTCATGTTTCGTGCATCATTTAAAAATGAGAATTAAAGAAAACAGCGTGGTATGTGACACCATTCATGTTTGGTATATCATTTAAAAACGAGACCACTAGGAGAAATCGATAAAGATATGGAGGTGTTGCTTATTGCATCCATTGTGATCAAATTCAAAAACTTTATATGTAACTTTATACGGATTTTTCATATTACTAGCTGGTTAGTTTTGATGAAGATGATAAAAAATAATCAGGACCAGCTCTCTTTCTTTGATCGCTCGTTCAAACACACATCATTGACTTCCTAATGTCGCGGAACAACATGATCCGTCGGATACACCTGTGAATCATGTCGTCAAGAAATCACTGGTGTGCACATAATCATTTGGCTTATCAAATTCGCCATAGTTACAGGCTTGATCATCAGAACCAACTAAAACTGTTTCTTTTTTTCTTCTTCTCAGTTTTGTCTTACTGTTAAAACTACATTTTGTGTTTTCGTTCCTTCTAGTGCCACAATTTAGTCCTAAAACAGAGTTGTCCGTCTGCCTGGTGTCTTGACGTCACAACTGAATAGAAGATGAGAATATGGAAGACCCGTGGAAGACTGACTTCAAATATATATTATATCGGAAGATGGTTAGAGTTTGTCAACCTATTAAATTTTTACTACGAGAAGCCAACTGCAAAGTAAAGCGAAGTATAATGTTCCCCTTTTTGTTACCTTACCTGACTGTCACTGTTCAGTAAACCTGCACAACGAATGACACTCCAATGCCCTTCCACCACTCTCGTGAAGCCAACGAAATATGTGAAGTGTGAGGCTTCAACGCATTTACAAATCACATAACAATAATACTTTTATGATGACAATCTCTTAGAAGCAACACTCTTGTTCCGTATAATAATAGGTGTGCATCTATATGATGGACTAAAGAAATCTAGTCTCTTCAGCATATACTGCGTTTTATGGACCACAGGGATTAAACGACAAGGTCAGTCAGAGTTCTCCTTAATTTACAATTTCTGAGCAACAGTAGGAATATACGCAGTTAATTTTGACAGAACAATGTGGTTGACAACATGTTCACTATTGAGATTGGCTAGTGGGTTCAGCAGAATATCTGGTTTTGAATCTTGGACCTTACGATTATCAGTTCGACGTACACGTTAATAAAATACTGTTTTGTTCCTATTTCCCTAAAGCAAGCAAAATAATATTGTTAAATTACCAATGAATTGATTTTTTTTAAAATGTTTTTAAAGAACACTGTGATAAAAGGTATCAAATCTACTTACATGAAACACACGTGCAAAAATGCACGTGGAACGTTAAGAGTATTTTGTGATAAATTAGGATCAAATAAATAAAGTATAAATTTTTTTTCCTTGTGTTTTTAATACAAATATAATTGTCAGTCAGTTTGTTTCCAAATAAAATAGATATGAATCTTCGACACACTGTTCATTTTGCAATCAGTATTTTTTCAACAAACCTGATGGAAAGATTGAATCGGATAGATAATTTTCTTTGTTGGAAAACTCTATTACTGAACAAGGTAGACTGTACCTGTAACAGCAATACGGCGCAGAAAATTTTGCTAAGAATGGAAACTTGGGATAGGTGTCTAAATTAATAAGTAAGAAGATAATAGCGTGAATAAAAGAATCAAAAATGCAATTACACTATATGTTTCATGGTATAATATTCGGTTTTTTCTTTGTTGCTTTTTCCTGGATTTTAAATTTGTCTCTTATCTCTTTGTTGCTGTTTCTTTGAATTTATTCGATTAGCCACCATAACGTGTTTGATGAACCAGCGGAGTCTTTGTAAGTCTGTAGTAAATATAGATTTACACTATGGAACAAAGGAAATGCGATATGTGAAGAACAACCTTTTGTTTGCTCTTCTAGAAATTAACCAATAATACCCAGAAAACAGCGATATACTGTATCAGTTTACAGACTTTAACGCTTCGGTATTACGAAACAAGACCTTAAATAACTGTACAGTATAATCCACGCATCAGACTACTATTTTAATCAATTGTTTGTAACAAATTGTACTAAATCAGTTGTTAAAGCACAGAATATTTAAGTTACATTTTAAAAAGAAATGTTTAAAACTTGTACAAGATCCTACGATATTTCAAATACTTTAATCTATTGTTTCGTTTGGTAAATAAATTTTGTGTAAAGTTTTAGTAAACTAAGTTTAACACATATACACACACACACAAATTAATCAATCACAAGTGAATTATCGTATTTGAAACATGTTTACGTGAAACTGATCAAGTAAATTCTATAGATCCATGTATTCGTTAATGTGTGTGCATTCATCCATTTCTCTCTCCATGAATATTTAAACGCTGGTTACTTAATTTTGTGGTTCATTTAAATTATTTATCAACATTACTAACATCAGTATGAACAATGATATACCATAAGTTTGTATTTATCTGGATGTCTTTGTGTTCATTAAAGCTCAAGCCCAATGTTGTTGTCTGGATTCTTCAGTGTTAACAGTAAAATTATTTTTGGGAAACTTTGGTATTAACACATAGAAGTTACTTTTCAGAATTTACAGAGCACACTTAAGGGATCTAGCAATAGAATTTGAAAAAAAATCTCTCTTACTCTTTGGAAAAGTACAAAAGTTATTTGCTTTTATTTAAGCACAAAGTTGCACAATGGGCTACATGTGCGGTACCTACCATAGGTATCGAAACCTAATTTTTAGCCATAAAAGCATTCAGACTTACTGATGTGCCACTGGGAGGGGAAGAATAAAAAATAATCTCAGCCAAGATTTCACCAGTGCGACCTCATCAGGGCTAGTAGTACAAGTAGCTTTGATGAAGCCGCATTGACGAAACGTTAGCAGAAATAAATAAGTTTATTCTTTATCATGTGGAAAGTAAAGGTTGTTTTCTCTAAATAGGTTCCTATATTTATTAAAAGGGTTGTCATAACAACTGATGTTATTATGATAATTATTACCAAAAAAAATTATTGTATCATTACCATTTTATTGTTAAGGCATTCCAAACATGCTCGCCCTTTCAGCCGTGGGGGTGTTATACTGTGACGGTTAATCCCACTATTCGTTGGTAAAAGAGTAGCCCAAGAGTTGGCAATGGGTGCTGATGACTAGCTGTCTTCCTTCTAGTCTTACACTGCTAAGTTAGGGACGTCTAGCGCAGATAGCCTTCGTGTAGCTTTGCGTAAAATTCAAAACGAACCAAACCAAACCCTTTATTATTGCAACAACACGTACACTTCATTTATTATATTGTTAACAGTTATTGCATCACTACTCTTTTATTGTTGCAGTCCAGCCGAGGAACAGCGGTAAGTCTACGAATTTACAACACTAAAATCAGGGGCTCGATTCCCTTCGTTGGTCTTAGCAGATAGCCCGATGTGTCTTTGTTATAAAAAACAGACACACATTTATTGTTATAACAACATGTACATTTTATTTATTATATTGTTAACAGTTATTGCATCAGTACTCTTTTATTTATTATATTGTTAACGATTATTGCATCAGTATTCTTTTATTGTTGTAACAACACATACACTTTATTTATTATATTGTTAACAATTATTGCATCAGTACTCTTTTATTGTTGTAACAACACTTACACTTTATTTATTACATTGTTAACAATTATTGCATCAGTACTCTTTTATTGTTGTAACAACACGTACACTTTATTTATTATATTGTTAATCAATTTACGTTTTTAAGGATAAAAAACAATAGAAGAGTTCTAATAATATATATCTATATTTATAAAGTTTTGGACTGTTATGATGGTGACAATAAAGCATGTTACTGTATACCTGCTTGCTGGTTACAGTAACAATCACCAAGCATATGTAACTTTATATCTCCTAGCTAACTGTAGTATCTATGATTAAGCACGTATCGTCAAATGAATGTTAGCTGGTTATGTGGATAGTGGTCAAATACGTGTTATTTTATGACTACTATTTAGCGACGTGTTGGTATAATACTAAAACTAACTGAACTCAGCTTTGGATTCTGATTAGTGGCATTATTATGGTAAACGTTTCTCAATGTTTCAGAAAAACGTTATTCCAAAATCAATACTTACATTATTTTGAAATGTTTTTTTCTTGTGGAGAACTTTTTTTAAGGTTTTATTTCTGTAATTGTTAATTTTCATCATGATAGTGAAACTGATGATCTTTATATAAGTTTGAATACTGTAGTTAAAATTAACATAAAATTTGTTAATCACACTGGTAACTATTAAAAGCTATTCTAAATGAATATATTTTAACGTGCAGTCTGTGAGTTAATGAAATCGTATTCGGGAGACTGGATGAACTAAAGAAGGATGGTATAGTTTTTATTATCCAAGGTAGAACAACAATGAAGAGTTTGTCCTTTTTATCTCACTACACTTTTAAAAGTGTTCGGTCGCATAGTTTGAGAGTTTGGGGGTTTTTGGACTGAGTTTCTTTTGCACAAAATTGTAGATGATTTTCCTTTTCCTGGCAAGTTTCACATTTAGCCATTTTACAACTGGTAAGTATGCTTTGTTCAGCCTTCCTCAGGTATCTCCATCAAACGAACTTGGAAAACTGCTAATTAACTAGCTTTATAGAGCTGAAGAACGAGGGATTACCCAAGATGTGAGACTACTACCATGTTTTATGTGGTATTTTATGTTGGAATATTAGGTTCAACTCTCTCGTAGTCTGGACACAAGTGTGTAACAAATGTAAATTATGCCACGTTAATGGGCAAGTCAGATGACATACATGGAAAGGAGCTGAAATCTCTACTCAGAATTTAAATAAGAGAATTTTGCTTGTTTATAGTTAAGCACAAATCTAAACAATAGGCTATCTGTGCTCTGCCCACCACAGGTATCGAAACCCGGTTTTTAGTATTGTAAATCCGCAGACATTACTCTGTGCCACTGAGGGACAAAAAAGAGAATAAGAAAATACTTGTTTGGGAATCAGTACATCAAACATGTTCTTCTGATTTGGTTTTAAAGTAGCTTTCATGATAAAAGAAATAAACAGGAATTTCAATTTTCAATCTGAATTGCACCTTTAGACCTTGTGACTGGAGAGAAGACAGTCAATCAAAAGTACCTGTCAATAAAAGTGTTATTTAGGCTATTTGAACTAAAAAAAACAAAACAGAACTGGCTGTCACTTTTATAATGCACCCTTAATTGAAGGCACAGAGAGTGTTTAGCATCACGTTTCGAATTCCGGATACTTCAGGTAGTAGGTCACTCCCGCCAATCACTTGGTTATGTCAGACCTATAGACAAAGGAGACTTATGAAGAACCTATGCTAATATCATTCATAACCTGAAGTTCGCATTATTAATTAATTCTGTTATTTCAGTCACATTCTTTATACTATACATTTGGTTTTGAAGTACATATGTCAGTATTCTGAATGCGATAGCTACATTAACCAGGAAAATTTGTTATCGAACGCTACATTTTGAACTGAGTTCGGCATATAAGTTACTTATGAAAGTTATAAAGCCTTTATATCTTTCTGTGGGGCTTAAATAAATGAGGTATAACTTAGGAAGACCTGAGGCCAGAGCTGTTGATTTAAACTCCACTGGGGCTCGATTTTCACTCCTTCCATATTTTTTATAGCAACCCTCTTCAAATATGTCATGTCGAATTGTGGTATACGTTTTTTCTACAGATTATTGTTTTTCTTGTTTGCTAACTAGTGATATATAGTGAACCACTGGAGACAGGTGTTTTATGAAAATGTCATGCAACTTACGATTTATTCATTGAAATATAAGCTAAAAACCTTCCAATGTATGACAGCAATGACCGTTATTTTTAAAGAAAAGCTATCTTAGGCTATTTCTATTATATCTACTCAAAATATTTGCTATAAAATGTTCTTGTAACACTTTTGAATCCCACAGTGTCCAAATGCTCGTATAATAAAACAAACACTTAAGGTTGAAATTACAACGTCGTTTAATCACTGAAAACACATCGTTGAGTAATCGATAAAAAAGAAGGTAAGTGTATAGACATTAGTCAAGTAAAATCTTTCGTTATAAGTATACCTTTAAGTAAGAATGACAGGTGTCTGTGTAAACGTTCACGGTACTCCTTTCTTAATTCCTTACAAACAATATGTATACATATCCAACATCTACTTTTAGACTTAAACCTTTGAACACTGCATAGGTCCGTATGACCAACGTCGTAACCATTTGTACTCGCTATGGTTTACAAACTACTTACATCTAATAGATTAAGTGAAAATAACAAAATTGGGTAGACGTTAGTAAACATTACAAGGCTTTTGCACACGAAAACCAGATTTCATGATGAAGTATATCTAATACATCTAATGTACTTTAACAGGCAGTTCTTAAGAGGTAAAATCTTAACATGTTTTTAATTTATTTAGTGGATATGTAATAAAAATCTTAAAGAAACATTTAGGTTTGCTTGCCAAAACGCTGGGAGACACATTAGAGTACCTTTTCCGACTTATCCTATAAAGGGTTAACAAATGTAATAAGTGACCTGAAGAAGATTGCATAAGGATATATGAAGTACATTTACTGAACAATGCTTACTACACACACATGTGTATAGTGTATACCCGTTGTTTTGTTATTTTCATTTTACCTTTTCCTTAATACTATCATCACTATTTGCACTATTAGCAATTCATTTATTCCTCATATACAGTCAGTATGGCAGTCAACTAAATCAAACCACAAGGTACTGGATCCTTTGTTATCATCTTGTGCTTATATGAAATAGCTTCTTCGTTATTAGATGCTAACTCCATAATCTCAGTGGAAACACCTTTTTCTTCTAAAAACACCGCTAGAAATTTACATGCAGGTACACGTCGACGTGAATGGTGTATATAGATCTATCTGATATAATGTACATAATACGATTTTTCCGTATTTTATGAAATACAAGTGGAATAAATTAATGTTTGAGCAAAACCTACATTCTACTTGACAGTATCTATGGTTGTTATACTATCTGCATATTGCTACAACAGCATCTGATATAGATTTATTTTAGTTACAAATTTATATTTATAAAATGCTTAAATAGTTTAGTATATTCATGTATAAATTATGAATATTTCACTTAAATATGTTAATTTTCACACACATAATCTTTACTTCAAACTGCGATCTAAAAACTGTTTGATTTTAACAGTGCAAAATTTCACAAACGACTTAACCCATAAATGAGGACCGGTAGTAAAAACGTATACCACGTATAGTTAACTTAACATCCTCGCCTCACCTTCTGAAACCCTTTACAAGAAGGGTTTCCCTGTCATAACTTGCAGACAAATTATTTCTTGTGATGTGGATATCATTCAACACAACAGTAACAAGACGGGAAATGAACTGCTTTCTTAGAACACAAAAAAACTTCAAATTCTGTTTAACTTTTTTGTTTGAGATTTCTAAAGAGTCTCAATGAACACGTTGTTTTTTACGACACTTATATCAGAACAAACTACTCATTTATTTACAAGTGTCCAACTTAACAATACATCGAACATTTCACTTGTGGCAAAAGTTCTCTTACCAGAAAATCATATCAGTCTATTATATCTGCATGTGACAACATCTATAATGAGTGGAAGTCGTTTAAAGATATTCGGATTATAATGATTTGAAATGTTCAAATATGAAAAACATTCCAAGATACACTGTATTCTAATACAGGTACAAACACCTACAATATGTGCTTAACTGTTATGATGCATCAATCTTTGAAACAATTAAGTTCTGATTGTTACAACATTATACTGTTAACTTCTTCACGTGCAATATTTAAATATTACATACTTTATTTGCTTCTAGACTAGTAGATGTTTGTAAGTTACAAACTTAAAAGTACCATAGATGGATGTAAAGAATGAACTTAACGGTCAGGTCAGAGGCCTTATGCTTTAGAAAAATAAATAAAATATTCCTAATTAATTAAGAACTGTTGACCAGAGAGGACACCAGTCAGAGTAACCGCAGCTGACGCATTCGCTTCTTACCCTCAAATTACTAATTTTTATTTTATTAATTGGAAAACCTAGTTGAAAAAAATGACAATATAGAAATCTTTCTCGAATATGGTTTACGTTTGCTTTATAAAACTAAGTTGAGATATATTAAATATTATCCAATATTTAGATATGTGTTTTCTAATACAAAAGCCACAGCGGGCTATCTGCTGTGTCCACCGAGGGGACTCGAACCTCTGATTTTAGCGTTGTAAATCCGAGGAACTACCGCTATTCCAGCAACGGACAAATATTATTCATAATAAGCAGTATTTATTAATAATAATACATAAATAAATACTGAGCATGCTAGGTGTTAAGTGCACAATAAAAATGTTTATTACATAGTAACGTACATTTTAAGTATAGCATTAATTTGCTTTAAAATTTAAATATTCGAAAATGCTTTATTTTAAATTCATATATATGTATATATATAACACTATAGATCTATGTTCAAGTTAATCAACATTAGTTATCGATTTCTTAAATTTCGATTTAATATATACGTTTCTATTAAATAGTGACCTTATTTTATTTTTAATATTATTATAAACTTTTGGTGTTTGCTAAAAATAAATTTTTATAAGTGTTTCCATTTTTTTTCACTCCTTAGAAAAGTAATTCCTAAGTTTTTCAACTATATATTTGCCAATTCTATATACCTCTACTACACGCTGTCACTACCAGTTCGGTACATCTATTGCAAAACAAGTAATTTTAGGTCTTGTATTTTACAAAACTATCCCTAAAGAAGTGACTAAATGATACATTCATTTTCTATGTAAAAAAACAGAAGATAATCAGTAATAATTAGTGGGATATATTGTTATATTCATCAAATTATTAAACCTTTTTATGTGACTGATATTTTATCGATGGTTTGGTTCAGTTTGTCTTGAATTTCGCGCAAAGTTACACGAGGGCTATCTGCGCTAGCCGTCCCTAATTTTGCAGTGTAAGACTAGAGGGAAGACAGATAGTCATCACCACCCACTGTAAACTCTTGGGCTACTATTTTACCAACGAATAGTGGGATTGACCGTCACATTATAACGCTCTTACAGCTGAAAGAGCGAGCATGTTTGGTGCGATCGGTATTCTCGCCTGCGTCCCCATTTTTATCGATTACTTTGTAACCAGCAAAGCCTTGAGTTCTAAAACCATTAGGTACATAGAGGCAGTTTTAAAAAAATGTACTTAAAAAGAGAATGAGGTTTGTATGGATCATATAAATAATTCTATGATTAACCAACTGACTGGACGGACTACCGTAGTTATAAATATTCTCAGATTAAAATGCGGTGCGTGTTAAACATCATATTACGACTCTAGCTTTGGACCTTCCCATATGCAGCCTGGCACGCTAACCACTAAGGTACGCCTGGTTTGTTATCTTTCATGTGAAAAGATGCTAAATGAAATCATAGTAGATCATAAGCTAACTACACTTAACTGCACATTGTAATAAGACTCATTTTTTGAGGTAAGCTAAATAATAATATAATAATAATAATTGCAATTGTTAATTTTGATTATTTCCCTCTTGAAAGTCTTGAAAATTATAAGAATATACCTTAAGACTATAAGAAATAAGTTAAAAGTACAGAAAACATAACTAAGAGAAGACTGTTACTACAGTTGGATATCTCCTAGTTTGTTTTCATATACTTTTTATATTGTTTATTACTCAACTACATACCTTTTCTTCAGAGCTGAAAAGTCCAATACATTGATATGAAATACAACACGGCACAAGTAATAATAAAAATGAAAATCTTTCATCGAGCTTCAGAGTACTTTTTCTCCTACTCTTATGATTGTATGATTTCACAACATGGGATGTGCTTTTATTGTTAAATGAAAACAAGTGGACCCGTAAGGCTGTATGGGAAACTGCTATTCAGGGGTTGTATGCTACCATCCAATTTCAGTGAGCGTCTAGAAATTCCTAGAAAAATTTACAGTCTAATTTAAAAAGTCATCTTAGCTTTATCACTGTACAGGTGTACGTGACGTATTGTATTCAACAACCACGTGCAGTTTTCTCATAAAATAGTTTACTGTATACATTTTCGTGTTTGCAATAGAAAACTAGGTTATGATATCACATAAATATTTGATTTGATATTATTGTGTTTCTGTTTATGATTAAACACTTAGCAGAACCTAAATACATAAGAAAAAAGAAACAACTCATGGGCAATTTAATTTCTTATATCAGTTATCCTGCATCCAACAATCTCTACAATTCAAACTACAAGAGTTTAACAATTTTAACAGTCTTGAATAATCCAAGTTACTACACTTTCCTACTTTGAAAATGCACTAATAATTTAACCTATGATAAACTGTTTACTTTCAACAATTCTGACACTATTTCAGATATAAGTTCAGAGGTTCTGTTTAGGCTACAGATCTTTATCAAAACAAAATGTTAAATTATTCGTATTTAATCGCATTTATTCTTATAATTTACAAATAATAAATAATTGCAAAAATATTTTTACTAACATCCGTCTCACCCTTTTTATACTTACAATGCTAAGCTGAACTAGTTTGACCTCATATCATTGCGGTGTGAGCTCTAACCTCTTTTATTTTTAGTTATAGCACATTTATTGCATTACCTGATTCTAAAGTTAGCCGTATAACAAACAACCAGATGTTTACATTTTTCTAGCATATGTGTCACGGAAAACAAAATCAATTTCGGAACCATTGTTACTGGTATTAATTTTACAAAACTTGAACTCGATTTTAAGATGCCATTCTTTCAAATCTATATTATGGAACAACGGGAATTTCTACTGAGATATTCAAGGTTCGCGACTTGAACTTTGTTTGGGACAGTTGTCAAATTCACTTCTTTACCGAAACCCCCAGTCTCGTGCTCATGTTTTAAGCTCATTTTTGTTTTGTTTTTCTTTTAGTCTGTTCTTTTGTTATTAGTATCACTTTCACCTTATACAAGCATAATTCTAGGCTTTACATCACGTCTACCTAAGATGGTTTGGAATCGAGACTTGTATATTATATACTCTTGATATCGATAAATGACACAAGCCGAAACACTTCCATTTTTAAATACGATAACAAACGCTATTCGAAAGTTGAGAAAAAAAATGCTCATCACTCGATAAAAAAGTGAATAGCAAATAAAACGAACATTAACTAAGTCCTGTGATTTATATACAGGTTCGACCTGTTGGAAGAAAAATACAATCAGTCAGCAGCTTGTAGTTAAGCTGTGATGTATTGACGTGGCAGACTTAGAGTGGCTATAATTTTATACAAATTGAAGAATATGCGTGTCAGGCGGAGGGTTTCATTTATAATAATTGCTGTAAATGACACCAACACGGCTATCTAAACTTGATGTATGACCAGTCCGTGTGGAACAGTGCTTTTCTGAAAGTCGTCCCTATTCTTTGTTATGCTTTTAGAACCATTATAAGGAAACTTCAGAAAGTCAAATTAAGTAAAATTTTGGTGATGAATTTTTTTTTGGCACATTTTCGCTGATCTGTCTTAGAAATAAAAGAAGAAAGATATATATATTTTTTGACATTAAACAAAATTATATGCCATGAAATATATAGTCAGTGATATATTTTAATGCTTTATATAATTGGGCCAGACATGGCCAAGCGTGTTAAGGCGTGCGACTAGTAATCTGAGGGTCGCGGGTTCGCATCCCCGTCGCGCCAAACATGCTCGCCCTCTCAGCCGTGGGGGCGTTATAATGTGACGGACGGTCAATCCCACTATTTGTTGGTAAAAGAGTAGCCCAAGAGTTGGCGGTGGGTGGTGATGACTAGTTGCCTCCCCTTTAGTCTTACACTACTAAATTAGGAACGGCTAGCACAGATAGCCCTCGAGTAGCTTTGTGCGAAATTCAAACAAAAGTTATATAATTGACAGTTTTGTTCAAAGGAGAAGTGTGAAACTAGGATATTGAAATCACATTAAAGAAAATACACGTATATTTTCTTTACAATATTTTGAAATATATTTTGTTCGAAAGTAAGTATTTGTGTTTTCTTAAAGTAAACACCGAGAGGTATCGAACACCTGATTTTAGCATCATAAATAAGCAGACTTACCGCTGTACCAGTAGTGGCGTTATTTGAAACTTTAGCTACAGTTCTTCAGCTGATTGCAGCATACACAGTCGGTGTTAGAGACATCGCTGAATCATAGGTTATGTATTTTGTTCCTTTAATACATGAGTAGCCTTCTCTAAGTTCTTTTGAACTGAATAAAAATACCTCATACTAAGAATTCGCAATAACTGATTAACTGAACATTTTGCCGTTGATAAAATATATGGAAGAAATAAAATACTTAATCAAATAAGAGTATTGACCGAAGTATATGAAAACTGACTTGGAAAGGTAGACACCATTTTAATTATTGTGTCACAGTTTAAAAATAGAATAGGAACGAACACAAGAGCAGAAGATTAGAAAATTAAATTAGCGGTCTATTTATTTCTAAAATACCAGTGATTATGTCTTAACACGAAGGAGTATAGGACAAATGACAGCTATATGTCTCTCAGTGACCCGTAGTTGTATTTTCTGAAACCACCAATAAACAGACGTTTCAGTGATTGCAGAAATGAAAATTTCGATAACGTTTCATTACAAACGATATTTACTCGATATTTTATTGCGTTCAATATTTATGTTTTTGAAAGAAATAATGAATACAAATTTCCTACTATTTGTAATACTTTACCTGTTTCATTACCATATCTTTCCCAATACAATACTACCATGGTAGTTTGAGTTTCGCTCTCCAGCCGTGAAGAAATAGTATTCCTCTTCAAGTTTCCTAATGTTTACAAGTTCCAGATCAGTAACGAAATACTAAATATCATTTATCTAGAAACGCGATACTGAAAGAGAAAAGGTTTATTTATTTATTTTTTAATTCCTAGCAAAGCTACACGAGGGCTGTCTTCACTAGTCGTTCCTAACTTAGCAGTGTAAGACTAGAGGGAAAGTAATTAGTCGTCACTACCCATTGCCAACTCTTGGGCTGCTCTTTTACCAACGAAAAATAGAATTAACCGTCACATTGTAACGCCCCCCACGGCTAAAAGGGTGAGCATGTTTGGTGTGACGGGGATTTGAACCCGCGACCGTCTGATTCGGAGTCAACTGTCTTGACCACCTGACCATACTGGGCCCTAAAAAATAGAGAACAACATAACGGAAACGGAACAACCACGCATTTAGAACTCGGTTATGTTCATCATCTTTCGTATTTCAATCATACTAGTATAAAAATTCTTGGGAAGCCATAGCAAGCCAATGTGGAGGCAGGTATCACAGTCATATTATCTTCACTGTTGTAAACAGTCTTTTTTCTCCTGAATTTATGTTTCATATGCGAAACGCTTCAGTTATGTTTTCTCTCTTCACTCCGATGAACTAATTCATCAGTATTTTTATGAGAATTGATGATATTATTAACACCAGGCAAGTATAAACCAGGCACAAACAACGATCTTTTAGAAAATATGGTTTTTGATTGGTTTTTGGAATTTCGCACAAAGCTACTCGAGGGCTATCTGTGCTAGCCGTCCCTAATTTAGCAGTGTAAGACTAGAGAGAAGGCAGCTAGTCATCACCACCCACCGCCAACTCTTGGGCTACTTTTTTACCAACGAATAGTGGGATTGACCGTCACATTATAACGCCCCCACGGCTGGGAGGGCGAGCATGTTTGGCGCTAGAAAATATGAAATATGTAAATAAACTGTGAAACTGGTAGAGTTGAAAATTAAGTGTAAGCTACACGTTAATGAACAGTACTTACATTTTTGAGTGATGTTTTTTCTAACTCAACGAAGTCTTTGTAAAACCCATATTTCTGTTTTGTTTAAGCTTTTAGGTTTCTGTGTAAGAGTGTACTATTATTTAAATTCTTTACTTTTTAAGAAAAAAAATCTGGGGAAAGTGATTGAAAACGTTTTTGTTGCACTGTAGAAGATTAGTTTGCTACCAAAAAACAAAATAAGCTGTCGAGTGTCTGATTTAATTTGAACACTCTATATTCTTCTTCCCGCGATCCGATTTGTTAATTATTTATTGTGCTAGCACTCCTGAGTGACGTAAAACACACTTCATTTGACCGCAACAGGACTGTAATACAGCAGAAAGAGAAATAGGTTTTGAGAAGAAACTGACCTGGCATTAGGAGTGACATGTTGGAAATGTAATTAATTTTATCTTCTGCTGTTTAAGAAGGACGGATTAGAGTACAACTGCTGATTTTCTTTCGAACTTACTAGCGCCTATAAACCTAGCATTCATGTATACGTATTACTATTATGATAAAGGTGGAAGTTATTATTTAAACTTATCCAAATTATCAAAAACAAAATCGATATATTTCAAAGTTTTTTATCTACATATGTTGTAGTTCTTCTGTTTGGATAACTGTCGTTTATATTGTAAACAATGGAAGCACTCCCTTTTTAGCTCCAAGTCTTGTTTGTAAAAGGGAAAAGCATGCTGTATATGCATCAAGTTATTCGATATCAATAAATTGATATATATACAAATAGTGTATTATTGATTTATTTAAGAAACATTTTCACAACATCAAACTTAAAAGGCCTGTCACATTTCCAGAGGTGAATGTTTAGCAGGATTCTCGAAGACATAGCCATCTCTTATAATGTATTTACCAAGATGAACAGCAGGATTTTCAGAAACACAGCCATCTTATTTAATGAATTAATCAAGAGGAACAACAGAATTTTCACAGACACAACCATCTCTTATAGCGAATGTTCAAGAGGAACAGCAGGATTTTCTGAGACACAGCCACGTCATGTAAGAGGAATATTGTAAAAGGTGATTTAGACATGAAAAAAAAAACATGTCAGAGAAACATAACAGTAATAGATAACCTAAGTTAACAAATGGCAGAAGATAAGCATTAACATGTTTAGTGAGACGAAAACTGTGAAGTTAATTTACAACAGAAAGTCTCTGTTAAAAGAAAACTACACTAATGCAACAAAATGGGTTAGCATGATAAGTATATCCATGAAAAACGTCTACTGATACCAAAAAATGCAAAAGCGGGATTACAATGGTCTCAATAACACAAGAATGGGGTGGAAGATCAATTGAATAGTGTACTTTGATCAGATGGAAAATGTTTTTTACTGGTTTACCCTCTAATGCACATTCTTATGTTTAGTGAAAATTAAAAAGAAGCTTATAACATTGAATGTCTTGGAACATTAGTTAAGCATAAGGGAAGATCTGCGATTACATGAATGTATTTTTAATGGAGTAGTTTAAATCCTGTAATCATATCGTGGAAAGTAAAATAACGTCAGATAATTACGTAAAATGTATTGCAGGTCTAGTTCATTCTATGATAAATATTTAATATCATATATAGTTATTTTATTCTGGGAAAACGTAATTTATACGACTGAAATTGTTAAACATTAGTTCAGAGGACACGGAGATTAATTTGGTCATCAAATTTAAATTACAGAGATTCTCTATCGTCAATTCTTGAAATAGAGTTTCATACTTTATTTCCTTCATAAATATCATTTGACAAATTAGAAGAAGCTTTAATAGCCAAATAGTAAAATATATCATAGAATGAGACGCAACACCTTTTTTCATTGATTCATGTCATGTTGATACCGTATTATCTGTTCGTAGTGGAACCACTCTGTATGAATAAAAGAAGATATAAAAATTGACCGGTGTTTCCTTTATTTTATTCGAATTATATATATTTATATTTTATATCCTTTAGTAAGTTATACATGTATAAAGACATCTATACATATACTCTTTCATGATTTTATTTTATTTTATTGGCACTATTGAATATATGGGTTCAAAATTAGGGCTATGTGCAGTTAGCTCTTTTGTGGCTTTACTAATGATTCTGAAACATACAATTTTTTTCAAGCTGATAAAACTAAATAATTTAGATCATCTTCATGTGTACAGAAACTAGAGTTTAAACTAAAATTTATTGTGCGTAAATTTAAAAGGAATGTTTGAGAAATAATCTATTGTGTCTTGAGTGTGGCATGTTTTCAACCTCTATTGTGTCTTGGGTGTGGTATGTTTTCAACCTCTATTGTGTCTTGGGTGTGGTATGCTTTCAAATTCTATTGTGTCTTGGGTGTGGCATGTTTTCAACCTCTGTTGTGTCTTGGGTGTGGCATGTTTTCAACCGATTTGCAGTGGAATTTGATTTTTTATTGTTAAAAAGAACAATACAGCGGTCTGTCCGAGTTGTGTCCACCACAGATATTTTTAGTATTATAAGCATCCAGACACATCGCTGAGCCAGTGGAAGTTGGTAGCTTATAGGTGGAAAGCAAACCGTTTGATCAATATTATCTAATACAATTTTGTAACTCAGATTATTTACACCTATAAATCTAAAATAAAAGCTATAACTGATAATAAAATAGATGGACTTCCGTTCAGTAGACTTGTTTTAAGGGAATGGAAAGAGATTTTTATGAAGAGAAGAAAAAATATCAAATCCATATGAAAAAGTATTTATGTTTCAAGAATATTGTAAAATAAAAAACAGGATATCAGCCTTAACATAAACACAACAATTACAATTAAAATTTGGAAATCGACTACAACATGAACTGTTTTGAACAGTGGACAGTTCTTCTCCTTCAACCTTTTGGTTTGGTTTGTTTTGAATTTTGCGCAAAGTTACACGAGAGCAATCTGCTTTAGCCGTCTCTGATTTACCAGAAAAGACTAGAGGGAAAGCAGTTTCGAATCCACAACCCTGAGATTGCTAGTCGAGCGCCCTAACCATGTGGCTGTGCTAGGCCATCAACTTTTCAATTTCTTAAACAGAAGAGTCCACTTTTCGGAAGATCTAGAGCTTTCAAGTATATTTCAGTATATATTTTGTAATCAATTATTTTGTCAATATACATCCATACTACGTATCATAAAATTTTCAAAATTCTTCACAACTATAGCTATTTTCTTCATAAAATCAGGAAGTTAAAGCTTATTTGCACTGAAGTACATTATTTTGTAATAATTACCTTAAACAGCTTTATTTATATTATAATTTACGTCAAGAATATCTACACGTTACAGTGAATAATGCTTTATGTTTTATTTGATAAGATGTAATACAATTTTACATGCGTTATAAAAACATTCTAAAGGGTTAAATAATTCGATAATCATTTGTAATAGTTTTGTAATTATTACGCAGATTATTGATATAAACAAAGTTATTTTTTACTGTTGATATATTTAAGAAAGCCTATTTACACAAATGGAGGAAAGCTACAAACGTCGTTAGATCAACCTTCTTATTGCTTAGAATGGTTCAGAATATTTATGTGTATTTGATCATTAATTAACATTTGTTGCTAAATACACTGATGGCCAAAATATGCTGGCCAATGGACATAAAAAAAAATATGCATTTTGCGTTGTTAAACTGAACCACTTAGTTGAGTAGAGCTTCGAGAGATGAAAATAAAAAAATGTTTTCAGCATTTGTTTGTTTGTTTGTTTTCTGAATTTCGCACAAAGCTACTTGAGGGCTATCTGTACCAGCCGTCTTTAATTTAGTCGTATAAGACTAGAGGGAAGACAGCTAGTCATCACCAGCCACCGCCAACTCTTGGGCTATTCTTTTACCAACGAATAGTAGGATTGACCGAAACTTATAACGCCCCCACGGCTGGGAGGTCGAACATGTTTGGCGCGACGGGAATGCGAATCCGCGACCCTCAGATTACAAGTCGTACGCCTTAACACGCTTGGCCATGCCGGGCCTTTTGGCATTTAATAGGAAAAATGTGCACACTATGAAATTAACCTAAATACTAACTGGTCAAAAGTTTAAAACCATACTGAAACGAAGCGTTAATCGTTAAACACGTAACGAAATATGTGTTCAAGCATTAGCGTTGTCAACATCTCCCACTGACATCTCCTGTGTTACATTGGGTGAAAACATGGCAAAGGCTAAAAAGTTGACAGAGTTTGAACGTGGCAGAATTGTCGAGCTGCAAAAGCAAGGTCTCTCTCAACGTGCCATCGCTGTTGAAATTGGGCGTGGTAAAACTGCTGTTGCAAATTTCTTAAAAGACCCTGAGGGATACGGAACGAAATTTTAAGTGGTCGGCCCAAAAAAATTTCGCCGGCGTTGAGCAAGAGCATTCAACAGGTTGTTTGGCAAGACACCAGCCGATAGTCGATCCAGATTAAGGCCCTTACGGACGCAGAATTCAGCTCAAGAACAATAAGACGGCATCTACGAGAGAAAGGCTTTAAACACTTTAAACGTCTTCAAAGGCCACATTTCATTCCACACCACGAAACAGCTCAGTTAAACTTTGCTGAGAAGCACCAAACATGGGACGAAGAAAAGTGGATGAAGATTTTGTTCTCTGATGAGAAAACATTTAACCTGAATGGTTCAGATGGCTTCCAACGTTACTGGCACGATAAGGATATTTTCTACACGACACAGTGGAGGTGGTTCCATCATGATGTGGGGTGCTTTCTCCTTCCATAGAACAATTGAGCTTCAGGTTATACAGGGGCGTCAAACAGCAGCTTGTTACATTGGCATGTTGGAGTAAGCATCCTTATCGATTGAAGGCCCTCGCTTGTGTAGAAATGACTGCATCTTTCAGCAGGACAACGCTGCAATCCACAACACCCGAAAGACAAAAGACGTTTTCATAGCGAATAACTTGATTCTTTTGGACCATCCAGCGTGTTCGCCCGAACTGAACCCCATTGAAAATGTTTGGGGGTGGATGGCAAGGGAAGTCTATAGAAATGGACGTCAATTCCAAACAGTGCATGATCTTCGTGAAGCCATCTTTACCAGTTGGAATAACATTCCAGCCAATCTTCTGCAAACGCTTATATCGACCATGCCAAAGCGAAAGTTTGAAGTTATTCAAACTGACAGCCGTGCAACTCACTACTGAGATCTCTTGTTGGGCATTTCCAACCCTGTTTAGGACTTCGTTTTGGTATTGTCTTAAACTTTTGACCAGGTAGTATTTAGGCTAATTTCTCAGTGTTTACATTTTCCCTATTAAATGCTAACAAAGTTTTTTTTATTTTCTCTTTTCTTCTTCCCATCTTTCGAAGTTTTACTCAAATGAGTAGTTGAGTCTAACAACGTAAAATGCATATTTTTTCTTTATGTTCAGTGGCTTTAAGATTTTGGCCAACAATGTACCTAGAACAATCGTCAACTATATACTTCCAGTCTTGTGAATTTTTTTGAAATGTACGAATGTGCGATATTTTTTAATTTGTGTTCGCAACTATAGATCTCGAAATAGCAAAGTTGAAGAGTTACAAAGGTGTGCCTTAGATAACGCGTAAAACCTGACAAAATATCTTAACTATTAATGTGTGTGAATTATGTTTTCCCACCACTGTAAATATGTCTTGTAAGCGATCACTAAAAACTGTGGTTAATGTCAAATAAACCATAAAAAGAATAAATTATTCTGAATGACTGTTCGTATTAAATGTTGTTTGCATTCTATATATTGTAATTTTAAATATATTACTTATTCTAACTGTTAAGATCCAGTAAACTATTATTCCCAACTGTTTATATTAAGAATGCTATTTGTCATCACTGGTTATACCAAATATGCCACTTCTCCATATAGGTCATATGAACTACATTATTCTTTCTAACTGGTCGTATCATGTAAAGTAGTGTTCCTCACTGGTCATAACAAGTATATTAAGTGTAGTATAAATCCTAACTGCTCACATTAAGTGTATTATTAATATTGTTTGGTCATATGAGGTATAGATATTATTTATTTTAACTGACCATATGGAGCATTGTGTTCATCACAACTGGTCATATGAAATATAATTTTCTTCTTATCTGTTCATATTAAATATAATATTCCTCGTAAATGGTATTATAAAATATAGTATCCATTATAAGGGGTAGTAAGAGGTATAATACAGATTGTTTGTTTGTTTGTTTTTGAATTTCGCGCAAAACTGCACGAAAGGTATCTGCACTAGCTATCCATAATTTAAAAGCGTATGACCAGAGGAAAAGCAGAAAGTCATTATCACCCACGACAACTCTTGGGCTACTCTTTTACCAACGAATAGTGCGATTGACCGTCACAATAAAATGTCCCCAAAGATGAAAGGACGAGCATGTTTATTGTAATAGTAATTCGAACCAGCGACCCTCAGATTACGAGTCGAGTGCCCAAATCACCTGACCATGCTGAGACAAATATATATTTTAATTAGTCATATTAAATATAGTATTCCTCCAAAATATTTATATCAGATTGAATTTAATTTGGTATTCGCTATGATTGATGATATAAAAAGTGTTCGTCATGACTAGTTGCAGAAATTAACAGTATTTTGTTGTTTAACTATAGTCGTTCATTAAAATATAATATAATTATATTCTTATGCATAGTTTCATCTTCCAAATAAGCACCATTTACTGCGTGTAGATAAAGAAAATGGCTTTTATCAGTCAGTTCCTGAAAATTTTCTACAGTGTATTTTTACTCATGACTTAGAATCCGGTGCATTAAAAACAGCATATTTCAGTTGACTGATAGATACATTTCAAACAGACAGAATTCAGAAACAGGATATGTTGATGACTCTATGGTTAAAGAACTTAACAGAGCTGGGTGACACCCTGTCATCCATCACAACATTTCAGCATTTTTTCCAAAAAATCATCTTCCGGTTATCAGCGAATGAAAAATAAAAAGAACGAACGTTATTCTTTTAATACTGAATTATGTTTTTATTCTTTTCCTTAAAAAGCCCTGTATTTTTTAGCTATATAGGTTAGAAACGTTCAAATAACCATACTAATATACTTAACACTCATTTTTGTTTGAGCTATCCGTTTCTGGTGTCAATTCGAAAGGCTTACAAAATGTACAACTTGCACTATATTTGGAATGTGAAACATTCTATTGTATTCATTCTCAAAACCAAGCTACAGCATGAAAAGATCTCTCAATCAAAAAAGTTACTCACATTTGATGTAACGAAAACAAACGTTAATCAACGTTTCGGCTAAAGAGTTCTAAAAGAAAAAAAAGACTGGGATGGCGTGTTAATATATGAAGACGAAAGAACATTTTCCGTTAGCTGAGAGTCAAAAGAAAGTGAATGAAAGAGTGTTGAACAATATATCAACATATGGTTGAAAGATGCCAATAATAAAAGAAGGTGACGAAGGCTGGTGTTATAAAACAGAAAAGGCGCATATAAAACGAATACCATATATTGAACCTCTCCAGACTAACAAATTTACCGAACTAGTGACAAGTTTATTTAAAACAAAGGTTAGATAACGTTGTAACTTTGTATATATATATATATGAATTTTTTTGGACAAAAATTGTTTTGTCTGAAAGTTTTCTCATTTATGTTCCTTGGAAATCACAACTACTTTTCAGAGTTTTAAAGTTCTTAACCATTGTAATTAAATGACGTTCTGTGAAGAATATTCATTAGTTAGGTGGGAAGAGAGATGTTAGAATAGTAAAGAAGATTACTATTTTAGAAGATTAGTTTTTAAGATGAAATAATGTTTCGAAAGGAAAATAACGATATTTTGACGTCCTGTTTTGTTTATAAAGTCTACGCTTGATATCAACATCTGTGGGATTGTAAAGTTTCAACAAAAACTTAAAAAATCCAATTTTGTGTTGAAAAGAGCTAGAGATAACTGTTATAGTATTTTGAGTTTAATTGAAAGCCAAAAAGACTAACAGTGCTTTTCTCTCTTTACATCTGTTTTCAACATGATCATATTCGCTGGTGAGATTTTTTGTTGTTGCTTAGATTGATAAGCCATGAACGTAAGGACGCCATTTTATTTTATTTTCAAGAGAGTTAAAATGAGTGCAGATGGAAGCTGGTTTCATAACGACTGAAAGAAGCTGTTCTTAGTGTTTGGACTAAATATTAAGAAAAAAAGGCAACATTACTTTTCCGTCTAATTTTAATTGTCAGATATTTTCTTATACGGATGACAAAAATTAAAAATACAATTGATTAGCACATTAATACTTTTTCAAACTCAGAAGTATTAGAACTTACTGATAGACGTCAGCTTAAAGACTCCAAAAAGGGCTAAAAAATACAACTTATAACAAAAGTAGCTTTGAAAATGTTTTTAGGGCCAAGATGTTAGTGAAAGGAAAGCTTTTGAGAAAATCGTATTTTTCCATCAGCAGACCCTCGTAAGTGTTCATTACTATATACTTCTAAAGATTTAGTTTTTAATCATAAAGCTATTTATTCAGTCCTTTAGATTTAGTAATAACCATGGTAACTACTATAATTTATTGAAAATTTCTGTTATCAGCACTTCATAGAAACACAACTACACCGTGCATCTCCTAACAAACAAGGAGGTCTTCAGATCTAATCATTGAGCCAGAATATTGAAATATTTTGGATGTAATGTGTTTAGAAAGTGTTATTTATCGCTAAATCATATATTTTAAATATACGAGGGCTGTTCAAAAAATACGCGGACTGTTTGAATTGCGCGGCTCCAGTTGGTTCCAGGGAAATCTGCTTGTTGTCGCTAGGTTCGCACAGATCAGCTGATTACGACGCCATTTCCCGATTGCAGATATCTTCATTTGTGTATTAGCTACGCGGTTTTAAGTGAAGTGCGATTTTTTCGTTTGGCGGATTTCAGAATGAATGACCTGAAGGAGCAACGACTTGCTGTGAAATTTTGTGTTAAACTTGGAAAATCTGCGACTGAAACTTTTGCTATGCTTAACACGGCTTACGGTGATGTTGCTATGAATCGTACGGCATGTTTCAAGTGGCATGAACGTTTTAAGGATGGTCGACAGTCCATTGAAGATGATGAGCGTCCTGGAAGTCCTTCCACGTCAACTGACGACCCACACGTCGACAAAATCAACACCCTGGTGCGGGCAAATCGACGTCTGACTGTCAGGGAGCTTGCTGAAGAGTGCGGGATATCAGTTAAATCTTGTTACGAGATTTTGACCGAAAAATTGAAGATTCACCGCGTTGCTGCGAAATTCAGCCCTCAGAACTCGTGAGTTTTTGGCCAAACACTTGATCACTGTTCTTTCCCACCTGACCTTGCTCCTTGCGATTTTTTTTTGTTTCCCAAACCCAAAAGTCCCTTAAAAGGAAGAAGATTTGAGTCGATTCCCGAGATTAAGGCAAATGCGACGAAGGAGCTGGAGGACATTACAAAAGAAGCGTACCAGGACTGTTTCAACAAGTGGAAACACCGTTGGGATAAGTGTGTGCGTTGGGGAGGAGAGTACTTTGAAGGGGTCCCAGACCTGTAACTTCTAAATAAAGTACATTTTGTTTTATGACGTCAGTCCGCGTATTTTATGAACAGACCTCGTATTTCTGAGGCATTTCATAAAACAAAAAACATGCAAATTAATTTTTATAAGTTACGTCACTTTCTATTTGAGCTTAAAGAATTTCAGTACGTTTTTGTTGTTGTTAACGTAAATATTGAATAGTTCTGAGAAAAGCTTCTCACGCGTTATCATCTGATGGAAAATACTGTCTTCAAAATCTTTCTCTGTCACATAATAAACTTTGTCACATTCAGAGTGAAACGAAGATTTTCTGGCAGCCAAGAGATAATAAAAACAGGTGTCCTTTACAGAAATTAAAACTTTTGGTTTGTTTTGGAATTTCGCACAAAGCTACTCGAGGGCTATCTGTGCTAGCCGTCCCTACTTTAGCAGTGTAAGACTAGAGGGAAGGCAGCTAGTCATCACCACCCACCGCCAACTCTTGGGCTACTCTTTTACCAACGAATAGTGGGATTGACCGTCACATTATAACGCTCCCACGGCTGGGAGGGCGAGCATGTTTGACGCGACTCGGGCGCGAACCCGCGATCCTCAGATTACGAAGCGCACGCCTTAACGCGCTAGGCCATGCCAGGCCATAAAGCTTTTGGTAATATTTGTTTTGTGCAAAGTTGCATGTGAGACTATTTGAGCCCTGGATGCTACGAATATTGATCCCCAAAATTTCGTGTTATAATTCCTCAACAGAAACATGAATAAAAAAAGATATTCTTGTCGAAAGAAAAAAAATGCTTTGGAGGTTATAAATTTCTTAAAAGTCAAGTCAATTATTGTTTTCACGAAATGAGACTAGGCGTACCGTTTAGCAATTTTAACCCTACACTAAAAACATTCCTCAAAATAATTTAAAAATACCTACAGAAGAATTAATAAAAAATACGACACACGCCGCCAAGAAAAACAAAAGCAACAAAAATAAATACTTCAAATGTAAGGTAAGATCAGGATCTAAACATTTTATAAACAAATATTAGCAAGAGGGAATCTTCAATAGCCTCGGCAGTAATTAGATCTCAAACCAGTCAAGAGTTGGAGCTATGGGCTGAACGTTTGTATTTGAAACCAAGAACTGAGAATTATTCTATGAGCCGCTATGACGCTGCTAAAAATAGTACATATTATACATATATTATATACAACAACACGTTACAATGACAATTATATTATTTTCTAATATATGCATAACTTGATACTTAATGTCTTCTTGTGATGAAATAAGTACAAAAAAGCAGTTCACGTGTTAAGACTAATTAATATTAACTGTTAGTTTTCTAAACAGTGGTGCATCCAATTCAAGCAGCTGCGCAACTAAGATTTTTCTGGCTGTGATACAAGTCCTGAAAGAATGCAATCCCAACGCATGAGAAAAATGTTATATGACCGATGGAGTTAGAAATCGCGTTTTATTTTGACCATCAATAGTTTTGTTTTTTCTCGTATAATATTTCTGTTTAATAGGATAAAAATGACGACCAATGTCTTGGAGTTTCGTCTGTTTTAATAAATATAATTAAGTACTTTTCTTAGATGTTTTTTTTTGTTTGTTTAGAATTAAGCTCAAAGCTACACAATGGGCTATCTGTGCTTTGCCAACCAGAGGTATTGAAATCTTTTTTTAGTGGTGTGAATGCAGACATACGCTATGCAACAAGGATGCTTTACTAGGTGTTAAGCAAAATTCCAAAGCTTCAATATCAGGCATATTAGCTCTCAGTCTGTATTCATTAAAACTGGATACTTAGAACATTTCCTCGAAGCAAAGGCGCAGAAAAAGTAATTCGGATACGTTTTATATTTAATCAAAAATAAGATACAGCATGACTTGCAAGTAACTTAACGTGAGCTTATCTGTTATTTTATTACGTATTGCAAAGCATAGCCCTCCGTCAAGGACTTCCAAGATCGTCTATTGGCCATATGATGAAGCTCTCTTTCTCTATGACGTCATCAAGCCATCCTCCGTGTGTTCTACCTCTCTATCTCTTCCACTTTGCGTGGCTGCCGTTCTGTGATTCTTTTCATCCATCTGTTGTATTTTAATCGAGCGATGTGTCCGGCCCATTTCCGTGTTGATACTTATTTCTTCATTTCATTCTTTGACAGGAGTTTGGCCTACTCGCAAAGCGCTGGTCGGGGAGTATCATTGATAATTTCTTACTGAAAGTGTCCTTACTGCAGCCTTCTGACTTTCAGGTCTCACCCACAAGTCAATGTAGGTAAAAACATTAGAGGTTTTAGGGGGTTCCTATCTCTCCCATAAGGTCCCTTCTCTTAATAATACCAGATTGTAATTAATTTGAGTATTAATGATTAATTTGTTTTCGTATTACATATTTTAATTACTTAGTCTATAATAAACTACTTCATCTGTGTAATATCCATATCTCCAAAATAACTCCTTACACTCGAAAGATGCTACACAAAAATATTTCTTCATAATTCTCCTGGTCCGACATGGCCACGTGGGTTAAGGCGTTCGACTCGTAATCCGAGTGTCGCGGGTTCGAATCTCTATCGCACCAAACATGCTCGCCTTTTCAGCCGTGGGGCGTTATAATGTGACGGTCAATCCCACTATTCGGTGGTAAAAGAGTAACCCAAGAGTTGGCGGTGGGCGGTGATGACTATCTGCCTTTCCTCTAGTCTTACACTGCTAAATTAGGGATGGCTAGCTCAGATAGCCCTCGAGTACCTTTGCGCGAAATTCAAAAAACAAAAACAATTCATAATTCTCCATACGATATTTTTTATTACCTATGAAGAACTGGAGCCAATCGATTACTTCTATCTTCATACGAGTAAGTGTTCAGAAGTAAACACTGATTGTTTAATAACAACGTATAGTTATGAATAAAAAAGAAGGGTTAAGAAGGCGTAAATCTATCTAGGACTAATAATACAGAAGTACATAGCTCAACTCTTTCAACTGATTGAAAGCACATTACGATGGAGATTCAATGTTGTATTTCTACTATGTACGTACTCGTGCCACCTGGGATAACCTAACACATTATATATTCTCATACTCTCAACGCTAAAGCAATAGCTCATGAATTACATGTTACTATATGAATAATATCAATCAGTAATACTTCACTAGTAAAATAAAGAGGTAAGATAAATGTAACTTTTGACAACCCTAATATAAATGTATAACAGTGCAACTTTGGTCTATGTAAATCAATATACAATTCGAATTAATTGCTGTCACATCCACATGATTTTCAAAATTAGCAACAGTTATGCGCAGGTAGTAATTCAGTTGCTGTCCACGAAATCTGCTGAACATTATGTAATACCTGTACGTGTTTTTATATATTTATATAAGTAATAACATAAAGAACAAAGATAAAGGTAACTCAGAACGCTCAAATGCAAAAAAAAAAAACAACAACATATGTTCACCATAAACAAAGTGACAGGAGCAGGTGAGTAAATTGTTTGATGGTTATGGCACACGATTCAAAACCGGTGGATTTTGGGTTCAAATTCCGTCACTGAACCTACTAGCTCTTTCAACCGTGGAAGAATTATAATACGACGATCAATTTCACTATTTGTTGGTGAAACAGCAACGGCCTGGCATGGCCAAGTGTGTTAAGAGTTCGACTCGTAATCCGAGGGTCGCATGTTCGAATCCCGGTCGGACCAAACATGCTCGTCCTTTCAGCCGTGGGGGCGTTATGATGTTACGGTCAATCCCACTATTCGTTGGTAAAAGAGTAGCCCAAGAGTTGGCGGTGGGTGGTGATGATTAACTGCCTTCCCACTTGTCTTACACTGCTGAATTAGGGTCAGCTAGAGAAAATAGCTCTCGAGTAGCTTTGCGAGAAATTCAAAATAAATAAGTGAAACAGCAACCCAGTAGGTGGTGTTGATTAGCTGTTTTCTCTCTGGTCAATTGATTCAAAATTAGGGACAACTAGAGCAATTAGAGTCCCAAGTAGTTGTACGCGAGATTAAACAAACAAACAAGTTAAAATAACTTGTTAAATAACAAGTTAAATAAAATTGTGTGTGAATAAATAAGAAATATAATTATCATTTTTTATAAGAAATCAACTTGATATTAGTAAATAAAAAATAGGGTTAAGAACTGTTACTGTTATTACAATGAAAAGACATAAACTATTAGATGAAAGCAGGAAAATGTTTACTTTTTACAGGTTGGCGAAATTGTAAAGTAAATATCGTGGGATAAGACAGCGAACTTTTTTGCTGAATATCAGTAACATTTGAATCAAGTCTGACTGACCCTGTGGGCGTCATTGGTGTTCGTTTTGTAATCTACCTTATGAACAACAGTAAGGGTAATTCATTATTGTCGAGATATCATGAGCATACCCAACAGTATTCAATGTGTCGCTCTTATTTCATTGAATTTATAGGTAACAAACAATGGTTGTATGTAGTTCGTCAGTTCATGAGTATGACTACTACGAATTGATGTCAGAAGATTGACAGATAGTCATATTTCTTTATTATTTATTTGGGATTAGTTTTAGCAAATGAGCTTCTTCATAGAATAATGCCAAATTGTGGGTTATACGTGATATACCTAACTTCAAAATGTATGTATAAGGGCATGAAATGACGTTGTATGGAATAAAAGAAGTGAGATTGCGCTAAAATACATGCATTTGGTGAGGTTAATTCTTCTCTTGAAACTAGTTTTTAAAAAAAAGGTAAAACCACTAGTGTTATATTTCTGTTTGTTTGTTGTTTCTTTTTGAATTTCGCGCAAAGCTACTCGAGGGTTATCTGCGCTAGTTGTCCCTAATTTAATAGTGTAAGACTAGAGGGAAGGCAGCTAGTCATCACTACACACCGCCAACTCTTGGGCTACACTTTTACCAACGAATAGTGGGATTGACCGTCACATTATAATGCCCCCACATATGAAAGAGCGAGCAGATTTGGTTCGACGGGGATTCGAACCCGCGACCCTCGGATTTCCTTAACACGCTTGGCTATGCCGGACCCCTACGTTTTGAACTCTGGTGCTTTCGAATCGCTGCCCGATACGCTAACTGCTACACCCAGTTTATACACAGAAAATAAAAGATTGAGAAAAAGTCGTTAATGTATTATTAGGAGGTGTATCCAGTGGTGATTCCAAGAATGAATTTAGGAAATGTATGTACATATAGGTTTGCATTCAATGCAACTTTTTTTTTTTTTTGATAGAGAAAGTATCACCTGAAGTTAAATGTAGGAATTGTTATTCTAAATCTTTATCAGAATCTCGATTCAAATGATGCTAAAAAGATGTATGATAACGTTGTTCCTTTTCAAACTTTCACTTTGATTTTTACTAAATAAAGAAAATTTCACGTTTTAACAAGCATACGTAACTCACTAAGGACGATCGGTGTGAATATAACTTTGTTAAGAATAGAGCATTACGCGTTGTTTTGCTTTACTGTTAAGGCACTATGGCACCCTGTATCTTCAGATATTTCAGAATACCTGCGATTAACATCTATTTTCAAGATGCTTAAATTAACACACTAACTTATATTAAAGATCATAATATCATAGTAGATAGTTGTTTGAACAGAATATTCTTATGGAGTTCTATACTAGGAATATCGGTTGGAGTTGACAGACTTGAGAAAGTGGTTGGATTTTGGTCACCTCAAAAGGAATTAAAAAGAAACTTTATAAAATTAGGCTTAGCTGTAAATATTGAGAAATTCCCTACGATTACGAGACTTTGTAATCCTGTATAAGGTTAAGAGCTGTGTTCGGGGTGTTTTTTTTTTGAGAAAGGAATATAAAACACAAACGTTTAACGAAGAAAAGGATGATCGGTAAATGTGAGATAGAACTGAAACCGAGATAGAGGCGAAGGAAGAAAGTTATGTATTATCAGCAATAAACAAAACCCAATTCTAGCTATATGTGTTATTGATGATAGCAATAAATACAATAATCAGTGATGACGAAAAAAACTACTTGTAAAAAAATATATAAGTAAAAACGGCTGGTTTGGGTTGAGAAATTTTTTATGTAGAAGAGTGAACAACTTTTCGACCTTCTTCGGTCATCGTCGGGTTTATAAAGAAAGAAAGAGATAACTGACCGATACACAATTTAAAACAGAAATCCACCAAAAAATCACTCATACTGGAGTATACATTCCTTGGGACTCAGCACATGAAACAAAACAAAAACTCAACATACTAAAAAACCAAATAAACACAGTTATAAAACTATGCTCACCAGATAAAACTAACGATGAATTAGACAAAATAAAACAATACTTCACGTAGAAAACGTTATAAGCACACAGCTAGACAAAAAGTAAAATCAGCTAACAAAAGCAAATATATCCCACGAATTAAAAAATCACGAAACCATATACTGCTGCATACCATATATTCCCGACATCAGCAGAAAAATAACCAACATTTGGCAAATCTAGTAAAAATATGACATTCCAGTTACTACCAAATTTATTCAAACACCAGGCACAAAACTGAGGTATATACTATATAAAAACTACACTGACAAACACCACACCAACATTATTTATAAAATACAATGTGATAATTGCCATGATTTCTATATTGGAGAAACAAGTAGAAAAATGGAAACCAGATATAAAGAGCACACAAAATCACCTTCATACGATTCCGAACATTGCATATTAAATATAAACAACATAACCATAGAAAACACCCAAATACTAAATAAAGAAACAAACAAAGAAACGCAAATTAAAGAAGCCTTACTTATACAACAACTCAAGCCCAAAATAAACCAATACAAAGGAACACCTTTATACTTATATTGATAAATATAATCAAACATCTACACACGCCCTCTACATTCCTACACTCAGTTACACAACCCTCTTCAAACATGAGGTCAGCTATCGGTTAGTTACCTCTTTCTTTCTTTTTGAACCTGATGATGACCGAAGAAGGTTGAAACGTTGCTCGCTCCTCTACATAAACATTTTCTCAACCCAAACCAGACGTTTTTAAATGTATAATAAACACAATGTTTTGTATTTAAATTGGCATGAGTCACTTACCCATAGGAATAACTTTAGCCTAAATAAAATTGTAGAGAATATGAAACGAAAATGCAGTACGGTTATCACAAAGTGAAGGTGATCTGGAACAAACACATTTCGTGTTTTCTTATCAAAATTTGCTAACACGCACCTAACGACTTTTTTGTTTTAACATACGAAAATTACTTTGTTAAAGTAATTGCATTTAACACATATATTTAGTTTATTTGAACTCAGTGTGTTCCATTGTTAAACAGTCACCGATTTCATGTGGAATCCATAAATTCAAATGATACGAAACTACCGATTTTCTCTGTTGTTGAAATAACGTTATTCGACTAACCTCTAACTTTACAGGCCCTCCATTGAATATTTTGAGACAAAATTATTCACGGCCCGGCATGGCCTAGCGCGTAAGGCGTGCGACTCGTAAGCCGAGGGTCGCGGGTTCGCGCCCGCGGCGCGCTAAACATGCTCGCCCTCCCAGCCGTGGGGGTGTATAATGTGACGGTCAATCCCACTATTCGTTGGTAAAGAGTAGCCCAAGAGTTGGCGGTGGGTGGTGATGACTAGCTGCCTTCCCTCTAGTCTTACACTGCTAAATTAGGGACGGCTAGCACAGATAGCCCTCGAGTAGCTTTGTGCGAAATTCCCAAACAAACAAACGAAAACAAAATTATTCGAGAAACATCCAACTTTATCTTAATAAGTAAGGTTTGTTTGAGTGGACTTTAATTAAGGCAGTAATCAAGTAAAGAAGTATCGCTTCTAATTTTTTATTACATCATTAAATATATAAATGATAAGTTTGTGCTTTTGGAAATTCATTAAAAACTTTGTAGGTGTTTAACTAACCGGAGATGAAAAGCTTTCTATATATTTGGCTATTGTGCTTTTAAAATGGCAGCTTCCATATTTTTGTCTTGTTTCCTACTGTGATAATCGCAGCTCTTATTACATTCCAGCAGAAAACTGGGCGTTACAAAAATACTGACACAGACGTGCTTTAAACGCCGTTTTTCACAGAAAACGTTAGCTATCTGTCAGTACTTGAACTGCACTGACGTTAATTATGAGATGCCATGAGAAGTACATAACCAAATTCCTAGTCTCACGTGTAGGTTAGTAATGGACGTGAAACTAAATTAACCCGAGAATACGTTAGCACAAGTTTCCTCTGTATGTACGTAAGCCTATTAAAAACATACTTTATTTTGTATCAAACATCTAACTATCTTGTACTAAAGCACAAAAATTTCATCAGGCCGAAAATTCCACCGTTTTTGTTTGATAAATGTATCAAATTAAACACGTTAGAAACAAATTTTGATCATATTTAACCCACTTTTCAATTAAATCTATTGTGTTTTATGAACCTTTAGTGAGGTAGTTTAGGTAGAAAAGTAAACACATTCCTCCATTTTGACTAGTGTCTTTGTGTTATCTTCTTTTTTCAAAAAAATACTTTCACCACGTGCAAGTAAAATTGTTTGAATATCAGCAAGATCAAGTGAGATGAAATGTAAATGTAGTTTTCTTAAAATATTTAATTGCATAATTTAACTATATTTACTAAATAACTTCATAACACAGCTCTTCATATTCAACAAATACTTAACATGCAAAAAATATAAAAATATATATTTTTGTACCTCTTTTCAAGTACTTTAAGTTAATTAAAAAGGTACTGCAGTGTCCATTAACGAATGTAGAATGCTAGCGCATTTTACACTGCTTGTGTTACTACAAGAAAAACGTTTATATTCACAAAATGGCTTTCCAACAACCACTTCGTATCTAACTGCTGTATAAATCAATGATATAAAACAAGTCTTTTCTTTTAACATTACCATTTATCAACTGATGTACTATTTATAACTGTCAGTGTATAATACACTTATACAAATGTTTAAGGTTAACAACATTTTATTTATACATCAGCTTTGATCTATTTTTAACAAACTATTTACGAATCATCCCTGTCTGAGCTAAAACGACCTGGAATGAAAGTATAGGTAAACATTGTTAGTAACGAACAGTAGTACTATACTGAATTCATCAGTTTCTTTGTGGTCACTCACTAAGTTGCTCAATCGGTTGACATCAAACCCAGTATTTTATCATTATATGCTTTCAAACTTAGCTGTGAGTCTCCGGGAGCATGAAATCGGTGAGGAAAGGCATTGGTCACTCTTTAATAGATTAGTGATGTCGAGAAAACACACTTGTAGAGAAATATATATGTAAAATGGCTTCGTTTGGGTTGAGAAGTAAGGTACTTATCTGTTACCATTATGTCTGAACTAGCATACCTTACACCACTATTGACAGTACACGCTCATATGATCGTTAAGAAACTAAGAAAGTTAAACCAAAGAATTATCAATAGAAAAAATGACATCTATTTCATTCAACAATGTAGAAAGGAACAACTAAACCCTAATTTTGTAAAGGTAAAACTATCAAAAAAATTTAATAAATACACAAACATTATCCAAAATTTACAGAAGAAACTACTTAAAGCCATGTTGAACACGAAATACAAAGAACTACATGACTTACAATAACGAAAAATGAACCTTGACCATCAACTGGCATGCTGCATTAAACCAAAGATTTACGGACTTATACAACGAAACATAAACCAAATCAACACTAGGAATGACAGAGACTAAAAGATCTGCCACAACAAAAAACTAGAAAAACTAAGATGCAAAAAACAGAAGAGACATCACGACAAACAATTGACTAACCTCATAATCAACAGATCCGACCAACAATTAAACACAGACGAGATACATCTACTTAACAAAGGATTCAACTTCACAATAGAACCTAGGTACATTCCAACCTTAGAAATCAAAACATGTTTAGAAGATCTAGCCAGGAGACTTGTGATACTTTCTACAGAAAACAAAAACAAGAAAACAACCAACAGAAAGAAGACAACTTAAACAATGAAGAACATCCTATCAGACACTAACAAATTTAAACCAATACACACAAATCTAAAAAAGACACATGAAACGCAACTAAAGAAAACACTACTAAAAATGAGAAAAGCCATCACAATTTCACAAACACTTTGTTCCTACTTACGTAAAACCGACTCACGCACACCACAAATATACGGCAAACCTCATAAACTAAATTGTTCATCACGACCAATAATTTCCACATATGAATCGTTTAATAAAAAGTTTGGTAAAAACATAGCATGGGCATTCTCCAAATATGTAACATCAGCTAGCTCATTCATCAAAGACTTTTAATTTCAAGTCTAATCTTAATCAACTTAATCATAAAGCCTTAATGGCCAATTTCGATGTTATATCCCTCTTTATAGAAGTTCCTACCGCTGAAGCCTGCAAGATAGCCTTAGAACTCTATATCCGAGACCCTAACTCATCTATAGACATTCCCAGCAACAAATTAGCAAACCTCATAGAATTCACTACGATGAAGACAAACTTCATATTCAACAACCAAAACTATATACAAACAAATGGCTTAAGCATGGGCAACCTAGTATTACCAGTTCTAGCCAATATTTTTATGACACAAGTTGAAACACAAGCAATTAACACAGCATTACATCCACCACTATACTGGTACAGATATGTAGATGACACGGTTGCGGGATTCATATCTACAGAACACACACTTAATTTTTTCAATCACATTAACGATATACATCCCAACATCAACATCACATGTGAACAAGAAGAAAGCAATCAAATATCATTTCTTAACCTCAAAATTAAAAGAACCGACACACAATTTAAGACAGAAATCCACTGAAAAATCACTCATACTGGACTATACATTTCTTGGGACTCAGCACATGAGACAAAACAAAAACTCAACATACTAAGAAACCAAATAAACACAGCCATAAAACTATGCTCACCAGATAAAATTAACGATGAATTAGATAATATAAAACAACACTTCATCAACATCAATAAGTTTATTCCACAAACCGTAGAATACATTATACGCATACACCTAGACAGAAATCAAAATCAACCAACAAAAGTAAATTTATCTCACGAATCAAAAAATCACGAAACCGTATACTGCTGCATACCATATATTCTCGACATCAGCAGAAACTTAACCAACATTTGGCAAAAACTAGTAACAAAATATGACATTCCAGGTAATACCAAATTTATTCAAAAACCAGGCACAAAACTGAGGTCTATATTATGTAAAAACTACACTGACAAACACCACACCAACATTATTTACAAAATACAATGTGATAACTGCCATGATTTCTATATTGGAGAAACAAGTAGAAAAATGGAAACCGGATATAAAGAGCACACAAAATCACCTTCACACGTTTCCGAACACTGCATATTAAATAAAAACAACATAACCATAGAAAACACCCAAATACTAAATAAAGAAACAAACATAAATAAACGCAAATTAAAGAAGCCTTACTTATACAACAACTCAAGCCCAAAATAAACCAATACAAAGGAATACCTTTATACCTATATTAAAAATAATATAATAAATAATAATAATAAAATAAATAATACAAAATTATATATTCAAACATCTAAGCACGCCTTCTACATTCCTACACTTAGTTACACAACCCCCTTTCAAACATGTGGTCAGCTTCCGGTCAGTTACCTCTTCCTTTCTTTGTGAACCTGACGATGACTGAGAAGGTCGAAACGTTTTTCGGTCCTCTATGTAAAAAAAATTCTGAACCCAAACAAGCCGTTTTTACATGTATATTTCTTTGATAGATTTGTTAGGTAGAGTATTCATAATAAAACTTTGTAGAATGGACAGCAACTGCCTGTGGTGAAGACACAAGTGTAGAGGACGACGTTTCGAAAGTCTTGCGCCTTTCGTCTTAAAGACGACCATTCTACAAAGAGACTTTACAGAGACTAGTAAAGATTACTGAAATTTCTTCGAATAATTCAATTTGTTTCTTTTTTCATTCAAGTTACGTATGTTGTGGAGGGCCAGAATGGCATATACCCCTTCGTATCGTTTACAAATGGGCTCCCAACATCAAAAACCGTTCAGAGTAATTTTGAAGACCTTTTCCATACGACCAGTGTAGCTAGCAGTTTTGTGGTAATGTTGGTGTTGACAAACTAGATTATTAGAAACTTGAGCGAGAAGTTAATGATGAATATAATTTTTGTAAAGGCTTCATCATAGCGTGTTTGACGTTATTTGGATATTTATGTGTTTGTGTTTGCTGGGCCACCTACTGTGTCGAACCTTTAATTTTAGCAATGTAAGTTCAAAGAATTACCACTGTACCAGAGAAGGACTGGATATTTTTGAAAACGCTTATATTCTAAAGAATTACTCTTAGCATATTTTAGTGATCAAGTAAACACCAACGCTAAAGCGTGTTATTTGGGTAGCTGTCGTATTTCATTTCAATGACCCATTTATTCTTGGTAGCGAAATATTTTCTATTTAAAACCACATCTGATGTACATATGTGTACGTTTGTATACAAACAAATAAGGATTTTACTTTTTAATAGCTAAACCGTATAACATGACTCTTTTGTTGTTAAGTAGGATCTTAAAAAATATATATACGTAATAAACTAGTAATGAATTACTACACATATAGTGATTCCAGCCTCATTCAAAAGGTGTTTGTGGTTCTCTATCGAGGTTGATGACGACAATTTCTACTTTCTACGTTCTTACACAGAAGATAAAACCAACGAAAGATAACAAACTGCCGTCGCGTGTGACAACAAATATTGAGTTGCGCGCTGAGACATCTCACCTTTTTTCAGAGATAGTAACGCAGGCCAATGTTGTTGTCTCAGCATAACATAACACCTGCAGGCAGCCTTCAAAGTATGCGCATACTCATGTTAGTCCGCGTGCTGGAAATACAATTACGTATGGCGGCCTAATTTGTCATTTCTTCAGAACATATTTTAAAGTTTTAAAATATATATATTTCAGTTATTTATTTACAGACAGAAATGTTTTCTTTTGTTTGTAATTAAGACAAAGCTACACAATAGGCTACGTGTACTCCACCCACCATAGGTATCGAAACCCGAATTCTAGCATTGTCCGTAAATGTATCGCTATGCTATTGGGGAGTGAAAGCGTTTATCCTTCAGAACAATCTAATTAATTATCGTACAAAATTTAAAACAAGTGCAATGATATATTTCGGTTACTTAATCAGAAGAAACGGACTGGCATGGCCAGGTGGTTAAGACACTCGACTCATAATCCTGGGGTCGTGGGTTCAAATCTCCATCGCACCAAATATGCTTGCCCTTTCAGCCGTGGGGGCGTTATATTGAGACGGTCAATCCCACTATTTGTTGGTAAAAGAGCAGCCCAAGAGTTGGCGGTGGGTGGTGATGACTAGCTACCTTTCCTCTATTCTTACACTGCTAAATTAGGGATGACTAGAGCAGATAGCTCTTGTATAGATTTGCGCATAATGCAAAACAAGCCTAATCAAATCAGAAGACACAAATATCAATGTTTAATCATTAACTATTAGACAATGATCACTCATGAATTAAGTTTCACTCGTTCACCATTGTTGGATATTCAAAATAATTGAAGATATTGCTAATAAATAACACACAGCATTCGAATCCAGGTGTTTAAGATGCCTACATTTTGGCAATAGAATGAATCACACCGTTTTTTTCTATTTTGTTCTTACTTATAAGAAGAAATGTATTATATCAAACAACACGAGCATCTTCCTGTGATTGATGCATTCAGAATTCTCATGATGACCCATTATGCGCATTCATATTGGGCCTGGCATGGCCTAGCGCGTAAGGCGTGCGACTCGTAATCCGGCGCCCGCGTCACAAACATGCTCGCCCTCCCAGCCGTGGGGCGTTATAATGTGACGGTCAATCCCACTATTCGTTGGTAAAGAGTAGCCCACTCGTAATCCGATTTACATGTTAAATGAAATAATATGCTGTGTGATATGTGTTAAGGTCCATCAATGATATAACAAGTAATTTTTTCTGGGGAACTTCATGAAATCCATAACTTTTGGAACGTTGAAGAACGAACGATTTGCGGTGAAAATGGACTTAAATGAAATTAGAATTTTTTATACTTTCCTTTGTCTGTTTAAATACTTAAACACTTAAGTTGAAATTAAATTTGAAAATAACGCTTTATTAGTAGCCATTGGCATTGTTTTATTCTTTAGTTACTCTTTGTTAACCATAAGTACCTCATGAAGAGAATAGTTACTCTTTGTTAACCATAAGTACCTCATGAAGAGAATAGTTACTCTTTGTTAACCATAAGTACCTTATGAAAAGAATAGTTACTCTTTGTTAACCATAAGTACCTTATGAAAAGAATAGTTACTCTTTGTTAACCATAAGCACCTTATGAAGAAAATAGTTACTCTTTGTTAACCATAAGTACCTCACGAAGAGAATAGAAATCCAGTTTGTTTTGAGAAAAATGTTTTTTGTTATTTTTTTTTAATTTCGTTCAAAGTTACACGAGGGCTATCTGGCGCTAGCCGTCTCTAATTTATTAGTGTAAGACTAGAGGGAAGGCAGCTAACCATCACCACCCACAACCAATTCTTGCGCTACTCTTTTACCAAAGAATAGAAAGATTGACCGTTACATTATAACGCCCCAGAGTTGAAAGGACGAGCATGTTGGTGTGACGGGAATTCGAACCCGCGACCCTGAAATTACGAGTCGAGCACCTTAACCACTTGGCCATACCGGGCCAAAACATATAAAAAGGTGTCGTTTCAGACCATACTTTCTTAATATCCTAGTTTAATACTTGCTTACCAATTTAATACTTGTTTCGTCTTAAAAACTTTTCAGCATCATATACAGGTAGATATATATATATATTGTTTGATTTCCATTAGAATCATCTTGATTTTAATAAAATAATTTTCACCAAATTCAAAAGTAAATTTAAAAACGTCATCCATACGGTTGATTTTGACAGTACAGACAATACAGACAGTAGTATACAAAAGTAACATCGATTGTTCTTTAAATTATGTTTATTAAATTTACGAGGAGTTACCGACATTAATTATTCTACAAACGTTCTTTTCCTATCTGTTTTTGAGAAGTTAAAAACGACAATTAAAAAAAAAATTACCAATGGAACAAAACCGGAAATTTAATTTATAAAACTAAATAGAATAATGGAAAAAAAACTGATGTCGCCTTATTCATCAAATGAGTGAGATAAAGTGATTTATAGTGAAAAACGGTTAATATAGATGTTTATATCAGGAAGAAGAAATTTATTTAAATGTTGAATTATATACATATTTGTATATTGATAGGCTTATTGAAATGGTTCATATCGTGTACTGTTTTGCACTGTTTAAATGAGTCTAATGTACAGTTACTAACAGGATTAGCAAGAAGATGTTATATGGAAACATCTTTGAGGGAATTGAGACCTGTTTTAAACAACTGGGAAGTTGTTTGTTTCTATCTACTTCTCCAATATCTGGACGCTGCATCTATAAAGGATGCCACAAAGGAAATATTACATGACTGATAAGCTACTTACCATAAGGTTTTTCTTTAGAAGCTGGCTTTTGGCGAACATGTGCTCCACTGAATACTGGCCACAGATGAAGGGAAAAAAAGAAAACAAAACTAATACTTGTCATTATTGTTCTTTTAGGAGTGTATTGGGAACCCTTGCTATATGTACACAACATGAGTCAGAAGTGAATCCTCATACAACCATTTGGATTCAGTTAACTCTTGCTTCGTCGTGTAAGAACTCTTTCTTGCACGATCCGTGCGGCCAGACAAATGAGTATTTGAGGGCTCCAAACGTGGCTTCTTTAAACACCCTTTAAATCGATTTACAGATTCACTTTCAGTTCTTAACTGAAGATGGCGCCACACGCTGATATACCTTCGGAACAGCACTTTTGAAAAGTACATGCAGTTCAAAGTGTTGTCAATATATCTTACCTACTAACTTTCTCGAAATTCATAAGATCCCGTACTTGGTAAGTACCATGTGTTTATTACAACCCTGGTCTAGTGCTTTAATGCATACTTTCAAAAATTTCTTGTGAAAAACCTTCATTAGCGTTTTTCTGGCGAATTATGCGAGTGTACTTGGAATATTTTTTACCGTATTATTTAAATTAACTGGCTGCTTAGTATACGAAATTCGAATATTATTGTCACTTTTAAAATAATAAAAATATCAGTTGCACAGTAATCTTATACAAATGAACTTTTCTGTGTTAGAGGACTTTAAAATAATAAAGTTCCACATTTTAGATTCTTTACATAATAGTTATTCTTGAGAACAGAGCTATTTATCATAATATACGTTTTAGAATTATTACGTATATATAGTGTTGTACGTTTGAGAATCCTTACTCTGGTGTTATATTAAAACAAAGCTCTAGATCATAGTGTAAATTCTAGAAATCTCACGTAATAGTTGCATTAAACATCAGGCTATATGTATTGCGATGTAAAGTTTAGAATCTTTATTCTTCAATATTTTAGACGATATTTGTTTTGCATAATTCATGTCTAGAATAACAATTTATTCAAGTGCCCATACAATTAATTAAAAAAACTCATAATGGTGTCATGATATGCAAAAGTTAATTCTTAACGTATCGTAGTAGTGCCATAAACATCTAAAAATGATCAATTCTTAAGCCACAAGTGAGTTTAAATATAATTAACGAAAATACGTGAGAATGATGTAAGTAAAGAAGATGAAAATGAACGAAAACACCATCACCTAAAACAAAATCAAATTTATTGAATCAAACGACTGATTCATGACCTTATATATATAACTATTATTATTTCTTTATATGATAATTTACTTTCATGTGCCATCTTTGCTTCCTTATACATCATCTATGAAAGTTATTTTATGGCCAATTTTAATAGGAGACGAATTCAGAAAAAAAAAATTCCATATGTTGGATGTGAATATATTGTGGTTGACACATGATGACGTTAACAGGACAATATTTGTTCGCTGCCTAGATATGTTCATTTGCAACATGATAGAAACTGTAGTGGGTGTCTGCGGGGGTATCCTTATCTATATGGAGTAGCCCTTGTCAATGACGCTGCAAGAGGGTTAAAACACAGCATCTGATCTATTGCAATATGATAGAGACTGTAATGGGTGCATGCGGAAATATACTTATCAATGTGGCGTACCACCTGCCAAGGTGCCGAAAGATGGTTGAAACTCAGCACGATAGTATCTACTAGTAGATTTGCCAGGGTCATTGGACCTAAATTTAGCACTGAATTTAGTTTTCTTGACCTATCTTAGGATCCCGGGTACGCCATACTTAAACCTGTGTTCGTACGTGTTCATAACCAGATGTGGCAGACGTCCTCAAGCAACACAATGAGTGTCTTAGCGACGATTGTTTTCGGACACAAAATCAGTTGGGTGGCTATAAAAGTAAAAGGGGATAATAGAGTATCATGAGTTGGGTACATTGGAACGTCTGTATGTCACAAAAGGGGTCTAAGAATCCGGTAGAAGTATACTATTATAGTTAAATATATTTCATGCAGACTATACAGTAAGTTTTAGAAACTACTCTTATAATATAAATTTTTAAAATTCTGGGATAAAGTCAACAAAATGTGTGTGTGTGTGTGTGTGTGTGAAAACCTTTTAGATAAAAATATAAATACTCATCTTACTTCAGATAAGAGAGGTTTGACAAATTACGCAATTACTAGCTGATGAAGAAAAGTACTCTAATTACCAGCATAGTCTCTGTTATAAATTATACTTAGCTTTTAATTTTAAGTTTTCTTTATTACTCGTAAGGTAAAACTCATCAGAAAATATTGAAAGAGAAAAACGAAATAGCAATTTTAATTTTTTTTCTCGGTAAAAAAGAGGTTACGTCGAAAGGAATTTGGTGTTTCTTCTTGACAAAGATTAAAAAAAAGAGGTTACGTCGAAAGGAATTTGAGGTTTCTTCTTGATAAAGGTTAAGAAAAGAGGTTACGTAGAAAGGAATTTGATGTTTCTTCTTTACAAAGGTTAAAAGGTTACGTTACGTAGAAAGGAATTTGATGTTTTTCTTGACAAAGGTTAAGAAAAGAGGTTACGTAGAAAGGAATTTGAGGTTTCTTCTTGACAAAGATTAAAAAAAAGAGGTTACGTCGAAAGGAATTTGAGGTTTCTTCTTGATAAAGGTTAAGAAAAGAGGTTACGTAGAAAGGAATTTGATGTTTCTTCTTTACAAAGGTTAAAAAAGGTTACGTTACGTAGAAAGGAATTTGATGTTTTTTCTTGACAAAGGTTAAGAAAAGAGGTTACGTAGAAAGGAATTTGAGGTTTCTTCTTGACAAAGATTATGAAAAGAGGTTACGTAGAAAGGAATTTGATGTTTCTTCTTTACAAAGGTTAAAAAAGGTTACGTTACGTAGAAAGGAATTTGATGTTTTTTCTTGACAAAGGTTAAGAAAAGAGGTTACGTAGAAAGGAATTTGATATTTCTTCTTGACAAAGATTAAAAAAAAGAGGTTACGTAGAAAGGAATTTGAGGTTTCTTCTTGACAAAGGTTAAGAAAAGAGGTTACGTAGAAAGGAATTTGATGTTTATTCTTGACAAAGGTTAAGATGTATCACTTTATTATTATTACATGGTCATTGTGAAAAGATATACAAACATAAATATAGGGACACTTTTCTTATTTGTATTTTAACGTCTTTTTTGTTTTTAAGTAATAAAAAGATATAATTGATATGATATGTGTAATATGTGATAGATTCTACAATAACTAAAAAAATTACTTATGAAGTGTTCCAACAACTCAGGGAATAATAAAAATATACAGTGAGGCTTGATTAATTTTCTAATCATATCAAAGTATGTGTATATTTTCTTATAGCAAAGCCACATCGGGCTATCTGTTGAGCCCACTGAGGGTAATCGAACTCCTAATTTTAGCGTTGTAAATCTGTAGACTTACCGCTGTACCAGTGGGAGACAAAATCGAAATAAAGAATAACACATGTTTACTATGTTGTAAATTATCTAGAGAATGTTGAATCGGTATTTTTAAGACCTTTTGTAATACGCTCTCCGGCAAATCTTTTTCAAGCATTAGAAATGAGGACATATTCGTTAATACTTAAATAAATCAGCTTTATTTATTATAGTCAGGTCTCAAATGGAACGTTTCGTTTAAAAAGGTCTCAGCATGGAATAAGTAAGAAAGTAAGCTGATGATATTCGCACAAAAATATCTAATTCTGATGTCTGGCATAACCAGGTGGTTAGGGCGCTTGAGGTTGAGGGTCGCAGGTTGGATCTCCGTCACACCAAATATGCTCTCTCTTTCAGCTGTGGGGTTGTTATTATGTACGATCAATCCCACTATTCGTTGGTAAAAGAGTAGCCCAAGAGTTGGCGGTGGGTGATAATGACTAACCACCTTTCCTATAGTCTTACACTTCTAAAATTAACGACTGCTAGCGCAGGTAGCACTTGTGTAGTTGTGCACGAAATTATAAACAAACCAAACCAAACTCTAATTTTGATACGATATACAGGGGAAAGACACTGCCCACTGCCAGCTCTTTGGTTACCCTAATCGTAGAAAAGTATTTGACCACCACTCTCATAATGCACCCAGGGCTCTAAAGTAGAAGGGTGATTTTATGGCAAAGATACGCGAGCTATGGATTATCATATTTTACAGTTCGGAACGCTAGCTGTAGTCTATACTCGCCTTTGCCCAATTACAAAAAAATAAGCTCATATTTATTAAAAAAATTCACTTCAAACCATAAGTAACTCGATGGTAATTATATTTTCAACCAGCACTAAAATATAAACTACATTTTCGAAATGTGTGTGTGTCTTCTTATAACAAAGCCACATCCGGCTATCTGCTGAGCCCATTAAGGGGAATCGAAACCCTAATTTTAGCGTTGTAAATCCGTAGCCATACTGCTGTACTAGCGGTCGGCTACTCATAGTGAAAGAATTATACTGTTGGCTATCACTAGAGTGTAATATATTGTTATTTAATGTTACTTTAAAATAATTCAAATATGAGAACATTTAAAACGACATATGCTAGTAAAAGTATGCTACAAATGCCGTATAATGGCTCTAGTGCCTCACATAGTTATTTGTTGGTTGTAGAATAAACAACTGATTCTTACAACTTATTCGTTTAAAAAGCTGTTGCGCGTTTAAAAAGTACTGACACAAAATACGTACCATTGTTTTGCAACATTTTGTACTAGCATTAAGTACTCAGTAAGACATAAAATGAACCACACGTAATGTACATTAAAACCGAGTTACATACAAATAACCCTCTGAATGTTTAATACACTAAACTGTGTATGCTTAATGTGTACCTATTTATCGTGAGACAAAGAATTTTAAGAATAATTTTCATTCCTTCATTTGTTTTTGAATTTCGCGTAAAGCTACTCGAGGGCTATCTGTGCTAGCCGTCCCTAATTTAGCAGTGTAAGACTAGAGGGAAGGCAGCTAGTCATCACCACCCACAGCCAACTCTTGGGATACTCTTTTACCAACAAATAGCGGGATTGACCGTAACATTATAACGCCCCACAGCTGAAAGGGTGAGCATGTTTGACGCGATGGGGATGCAAACCCGCGACCCTCAGATTACGAGTCGCAAGCCTAAACACGCTTGGCTATCCGGGCCTTGTAAAAGATAAAACAAATGTTTACTATACCGTTACTGATATTTTATAAAATTACTTACAAATATTTCTGCACATAATTCACAATAGTAAGTAGTATCAATTGCTATGGTAATGTTTACAAAATTATTTAACTTATATACTTCATAAATTGATATTTTAATTTATTATATCAAAAATGTTTGTTTTTCTTAACTTCGCTCAAAGCTACTAAAGGGCTATCTGCGCTAGCCGTCCCTAATTTAGCAGTGTAAGACTGGAGGGAAGGCAGCTAGTCATCACCACCCACCGCCAACTCTTGGGCTACTCTTTTACCCACGAATAATGGGATTGACCGTCACCTTATAACGTCCCTACGGCTGAAAAGGCAAGCCTGTTTAGTGCGAAGGTGATTCGAACCTACGACCCTCAGATTACGAGTCGAATGCCTTAAACATGCGGGGCTGTCGAAAATGAATAAATAGTAAAATAAACTTAAACACGAAAACACAATACAATAAGCTTGAAGTAAATCGATCTTATAGCACCATTTTCTAATCCGAGGGTCACGGGTTCGAATTCCCGTCATACCGTGGGGGCGTGAAAATGTGAGTATCAATCCTACTATTCGTTGGTAAAAGAGTATCTTAAGAGTTGGCGGTGGGTGATGATGACTAGCTTCTCTCTAGTCTCACACTGTTAAATTGGGGATGGCTAGCGCAGATAGCCCTCATGTAGCTTTACGCGAAATTCAAAACAAAAACAAACCAAGCACTACTTTCTTAGCATAAAGTTTAAATCACGAGGTTAAATAAATAGGTTTTACTTTACAAACAATTTGTTTGGGTAAAAGTAAATGATTGCTCTTAAATACAAACAATAAGAATACCTTTACTTTTCCTTCCTTTCAGTGTAATGGATGATACCAAATAGCTTAATCTGTCATTTTGGAAAAATGATGGAGAAAATTGGAAGTATAAAACCTTTGTTTATAGTCACGAGTGCCTTCCTGTATGAGATATTTATGTCCCTTTTGAAAATAACAACTTCAGGGAATCGTTATAATGCGCTGTGATTTATGAAACATCAAATAAACAACAGGAATTATTCTCTAAATTTCTGGTCTTCAAAATCTTGAAAGAGAATAAGAAAGAGATCACCAGTAAAATGATCTTAAAACCGACTCTATTTGAAAGGAAATTTTAAGCCAAAAAGAACTGGAAGATAGAACAAACGAAATACCACAATCTATCCTTAAAATTGATACCTTATTAGACTGAAGTAAAAGAAGCATAATGCCAGACTGAAGTCCTTATTTTTGGAGTTTACTGGCTACATGTGGTCCGTTTAATTGTTTTATTTTAGTTGTTGGAATTCATAATCTCGGATATCCATAAAGCTTACTTTCCTAATACGCAGGGATTCAGAGTTTTATGTAAATTGAAATCATATGTAAATTACGTATGAAAGAATTTATTATATATATTTTTAGGATTATCGCACAACAAATGCTCAAATCTAATTTGGCTCACTGAACGTGCTCAAACGAAGCGAGATCATTGATTGGTTTCGTAATCCCTTTGAAAGAATAGATAAGTGTGATATTATAGCCCACATTTCACTGTCATATCTATCATATCTCAAATTTTAACCTGTATTTATAATGGCATTTGATTAATAAATAATTTTGATACTTATAATGTATTGTTTTCGACTTTTTGACGTGTATGCTATCCAAAATAATGTACGATTTTCATTCAGAATTGAAATTAATAATTTTAACAAGAAAGAGATTTGAGATCTTATTCATTATTACTTGAGAATAAGTTAAACCGATATCGGGGAATTACGCCCCACAACAGCAACTCTGAATAAGCAAAAACAAGAACAAAACCAATTCTCTTGTTGTAAAGAAATATCGGTTTATATGTATTTTGCTTAGTTGTCCCAGAATTCTGGCTGCAGTGAAACAAAGTTTCTATCAAGTGTAGACTTGGGTTTTCTCTGAATCCTAGTAGGGGCGACAAACGTAATTTATGCTTATGGTAAATGGTCGGACACAACGTCGAGATAGTGGCAAAATGTAGTTTATGTATATAGTTGTTCAAGTATCTAAATATTTCTCAGGATTAGAGTAGGATGGGACTACTTGTTACAGGAGTGTTTTTTTTTTTGTTGTTTTTTTAATTTCGCGCAAAGCTACTCGAGGGCTATCTGCATTAGCCGTCCCTAATTTAGTAGTGTAAGACTAGAGGGAAGGCAGCTAGTCATCACCACCCACCACCAACTCTTGGGCTAATCTTTTACCAACGAATAGTGGGATTGATCGTCACATTATAACGCTTCCATGGCTGAAAAGGCGAGCATGTTTGGTGCGACGGGGTTGCGAACCCGCAACCCTAAGATTACGAGTCGCACGTCTTAACCCACCTGGCCATGCCAGGCCTACAGGAGTGAGTTGTTACTGTTACAGGGGCGATTTGTCACAGTACTCGTCGCTCAAGAAGGTCTGTAATCATAGTGTTTGTATGGTAGCACGTGCTCTTGCCTTTACGGTGTTTCTTATAAAAATATCCCAAGACTTGTTCCCTTGCAAACATTAACGTGTACATAATTTTTTTTAATATGTTAGGCTTATAGGTAGTAAGCATACACGCAATTTAGAATGTAAGAATAGAGAAGTGATGAGTTATTTGTTTTTCAGTATGCATAGTACTAGTTCTTATTCATTGCAACAGTATAGGCTTAATAAAGTCGCCAGAAGTGCTGAGATTTTTTAGATACATTAGTCCTATATAAAAGTCCCGAAGTAGCAGAAGAAAACACACAACACATTCTACACCTATATATTATTCGACGCACACACAAACACGAAAAGCAACGTCTAATGACAGTGGAAAATAGCTTAGGTGGAAGCTATGAAAAAAGAATTTACTTTTTCTCAGGTGAATGATGCGTTAAAGAAACAAAAACAAATTCAACGTGGCAGCCTGCTTGTGACAGTCGATTTGTGTGGTTTGTTACGTCAAGACTGTTCCTGCAGAAAACTATCTGAAGGGTGCAATTGCAGAGAGTTGTCTCAACTTGAATGTAACGAGGAAATGCACCTTTCGTGTATAACTTCCAGAAAGATTGACACTATGGACTGAAGTCCCGCTATAATTTCTTTTTTCCCCCTCACAACTGTAACATTAATACAAATTGTAATTTTTTTTATAAACTATTTTACCAACTATGCAGTATCTATATATATGACTGCATAACTTGGTTATTTGTCCGAAGCAATTCTTCTGGACGTAAAGATGTTCCACACTGTGTGTCACCACATGTCCTACTAACGGGACAGATCGTGACAATTAATTTTTGGTTACCATTTAAGCTGTGTATTAGAAAATATGAGGAGTCTAATTATTTCATATGCTGTTTTTATGAATATAGATACAATTTAATATATGAAGTAAAAAATAACTTTACCTTTTCGGAATTTTATTTAATAAAATTTAAAACTTAGTATTTAACTACGGATATGGACATCTTCCCAACCAGTCTAATTCAATGTAAAATGGTTAATCTAATAATAGACTTGGTCTGAAGGTTATTGCTCACTAAAAATCGTGCTCGCCTATATACAGTAACAAAGCGGCATACTTGCGATCTTATACCGTTAGAAACCAAGTTTCAGTACTCGTAATGGGCAGAGCACAAATAGCCCATTCTTTATCTTTGAGCTTATCTACAAGCAAACTGAAATTCACAATTTTGATGATAAAACAATTTTCGTTTCTATTATTTATATTATTTTATTTGTTAAAAATACTGTTTCATACTATCTTCGTATGTCTAAATTAAGTTACATTTATTGTTGATGCTTAGCATGCTGCTAACCGGTGGCCTAGTTCGAGGGCTTGTCACGCTAATAAGTTGGGAAGCTTAAATAGCTCTCTTCTCTTAAAAACATAGCAAAAAAGTTTAGCTCTGCGATTGGTTGACTATGATGATCCAATAAAACAGTTAGTAAAATGATCGCTTCATTTATAATCTATGAATATCTAAAATCAAGTTATACACCAACCAAGAATCAGATTAGCATTACATTAAATATTTTCTATTATAAGATGTTAGATAAATTGTTTTTAAACAGCTAATAGACAATAAATTAGACTGTAAAAATTAATGATAAACAGACAAAAACTGTCATATCATGCATTTTAAAAGTATTTAACACAAAATCTCTAATTTGTTTTGTTTCGAGCATTCCCATACTAATAGGTTAGAGAGAAGGCAGATAGTTGACTTGGGTTACTCGAAGCTATTAATGGGATTCTTATAACAAACAGACTGCCTTAAACTACTCAGCGCGATTTGTTTCGGCAACAGAACGTGAATCGCGGACCCACAGGTCCACAAAAAGGCATCCTAATTTTAACTAAACGTAAAATTCATATTTAGAATAGATAATAGTGATGTAATAAATTAACTAACCCAAGAACTCTTTTCATATTCTACGATGATATCATTTTAATATTACCTTTAGACTATATGCGGACATAAACGCTAGAAAATGTATTTCGATACCCTTGAAGGGAGTATTTAACACAGATAGCCTATTGTATAACTTTGAACTTAATTACAAAGAAACAAACTTTACATTATATTAGTTTTGGTTGTAACGTAAAACAGGACATTAAAGAAAGATAAAGATTGGATAATATAGTTCTATTATGAATTTCCAAAGGGTGTAACATAACTCGAAAAGTAACTGACATGTTTAACAAGTGTTATATAACAATTAAAATAATAAAAAGAAAGAAAACAGATAAACAAATAAACGAAGAAAAGCATAAATTGATAATTATTAAATAAATATATTAATTCATGAAGTGAGAAAGAGATTGGTTTGTTTTGTTTGGAATTTCACTCAAAGCTACACTAGGACTATCTGCGCTAGCCGGCCCTAATTTAGCTGTGTAAGACTAGAAAAAAGGCAACTAGTCATCATCACATACCGCCAACTCATTGACTACTCTTTTACCAACGAATAGTGGGATTGACTGTAACGTTATAGTGCCCCCACGGCTGAAAGGGCAAACGTGTTTGGTGCGACGGGGATTCGAACCCGTGACCCTCAGATTACGAGTCGAGTGCCTTAACCATCTGTCCATGCTGGGCCGAGAAAGAGATAAAGAGGCTGTCTTTTCTCTTTGAAAAGGTCTCAGTGGCTCAGTGATAAACTTGAAAACTCATAACGCTAAAATCTAAGGTTCAATCAATGCAGTAGCCACAACACAGATGACTCATTTATTACCACAATTGAACATCTGAGGTGGCATATTTTATTATCTTTGGCAGTTTGTAGCACCATGTTTTACAGTCTGCTTCCCATATTGAAGCTAAGGATAGAATCCATCGATTCAGTCTGTGAAGATCTGAATTTGACAGAATTTGGTTACGAAATGGGTGTTAAATCTCTCAAATGTCTCAGTCACAAGCAGTACCAAAACTAATGTATCGCATGCTTTCGTACACTTAAATATTACCATGTAGCTTACTGATGCTTAGAACACCATGCAGACTGACCTGCAGTTTTGAGGCAATTCTGATGTCAGAACATAATGGTGATGTTTATCGACATCAAATTAATAACTAGCTATCTTCTAACCAAATGTAGAATCGAGTGACGAGTACTCTGATTGTTAATACAAAACTAATCTATGTTTCAAAGATCATAGTATTAAACTGTCGATCGCAACAAACCAAGCCACAAAGTGTTCAAATTTAAATTTATAGTTCGTATATCTTGAAATAACATTTCATTTGTAATATAAACCCAAAATATTTAAGAAAATAAAAATATGGAAGTTTTAATTAATAACTGTATCATTTCAACTTCCAGCAAATAAAATGTTTTTACAGTAATTTTCTGATTATTCTCCACGGCAAAAAATTTTCATAATGTTTTCATTGTAAGAAGTTGTATTAGCAGGTTCCACTTTGTCATCTACACCCATTGTTTATTCCATTTTTTTCTTTAAAATATTATGTTATTCATCAACAGATATTCATTTTCTTTAAAAATAAGCAGATTTAGATTATGGTATAATGTGTTGCTATGGCAACCACGCAGGTGAAAGTGTACATATTGGGAAACTTACAAACACTAATCTACTTATCCATCACGTAACAAGGGAAGAAGAAATATGTAATAAATCTACATTGATCTTACATCACTTTGCAAAGGTCATTGGTTACGATTGAAAATTTAACAAACTATATATAATAAAATATGAGGGATGTTATATGTATTATGGTTTCCATGGCGACAAAGGGCGGATTGGAAGTGGATCTACATCTGGAAACGTACTTAAGGTCATGGTCGATTCATGTATGCAGTTTTATGTGTTTTTGTTTTGAAAGAAAACTTTGAGCTGTATTAAGATATACCGAACTACTGAAACTCCTTGTAGTGAGTGAGGTTCTTAACTAGTTTTCTGATGGGCGACCTTGTCAGGAAGAAAAATCCATATTTCTGTCATCCTTCACATTTGAGAATATCTACTAACTTTTTTGAATTATCAGGTCAGGATCTAATAATCAATTCAATAGATGTAGATAAATGTCTTGCTGACAACCGAACTCTGAATTTTTAAGTTTTTATTTCCAATAATAATTGTACAGCTTTACAACAAACAAACCCTACCGAAAACTAATAACTGAGACTCTTTGAAAAAAAAAATTTTGAATAGATCTGTTAACCAGTTTTTATAGTCATGAGTCATTAAAGAAAATATAGATGTTTGAATAATAATATACGGCCCTTTAATAAATATATGACGCCAGGAAACCTGAGAAAAGGTATTTTGTAAACCAATAAAACACTTAATTATCACATAAGCATAAGCATTTCCAGCCTGTACTCTTCGACTTTAAAATGTACAGATAACAAGCTTTATTACCTGGTTCTTTAACTGATTTATAAACATAGTAGATTAACAGTGAAAGCACCATTTGCAATATACATCTATGTGCGAAATAGACAGTCAACGAAACAGCTGCTCGTAGTCCGTTCAGGCATATTATTATTATTTTATTTATTTTTTATGCCAGTAAGTTCTAAAAGATTTAAGATGAAAGTGTACATATATATGACTGTGGAGTTCTATAAAAAAAATAAATCATTTTAAGCATTATGTGTGCAAGTTAGTCGATTCTTAACTAACCCGAACCTTAACCCTAGAAAAATTAATGAAGCTCATATATTATAGTTTTTTAAAAGCAATTTTAAAGTATTAGTATATCAAAATTATTATGGATTCATTATCTTATTAGTTACAGAGTTCCTTCCAAGTTATATATGAGTTATAAATAAAATAGAAAAAAGATGGTTACTGTCCTTATTCCGATTAATCGTTCTAGTTTCTGGTGAGGCTCCACTATGTTCTTGTTTGTTTGCAGTTAAACATCACGAGTATCGAAACCGGACTTACTGCTGAGCCACTAGGAGATTGTTTTTATATATTGATTGATATTGATTTTTTTGTTTATTGCTTTAAAAAGTGTTGCAATAAACAAACATATAACATTACTCAATGTGATGCAATCTGCAACAACATACTGAGTTACTCAATTGAAGAAACGTAACAAAGTTGGTCCTTCTAGTGTGAAATATTTCCCAGTTTCATACTTTTCTCCCAAACTCATTTTTACCAAAGTAAAGTGCAGGAGAGAAACGAGTTGCAGAGATACTATGTGCACAGTAGTGATGGGTATATGGTATTAAGTAGTGAATGATACTATGTTCTCAGTAGTGATGGGTTTATGGTATTAAGTAGTGACTGATACCATGTTCTCAGTAGTGGTAAATATATGGGATTAAGTAGTGACTGATACTGTGTGCTCAGTAGTGTTGGGTATATGGTATTAAGTTGTAACTGATGCTGTGTGCTCAGTAGTGTTAGGTATATGGCATTACGTAGTAACTGATAATGTGTGCTCAGTAGTGTTGGGTATATGGTATTAAGTAGTGAATGATACTATGTGCTTAGTAGGTATGGGTTTACGGTATTAAGTAGTGAATGATACTATGTGCTTAGTAGTTATGAGTATATGGTATTAAGTAGTGACTGATACTATGTTCTCAGTAGTAATGTGTATATGGTATTAAGTAGTGGCTGATACTATGTGCACAGTAGTGACGGGTATATGGTATTAAGTAGTGACTGATACCATGTGCACAGTAGTGACGGGTATATGGTATTAAGTAGTGACTGATACTGTGTGCTCAGTAGTGTTGGGTATATGGTATTAAGTAGTAACTGATGCTGTGTGCTCATTAGTGTTAGGTATATGGCATTAAGTAGTAACTGATACTGTGTGCTCAGTAGTGTTGGATATATGGTATTAAGTGACTGATACTGAATGTTTAAGACGATAGTGAAGAAGAAATGTAAGTGAGCTTTTCATAAAGATAAAGGTAGTTTACGATACCAAGAAAGTAACTAACTATTACAGGATTATTTGTAAATATTTGAAAAGAAACACCAGATCCAAATAGATATGAAAAAAAAATCACTACACAACCAGTATTCAAACTGTAGATGAAGAAGAGCGTTATGGATGATATAATAATATTATTTACCTTGAAGTTCTTCATAGCAAAGTATATTATATAGGAAATACTGGCACATCAATACCTGCCTTCAATATATTTGGTCCGGTATAGCCAAGCGTGTTAAGGCGTGCGACTCGTAATCTGAGGGTCGCGGGTTCGCATCCCCGTCGCGCCAAACATGCTCGCCCTTTCAGCCGTGGGGGCGTTATAATGTCACAATCAATCCCACTATTCGTTGGTAAAAGAGTAGCCTAAGAGTTGGCGGTGGGTGGTGATGACTAGCTGCCTTCCCTCTAGTCTTACATCGCTAAATTAGGGACGGTTAGCACAGATAGCCCTCGAGTAGCTTTGTGCGAAATTCAAAAACAAACAAACAAATCAATCTATTTATGAAGAAATACATAAAACAAAATACTGCCTTCTGTCTATTTACAGCAAAGAGAAGTGTATATAAAATATTCATAAAACACTATCGGCATTGTTCCTATTCACAGAGAAGAATATTATGAAAAAAAATTAAAATGGACAAATAGGGAAGTTGAACAATTACAGAAGAAAAATTAAAACACTTTTATTCTAAAAAAAACTACAATGTTTATTTTATGTGGTGTTGCTAACTATATGGTATTTATAAATCAAATACCAAAGCAATAAAGCAGTGTTGAAAGCGGGAGAGCAGTTTGTGTGTTTGTTTTTGAATATTTCGCGCAAAGTTGCAAAAGGGCTATCTCCGCTAGCCGTCCCTAATTTAGCAGTGTAGGACTAAAAGTAAGGCAGCTAGTCATCACTACCCACCATTAACTCTTGGGTTACTCTTTTCATCAACGAATAGTGGGATTGGATGTCACAATATAACGCTCCACGGCTAAAAGGACGAGCATGTTTGGTGTGAAAGGGATTCGAACCCATGACTCTCAGATTTCGAGTCGAATGCCTTAACCACCTGGCCATGCCGGGGCATGGGAGAGTAGTAGAAAAATATTTCAAACAAGAAATAGCACAAAACAAATTTGGTAATTCAAACTTTGATTTCAAGAATTCAAGTCTTCTATTGGATAATGAAAACTTTAAAAAGGAAACGAAAAACTGTCCCTGTAGAAAATAATATTCAAATGATGGGTGTAGGCTCTTTATGGTCATCAGAAAACATGGCCATTAATGAGAGAATAGTCACAGGCTGCGGGAGTTTCCACTGAAACAACGTGCTCTAAGTTATCCTAAAAAAAATATTAAAACAAAATTTGGGTGTGTTGTAATAGTGACGTATCCTATTTTTATCAGGCGCGAATTTGAACCAGAAGTGAAGAAAAGCAGTGAAAAGAGTAAAATGAAAAAGAAAGGAATTTACTGGACATATTCAAGTGTTAGTAAACAGCAAACGCAGTGTAAGTTCTGACAATTATTTTTCGTGTGTGGAGTTTGCCAAAAGCTTCTAGGGTTTGTGAGTAACAATACATGACACAATGAGAAAAAAAAGTGTTGAATCGACATCTGAAATGATACCCGTAAAAGGCCGTCCTCGTTTTAAAGGAAATTTGCTGTCACGAATTTGCTGCCTAACTTATTTCCCGAAGCATGAAAAAATAGCTTTACTTCTGCGCACTTGTTATGACCACACAGACCTAAGACAATAAAGAAGACAAAAAAGGCAGTGTGATTCTAGCTAAGAACAGTACTAAAGAGGTTGTGGATACTGTTGAACAGTTGCTAAAGGGTTAGTGAATTAAAAGGAAGACAAACAGTTAGCCAGTAGCTGTTATTTTTTTACTGCCTGAATACTTTTGTTTTATGGCTACATCTTGATCATGACTGGAATAAAAGAAGTCACGTAGAAAATGGCTTTTCTTCTAGAAAAATACTGGTATAGTAATATAAGTCAATACCGACTATAAAATCAAAGACTTGTATTGCAGTAAAATATTGTTACAAGCTATGCACTGAGGTAATCGAAATAAATAATGAAAGACAGGTGTGAAAAATGCCAAAATTATGTAGGAAAAAAACATACCAATATAATATATGAGATCTAATGATCAAAGATTGCTTACTATAGTAACATGAGTTTTTCTTTTCAATTTTCATACTTTTTTCATTACCTAATTCTTGTATCGCACATTATTTGTTTGTTTATAGACAAGTACAAAGCCACAGAAAAGGCTATCTATGCAGTGCCCACCATGAGTACTGAACCATGGTCTCTAGCGTTATAAGTCCATAGACAGGCCTGGCATGGCCAGGTGGCTAAGGCACTCGACTCGTAATCCGAGGGTAGTGGGTTTGAATCCCCGTCACACCAAACATGCTCACCATTTCAGCCGTGGGGGCGTTATATTGTGACGGTCAATCCTACTATTTGTTGGTAAAAGAGTAACCCAAGAGTTGTCGGTGGGTGGTGATGACTAGTTGCCTTTTCTCTGGTCTTACACTGCTAAATGAGGAACGGCTAGCGTAGATAGCCCTCGTGTAGCTTTGCGCGAAATTATAACCATGTCCATAGACTTGCTGCTTTGTCACAAGGGGTGGGAGCCATCATACTCTAAAGTTTAATAGTGTTTGATATTATAATGTACTAAACTAAGTATTAATACGCAAAAATAAGAGCACATAAAAAGTACAAATAATATGTTTTTGCCCTATTTAAATGCGTTGAGTCTATACGGAACCCAATGACAGTTAGTGATAATTTGAAGCAGAGAATAAAAAAGTGAACTTTTAAATATAAAACCCAGTACCAATGTTTTACTTATTTATAAGTAGGAGTTTCTCACAGAATATTTGCAAGATCGCTATTAATTGAATATATTCATTTATTATTTTGGAAACTTATATTCAATAAATGGTTTATTTTCCATTACCGTTTAAAATAAATTTGGTTTATTATCGTGATAGGATTAATAAACACGGGTCATATAATCAAATTAGAGTATGTTTAGTAACGTTGCAAAAGATTTGTTTTGAATTTTGCGCAAAGCTACTCGACGTATATATGTTTTAGATGTTCCTAATTTAGATGTGAAACTCTAGAGAAAAGGCAACTATTCATCACTATCAACCACCAACTCGTGGACTACTCTTTTACTAACGAATATTGGGATTGACTGTTATTTTTTTACGCCCTTACCGTTGAAAGCTTTAACAGGAAGATGATGATTGTGGAAGAAGGAGATTCGAACCTGTGACTCGTATATTGTGAGACGGGCACCCTAATCATCTGGTCATGATGCCAAGCCAGTTGGAAAAAAATAACCTATTTTCACTTGTTTGGAGAAACATTAATTAATAAAATGAAATTATAAATTAGCTGATTTATACACAGCTCTCGCATATTTTAGCTTCCATTGTAAATTATGGTATATTATTAGGTGAATTATAGGGACTTTGTTATGGATCTTATTTTCTTGTAGGAATTGCTGAATTACTGGATAATTCAACTATTCTTAAAAGGTAATTTAAAAATTATGCAAGTATTGCTTTAGCTTGTTTAGCCCAGAAATGTGTATTAAGAATACAATAAAACAACTTACGTATAGTCCCCCGCTGGTACAGCGGTAAATATGCGGTTTTACAATGCCAGTATCAGGGGTTCGATTCCTTGCGGTAGACTCAGCAGACAGACAGCCCGATTTGGCTATGGTGTAACAAAACACGCACTTATGCATAGTTTTACTTACTTGTTATGGGGGAACCTCAGCTGGATTGAGAGAGGTGGCAAAGCGGCTGGCTTTTGGTAAATCCCTGAAGAATTACGGGTATTAAAACACTTTAAGACTTTAGAAAATGATTAGAGGGAGCGGCCGTCTTTATTTAGCCAGACTTGGAAGCTACAAAAAAAGACCTGTGATTATGCAGCGTTTAATCCTAATCACGCAAAAAAAATCATTTGTTAGGTCACAGAAACCAGTCACAGTGGCGTGGTTTTTCAAGGAAAGGAGGATTAAAAAAAGACACGAGGACTGTCTGCACTAGCCGTCCTTATTTTAACAGTGACAGACTAGAGAGTAAGCAGCTAGTCTTCACCGCCAACTCTTGGGTTACTCTTTTACCAAAAAACAGTAGGATATGTCGTTATACTGTAACGCTCATGCGGTTGAAAAGCGACAATGTTTATTGGTACGGGGTTTCAAACTCATATGTTATTAAGCGCAGTTGCGGCAGCAACATATTGTATCTCGCTCACATGGTTTTGTAATAACAAAGTTTAGGGTCCACTAGCTACATTCGGAAACATGCCACGTGACAATACGAATAAAATTTGATCCCTTCAGAATATTCCAAAACAATTTGCGTGACCATAAACATAAACATTGGTTTCTTCATTGTATTCCAAAACATGTTGCGTAACCATAAAAATAAACATTGGTTCCTTCATTGTATTCCAGAACAAATTGTGTGACAAAAATAATAAACTTTATTTCCTTCACTGTGTTCCAATACAAGCTTTTGTCCACTCACGGTATCCACAATAAGCTATGTCACAATAACAATAAACCTTTGTTCACTCACGGTATCTGCAACAAGCTGTATAACAATAGAAATAAAATTTGTTCATTATGGGAGTGACTGCAGATATGTACATTTTCTATTGCTAACATAATTACGTATGTTTATATTACATTATGCAGTACAGTATTCCAACGAAAATGACCGTCAGTGGCACAGCAGTATGTCTGCGAACTTATACTGCTAGAAAACGTGTTTCGATACTTGTGGTGGGCAGAGCACAGACAGCCTTCTGTGGAACTTTGTGCTTAATAACAAACTACAATAAATCCAACAAAAAACCGAATTTCAAGGTAGAACCAACTAAAATACTATAGTCACACTCTGTATTTTAGATACTCAAAACTTACATATTCAAACTTATGTTAACCAGTATTATTATAGCTTATTTATTTGAATTATAATTTAGTTAAGTTTTATCATATTTCATAAAGTTAACATCAAAGGTAACTGGTTCATCTTCAATGTAAATTAACTTTCTCATTGATTGTATGCCAGTTTTCGTACAAACCCATTTTAATTTTTCCTCTTCTTTTGCCTACACTTATAGATAAAAAGAAACTAACTATGAACCCATAATTCATGAAGTTATTCAGAAACCAAGTCACTGAAAGAGGATACGATTATATATATCCAATCTTATTCGTTGGATTGGGTGTATGAAGTACAACTCTGTTATATATATGTATTTGCTTTTAGAGTGAGGAATTTCAGAACCTACAATCGTGACAGTTTAATAATAAAGAAAATAAACAAATCACCTCCAAATAAAGAAGTATGACACTAAAATAGCATTATTCTACTTTCTAACTAGACTTGAAAACGAAACAAAGAATAACCAGTGAACAAGCGTTTCCTTTCTTCCATTCTGCAACAGTTTAGTTATTTAAAATACATCACATGCTTAGTGATCTAACCAGCATATGTTTCGTTTCATTTAAATTTTAATTTCTATAATGCCGTATAAAAATATTTTTTTTAATATTTTAAAACAACACTTCACGAAAGACAGTGTTGTTTGATGAGCAGAAACGAACAAATAATTTGCTGTTTAAATCTCACTTCACCTCTGTACATTTTGCTATTTGTTTTTCTCTTAGAGAGCTACAGCAAAATATTTTATCTACTCACGTTTTGATTAGAAGACGTATAATTATCACATGTTTCGTGGTCTTATGAGATGTGTCAGATTAGATAATTTGATTAAATTTTTTATAGTATTAACACCAACATTGGGTGTGAAGTAGAATAATTTAGAAAAAAACGATAGTTTTACAGCAGTTTCAAGTTAGAGAGAAAATTAAATACTCTGGACTATCAGGCGAAACGGTAACAACAACACTTTCTCAGCTAATACAAGGCAAGTAAATACTATTCGTTAGTAACATTATCAAACAAGCAAACCTTGATTGTTCTTAGACTAGCTGGCTCTAAAAAAAAAAAGAGACAATTTTAGGAGGAATTTTTGTTTATAATTGGCATTAATTCTTTTAAAAATAATTTGGGAATTCTGCGTTTGTTACCAAACTGTATTTCAACTCTTTGGTGTTCAATACAAAATACATAATTATTAAAATAAATTAATTAAACAAGTGAATGAACATTTACAGGCAGTCGGGAATTCAAGCAACTGCCTTATATTCACATTGAAACACTTTTTCTTAGATATCTTCCTGAATTTTTACTTCAGCATGTAGCAGTAAAAAAAAGAACTCCTCGTGAGGATAGCAAAAAGTGATAAACATCTCTACATCCTGCAATAATCCTGTCAGATATGAAATAGGTAAATAGTTATTCTTCAATGGAAGTAAAAGTATTTTTCTTTCTCCAAGAGACTTACGAGGCAAAGATATGGTGTGAAATATTTCTCCCTCTTGAACCAGGAGCATTTAAAAAAAAAATGGACAAGGATTGAGAAATTTCAATGGCGACTTCCGCTTCCAGATTACAGTAACGAATTACTAGTCGGCTGCGTGTTGAAGGTCATTCTGTAGTCATATAATTATTATGTCGGAAACTTGATGGCATTATCTCCTCTTTCACTATAGACCTTTTGAATGTGAAGCAAAGTGATAAATTATATTTACTTCCAGAAGATATCAGGTCATTAGCTCCATCTAACTGAACAGTACGTTTGTGATCAAGTTCAACAGCCACCATTATTTGTTCACTCATTTTGAATGTAGTTACGAAGAAGACAAAAGTTTTGCAGTATCCTCCCCTGGCCAGATTTTTTAAATCAGTTCCAAATGCTCTGTTTTCCACATCTTGAGTTTTTCTCATAACTGTTGCCTTTTTCATTGTATTTAGTGTTTGTTCACTTGCTTCACGTAAGACTTATTTATTTGATCCTTGGCCAATAATATAAGACAGTGCGAGAAACTAGCATAGGTCTTTAGAGACTAATTTCAGGCTCTATGGTTTACCAACAACTGCACCCAGTACAACTATCTTATCTAACTAGTGTTACTAAATATACTGGAGAAAACACATTACATTGCTGTGTTAGCTATACACTAAATACAAGCATAAACTACATTTACGTTACTTGTAATTGCTAACTCTTCATTAACAAATAGCATTTGCTTAGCGTTCTATTATTACTTTTATAGTTATGGAGAATAATTTCTACAAAATCTATGACTAAATAAGCTTATTAATAAATAGATAAATTTAAAACTTATAAAATAAATAAATAATTAGTGAAACCAATAAACATGCAAAGCAATAAATATGTAAATAAATATTAAAATAAATGAATGAACATGAAATAAACAGATATATAATAATATAATGGATTTACCGTCATACGTTTATTTTAATACCTACGCTTGTTTCAGTCTCGTTTTCTTTTTTGGATGTGAAATATATTCTTGACTATGTATTGCGCAAGTCTCGCCTGTCCTCAAAACTTGTAGAAGACTCGTGAGAGTAAAAAATCGACAATATTTGTCTTGCAAAAACGAGCTAGAACATTGTTGAAACTTCAAGAATCTTGCTCGATTCGTAAAAAAAGCAGCTTGTAACCCAAGATATAGCAAATGAAGATTATTATTGGTCAGCTATAGTCAGTGTGCTACAGGCATCGGAAGCTGTACTTGTGATTAACGCCTATTAATCGGAAAACTATACGATTTGACCAAGAACGTTGGTAGATTTCGAATATTACGAACCGTTTGACTTCGTTTTCTTGTATAAGACACTATCTCTTTGTTAACTTGAAAATGACCTAGAAGGGTTGAAATGTTGTTTTCTGCTTTATTAGTAAAAGTGTTAATACCCATACCCATTCAAGTGGGTTTCTCGTCATCAAGTAATACCATTTTATACATAGGCAAAAAGACTATACAATTTTGCTGCTACGCATACGTGCTTTAGATTAAAAAAAAGAAATTGTTGAATAAGCCTACGCTAGTGATTAAGCACTTTAGGATGCTTAAATCCGTTAATTATCTAACACTTTGAAAAGGATGGGGAGAAATTCACGTAGCTGTGAGGGAGGGTTTCAAAATACTTCTTCTGATGTCTAAAATTAATAATACATTTTTCAGGTTTGAATCCAATACTATAATTAAATATTTATTTTAAGAGTTTAAGAAATCAAGTGATAGAACTCGTAGCGCTACAATTCATGTTTATTATTATTATTCAAAGAATCACTGGACAAGCAAACAGCTGCTCAAAATTAATGATCGCTGGGAAACATTCATTAATATTATTTTAAGCGATAGATGGCGACACCAAGACTTTATAAGAAAAATTATCTGTTTTTAAGTAGAAATTCAAATAAAATTCGTTTCAGTCTCAGAAACAAAATCTTGAAATAAATAAAAAAAAGAAATAATTTAAGATTAAAACATTTCACACTTCAAGCAAGTTACAAAAGACAAAATTTGATACAAAAATTGAAACATAGAACAGTGAAGAAAATAAATTGTACAATCACATTACATGGTAAAGAATCAAATTACGTAATAATAATACATGGTAAAAAAATCTATGCAAACACATCACGTGATAAAGAAATAAACAGAATAAGTAAATAAAAGAAATTCTTGAAGTCATTGAAACAATAATAATTTGGAACTGGTTTGCACTCTAAACTGAAAACACGTACTCCAATGTCGGTAGAGAGGTTCGTAGAACAGTATGCTAAACCGTGCAATGTTATAAAAAATAAATAAAGAGAAAGAATGAACAAAGTTTTTGCCTAAATGATATACATCAGATTTCAGGAAACCAGAGAAAGAGTCTTAAAGTTAAACGTAAGGCGGTGTTGACTGCTATAAGGCGGTGTTGACTGCTATAAGGCGGTCAGCCAATGAAAGAACAGGAAAGGGGTTGCTAGAAACGAAGTGGGCATGTGAGAGGAACGTGTGGCTTGGAGAACACGTCAGGATTGATGGGGTCAGGTGTACGTACCTAAAGAATGATGAACCAAACAACTAGTTCTTGTATTTTAAGAAGTCTCTCGAGGAAAGCACTGTATGTTGAATGTCAACAAATTCCTTCTTGCTGCTTTCCAGTAAATAATACTGGAACTGTCACAATTTCTGTTTTCTTTGTAGCTCAGTTTTAACCACAAAATAACTAAAATAAGATGCATTTTTAAAGTTTATATATTCTCTTTTCAAGAAATATTTCGTGCTTTTTTATTTATGCATTATACCTTGCTCAAGCCCCCCAACGGCTCAGATGTAAGTTTGAAGGCCTGTAACGTTAAAATATGGATTCCGATATTTTTGATGGACACAGCAGAAATAGTTTTGTAGCTTTGCGCTTAACAACAACCAAACCAACAAAATTTTGTCACCCAACCTCCATTTAACATATAACTGAAGTTAACTATAATATAATGAGAGTTAATATAATTTATTACCAATTCTCTTTCATTACATATATTTCTTTGTGGGACAACCTAAGTGTGAGGTTTATCTATTTCCCTGCGGGTGGTTTAGTAGTAAGTCTGAGAACTTATAATGCTAACAATCCGGTTTCCAAACTCACGGTGGGCAGGACACAGATAACTCTTTCTGTTGGTCTCGATTAACAACAAAAATTAAAAACTTTTAGTCGGTTTAAAATGTTCATGTATGTTGTAGGAAAACAATGCAAAATTAACGTTCTAACTATGTTTAGCAAAGGAGGGATAAACAGAATCTTCATTTCGATTTTGGGGAGTTTAAAAAGTAAAGAAAAAATTTAGACATTTGTAAGCAGAAATTCAAAATTGATAAGCATTTGTCGTGTATATTCCTAATATTACACAAAATACGGTTAAATCAATATTGTAGTAGGCGATAGTAGCTTAAAAAAACAGAAATCTGAAGTTACATATGTATCGGAGCTCAAACTTAGATCATTTTTTTCTTGCAATGAGTCTGCCAGCGGCATTATCGAGATTTGTATATCAGAAAATAAGTTTTACTAATATGTTAAATAGGAATTACATGATACTTAGACCGTATCCTGATAAAATATTCAATACCCTCCAAGCGATTAATTGAACCTTTCCAAACGTCATAAAACATGAATCAAAACTTAGATATATGAAGTATTCCCATAAAGAGAAAGCTTCTTGGATGAAAATAATCATTTTACCACAATGGTCTACTTGCACGTGCTGTTAGCAGTATTCAGCCTATTAAACACAGAAAAATATTTGTTTAATTTTTAATTTCACGCAAAGCTACACGAGAATCATCTATCCCTAATATAGCAATGATATATTAGAAAGAAGGAAGCTAATAAACACCACCAGCTCTTGCTCTGCTTTTCACAAACCAAAATGGGAATTGTCTGTGACTTTATAATGCCCCTACACCTGAAGGAGTGAGCATATTAAGTGACAGGGATTCAAATTATCAACCTATAAATTGCAAGTCAAGTACTTTAACTACCAGGCCATGCCACGCCTACTAGACAAAAAAGATTAACTTTTTAGTTTTACTAGAGAATATTGTTAATTGTATATTACATTTAAAAAACAACAACAATTAAAAACATACTCTTTCCACTGTTGTTTATTTTCACTTTGCTTGATTGTGACCCCTTCTCTAAAAAAGAAAATAAACGTGGCCCAACATGTAGAAAATAATGAATAACTGTAGCTTAAAGAGAAGCAATACTCTATGTAAACTACAACTGTTTAGTAATTAAATACCATAAGATATATCGGAAGCCAATTGTACATGTACTACTTATTTGAAAAGTTGTCTCACTGTTTCAGCGGAAAGTTATATAACAGTTGATCTAATCTACGTGTACTTGAACTTGAAGTTTAATGTTCTAAGTTAATCTATTCTACACGTAGTTAGTTGAACCTTTTGTTTTGAAGCTTATAGTTAGTTAACAAAGGAAATTACAAAAATGGTTTCAACTGCTTATTTTATAATGGTTGAGTCAAAGATCACGAAAACCATTCAGAATAAAGTGTATTATACAATTCTCATTTCGATGGATTTTGGAAAGGTAACTCTCAATAGCAAAGCCAAAAGTTTGTCTTTTTCTTAAACTCAAGCAAGCGTAATCTCAGAATGACTTTCATACTTGAATGATGTTTTCAGCTTTCCTACAGGCCTGTAGAATTACTAAATTTAACTCAATCACACGAACATTGATGTTTTACAATAGGAGCTGGAACACAATAATATTAAAGAAACAGTTGCCAAGTACTATTGCACATACTCAGTATGTTTACATCTTATCTACAGAACCAATAAAATGTGACATCAATTTTCTATCATGGCTGTGCGTAAAAATATGAGATAGGTTTTGGAAACAAAATAGTGGTTTACAATAGCTGTGTATAGTAAAACTTTAATCATTATTTGGAAGCACGTGGTATTACGTTGTTGACCAGAAGTCATCCATTCAAACTCTGCATAGATAAGTTGTTAGTTAAATTTCATACGCATGAAACGCGAAAGAATAATGTAATAATGCAAAAAATGATAGCGTGGTTCCATTTTGTTTCAAACGGTTTTACTGCAGAGCAGATCCGAAACGTTGTACGTAACAGCACTTTAAATACTCTTTGTAGTCAATTATCTTCTTACATTTTCTTAATTGATTAGTTACTACTAGTAACATCACTCAAAACATTGTCGATAAAAGTTAATTAAAGCATCTCAAACTACATCCCATCTAGAAAGGAAGGCTAAAACCAATTAATGCTAACGTTCATGTCGTTAAAGTTCCACTGACTTATCAAAGTTAGTTTTGATTTGGAGCCATGCCAAAACAGGTTATCTGAAGGACGAAAGACAATAGGGATCTCTCTTTTTTATCTAAAAAACTTAAGAAGAAAGATACGGTGTCTCAATTTTAATTGTTATTTAAATTTTTGTCTTGAAAAAAAGAGTTAATTTTCTCAAAATTATTTATGGCATAAGCTTCCTCAGTATGTATAATTACAGTTATGAAGTGTGGCTATTGTTTTCCTATTTTTTAACAAAGTTTTGATGAGAAAAAGTAATTTCGTAATGTTTTTGTTTTTTTTGTTGTTTTCGATAATAAACCTGAAGTATAACGTATACCAATAATCGCTAATTTTGTGATAATAATAGACACTTAAAAATATTTAACATTTTGTAATTCCAGCTCCAGCTGACAATTGGTATACCGATATTGTGATGTGATTGTTTATCGCAGAAAACTGAGTCAACAAGCAGAAATGATAGATTTTATTGCACAGTTTCTTGGCAGAAATCAAGTGAACTTGCATCATAACAAGTTGTGATAGAACACGTGAAGTTTTTTCTTCTATTTAATTGTTATTACAAGTTACCATGTCTTATTCCCCTACCTCACCCAAAGGCCAAACATGAAATATATTGCGTTTTAAAATCAAGTTTTAACAGCACACTGAAAATGCATTAATTAAAATTAATTTGGTTTGTTTTGAATCTCGCGCAAAGCTACATGAAGGCTATCTGTGCTAGCCGTCTCTAATTTAACAGCGTAAGACTAGAGGGAAGGCAGCTAGTCTTCACCACCCACCACTAACTCTTGGGCTACTCTTTTATAAACGAATAGGGGGATTAACAGTCACGCCACATTATAACGACCCACGGCTGAAAGCATATTTAGCGTGACGGGGATTCGAACTCGCGGCCCTAGGATTACGAATCGAGTACTTTAACCCAGCTGGCCATGCCGGACTAGAAGAAGCATCTATGATGGTATGTTAACAACACTATTTCCACAGTATTTATTACCATGAAGGCATTTTGCTTAATATGAGAGCTTATCATGCTGATTGAGATATGAGGAACGTCGTATTGATGGCCAGTAATAGGTGTAGCGGGCATGGCGTGATTGAAATACATTTCTAAGATATTTTTGTCTTTAGGGCAAATTAACAACAGCCAATGATAAAACAAATGCGTAAAGTTAAGGCTTTTTGCCTTTGTTTACTACATTTTAGTCAGTCAGTCTTTGCATAATGATATCTTAAATTATCCCACACAACAAAAGTAGACGGCTTTGGGACTTATATCTTTCTTTTGTAGGGTAAAAGGTAAAATAAAAACGGCATTGTAAATAATAGGAAGATATAAACATAAAGACATTAACTGCGTATGTAGACGTTACAAGGAACGAATAACAATGTTATGATTCACCAAATGCATGAAACTGGACATAATATTATCACAAAATAGGTCTAATTGGCTTATTTTTACTCTTATTATTTGAGTTTTTGTCATTGTGAATCAATCTATACAGAGAGAAACTTATTGTTCTACATATTTTAAGATTACAGTTTTTAAACTCCAATACATTTTTCTCAACATGGCACCGTGCTAAGTAAATTCCCCTGAAACACATATATTACAGTTTGTGTCCTTCATTTTGTCTTGAACACAATTCTCTATTTAAATCTACTGCTTTCTGGAAATTTTATCGAATCAAGCGGATAGGGGAAAGACATACTACATTAACTTAGGAGTGATAGTCTTTCCAGTTACAGTATAGATTTTGATTTTATTGTTTTGTAATTATTGTGATTAACATTTATTAAAATATACAAGTATACACAAGTTGGTTTTGATTAATAAAGATATCTCGAAAAACATTTTACTGAATTACTGCGTCATAATATTGTTATGCGATGTTTTAAAATTAATCTATCTGTTCATCTTTTCGTACGAGGTCCGGCATGGCCAAGCGTGTTAAGGGCGTTCGACTCGTAATCCAAGGGTCGCGGGTTCGAATCCCAGTCGTATTAAACATGCTCGCCCTTTCAGCCGTGGGGGCGTTATAATGTGACGGTCAATACCACTATTCGTTGGTAAAAGAGTAGCCCAAGAGTTGGTGGTGGGTGGTGATGACTAGCTGCCTTCCCTCTAGTCTTACACTGCTAAATTAGGGAGGGCTAACGCAGATAGCCTTTGAGTAGCTTTGCGCGAAATTCAAAACAAAAGAACAAAATCTTTTCGTTCGTCATTCGATGGGACAGCGGGAAGTCTACGGATTTAAAACTTTAAAATCTTCGGGTTTGATTCCCCTCCGTGTACACGGCTAATAGCCCCATGTGGCTTTGTTAAAAAAATACACAATTATTTGTTGCACATGAAGTACAAAATATAAGTGGATCATTTTTACGTTTCCTCAATTCATTATTAATTATCTCATAAATAGAACGAAATACATATACCTGATTTTGAAGTACCATTCAAATATTGTTTTATTTTACGTATCGATGTCCGTTGGTTTTAATACGACCTATCACATTACTTAACAAAGATCACTTCCACCTGATCTTTATATTTCAAAGGAACCTAAAATCCATAACCTGCGCAATATGAAATAAACTTTTGAGATTTTTTTTTTGTTCAAATGAAACAAAACTGAGCTAATCAGCCAGGTCAGCCACCCTTCTGAAATAAGCAGAGCCATTTTTAATTTTGAACTGTTGACTAGAGTTAAGGTAACAAACAAGTCGGAAGCGACTGCCTCATGAAGTGGCCACTCTTGGCTGGCCAAATAGCGTCATTAGCACCCATTTTTATAACGTATAGACAGCTAATAGCTTGAAGGATGTTTGGTATCAAACGTATAGAGCCCTAGTTCCTCGGATTTCCATTTTGATATGCTAAAAACATGCGGACTGACAGAGAGAGACGTTAATATGATGAAAATGAATTCAAGTTTTACGAAACCTAAAATTTCAAAAACTACACAGTATTAATCATGTTTTTAATTATGTCTACGGTATATATGAAAAAAACTGCGTTATGTATTAAGTTTTTTTTATATTTATTATTAAGCACAAAGCTACACAAAGGGCTATATGCCTTATTCTCAATACGGGCATCGAAACCTGGTTTCCATCGGAATATGTCCAAAGACATATCGCTGTGTCACTGGGGGAAAATGATTGAGAAAATACTACGTGTTTGTGTTAAGTGCGTCTTATAAAACTAAATTAAACATCATGACAAGTAGATATAACTTCATACACACAATAATAAGTATTTCTTTATATTTTTGACTAAAGGCACAAATACTTATGATGAAAAATATTTTTTCTTACTCTTTGTTGATCGAAACAGCGTATAAAACAGAAATAGTGTAATAATAGTTTAAACAAACCTCATGCTAGAAAAGTTAAGATAAACTTTTTAATTGGATTAACGAACAGCCACTAAACAACATTCAGATATGTAAGTATTTTAATGTAAAGCGGTAACATCAAACATGATGTTGTTCTCCCAGTGGCGTATCCGTATGTCTGAAAAGTTACAATGCTAGAAACATGGTCTCGATATCCGTGTTGGACAGAGCACAGCTAGTTCATTGTGTAGCTATGTGCTTAATTACAAACAAATAAAATCATGATACTGTATAGAGGTCGTAGTACATGTTTTTCAGATAGTCCCAGAAAATGTAATTTTCTTTAAGTATTGATTTTTCTAAGTCACACTTCAGACGCTAGAGGGCAGTTACACCAATAATCCTATGTGATGAAAACATTGAAGAAATCGTAAAAAGTAGTTGTTTTTTGGAGCGATTTATGTATAATAACGAAAGCAACAATTTTCCATTCTTATATATCTTTCTCATACAACATTGCAATATGCCTTTGTTTAAGTTTGATCTATTGCTCACGTGGCACTATTATACTATAAAACTAATAAGGTTTGGTTTATTTTGAATTTCGCACAAAGCTACTTGAGGGCTATCTGCCCCTAATTTAGCAATGTAAGACTAGAGGGAAAGCATCTAGTTATCATTACCCACTGCCAACTCTGGGGCTATTCTTTTACCAACGGATAGCCGATTTGACCGTAACATTATAACGCCCTCACGGATGAAAGGGCGAGCATGTTTGGTGTGACGAGGATTCGAACCTGCGGCCTTCGGAATACGAAACTAATAAGGAAGTAAGTGCATTATCTCGGTTTAATGTAATTTTAAGGTGAATTCCAAGGTGCGTATAAATCAAATAAAATAATAATTATTGTTTGGACTTGCACTCCATTTATATATGTTTTATTAATAATGACAAACCTTAATAAAAACATAACTATGTATAACCGAAATGAAATCACCAGGGCTAAGGCTACAACTTGGGATATAAGATATACCCTGGTCTGTAGAGTTGAATCTGGAAGTAGCTCCCACCCAGCGGTGGATATATGCTGTCTATTTCTCTTAATCTTCGTTCGCACGTAAGGAATAAAAGAGTAAAATCAGACAAAATAATAGTTATAAAAAAATAAAAGAGCAAAATGCCAGTGGTCAAATCCACAGAACTTCACATTTATACTGTCCTTCACGGCCTGCAGATAGCTGTAGAAAGGTGACTACTCTCAAAATAAAATAATGGAAACCGTAAGAGAAAGAAATAAGGTCCTAACACTGGTGACGAGTAAGAAAACCTAATCTTCTGAAGTTGGAATTTCAGCTCTCTTTGTGGTAGTAAAAGCTCGAATGACTTGGTAATAACCCAACAGACAAATTATATTAGAATAAAATCTCTAGAGAGGTATCTGAACTAGTACATCACTCATCCTATACCCGTAGTCTACTGTGACTTCTAATTTTTCATATTGTCTTCTAATATTTTTAAGAGCTTGTATATTCTTGTTTGTTAATGATGTTAATGCGCATATAAAAATAGTGCGAAGAGTATTTTTTGATTAAATAATCTCATTAAAAATAGATTAAAAAAATTATCAATTATTTTAAGCACAGTTTATTTAATTATCATTTATTGATATTTGTTTAGTATATTTTTATATGTGTTATAAATGTACTTAATTTTCGCTTTAAAATTCACAAACATTAAATTTGTATCAGTATATTTATAATACAAAAGAAGCCTTTATGAAAATATAATGGCCCGGCATGGCCAAGCGTGTTAAGGCGATCGACTCGTAATCCAAGAGTCGCTGGTTCCAATCCCCGTCATATCAAACATTCTTACCATTTCAGCCGCGTTGGACGTTATAATGTGATGGTCAATCCCACTATTCGTTGATAAAAGAGTAGTCAAAGTGTTGGCGGTGGGTAGTGATGACTAGCTGCCTTTCCTCTAGTCTTACACTGCTAAATTAGGGACGGCTAGCGCAGATAACCCTCGAGTAGCTTTGTGTGAAATAAAAAAAAATGAAAATATAATGCTGGATAACTAAAATAAAGCCATCAGTGTACAGGTCGTAATTACTGCGGAAGTAGGACCATAGCTTTCAAGAAACACTCTTTATCAGTTTTAACCTTTGTTCGAAAACTTCACATGTAAATAATAAAAGAACAAGAAATAATAATGATATTTATTTTTTAGCATAAAACATTGTTGTGAGTATTTAATTAATAACCACATTGTCACACAAACTGTCTTATATTCAGACCTTTCTTTCAAATATTAATCTGTCAGCATAAATATCTTGTTTGTTTGTTTTTGAATTTCGCGCAAAGCTATACGAGGGCTATATGCGCTATCCGTCCCTAATTTAGCAGTGTAAGACTAGAGGGAAGGCAACTAGTCATCATCACCCACCGCCAACACTTAAGCTACTCTTTCACCAACGAATAGTGGTATTGACCGTCACATTATAACGCCCCCACAGCTGAAAGGGCGAGCATGTTTAATACGACCGGGATTCGAACCTGCGATCCTCGAATTACGAGTCGAACGTCTTAACACGCTTGGCCATGCCGGGCCGCGGGAGGTCTGAACACTCACAATGCTGGAAGCTGGGTTCAACATAGTTTTGATATACATATTTGAAACTATTACGAAACGTTGCGTTCAATGGGAGATGTAAGCATACCAAATCTAATGAAAACATTGATAGAACCACTAATCATCGTAGGATAAATTTTCCAAAATAAACTATTTCGAATAAAAGCAGTTGCGATATTTTCTTATGCGATGGTTTTTTTAGGAAAAGAAATAGTGCGTGCGCATTACTTGTTCTTAGTAGTGCTATTCATGAAAAGGAGATTTTACAGTTTCATATGATTATTATAATTTTCAAAAAAAAATTCACAATTTTGAGTAGGATATAAATAAACAGTGATGTATTGATAGTTTAAGAATAAACAATATCTAGTGCCACTTTTCTCTTGTCTAACATTTACGTTTTGTCTTTGGGATTCAGTAAATCATTAGTTGTTTGTGTTTTTGCATTACAGTATGTGATCACCTTTGTTACTAGATCTTGCATGTGAAGTCGTGGGTTACATTGTCCCATGCGCAAGATTCTTAGATTGTGTAGTACGTCATTCAATATGCGAGGACCAGCAGACTTAGTCGTAGGTTATGTAGCCCTATAAACGATATTCTGCAGATGTAGTCGTGGACTGTATAGTTCCATGCTAGCTCAAATCAAGGTGGAAAACAGTCTTGAGAGTTAGAACTACTGGTGAACAAACATACGAAATACTAAAGAACATTTCACAACGTTTGGCTGGCTACGGTGTAGTGGTTACCATGGTAGGCTGTATATCGGAAGGTTCAAAATTCATACTTCGATATTTTGCTGAATATGCTCCGTACTACCATAGGTTCTCTATCTTGCTTTTATTTGAATAACGAAATTGACTGTTTCTTACAAAGCACGATAGAAATGCGACAATTTAGCTACAATTACCAAAGCCAAATCTTTAGTAAGAAAATTTAGTCTTTTAGGTTCATTATAATATTAAATGAGTGTAAAAAGGTTGTTTAAATTCTAAAAAAAAGTGAGCGAAAATGATTTATATAAGTTCTATATTAATCTTACTCGTGTGAATCAAACGCAAACTAATAGTTTACATGTTGGTTCCTGAATTATGCGGTCCAAGGCTCGAGCCGTAATATGTCACTGCATACTTTTCGCATTTTTAGTTTTGACAATACTATATTAGTGTTAAGTGAAGATAAGAAGGCGGTAGGTGCTGCTGACTCATGGTTAGCAGTTCTAAGTTAAGGTTTCTGACTAATTTACTGGTATACATTTATTTTAATATCTACTTTTGTTTCATTTTAAAGGACGTAACGTATATTGTTAAATGTGTATTGCGCAAGTCCCCCTTGCGTTTTTAAGATTGTAGAAGATTCTCGAGTGTAAGAATCAACAATATGTGTTTTGCGAGAATACTAAACGTATCTTCGAATGCTGTTGAGAATTTCGAGGATTTCGCCTTAAAGTATATAATCCGACGCGCCAAGAGATAAGTATAGAATATTGTTTGGTCGCTGCAATCAGTAAACTATAATTGTGATTAAGGCTTAGTAATAGGTAACTACACAACTTGACCAGGAATGTTTATAGATTTCGAACAACACAAACCGTTTAAATTCAGTATATTAATTTCTAACATTAGCATTTCCACGAGGACGTTAGATATTGTCGTCAGTGAAAACTTACATGCACTTCAAGCTAGCTAGCCGTCAAGAGAAGTATACAGGTGTATCAACAAAGAACTAATTTCCTCTCCGGGAATATCGATAAAAGATTCAGTTCCAAACCAAAAAAAAAGACTTAGTATTGTTTGTAAATTTATAAAACACTTGTATATACATCATTATTTGTAATAACTAGTGGTAATAACCATTACTATAAATTGTATTGATCTTTGTATATTAAAATATATCTGTGTTAAGAAAAAAATTGTGTTTATCAATTTTGTTAACAAATACTGTAAATTCAGTAAATATCGACATTTAATTGGCTTTTAAATTAAAATTTCCGATTATTTGGAATTATAATACCTAACAGGATGTCTATATCTAGATCTTAGGAGTATAATCTGACTAATGCGCCATATAAGTGTCGTACACGTTGAAAATATTATATGCTGAAATTTAAATGTATTTATAAAGAAAGCTATAAAGTAATCGTATATGAATATTGTGCAAATTATGCAAGTGAAACAAGCCGATTGATGTATTTTATGGATTGAAATTGCCTGGGAATGTTTCTTTTGGAATTCATCATAAAAGTAAAGATGTGTAGCTCACTTTAAGGTTTTTAAAAATGGAACAGTTTGGTCGTGCATTCACTATACATAAAGTATTATAACTAAGAGGAAGCTTGAACTTTTAAGCAAACCCTCACAAAAATTGATCTTCACGTACTTGTAATTTTGTCAATTTATTTTGGACGGATATGACATTCTGACAAAGTACGTCAGATTCATATAAAAACAGCACTGCATTGTCGAATAGTGTTAGTAGGCATTTGGATATTATGCTTGAAATTACACTTTTAATATTAAAAAGTGTAATATGTAAAACTTCCTCACATATATCAAAAAGTACCAATAGGGTAGTAATAATGATGTGATGGTCTCACGCGTTAAAGAAAAGCTGTAAATTAGTAAATGATTATGGGATATAATATTCAAAGTCATACTTAGATTGAGAATCACCGGTCTTTATCCGCGTAATATACAAGAGTTTTTGTTTGAAAGACTCTTTTTTTTTTATTTTGTGTCAGATCACCAGGCTAAGCTGTCAAGCCAAAATTAATGAAGCGTCTTACGACTGGATTCTACTACTCAGTATGACTGATTAATGGTACCAACTTGTGTTGGCACAACTTCAATAAAACAAACAACAAACAAATGAAAGGTTTGAGAAATTTGTGTTTAGTAAAAAAAAATAGATTTAAACTTTTAATATCGGCTGTGTTTGTCTGTTGTTTGCTCACGAGAAGCGGTTGACAACATATTAAAGTTAACTTTTCATACAAATAAAAGAAAATATATCTGTGTCAAATGTTTTCAAGCCTTTCGCATGAAATATCATACTTGAAATTAATTCTTAACTTTCGTTTTTTTTTATTCATTAGCTTGAGACTGCACAATAATTAACATATGAATTATAATCACTATAATCATATGTCTATACCGTATTTATGACGTGCTCGTACTTTGTATCTGATAATTACATGTTGTGAATATATAATAAATTATTTTTGCTTAAGGTTTAACATTACATTACGTAATTTAAACTCCTAGTTTTAATTGGATAGCATTGTATTTCTTTGCCATACATTGGTTTGGTTTGATTTTAATTTCGCACAAAACTGCACCAGGGCTAGCTGAGCTAGCCGTCCCTATTTTAGCAGTGTGAGACTAGACGGGAGGCAACTAAACAACAGTTAAAGATCTAATTTCCTCATATATTCCTCATAACGTTTTAATGCTTCTACAAATGGATTTAAAGCTTGATGTTTGTTTGTTTTTTAATTTCCCGCAAAGCTACACGAAGGTTTTCAGCGCTAGCCGTCCTTAATTTAGCAGTGTAAGACTAGAGGGAAGGCAGCTAGTCATCACCACCCATTCCCAACTCTTGGGCTACTGTTTTACTAACGAATTGTGGGATTGACAGCACGTTATAACGTCCTCACGGCTTTAGAACGAGCATGTTTGGAGTGACAAGGATTCGAACCTGCGATCCTCAGATTGCGAGTCGAGGGCCCTAACCATCTGGCCATACCGGGCCAAGTCGAATGCTATTTTCAGAAATAAAGCTGGCATTAAGCGTATCTCAAAAATATTCTTAATGTGGGTTCCACTAATTGAACTACATCGTAAATCTTAAGGTTAGCTATAATGAACAGTGTTTGAGGGAGAAATATAGTTAGATTTCTTGGAAGGTACTAGAGGTGTCCTCACTAAATATATTTGATTTAAATTTTGCTTGCAATGATTTTTGTAAGATTTGTGTGCTTGGGACCGTAAGGCCATTCTGACCAATATTTACGTGGAAAGTATACCTGACAACTTTTTCCTCTTTAAAATATGATCAAGTAACGTTTTATATGTTGTGAACATACGTAGAGTAAAATGCACATAAACAAACGAACTAAAGAGTCAGATATAGATATTATATGAAAAAAATATTTTTAGAACTATTACTTCATATGATACATAATATATATATAATATATTGTCAATTACTTTCAAGCAGCACGCCCCATACTAATAATGGACCGGTTTTGTTTTCTTGTCGAATTTTAAGCAGAGCTACGGTGGAGCTTTTTGCTTTAGACGGCCTTAATTTAGAAACTATATACTGAGGGGAAGAGAACCGGCCAATATCTCCCAACACTAACACTTGATCGACCTTAATCATATAGTGGGATTGATAAACACATTATATCGTCCTCACAACAGAAAGGGCCAATTAGAAGAGCGGCTGATGCATTAAAAGAATTAGGACCAATAAGTGATGAGAAAATATCACACGTACCTATTAAAATAAATCGTTATTTGGTGCAACATCGAAAGTATGAGTGAATGAAACGCTTTTGTATAATTCTTCACACTCATATTCGCTGTCTGTAATATATTGAAAATGGAAGACCCCTAGTTATGACAACTCGATTTATCGGACCATTTTCTCAAAATTAACCATTCTTGTAAACTTCGAAAAACATTTTGAAAGCACGTCGTTTACGTTAGATACATCCAATACTGCTTTAACGGAAATTCACAACTGCAAACAAAACATCCATTTCAATTTGGCAAGTTTCTTCGAGAATCTAAAGAGAGACTACAGCCTATACGCCACTTATAGTTACAAAACTGTGGTGAAACTAGTCTGAAACACAACAGGGAAATTGACGAATCTCATTGGTAAAACAACACCAACCGTCCTCTCAAAACGCACTACATCAATACATTTGAAAATAATGTATTTGCAAAAATAAAAGTAGCATATCTCAAAACTGCTAAATAATTAGCAAGAAAGACAAATGTCCCTTAAAGAACTAATACTTGTGGACCTATAGCATGTGTTTATTTCGTAGAATAAATTTAGCATTTTAGTTATTATAAGTTTATTTGTTCGTTTTATAGTAAAGTAGCCGGTGCGTAGAATCGAGCCCCAGATTTTAGCGTTGTAACTCATTAGACTCATTGCAGCCCAACAAGGGAGCAGTTAATATTAAAAATGTTAAAATATTTTAGTTCCATTTAATATCGATTAAAGATGAAGAATTGCACTTGCCTTAGTAAAATATAGATTAAAAATGATACAGGGCCACTGCTATGAAGACAGTTTGTGTTTGTGAAGAATAAGAGAATTAAAGTATTTGGATAAATAAACATTGTTTCTCATTGCAGTTAAAATTGATTCATTTAACGACAACGCGTTTCAGATTTTACGGCATGCAACGGGATATAAGGCAAAAAATAAAGTAAATGAGGTAAAATTAATGTAATGTAATTAATGATAGTAGAAAATACAGTAGTGAGATATGGTATAGCATTAAGATACAAACTATAATTTACTACGAACAGAGTTTTCAAATTGTGTTCTTGCTGCTTTACTGTTGAACTGATCTATTTTCTATACTATATAGCCAGTGGTTAGAGTATAAACTAAATTAGACAAACGTTAAATCTAATTAAAGCCTAATTTTCTCTGTTTCTACGTGACTTTAGTCGGCTTTATCTTCCACAGCTTTTTATAACAGGATGTTCAAATGGGATGAAGGAAGATTACCGTGGCCGTAGGATATAGTGCACTCGGCAATCCTACACGAGTCGACACGCCTACGTAGGTTTCTGTTATTTTATGCTGATTAAGAATCTGAATTCCTGCTGGGCAAAGAATTCTCGTCCCGAATCTATAGAACATATAAGTAAAGCGTCGTAGCTGTAGTGAACTCAAAATAAAGTATTTAACAATTAAATAAAATCTTTTCTATCCGAAACGTTCATTCAAACAAAGGCACCACACAGTGATTTCTTCGAATGTATTATTTTCCATACTATTTTCGAAATAAAAGTTATAGGAAACTAAAGAAAGAATGCAAAGCGCTTAAGCATGTTTCTTTCTTTTTCTCGTAAAAGTTACAATGTTTTAGATTAAAGAACTAAAACATTTCCATAGGCACATACACAGATTATATATCTATATTTTCGTAACTTATTTAGCAAAATGTTCTAAGTTAAAAAGTGACATAAAAATAAACTGGTTTTCCATTAAAGAAAATAATCAGGGGTTCGATTCCCCTTGGTGGACTCAACAAATAGGCCAATGTGGTTTGGGTATAAGAAAACACACCACACACATTAAAAAATCAAAAACAAATATGAAATATTAAACATGGCACCTGGATTCTTTAGAATGTGTGACATTTCAAACACTAAAACGCCAGATATTTTAGGACATATAATAAAATGTTTGAAAAAGATTGTTTTCGAACGTTAACCAATAACGACGATTTACTTAAATATAAAAGAGAAAATAGTTTGTATTTGTAATTTTTACCTAGAGCACTATTTAAGCTATGTTCAAGCTAAAAAATTTAACTCGAAAATAATATTAAACGTTTCAGTTATAGAGACACTAAGAGGTTAAATTAAAATCTTGGTGATTTTAATATTAAACATGAAACACTATTCGTGGCAATAAATGAAAACATTGAAATAATTATATAACAATATATTAATTTCCAAATATAATTTCAGGACTTTTAATGGCACAAGTACTGCACCGTGATTAAACTCAATTCGAAAATAAGTTATGAGGACCAGAATACGTTGAGGACAGAATATTTGCAGTGATGGCAAAACGCTGTTCACAAAAATCTGTATTAAATATATTACGTTACGTATTATTCATTAACCATCAAGCTATTTGCTGTTAAACATATAGCTGCATCTGTGATAAATTAGCTTCAAATTAATTATTAAAAGTTTTAAAGAATAATTGCCGTATTGCACATCTTATATAATTAATGCCAGATTATCCATTTATGACATAATATTTCAAACGAAGTCTTGAAAGAATACTGCACGTACTTTCACTGTTTCCGTATAGTGTATATCAAAGTTACTATCACTATCTGGATCCAAACTATTACGATGAAGTGAACAACCATCATTTATAGTTGGCAATAAAAGAATAACTGTGTAATTATCTTCGCATTCTTCTATTTTTTACAACCAATATAATGACATTTTTAATAGCTTTAGTCAAGAAATCTGAAAAAAAAATCTAAATTTCCTATAAAGAATGAAAAGCTATATTACACTAACTAGAGAAAACATGATAATTCAGTGCCCCAAATTGTAATTTTGAAATTCGTATCGAATTTACAAAATGTCTCATTAAATCAGTAAATTTAGATTTTATTCGTTTATTAGAAATAAAGTCTGTCTACATCATAGAAAGTAGTAACGTTCAGAAAAAGAAAAGAAAGGAAAAATAGACATGGAAGTGTTCTTTGAAGGCCCATCTTACCTAAGTAATCTCACATACGGCTAAAGTTTGTCAGCACCTCGAACATTTTATTTTGTATCAGAGATAAACTAGTCTTCACTAAACTATTTTGAAGGATATTTTTTTCCGGTACCTTGAATACTTCCTTTTGTATCAGACTAAGTCTAGGCCTTTGGAATAAACTATTTTGACGGATATTTTTTTCCGGTACCTTGAATACTTCCTTTTGTATCAGACTAAGTCTAGGCCTTTGGAATAAACTATTTTGAAAGAGAACACTTTTCGTCAGGTTTTTAGTATAAAGTTGGAATAAACTATTTTGAAAGAGAAGATTTTTTCCGGCACCCGAACATTTCCTTTTGTATCAGACTAAGTCTAGGCCTTTGGAATAAACTATTTTGACGGATATTTTTTTCCGGTACCTTGAATACTTCCTTTTGCATCAGACTAAGTCTAGGCCTTTGGAATAAACTATTTTGAAAGAGAACACTTTTCTTCAGGTTTTTAGTATAAAGTTGGAAATGTACCTGAGCCTCGATAGTATTTACATATCGGCTTCACGGTGATGGCGTAACAATGTACGTGAGTGTGAATAATTCGTTATGTAGGTTTAATGGATAGTGAAGATTAACCAAAGCACCCGAGTTACATGCGGCAATAAACGTTGTTTTCATTTAGCATCGGATTAACACACTAAATATTCTTTTCCTTCTGAATTTGTTTGTTTTAGTATTATTTTCCGATTTCATTTAATTACTGTAATCGAATTTCATTCATCAGTTTCTGAATAGGAAATCTGACGTAAAGACATCAGATAGATGGACAACTCTGATATACTGATATAGATTACCCGTGAAAATTCACGTCAAAAAACAACAACAACTAACAAATACAGCAAAACTTTTGAAAGATCATATAGATGTCGTCCTCTATTAAGGAAAAGTCACGTAGCCGTTCCCGATGACCCCTTACGTATATTCTTTAGAAGTCAAGAGACTACATATAAAATTGAAAGTCGTTTTGATAACAAATTAATAGAATATTTGAAAATTCAAGTAAAGAGACATTTAGGCGAATATGTGATTTCCTAACAAATAAATTTTAACTGTTTCAAAAAGAGAGAGGATTTATAACATGTAGTTCAATTTTTTCCAGGGGTGCTTCCAAGCACCGTCTATGTTAATATATCACATCATCAATATTAAACTGTCGAGTATCTAAAGGTTTATTTTGAACTATTCCTTACATATACACGGTTACTTTCGTGTAAGTTCACGTTTCAAACTTCTATGTAGAAGTTCATTTTTAAAAATCTCAAAATTATCATTTGGTTTACTTTGAAAGACCTTTTAAATGTTATTAATTTAAATAAATCTGTTCAGTTAAATCTGAAAGCCCATTTAAATTCCCAATTTTTGGGCCTATTCACAATAATATTTCTTATTTACATTCTTTGAGACATTCAAAATGTACTGTTATAAAATTATTAATATTATTCCATATGAATCTTAATGGTCATGTCGTCAAACAGCGCCTGTAAGTTATATGCGATCGCCCTGTTGAAACGATTACTGAGTAATTTTCATCTTTATACACTAGATGGTTTATGGAAAGCATGCAGTAAGGATTAGTGTGTTTTACGACGGAGACTTTTGCAAAGGAAACTACATTGTAGGTCTATTTTGAATGCCCTCAATTGTCAGATAGAGCATGATTGGACATAGCAATATGAAATGTAACGACATAGTGAGGGTTCAAATTCGTTTTAATGTCACGAACCCTGTTGTCCTCTTGCAGCTTTGCGTAAATAGCTGAAAAACAAACAAAATTTACATGAAATAAAAAATAGAGGTTGATTCATGTACTTGGCTCAGTGCAAACAGGTCATTCTGTAACGCTGGTTTAATATCAAACTAAAGAGTCCAATGAAATAAGGTTTGTAAATTATTATGATACAAGAACATGGGCTTATATTTATTTCAAAAACAAGAAGAATTTATTTAGACATAATAGAATACATTCGACTTTATTTTCAATGTATTTTAACACTTTTAAAGTATTGCTGCCTCTATAAGATGTGAGGCTCATTTTGCATAAAATAACTAGAAGTTGTAGATATAAGTTGCACAAAGATAAAATGGAAATCAGTGCCGTCTAAAAATTACACTTTTTAAAAATAAAAAGATAAAACAATATTAAGTGTTAAAGCTTTTAACAACAAATTTTCAATCAAATATAAAGAAATGACGAGGTAGCAAACAAATAACTGACATTATAAAAAGAAAAAAATGTATTGTCTAGTTTAGAATACAACGATTTTGCCTGGACTAACCTGAATCGTAGAAAACATAGGGGCCTGGCATGGCCAGGTGGTTAAGGCACTCGACTCGTAATCCGAAGATTGCGTCACACTAAACATGCTCGCCCTTTCAGCCGCGGGGGCGTGATAACGTGGCTGTCAATCCAACTATTCATTGGTGAAGAGAATCCCAAAAGTTGGCAGTGGGTGGTGATGACTAACTGCTTCTCCTCTAGTCTTACACTGCTATATTAGGGACGGCTAGTGCAGATAGCCCTCGTGTAGCTTTGCGCGAAATTCAAAACATAGCTATTCCAACTGCTTAACGTGAAAAATTGTCATTATACCAGCTTTATTAGAATACCAATACAAACTACATAAATTATATAAAACCTGATTATTTAAGTGTCAATGGTATATAATTCAAATTAAACTCCAAAAGTAGTGCATATATCATTGCATGCGGTTATTGACTCTGAATATGTTTTAAACTACATTAATATAACTAGAGAACAAAGTTCTGTAATATTATATACTGAAAAAAATGAGCAGTTGAATTTCGATTTGATAAACAAGTGATGAAAAAGCACAGTATGAAAACAAACACTTTTTGGTAAACTTTATTTTATTTTGTTCTGCAACTCGGGATGTAATCTAATAAAGGATTACCTTATTTTACTTTGGCGTGTGACCAAAGAGTACTCTGATTGGCTACAATATCTTGTTTTTGTTTTCTAACTCTGCCACAGGCAAGAACATACATATCGAAGTTACGTTTGTTATTGTAAACATTCCCTTTGTTTTTAAAGTTTTCTGCTTACTTTCATGCATGATCTTTATATACACTATAAACAAAATAAATATTGGCATCCTGCTTCGGTCGAGTGTGAAACAATCAAATTTATACAAATAAACAGAGCCACATATTTCAATATGGAGATAAAACAGGAAAACTTCCAATATAAACAAAACAAATTATGGGGAAAATTATAGGCGAATTCGTTTCCTTCTGTGTGAGTGCTCACCACTTTTAAGAACATATTTGCAATACATATGTATACTCTTTAGATAATAAGGTCATAAACAAAACAACTTACAGAATGCTAAAAGTTAAATCTGATAGATGGTATATTTTTAAGGTTATCTATGTTTTCTTTGACCACATACCACTCTTTTTAATAAGGCACATTTTAATACTTCTGTCATATAATTTGTACCATAACTTTAAGTATAAATTTTGTAAATTCCAATCTTACGAGTAGTTTCGTTATGATTCTTAAAAATATGCCATGAAAGGCCCACTCTTATATGTAGAATTATTATTATTCCTAAAAAGATTCTGTTATAAGGCCAAATCTTATATATAGAACTATTATTATTCTTAAAAAGATACCATTATAAGGTCCAATCTTATATATATACAGAATTATTATTCTTAAAAAGATGTCATTTTAAAGCCCAATTTTTGGCATAAAGTCACCCTGATTCTTAGGAAAATGTCACTCTAAGTTTCAGTCTTATACATATAACTACCACGATTTTAAAAATACATCAGTCCGAGTTATAATCTTTCATATATAACAGAAATTATAATAAACACTAAGCAATCATTGCTTTTTGAACTCGTTTCTTTATGGAATATTTGTAGTTATTTTGGAACCATTTAGCAATGTGATAAAACTGTGTGGCTATAAAACTGAAGTAGAAACAATGATGTGTGATAAAATACACTATAGAAAGATAAATCTTTCAAATGATGTTCTTAGAAATGACCATTTGGTGATCATAGTGAGATTTTTAATGAATCTGCATTTACAATATATATATATACACGTTTTGAACTACGAATTATCAGTATTTTTACCAAAGGTATGGTTAACATAAATTAATTTTAGTAAAGCGCTATTGTAAATATCGTTTTCACTATCATACCCCTTCTAATAGCTCAGTAGGAAGTCAAATAGCTTATAAAGCTAAAAATTAGTTTCGATACCCTTGGTCAGCACAGGACATATAACCGATTGTGTAGCTTTTAGCTTAGCAATAAACGAACTTTTTCATACAAAGATGAATGAATAGAATAGTGCTGTGAATACCACATTTGGACATTTTTGTAAATTCGGTTAAATGATGTGATTTAAATACTGTTACAAATATTCATCAATCCATTCTTTCTCGAATCTCTTTTCGTTGTTGACACGTGTTAAAGTCTCCTCTGATTGGAAGAGATTTTTTCTTGAGAATATATTTATATATATAAGGTTAAATTGCATTGCCTTCAGACTATATGATAATTATTGTTAAATTTATTTTTTATTTTGGCTTTTTTTCTACCATTCGTTTAATCTTCATATACTTGAGTTATATATTTTTTTTATACTTTAACCAATGAAATGATTAAAATTCTGAAGAAAAAATCTATATTAAGAGAATAATAACGCGAGTTGTTCAGACAAAATATCAGAAACTCGGACCAAATATAAAATTATGTACATTTCAAGAAAGCTTCTTTTATTTGTCACTAGAATAGTTTTAATTATTTCTGAGAAATTTTGAACAACAAGAAAATTGTTTGTACCTAAGGGTCTTTCTCCTCTCCAATGAACCAACGGTATGTCTGTTGACTAAACACAGAAAACAGGGTTTCGATACGCGTGGTGGGCAGAGCAAGGAAATTCCATTGTGTAGCTTTGTGCTTGATTCAAATCAATCAATTGAAGGGTTTTGGTAGATACATTTGTTAAAGTATAGTTAGCTAGCATGTACTTATAACATACTTGGCAAAGTAAAATAAGATTTTGAAAATGAGAAAGGGATATTCAAATGTATCTCAAATAGTTAACATTTATTGTTAAATTGATAAATTCATATGTTTTTTTTTTAAATTCAGTGTAACATGTCGGATTTCATTGCGGAAAAAAGTTGAGCTGTACTCTTAACCTGTTGACTGCCAAGTATTTCAGCTGCTACAATACAACTCTAATGCTTCTTCATTTTGTAACTTTCTTCGTAGCGCCATTTTGGATCGAAAGTGAAACAATTTGCAAATAGGTCAAATGCGTGTACGGTGCTGACGTCTAACGTTGAAATTAGGTATTATTAAGAACGAATTAACTCGTTCGTGGTACTATGTTACCGATCGGCTTGGACGAGTTATCTCGTCTACGGCACTGAATAGGTTAAAATCTCAGTACCTACTTAGAGATGTTGCGATACATCTCAAGTAACGTTACGAGAATTTCCAATTACGGTGATATGGATATTATTTTATTAATTTATTTGTTTGTAGTTAAGCAAAGAGATGCACAATGGGTTATCTACGCTTTTGTCCGCCCCAGCTTTTGAAACCCAGTTTCTTGCGTTTTAACTCTGCAGATATACCGCTGTGTCACTGGGGAGCAGCTATATAGTAACGTTGCTTTGGCCAGTCCTCAAACAAAAACTGCTATTTAAGAAAACAACTTTGCTTAGTCCGATAGCCGTCTTATAGTCTGGGCAGGTGGGCAGATCCATCGTTGGATATCTTTCTATTGTTAAATATACTCCTCACTTTTAGCTGTGAATGTGTTATAAAAGTGTGAAAAACAACACTTCTATTCACTTATGAATAGTCGTACAGGTGGCAGAAGATGGTTAAAATATCAAATTAGGGGTCTATGATCTGGTTGTTTACCCTATGTGTCTTATAATATGTTATTTGATTCGAAAATACTAAATAAATAACGCATCGATCACTCTATTGGGTACTGAAATGTAAATGGAAAGGTATCACTTTTTTTTCTTTACTAGCCCGGCATGGCCAAGTGGTTAGGGCACTCGACTCCTAATCTGAGGGTCACGAGTTCAAATCCCAGTCGCACAAAACATGCTTGCTCTTTTAGTCGTGGGGACGTCATAATGTTAGGGTGAATCCCATTATCGTTGGTAAAAGAGTAGCCCAAGAGTTAGCGGTGGGCGATGATGACTAGTTGTCTTTCATCTAGTTTTACACTGCTAAATTAGGGACGGCTAGCGCAGATAACCCTCGTGTAGCTTTGCGCAAAATTCAAAAACAAAGAAACACTTTCTTACTAGAAAGTCTGTAGCGGTTTACTTAAGTGTTGCTGATGAGAAGTTATCTGGGAATCAGCAAGATGGCTAAATAGTCTTGTGCTAAGACTAAATATAATTTTACACGAGAATGGTGACATGTAACGTACATTTCAAAAGATACCAAACTGCAGTATTCTTTTTGTTTGTCAGAAGTTTGTGTATTGATTTGTCATATGTGAGTTGTTTTTTCTCCAAAGCATTGGAGATTATAGTTTTAAAATATAGTACTATTCATATAAGAAAGATTTCATGATTTTATTTATTATTAGTGATGCATTTTGAAATTTTGGATAAATTGTTTTAAAAAGCAAAAATACCCTTTTCGTACAAAACTCTGATGAAACTAGTGCTATACACTTTTTTCTAAAAGTATTTGCTGTTTTAATGAATTTTTACTGAAATACGTCAAAGCATCATAATCTACATAAACAATTCAAAATCTCTCTGTTTGATTGTTTGCTTGCTTGTTTATCAGCTGTATTTGTTTCACGTGTAGGTGTACAAAGTGACATTTTTTCGTTGATATACGCGATTATCGTCTGCTTGTCGAAATGATAATTTTATCGTTAATCCATTTAGAATATAGCATTACAGGCCTATTTAGTTATAGACAAATATCTGTACATCTACTTATACGTGATATATTTAAAGTCACACGCAAAAGAAATGTATGCAAAATTAACATGTGTGTGAAAAATCAAACAGTAGGTCTAGGCTATAAAATAAAATTATACTGTTTACAATAAAATAAACTACGTGAAAACAGTAAGGCTCACATAATAATATTTATTATGTAAAATGATGTTGAAACCAAGTTAGTGAATGTACTTTATTCTTCTTTCTTTTCTCCGGATGGTTCGATATTGGAAGTGGATTTGTTTTCTTTTGATACATTATAAAGTAAAATACTGCATTCTTATAGAATATTTGATATATCAAACTCATAATGTGAATACAGTATCACATATATGAAAAAAAATGTATTCAATTTACTGTCAAATTCAATATAATATTACACATATATTTACTTATGAAATGTTGATATTTGAGGAAGGATGACGTTATATGGGAGGGGGTTACGTTTATCCTGTTCGCCAGAAAAGAAACATATATTTTTGTCTGTTTGTTCAGAACTGAACACAAAACTACACAATGGGCTATCTATACCCTGCCCACCTTGGGTATCTAAACCCAGTTTCTAGTAGTGCGACGACATCTTAAAATTTAGCTGATTTTTATTACTTTTGTCAGTTACAAACATTTATTTTCTTATAATTATTTCTTCGTATTTATCAATAGTCCAGTTACTTACACTAGTTAGTTTGTTTCCTTTTTCATAAGCACAAAGTTACACAATGGGCTAACTGTGCTTTGCTCACCACAGGTATTGAAACCAGGTTTAAAATATTTTAAGTTTTAAAACTTACTACTGAACCACGGGGAGAGCTTGGTTAGTTTAACTGACTTAAATTTAATAAGCTAGCACTATAAGGGTAATCGGATTTTTTAGACTTCTTATTAGACTGAGTAGCACCAGAACCAGAAGATAATTAGCCTTAGTGTTGTTCACTAATAATTTTTGTGCGTGGTTAAAGTCGGTTTAGCTCAATGAGAAAATGCTGTTCCTTAGCCGGCTCTGTTTAAGAGCATTATAATTAATTGTATTGACTCTGGTGGTGCTCACGATAACTCTTCCACATGTGTTACTACAATAACAAAGCTCAGAGATTCCATAAGTTGCCTTTGGAATCGTCTCTAATGAAATTTAAATCACCTCACTTTTTCGTTGCAGTCCATAACAAGAAACCCTTTTATATTGCTCCACTCTACTCAAGAAAACCTTAGTAAATGCAGTCAACTGATCTCAGCTTGAAGTTTGAAAGAGATAACTCTTATGTCCGAGATTTATAAAATGCGGAAACTCGCTGATGGAGGTTTAGTGATAGAAGTGGAATTTTTCTCTTTCAGTCAGGCTTTGCTCCAAGGGTTTCAAATAAGTGAATGAATTGTTACTACCTATTTGCTAAGATTCAATAGCCAATGCCGAAGAATTAATTGCCGATTGTCATCAGAGGCTGGTGCATGGGATTTTTGTCAGAAACGTTGCAATTCTCGTTAAAAGATCCTCCGTGTTTGGCCACTGATCAGTTGAGAAAAACTAGGTCTAACAGGTCACTTTTGAGGGGAAACATCCCTCTGCATCAACAATCAACTACAAATGTTATTCACTGTTATCCTTTCCCATGTATTAATTTCATTGTCGTGGTCTGACTCGATCTTTTTAACGGGATAATTCACACGAAGAATCAAGTTGTAACAATAATTCCCTTATTTGTAGTGGAATATATAATGTATGATTCACAAATACCCAATTCTTATACAAGCCAAGACTGAGCGCTTAAAGGGAGATTGTTTGTTTTTGAATTTCGCACAAAGCTACTCGAGGGCTATCTGTGCTAGCCGTCCCTAATTTAGCAGTGTAAGACTAGAGGGAGGGCAGCTAGTCATCACCACCCACCGCTAACTCTTGGGCTACTCTTTTACCAACGAATAGTGGTATTGACCGTAACATTATAACGCCCCCACGGCTGGAAGGGTGAGCATATTCCATGCTGGTCTTCTTAAAGGCAGAATGAAATTTATCTTTCAGAGCAAATATACTATTACAAAAATAGTGAAACTAGCTGCCTTCCCTCCAGTATTACTTATTTTAATTAAGGAAGAAGTAGTGCAGATAGCTCACGCTTAGTTTTGCACAAAGTTAAAAAATCAAAACTCTGAGAAATAATTATATATTATAAAATTGGTCGATTTTTTATTCGAATCTGAAACGCTGTTTTCGTTACAAATTAGAAAAAAATAACATAAAATTTAGACATTATTCGCTTACAAAAGACACAGAGGGAGAATATTAATATTAAAAAATTGCCAGTTAAGAGGTTTAAACTGACAGATAAGTTCAAATACCATGTCGCTTTTACGTTGCCCTCTATCTAATTATCGTCTTTCCCGGTATTTGTATAAAGCTTACCTTGTGTCACAGTAATAGTAATTCAGCATAACATACTTTTATTAGCGTAATTTTTATTTGGAAAAAGGAAACATGCACGCACACTTATTAGTGTTAAAATCAACAAATCATATATGAAAAATAAAATTTTAAACTGAATAAACGATATAATTAGCGCTCTATTTAGAGTTTGCAACGCCCTCGGAGGTGTTAGTTAGGGGCAATACTGTATTCTAACTCATCTGTCGATTTAAATATCTTAACTTTGGGCAGTTCTCTAATATTCCTTCTCTGTTTTTTTTAAATGCGGATAAGGTCCGATCTTGCATGTTATATTTTCCTTTTCCTATAAGCTTGTACATCTTGATTTTTTTTAAAATCTATTTAAAATGTTTTAGAATTTGTTCTACATTATTCATTAGCATTTTAGACCACTTCTATGGTGATAAGTCTTGCTTCCTGGTATCAAAATTGGCTTGCCTAAAATATGGATCCAGAGATTTATTTGTTTTTATATCATCGTGTAATGAGATATCAAACTTATTTATAGAACGATATCTTTTCCCCATATGTTTTTCCGCTTCCATTCTGATTACTAGTTAACCACAAGTATAATGTGACATTTCTCCTGACTGGTTATCAGTCTATTTGGTATATAAGACCATTCTAAATGGTTTCAAGAAATGTCTCTCCTTTACTGCTCGGCACTATACGATCCTAATCCACATGTCTGAAATGAAACTCAATTATTGGATTAATTTTACTATTAGTGATAATATTCGCCCCATTTTACTATTTCTCATTATTTTCTTCTGTCTGATCAGGTGGACTGTAACAAGTACCAATTAAAATATTGTTTTATCCTTGAAATTTCCTATTGTAAGCCACATAGATTCACTAATAGACTGCAGTCAAGTACTCTTTCTTTTAAGATGTTTGTGATTATTAAATAAGTAATTCCATGGAACTTCAAAATAATTCTTATCAATATTCTCCTTATCTAATTAAATGTCAGTGATTACTATTGTATCATCGTCTTACATCTGAGCTAAAGCCATGAAGTCATACATTCTATTCTTATTACTCTTAACAACAGAATAATAGCAACTAGACTTAATCTTCAATATACCATGCTTATATTTAAAAACTATTAATGAACATATGTTTTTGTTTGTTTTTGATTAATTGCAAAGCTACACAATAGGCTATTTGCGCCCTGCCCACGGTTGATATCAAAAACAGATTTTTAACGTTATTAGTCCCCAGACGTCCCGCTGAGTCACTGAGAGGTTATTGTTACGCTCTGTATACAATGTTTTTAATTTATTCGTTGCCATCACTTCCTGCGAAATAGTTTGTTCACAATTTCGCAAAGTCCCTGATCACTTTTTAACGAATACTGTTAGGGCTTCCACAAATATCCTTCTTCCTACCCTGCTTGATTAAAATTCATCTCTAGTGTATAATTTATCCTAACTCAGAAAGCTAGCCCACCGATTCAATCAGCTTACTTGTTGACCTAAACATGTCCCTGATAATATCATTTTAAGTCTTATGTTCTGCAAAGTAATACATCCACTTATCTGGCTCCTGAGAAGCACTTCCAAAAAGTCACTTCTTTTGTAAATTAGCGAAATTGTATTTTTATTTTATTGCGGTTTCCCGCTTTTCTCTATTGTTAATTTATTATTCCTCCCATTGTTTAGTTTAACTTTGAATGTTTAGTTAAGTTAAAACGCTAATACATCTTGTAGTTGACAGCGTTAATTTTGAGTAAACACGTATTTGTTATAAAACTAACACCAGCTTCTCCTAGCGGAGACGTATAGATATTATTAATTTGTGAAATATTATGTAAATTTATAGCCGTAGGTAGTCACATGAAATGTAACCTCGTGATCTAACCATTAAATAAAAACTTTCATTTAAGCTTAAAAAAGTTAGTTCACGAGATATACTTGTGGTTTATTTATAAGTATAGAATATTTGTATTTTAAAATTATATTATTTTCGTGATCTGATTATTTTATCTGATATCTTTATTTGTTGAAATAGTTAGCAACACGGTATTTATGTTGTATTGTTCATTAACGTTAGTTTCAAATCCTGTGCAGACACGTACTTAACTGTGTTTGTGGTAAGTGATAAATTTTACATTCTAGTTGTTTAATGTTTCATTTTGGATTTCCTTCTTCCATAAAAAAATAATATTTTTGTTATAGCGACTGTTTGTTTTTATTTACCTGCATTCTACTTTCATCCTTTAACTTCTTAAAGAGTTATTTATTCTATACAATTTGTTTGTTTGTGAATTTCGCGCAAAGCTACTCGAGGGCTATCTGTGCTAGCTGTCCCTAATTTAGCAGTGTAAGACTAGAGGAAAGGCAGCTAGTCGTCACCACCCACCTCCAACTCTTGGGCTACTCTTTTATCAACGAATAGTGGGATTGACCGTCACATTATAATATGCCTTCACGGCTGAAAGGGCAAGCATCTTTGGTGAGACGGGGATTCGAACCCGCGACCCTAAGATTACGAGTCGAACGCCTTAACCCACCTGGCCATGCCGGGCCCTTCTATACAGCTCTGCTGGTTTATAATTTCAAGCTTCATTCACTTCAATGTGCACAACAACAAGAAAAAAACGAAACGAAATTTCCTTTCTATCAAAAACTAATGCCATATATTTTAACAGATTGCAAGCAAATTCTAGCTTTAGCTTATATTTCCCACATTACAAATAACTTTATCATTAAACACGTGCCTCAGTAGCACAGCGGTATGTTTGAGGATTTATATCGCTGGAAATTGAGTTTCGATACTTGTGATGGGCAGAGAACAGATAGTCCATTCTGTAGCTTTGTATTTTAACTACAAACAATTAAGCATTAGAGAATACTCGGTTTCCCACTGTCACATCTTTTTAACAATATCAGTAGCCAAAAGTTCAAATGTATTAGAGACTCTCACCTGAATGTTAATTGAAACTATCTTTGTGGAATATTTATATATATAGCTGTTTATATTATAAACCTACCACACTCGTTCTCTTGTCCTCACAAAACAAATTTAACATGATTCTATAACTTTATTCTAACAGCGTAATCTTACCCAAAGTTCTTTTTAAGTAAGAAAGATCTGCAACTATAATGTGCTGAATTTTCTGAAAGTATCAGTCAAGTCTAAAGTTCTCAAACATAACCAAATCTTGACATATAAGTATCACTCCACTTATTCCTGAGCTATTCTGACTAAGAGAGTTTTGAAAATTAGATTTGTTCGATTTCGTGATGACGAGTAATTCACCTAAATTAAAAACGTATCTCAGGTCGGCTGGTATGGGTATTAACACTTTTACCAAAATAAAGCAGAGAACAACGTTTTGACCTAATTAGGTTAACTCTTTAGTAACCTGAATATGAATTAAAAGTGTTAATACCCATACACTATGTAGTTAAATAGATTTGTTCGATTTGTTCTGAGTTTCACGCAAACCTACTCGAGGGGTATATGTTCCAATCGTCTTTAGTTTAACAATGTTAGGTTAAATGAAAGGCAGCTAGTCAACATCATTTTCCGCCAGCTCTTTGGCTATTCTTTTTCACCGAATAGTAAAATTGACAGTCACATTATAACGCTCTTCCTCGCTGAAAGGGCGAGCATGTTTGGTGACGGGGAATCGAACCCTAAGCCCGCAGATTACGAGTCAAACGCCATGCCAGACGAGGTACATTACGAATAAACAAAGTGACAGTTAGAGCAATGAGTTTAGAAATCAGTGATTGTGAGTCTAGTATAAATAATAGTTATAAGTCTGCCAGATGTGTAAATAAGTCCAGAAGGTTCAAGAATAAGTTTGGTTACCATCTTTCTAATGTTAGGAGAATTAAGAATAAAACTGAGTTCGTGAGTTCAGAAATTTCTTTTCAAACGGAAGATTGTTATCCAATTAGAATTACCGAAATTTGATCAGGTTTTGAAAATATTTGTAATATGAAGCGCTTTGACACTTACAGTCATAAGATATGCAATAGCGATAAATTTTAATAAATATTTTGTTTGTTTTGAATTTCGTGCAAAGCTACTCGAGGGCTATCTGCGCTAGTCGTCCCTAATTTAGCAGTGTAAGACTAGAGGGAACACAGCTAGGCATCACCACCCACCGCCAACTCTTGGTGCTACTCTTTTACCAACGAATAGTGGGATTGGCCATGACTTTATAACGCCCCCACGGCTGAAAGGGCGAGCATGTTTCATGCAACCGGGATTCGAACCCGCGACCCTCGCATTACGAGTCGAACGCCTTAATACGCTTGGCCATGGCGGGCCTTTAATAGATAGAAGTCGGGTGATCCTTTATATTAGGACTAAAAAGAAAAATGGCAGTCAAGAAGTTGAATTTATAAGGTTAACAAGCAGCAGTTTCGAACGTGATGAACTTTTATTCGCAATTGTTATTGACCACCTGATCCGATGGATGAGCTCAATGAAAAAACTGTATAACCAAAGAAAGAAATACAATACATTTTAGAAGTTTGAATTTGATAGATGGATTGAAATATTTACAGATATATAGAAAATATAAGGACTGGGTTAAAAAAAAAAAAAAATTGAAAGTGCTTATGAAGAAAGTTTAAATTTAATTTTAAAAGTAACAGAATGTTTTAAATATTATTATACGCAAAATTTTCAGTTCCAATTCGGATGTTGGCTGGAGGCCAAATGACGTTAAGATTAAATACGTTTTTGGAAAAGGCGTAGAAAGTTCTCCACTTGACGTTACGAAATTTAGTAAATTCAGAAATTATTGAAAAACCAGCGTATTTTCCTTTAAGTCAGAGGGAGAGGAGAGAATATTGTGTTGTTAAAGTATTAGTGAGCCATTTTAGTACAGAGAAATATTTAGTATTAGTGAAGTATTAGAATGATTCATGAGAATGAATGTCAGTTATATTAGTTGTATTATTGATTAGCTGTGAAAAGTTTATAGATGTGTGTGTGTGTGTATATGTATACACATATTAGTCGTGGTGTTTTTATTTGAGCATTATTTGTGAATTTACTTAGGCCCTTCACTGTGTACAAGTGAAGTAAGCTTATAGGAAACCCGAAAAATGAAAGTACAAAGTTACAACGTTAGGGGGCCCGGCATGGCCAGGTGGGTTAAGACGTTCGACTCGTTATCTGCGGGTCACGGGTTTGAATCCCCGTCGCACCAAACATGCTTGCTCTTTCAGCTGTGGGGGCGTTATAATGTCACGATCAATCCCATTATTCGTTGGTAAAATAGGAGCCCAAGAGTTTGCGGTGAGTGGTGATAAGAAGCTGCCTTCCCTCTACTCTTACACTGCTAAATTAGGGACGGCTAGCGCAGATAGCCATCGTTTAGCTTTCCGCAAATTCTAAAAACAAACAAACCGTTCTTAGAGTTCTTGTTTTCGTAATAAAAGTTATGTAAATGTACTTATATCATGATTAAGATGTTTTGAGATAGTAAAATCTACTTTTATTTTGTGTTTTTATTAGCGCAGATAGCTCTTGTGTAGTTTTGCGTGAAATTCAAAACATACAATGTTAGGAATGAGATTAGTTTGATGAAAACAAAATATTTATACTCTCATTCAAGACAACCACAAGGGCAAAAAGCGAGACAGAACATCTCCTAGACACGATAAAACATTGGCTAAAAGAATGAAAGATAGAAACAGAGACTTAAAATTAGTTTAAGAAATGAAAGAAAATTGGAGGAACATGAAAAGAAAAAAAATTACTGTCTAAAGAAGAACTAAAATCAAAATTAAATTTTATCTATGATAAGATTGACGGAGTTATTTGAGGCGTACAGAAAGAGATTACAAAAACAAAAACTAAGAAGTATAGAAAGATTAAAAGGACAACATTTATGAGGCAGAATTGAATACCAGTGGCTAACCTAACAGCCCGGCATAGCCATATGGTTTGTTTGTTTGTTTGTTTGTTTTTTAATTTTGCGCAAAGCTAAACGAAGAATATCTGCTTGCCATTTCAGTTGTGGGAGCGTTATAATGTGACGGTCAATCTCATTATTCATTGGTCAGAAAGTAGCCCTAGTGTTGTTGGTGGGTGGTGATGGCTAGACTTACACTGATAAATTAGGGACGGCTAGCCCAAATAGCCCTCGTGTAGCTTTGCGCGAAACTCGTAAACAAACGGAACACAAAAATTACAAAACAAATTATTAAATACAAAAATTAAGCCAGCCACACCCTCCATGCATAAAGTTCCAGCTTAAAACATCATCAATTAAAACTATTGTATAGGCGAATTTATTTAGTTTACCAATGTGACCATTACTGCTGTGTTCTTTGTTACTGCAGGACCTATCTGGACTACTCCAACCATGACACAACGCAATTCAAGTTTTAAAATTTAGTTCACCAGTTTAATATTAGCCATTTAAGAAACCAATAAACTATGATGGAAAGGTACCATATCAGGCATATTAGTTGTTCAATATTTCAGTCATATTCTCTAAAAAAATGAATGAAATATTGGACAACAAACTCTTCATCTTCTTACCCATTGAAAAGAACCAGCTTTGGCAACACTTAATCCTTCCAGATGAAAGCTATACAACTATCAGGCATTAGTAACTGTCCTATTCATCAAGTCTAAAGTGAAGCACCAGAAGGAAGTACCAAAATCAAGTAGTTTGGGAACAAGTTATGGAAGAAATAAGAAAACTTAGCCAAACTTTCCAAACATTTTAAAAGACGTGCACAATTATCTTACCCGAAGCTGTTCGTGATATTCCTTTGTGTGATAATGCGAAACTCTCACTTTCTTATGTCCATCAACTTTATTTAAGGTTTACTTATTCCTATGAGGAAATGACTTATACTAATGTAAACATAATGAAGTAATGTTTATTAGTAGTATTTAATAACATATGGAGTTATAAAATACGTTTTTCTTTTCCTCATGATAGCATAGTACTTTATCTTTCTATTTACTCTATCTCACCTTTTCTGGTCTTCTTCTGCTTTCCTTCGTTAAACTCCTGTTTTTCATATTTCTTTCTAAAAACCCATGCTGAACGAGCTCCTTTCATTCTGACTTTATACCTGTTTCCAGTATATTAAATTACGATATTTCATAACCATAAGAGGTTTTGTCGTTTTTCTATTGATTGAACTCAAAAAGGCAGCCAAGCAATCCAATAACTATCTAGGAACTTAGAGTACTGAAATCCCCCAATTCCTCAGAAACTGGTCAAAGGCAGACCATACAGCCATCTTTCTCAACTTCAACCGATGCTTCTTATAGCTAGCTTGATGCCTAGCTTGGTGGCATAAGATTAATTTATAGAATTTATAACACACGAAAATATCAGAATTAGATAGAAACAAAGTAGATGTACGTCTTTAAATGTGGTTTTTCAGCTGGCATTGGAACTTGAACCCACTAAGGGTGTAGATAAATAACCAAAAGAACCATCTAGATGTTACTTTAATTTCAGATTGTGTAATATTGAAAGATTAACTTATTCTAACAATAGTCTTAAAAAGCTTAAAGAATGAATTCAGCAGTGAGTTACATAGAATGGAGGAAATAAGCTACAGAAAAAGAGGCGTTTCAAGTGTAACTTGAAAGGACAAATTTGGAGAATTATTTATTAAAGTTGGCGTGTGATATGAACTCCTCTCAGAGAATTCTAGAAAGAAAAACTCGTTACAGCTATTGGGAACATAGCCATTGCACCAAAGACTGTAAGGAAACAATACTATGAGTATGTGTCTTAGAGACCAATGAGACCAAAGGCAAACAAGAGCTAAAAGAAAACAAATAACTAAAACTAAAATAAACTCAGTAGATTTATAGGTCGAAGTTTAGTTAAAATAATCCATCTATCTAAGTGATAAAAACAGTACACTAGTTTAGGAAAATCACCCACAAATTTATAAGTTTATTGATTGTAAATCTTGTAGTATGTTGATTTACACTGGTTCTACAGCTAAAAACGTTCGATCTGATTTGTTAATAAAAGTGACAACTTGTCTTCAGAGGTGAAGAAAGAAGAGGGATCGATGTGAACATCACGAAGATATAAAGCTCTAGAAAAGGAGAAGTTAGAAGTTACCCTTGCTGCAATAAACTTTTCTATACTTCAAGAAGTGTGGGTATTTTACACTGAAGAAGGGTGCATCTTGGGGAACTGATTTCATGTGGTGACATTGACACGAGGTTAGATTAGCTTCAAGTAACTTCACAGTATGTGGTCGGTAACTCCCTCTGTACTACATGGTAACTACTACACTGGGGGTTGAACTCTTAGTGACTACAGGGAGGGTAGTAATTGTACTACCAAAAAGTGGAATATTCATACCAAGATTTATCAACTATACATTTACATGTAATAACTGAAGCATTGTGTAACCATTTCATCCTAGTTTGGAGAATTAGTGTTTGAAAAAGCTATCGAAGAAAGACTAGTTAATTGGATTGTGGAATGGTTTGATGGGGAAAAAATAAAATGTCATTATTAATGGAGTCTAATAAAATCAGAAACTTATTGAATGTCTCAAGGGTCAGTTTTTGAAATTTTAATTTATTATTACAAATTATTGACATTATTAAGGGCACAACTGGCAAATTAATAACGTTTGCTGAGATTAAATGATTGGACATTTCACTTTGTATTAAGTATCTTGGAATGAATTGCATCACGTGATAAACTGAACAAATATTTGTAAATGTTTTTTTTTTTTTTAATTTCGCACAAAGCTATACGAGCGCTATCTGCGCTAGTCGTCCCTCTAGAATGGAGGCAACCAGTCATCACCACCCAAATCTTGGGCTACTCTTTTACCAATGAATAGGGAGATTGTGGAATTGAACTCACATTATAATGCCCCAACGGCTGAAAGGGAGAGCATGTTTGGTGTAAAGGGGATTCGAACCCGCGACCCTCAGATTACGAGTCCAGCCCCTTGACCACCTGGCTATTACAGGACCATTTGTAAAAGACCTTTAATTATAGTAAATTTAAAATAATGCATTTGAGTTATTATAACTTGGATCTCATGTTGGGTATAAACAGCATGACTGAAGTAAAGTATCATATCACAGAGGTGGCAAAGTCACCAAGGCCACCAAAGCGTTATATGTTGTAGTAACGCTGATGTAATTTTAGTATATATTAAAGGTGTGCTGGTTACAGGTAAACTTAGCAATTATATACTTCTATACAAATTAATAACACTATGTAGCAAAATTTTTACTTTTTCTTCTTCCTGGGCAGAAAGTGTTATTTACCAGTTGCTTATGCCTAAAGTAAATAGAAAAGACCTATTTTTCTCTTCAAACTTTGTTTTTGTGACCTGGGAGCGTATAATGAAAACATGATGAGAGACTATATTTGGGGGCTGATATGTGAAAGTGATTTACATTACAGTCGCAAATCTCGAAAAACTATTCACTTCTAAACATTTTTGTATAACTTTAGTATAAGTACATGTAAATCTTGATTCATATATTGTTTTATTCAGACCTTATGTAAATAAAAATGTGCAAATATGCCCGTTTTCACATAGAAAATAGATTAATTTCTAAATTTCATTATCCAGGTCACAAAAACAAATTTTGAAGAAAATAATGGTCATTTTCTGTACTTTTCATGTTTTTGCGATATAATTTAAAGATAACAGGATGGAAAGACAGAAGTATTAGATTTTAAAAACACAGTATGAATTTCAATTAAAAGGAATATATTTCCAAACAGGTTGATTAATTTTGTGGAATGAGTCGCTGTGCAATTGTTTTTTGTCGTTCATGTATTATGCTATGTTGCTAAAAGTTAAGCTATTTTTCAGTTTATAGATTAATGTTTGTTTGTTTGTTTATTTTTGAATTTCGCACAAAGCTACTCGAGGGCTATCTGCGCTAGCCGTCCCTAATTTAGCAGTGTAAGACTAGAGGGAAAGCAGCTAGTCATCACCACCCACCGCCAACTCTTGGGCTACTCTTTTACCAACGAAGAGTAGGATTGACCGTCACATTATAACACCCCCACGGCTGAAAGGGCGAGCATGTATGGCGCGACGGGGATGCGAACCCGCGACCCTCAGATTACGAGTCGCACGTCTTAACACACTTGGCCATGCCGGGTCTATAGATTAATTTCACATTAGAATATCCCATTAAGAATTATTTATAGCACCGCAGCTATGATTTATCAAGCGTCTCATAACACACAACACAACTTCGTCTCCCGCTAGTACAGCGGTAAGTCTATGGTTTGTTTGTTTATTTTTGAATTTCACGTAAAGCTACTTGAGGGCTATCTGCGCTAGCCGTCCCTAATTTAGCAATGTAAGACTAGAGGGAAAACAGCTAGTCATCACCACCCACCGCCAACTCTTGGGCTACTCTTTTACCAACATATAGTTGGATTGATCGTCACTTAATAACGCTCCCATGGTTGAAAGGGCGAGAATGTTTGATGCGACGGGGATTCGAACTCGCGACGCTCAGATTACGAGCCGAACAAGTCTATGGATTCATCACGCTAAAATCAGGCATTCGATTCACCTAGGTGGACTCAACAGATAGCCCGATGTGACTTTGCTATAAGAAAACACACACACACATAACTTATTACTTAGTTAAATAATTTACTTGTAATAGAAATAATAACTTCAACTGATAAGGTGATAAGGTAAATAAATACTAATTATTTCCAGCTAACATTGATAATTATTTATATTAATCTTATAATAAATAATTTCAGTAACCTATAACCTGAGTACTACCTAGAACAGTGGTAATTAAGAATAACTATCTGTTATTAAGCCTAATGTCATAACTTTAGGTCTAACTTAACTTACAGTAATAAAATCTACGTGCTTAATCTTGATCTAAATTTAGTGAATTAAAATAACTATTCTAAACTTTAATTCTGAAAGAATACTTATTCAGAAAAGAGATATAATATCAGTGTAAAATTAATTTCTTTCAACACCTAATTACTAGGAAATAATGATAAGATGTTTGAATATAATGATTTTTTATTTGTATTAATTACTTAAGCTAATACTTATTTCAACTTGTTCAATTTATGTTTTAGCTTAAGCAGCTTTTTGTAAATTGTTCATGCAATTTCATAAGGTACGAACAGTAATTTTTTTGAAAAAAGACCATCTGTACTTTATTTTTTAACTAAGGATACAAATACAAGGTTCTTACAAGTTAGGCTCGGCAGGGCCAGGTGGTTAGGGCTCTCTACTCGTAATCTGAGGGTTGAGGGCTCAAGTCCCTGTCACACCAAACATGCTCGCCTTTTCAGACGTGAAAGCGTTTTAAATGACGGTCAATCCCACTATTCGTTGGTAAAAAAAAAGTAGCCCAAGATTTGACGGTGGGTGGTGGTGACTAGCTGCCTTCTCTCTAGTCTTACACTGCTAAATTATGGACGGCTAGGGCAGATAGCCCTCGTGTAGCTTCGCACGGAATTAAAAGAAAACATACGAGTTAGGAAATAATTAAAGAATTCATAAGAATTATCTTAGGTCAAAGGTAATTAACTTGTGAAAAAGTGAATTTAAATTATTTTTACAACATGTTTAATGTCACATCTGTAAGTAAAAGTTAAAGAATAAAGAGCTTTTTAACATGTTCTGTGCATGACGTGTTAACACTTATTTTAGTGATGTTTAATTGACCACAGTGTAAGTTGGTTTGTAAGTTAAATTCTTAGCTTGCGTATTTAAACAGACACACATTTTTACCATTTTCTTTTAATAAACTAAATGGCTCTTAAATAATAATTATTATACAACATGTTGTTCTTTTTATAAAATCAGATTAGGCTAATTTCGAACACATTATTTCTTTTATTGTGTGAACGAAAATAGTGTTGACGTATCATAACGAGATTTTGGAGTTTGGACCAAATCGCTACCAGGAACCACGCTGCTGGAAATGAAAAACAAATGCACAAAGTATACGGCTATGAAAAATGTAATGATACATATAACTGGTCCAACTGGTAGAACGTTAGTTGGAAAATAAACGATGTTCCCTATTAGTTAATTCTACTGATCTGCCTACTGAAAACAGATCACACCCACGTGCACTCATGCGCTAATCCAGTAATCAAGAATTGTTGATACTAAAATATCGGACTTCAAGAGTAGAATAACTATTCATATTAGAAGTGAGAAGAAACAGAAACAATGACAGCTTACACGTTTTGAATAAATCAGTAGAAACTTGAAACACAGAATAATGTTACATATTTTTTGCTGAACGAGCGACACTGGAAGATTCGCGATAGCGTCTTATGTCGATTTCATTGTCAGTAGCTTCCTATTTTTTTACTGTTTTTACAGTATTCTCTTACTTTTGCGCACACGACCAGCAGTTTAATCAGAAAAACTTGACATTCGACGATTTTCATATAAACAAAATTGAAATTATTTTAAATTTACTACTGTAGATCTTAGAAATCATGTTCTCTGTGATTCTGTATGATGAATAAGAAAGGTGTTAAACCGCAAGTTTTTGGATTAAAATGGATTTCCACGGCCATGTTTTCTAATCAGAGGTAATGTTCTGTTCTACAACAATAATATTTATTCGTGATGACGATAAACTAATTAGAATAAAAATATATCTCGGGACGCCTGGTATGGGTATTAACACTTTTACTAATAAAGCAGAGGAAAGCGTTTCGATCTTGGGAGATGTTATATCATGGACAGAAATGTGAAATAGAAACCTTTGATCCTCAGAAATCAACCGTTTGTCTTTTACTGAGAAATGTAAGCACGCTTTGCCTGCCTAACCCACTAGAGTTTACAGCAATCAATATATTTCCAGTAACAAGGAAATCCACTATGCGAAGAACAATACAAACACGTTTATCATGTTGGTTCTGCAAAACGATAATATGGTGAACTACGTAAAGATGAACGTTAAAAGGGACTTTGTCTGAAGTTCGTGTGAAGCGAAAAAGTTAAGAATTGGTAAACTCAAGTAACGGTATAATAATTGCCAGAGGAAATTATTAAACGATCCGTTTCTTCAATAAAATTAGCAACTAAAAATTCTTGTGTTAGAGTCTTTCTCTAGCTATCTTGTTTCCGGCTCTTCTCGATCATTGATTAAGGAAAACATACACCACACGAAAACAATTTGAAAATACTAAATTTGACATGTAAACAGATTCCTAAATAATTAGTTAAGCCACATCAAAATCATTCAAAAAGAATTAGCAGGAGTTATGCAGACTTTCAATGGATGTGTTTGCGCTTCAACGGTGAGAAACATGCGCGCATAAATAAATACAAAATCACAAAGAGAAACTGATGTTTAACCTGAATTGCACTCTATGCGACACCTTGCGTAAACGGCTTCAAGAATTCGTATATTTGAACTACTAATCAGAGGAAAAGCCTTCAGCCAATAGCACCCGTTCTTACAACTGCTTCGGACTAAATAATGAGAGTGACTATTACTCTTACAACAAAAACACAGTAGACTACACGACGCAAGCCTTGCGCCTTCTGGTATGCTGCTCGTCGTGCTAAACCAATGTGTCAGCTCTTCTAATAACTCAGGTAATTCAGTATACAAATATTATAAAACAAAAAAACTACAAACTGATTTAGATTATTTTATTGAATATAATTAAATAAATTTTCTACCGCATTATACATTTCAATTCACATCAGTTTATGGTTCATTTCTATACCGTGACGTGGAGGTATAATAATTATAAACGAGTTAAACAAAGAGTTCGCCGTCATTTTAGACGAATGTATATCATAAATATAAAGAAACAAAGACTCGGTGTTAAGAAAACCTTGAAACGTATTTGTTCTTTCTCACAAGCTGTCTAGCTTGTAAATAGTTCATATGGATAGTTCATTTTATATTTTTGTAGTAGATTCATTATAGAGAGTGTTCTAGTCATGTTTGTTTCCTCGTCTTACGTTTGACATGCTATTCGAAATGGAAATGCCAGCTCATCTTTAAAGGCTGTTCAAAAACTAAGATATCGTTATATCTCGTAGCTGTTACCCACTCTGTGTGAATATCCAACAATCTCCATCTACCATCATTATAGGAGAGAGAACATTATTCCTGGGAGAGCAAACGTATCAGTGAGAAATGCTGCTCAGGAGAAAACCAAGCGTTTTCTTATCAGACTTTCACCTTCTGTTAGGTATGCTTATTCTTTTTCTGCGTATGAAAACTGATGTTGGATCGTGATAAATCTGCAGCTAAAACATCTACCTATCCATCGATTTATTTTTTAACGAAATATATCTAGGAGTGCACGACATTCACAGAAACATGCAGAAAACAACGGATTTGATCAGTTTATGTCAAACTCCCTTGTCAACATGGTTGCAACTACGAACCAAATAATTGGCGATTTATGATGACTAAGCTCAAAATTTACACATCTCGAAGTTATATGTGATACGAGAAATTCTTAAATACAGAGTTAGACAAACACCAACATCATTTTGATAATGATGGAGATGTAGAGATGTTTTTATTTTTTTGAAGAGCTCAGAATGGAACTTAAATGTCTTTATTTTTGATATTTTTTTATGATTTACATATTATTTTGCATAATATGTAGTCTGGATTTAAGCATAACAAAATGTGTGAAGCACTGCATTTACACTGCACCAATGTGTAGTGCTATTTTCATATATATTTCTTACAATTCAAAAACTGAAATATATTTTTCAAAATTATTTTAGGCACGTGATGCTTTCATTAAGAAGATTAGTTGTTTTTTTTTCTCTTAAACTACATTTATAAAGTTGAAACAACAAGAGACAGTACATTGCCTTCCAAAAGCCAGAGACTGGTCAAATTTTATCAATATAACTGTAAATATCCATAACATAAATGTTTATCATACGATTTACTGGAACCTAATATATTATTCTGTTTTCTAGGATAACATTTGAATTCGCCAAGACTGCAAAATTTGTCATAACGTCTTATATAAATTCCAGCTCTCAGGTTATGAGCCATTATTTCGCAATTGTTGTTTTCTTTTTAATGAATCAATAAAACATTTCGCTAGCTCTAACAAATATTACGTAACTTTAATAAATTGGTTTGTTTTGGATTTTGCGCAACGTTACGCGAGGGCTATCTACGCTAGTCGTCCCTAATTTGGCAATGTAGGACTAGAGGGAAAGCACCTAGTCATCACCACTCACCGCCGACTCTTGGGCTACCCTTTTACCAACGAATAGTGGGATTGACCGTTACATTATAACGCCCCTACGACTGAAAGGGCGAACATCTTTGGTGCGACCGGAATTCGAACCCGCGGCCCTCGGATTACGAGTAGAATGCCTTTACCTACCTGGTCATACTAGGCCTTTTAATAAATAGATGAAATATCTTAAATCAAAATTAGCGAACGTTCTTGAAGTATTTTCAACTTTTTCTAGGTGGGTAGCATACAAGAAAGTGTTTAAGAAATAAATTACAACCTAATTGGTAAAACACACAAAATACACAAAAAGTGTATACTTTACTCTTTTTTTTTTGTCAATAAGAAGTCGTTGCTTTGTGCGATGCTGGTCTAATTTGACTTGACAGCACGTGCATATTATCATGCAGGTCTACAGCCGCGATAGTTTTAGAATGTCTTAGGTTTTGAGCTTGAAAAATACAATGGATAATGTGTTAATCAAATTCAAGTCTATTTTGCTTATTATTGATGCCGAAAAGCCTTTATCTGGTTCTATTTTTTCTTCATTTTAATATGTTAGTGGTATTACAACTGCGAGATTCTGCTCCAATTCTATTTCTTAATTAAGTGATTTGATGTTAGGTATGACTTCTTACAAAGTGCAAATTATTCTTTTATTGCTCAATACCAAAGAATAGTCAACAATATGATTTAATTTTAGTTACCTTATAAAAAACAACAACGAAACGTTAAGTTTCAGTCAGGTTTTAAAGGCAATCAACACAAGCTATTTTTTGTTCATTTTTACGGAAATAAAATTTTATTCGGGTAATGGAACTGGTTACCCCCTCTTTCGTCATATTCTGTTCACGTTTTCGTGCACTGGAGAAATGATCTTGTCACTTTACTGAGTTGAATTTGAAGAAACAGTGATGCTTGCTTGCTACACTTGAAATCAACATAAATGCAAATATGTTGTATTTCCAAACAATAAAAGATATAGAACAGTATAAATGACAATCTATATTATTAAACATTTGAAGCTGTATTGCTTTCTAAACTAGCATCTATTAATTATTGTATATTTAATTTGTATTTTTTTCTGGTTACACAATGACTTATGTATAAAAGAAAATAAAGATTATTTATTTTCTGAGCAATAAAGACAGACATTTTGAAGACACTATTTAAATGTAGAATAGATAGACTGTAAGTACAAAATTCTCCTGAAACTGAAAAAATAAAAGTTGTTTAGTAATAGAAAATTATTTTTCGTAAGCATATTATATTTTACTGCATAATTTTTAGTATAAACCAATATAGATAAATATTCAGTAACAGCAACTTGCCAACGAACTCGATTCCTTTAAGAAGTATGTATAATTCCTAGTTATTTTATTGTTGGTTAAATTTCGCGCAAAAGCTACACGAAGGCTATCTACTTTACCTGTTTCTTATTTAGTAATGTACATATAAGACTAGAGAGAAGACTGCTGCTTGGGCTACTCATTTACCGGCGAACAGAGGGATTGACCGTCACATTATAACGCATCCACGGCTGAAAGGGTGAGCATGTTTGGTGCGACCGAGATTCAAACCCACGACCCTTGGATTACGCGTCGGGCGCCTTAACCATCTGGTCATGCTGGGTCAATTCCTAGTTGCCGAGTAATAAATAGATGAATGTGCGTATTAACTAATTTTGCATTAAACTAAACAAACCAAATCGTGTCCGGCTCTCTTGTGATACCACAAAATGTATTCCACATTTAAAGCTATGGGCGCGTTATAAGAGTGACAGTTAATTCCTTAATGTCAGTGGTGAGTGGTGCGGCTCTGCTGGCAAATTGCGTTCATTGTAATTAGTTCAAAATTATAGAACGTAGTTGACAGACTTAGTAGCTTTGTCATAGATACAAAATACAAATGTCCAGTTCTTTTGTCACATCCGCCTCAACAACGTATAAAAATCTAGGTTATGTCCAGTTCTTTTGTTGCAACTGTCTAATAAAGGCGCAACAAATCAAATTATTTCCATAGCATTTTTGTTGCATCTACTTGGAGAACATGCAACTAATCAACTTATGTATAGTTCTTTTGTTTGCATCTGCTTGAACATATGCGACTATTCAACTTATGTTTTGTTTGTTTGTTTGTTTTGAATTTCACACAAAGCTACTCGAGGGCTATCTGTGCTAGCCGTCCCTAATTTAGCAGTGTAAGACTAGAGGGAAAGCAGCTAGTCATCACCACCCACCGCCAACTCTTGGGCTACTCTTTTACCAACGAATAGTGGATTGACCGTAACATTATAACGCTCCAACGGCTGAAAGGGCGAGCATGTATGGCGCGACGGGGATGCGAACCCGCGACCCTCAGATTACGAGTCGCACGCCTTAACACGCTTGGCCATGCCGAGCCATTCAACTTATATCTAGCCTGTTTTAGGCATCTGCTTGAACAATATGTGACTAATCAACTTATATCCAGCTTTTTGTTTGGCAACTGTTTGAATAAGGTATGACAAAAGTGTTCCATGCTTTTATTATATCTTTCTCTGAAAGATGTAAGAATGCGAAAAAAGAATACAGAACACTATTTATAGAACATAATAGAAAATCATTGAACACATAATACTATATGTCAGTAAGTTATTTATCAAATATTTTATGCTTTTAAAAATAATCAAAATGATATCAGTTCTCGTCAGAAACCGCCAATCAGTATTTTTGTAAATATACACAAAAATGGTTTGAGATAAACAAGCAACCTCAAATGGAAATCAGTTATCAGTTACCTACTGAATTCACCTGGTTCTGGACCAAATAACTACCATTTACAGTTTCATTCTTTTACTTAAATAAGATTTGCTTATTGTGTCTTTATCCAGAAGAAAGTGATTTAATCCTACGAAAATCTGTTTTTATTTGTTACAAAGTTGCACGAGAGGCTGTTTGAACTAGGTTATATATGATAGTTAGTCAAAAAATAATAATTATTTCCTTTTTGTTTCACCGAGAACGGTGAGATTTGACTTATACTTGATTACGGATAACCAGCGTCGCGAGTTTGTTTTCTAGAAAAATGAAGGTTTGTTTGGTTGTTTGTTTTGCATTTCGCGCATAGCTACTCGAGGGCTATCTGGGCTAGCCGTACCTAATTTAGTAATGTAAGACTAGAGGGAAGGCACCTAGTCATCACCACCCACCGCCAACTCTTGGGCTACTCTTTTACCAACGAATAGTAGGATTGAACGTCACATAATAACGCCCCCATGGCTGAACGGGCAAGCATATTTGGTGCGACGGAGGATTCGAGTTCCCGTCTCTCAGATTACGAGTCGAACGCCTTAACCCACCTGGACAAGCCGGGCTTAGAAAAATGAGGGACTGAACTGATATTTCTTTCTGACGGCAATTACGTAATTATTTTCGCTTAGAAAAAAAAGAAAAGAATGACAATGTTAAATATTTTGATTACGAGAAAAAGTATTCAGTCAACGTTATTAAATGAAGTCATTAAAATTTTGATGTAATTAAAAATATATTTTAATTAAAGATACGGTTTTGCTCGTGGTTAACAGCCCAGCATGCGACCATCTCTGTCGATCGAACTCGCAAAAACCGAGAAAAATAACTTTCTGTCGTATCTTATGTGGGATTTTGTATTTATGATTGTATGTTAATTCCTCATAAACTTAAGCAACTAGTGAATGTTCGGTCATTTTAGTAATCTAATAGCTTTTCGTCTAGACACAGGTCCAGCCTTTGTAGGTGGGTGAGGTAGGCAACAATCTAGTGTAGAAAAATAAATAAAATTTTAATTTTAATTTTGATTTCAACAGTGGAGTCGTTATAATGTTACGGTCAATCCACTATTCGTTGGTAAAAGAGTAGCTCAAGAGTTGGCGGTGGGTGGTGATGACTAGCTGTCTTCCCTCTAGTCTTACACTGCTAAATTAGGGACGGCTAGCGCAGATAGCCCTCGAGTAAGCTATGCGCGAAATTCAAAACAAACAAACAATTTCAATAGAATCGATAGTTTCGCTCTCGTTTTACATTCTTTGCTGTGTATTATTGACTTGGAAACTGTGCTAGTAAATTCCAACATTATAAGGTTACCATATTAAAATCGAAAACAAGCAACTACTGAATTAATAAAATATAGAATTTAAAGAACTATAACACACCTCGCAATCTTTTGTGTCCTTTAATTATTATGTAAGATCTCATCCTAGTTACACAAGTAATGGTTTTGCTTAACTCGGACATCATGTGAAATTTGTTAATGGCAGGCATGGTTGTAACATAATATATGTGGTAACATAATTGATAATTGTCTTTTCTAACAATAAATCGGATGATGCTTGAAAACCGTGACAGCTGGTTTGACTGAGAGAGTTATTCTCAGCATTTTTCACAGTTTCAGACACATCGTAGAATTTACGTTTCTCTCAAGTAAAGGTGCACATTTATACTTACGTGTATTTTTTAAAAAATCTACATTTTTTTGGTGAGCCCCAAGTTATGTTGTGGTCCATATTCGATCACTGAAGATGGTTTGGTTTGTTTTGAATTTCGCGGAACGATACACGAGGGATATCTGCGCTAGCCGTTCCTAATTTAGCAGTGTAAGACTAGGAGGAAGGCAGCTAGTCGTCACCACTCACCCTCAACTCTTAGGCTACATTTTTAACAAAGAATAGTGGGATTGACTGTCAGATCGTACGCACCCACGACTGAAAGGGCGAGCACGTTTGGTATGATAGAGAATCGAACCCGCGACCCTCGGATTACGGGTCGAGTGCATTAACCACCTGGCTGTGCCAGGCCATCACTGTAGATGGAAATCATTGTGATATTCTGTTCATTTAACAACTCTCCAGTAGCTTTGTGTGAAATTCAACAAATGAGAAACAAATATATTAAAAAGTCCTTTTTCAACTGATTTGTAAATTTTATAACTGTCTGGTTATACGTGTATGTTCACTTCAATAATGGTGTTACGGTGCTTCTGATAGAGGCATTTTAAAGTTTTGCTACGTTAAAACACTTATATCCAGCCTTAATTCGATAATAAATAAGTCTTGAAAGATTTTTAGTAATCATGCAAATATTAAATAAATCTCTTAGATAAATTAATAAATAGAATAAATTATACGTCATGTAATATTACAGAAAATTAAATATCGTATATATTTCCAAATAAAATAAATTTTGCTTTTTTAATTTGGTTTAAACTGGATAATTATATAAGTGAACTAATTTGCCGTTAGGAGTGCAGAAAAATTGTATTCTTTTTATTTGTCCTTATTTTAATGTTTTAATTGGAATTAGAAGAGTACTCACTGGTACAGCGGTAAGTTTACGCTTTTAACAAAACTAAAATCAGAGGGTTCGATTCCTCTCGGTGGGCTCGGCAGATATCTCCATATGGTTTGTTAAAAGAAAACACATCCAAACGCTGAGTTAAAAGAAAATACAAAATTGTTAGTTATTGGAACATTTATTCGCGGTTACATCGTAAAATATATTTGAATTATTTCTTCTGTTAAGTGAGATTTTCCAACTGGTACAGCGGAATCGATTCCCCTAGGTGGACTCAGCAGATAGACCGATGTGGTCGGTGTGATGGAAAATCGAATCTCCACCTTACATCTTGTTAGTTTCGATAATAAGCTGACAATGAACATTAAACCAACTAATTTAATTTACAGAACATTTATGTTTCGTGCAATCAACTTGTTAAGCGTGCTCACTAATGCACAGTTTCAGTGTTATCTTCTCTATTGGCCCGGCATAGCCAAGCGTGTTAAGGCGTTCGACTCGTAATCTGAGAGTCGCCGGTTTGAATTCCGGTCGCACCGAACATGCGCGCCCTTTTAGCCGTGTGGGTTTTATAATGTTTCAAACAATCCCACTATTTACATAGATGCTATTACCCGCCCCCCGCTAGTACAGCAGTACGTCTACGGACTTACAACGCTAAAAGCAGGGGTTCGATTCTCCTCGGTAGGTTCAGCAGAGCGCCCGATGTGGCTTTGCTATAAGACAAACACCCACCCGCAATTACACTATGTAACAAAATTTTTGCTTTTTCTTGCTCCTGAGCAGAAAGTCTTATTTCCTAATTGCTTTTGTCTAAAGTAAATGGAAAAGTCCTATTTTTCTCTTCAAAATTTGCTTTTGTAACCTGGGTAATGAAATTTTCAAAATTACCCATTTTCCAGAAAATTCCACGTAGATTCAATGATGAGTAGCTGATAGAGAATTTCTCGAATTTACAAAAATTGTCAAGAGCTTTCTAGATTGTAGTAGAACTTACGAGAATTTTCAAGAACCTTTTAGAATTTTATAGAACTTTCCATAGTATTATGTATACAGGGACTCACCACTCACCACTTCAGTTTAGTTCTATCTGTCTAAGTTAACACATAGACTTACCCGATTTCATCAGAGATGGTATAAAGAAGCTGCAAGCATTCTCCAGACACATTCTGCTATGTATGTGGCCAATTTATCAAAACAAAAGCAAAAAAGTACTCTGTGTTAGAGGAAGCGTCAACGATATTTTTAAATTCTTCACTCATCAAGACGGGCTCTGCTTTTGCCACAATGTATCCGGTCTGTGCGAGGCGACTGGAATTGCCTGTAACCCGAAAGAGTGACACCTTTTTGTTGATAGTTCATCCAGAAGCCTCAAAGCTGTGCTGCTCCATAACAGGAATAAGTATTTGTCTCTTCCCTGGCTCATTCGGTGCACCTCAAAGAGGAATACAACAGCTTTAAAACCTTGCTAGAAGCCTTGAAGTATGATGAGTATGGCTGGGACTTCAAAATGGTGGAATTCCTGATGGGTCTCCAAGGGGGCTATACCAAGTTTCCCTGTTATCTTTGCCTTTGGGACAGCAGAGACACCACAGCGCATTACAACAGGAAGCACTGGCCACAATGAACCGAATTCTCTGTGGGGAGGCACAATGTTAAGTGTGAGACACTAGTGGACCTCCAGAAGGTGTTGTTCTCACCATTGCACATAAAATTGAGTCTTATGAAACAATTTGTCACAACTCTTGATAAGGAGTCTGCAGCCTTTAAGTACCTTCGAAACTTCTTCCTTAAGCTGCCTGAAGCAAAGGTCAAAGCTGGTGTCTTCGTTAGACCTCAAATAAAGAAGATCCTGAAGTTCACAGAATTCCCAAAGAAGCTCAGTAAGAAGGAAAAAAAAACCCTTAGGGTAGCTTTGTAGCAGTGGTTCGGGGATTCTTGGGTAATAGCAAGGCCGAAAATTATAGGAACTGGTTGAGGCTCTGGTGAGAGATACGGCAAAATGGGCTGCAGGATGCTCTTAAAAGTTCATATCTTTGACGCTCATCTTGATAAATTCAAGGAGAACATACTCAGAGAAGCAAGGCGAGCGCTTCCACTAAGTTATATTGGACTTTGAACGCTGCTACCTAGGAGCATATAATGAAAACATGATGGGAGACTATATTTGGGTGCAGATACGTGAAAGTGATTTACATTACAGTTGCAAATCTCGAAGAACAACTCACTTCTAAACATTTTTGTTCATTTTCGTATAACTTTAGTATAAATACATGTAAATTTTGATTCATATGTTGCTTTATTCAGACCTTATGGCAATAACAATGTGCAAATTTGCCCGTTTTTTAAACAGAAACTAGGTTAATTTCTAAATTTCATTATCCAGGTCACAAAAGCAAAGTTTGAAAGGAATAATGGCCATTTTCTGTACTTTTACAACATAAGCAATTAAGAAATAACACATACTATCCAGGAACAAAATTTATGTTACACAGATTTATTCTATTGTTCAGTTAACCAGTATCCAGTATTCCAGATCATCCACACAGAAATAACGATTGATCCTATTGACTCTAGTCTGGAGAAGAATATTTCTTAGTAAAAATAAAGGAAAACTTGAAGTCTAACAAAACATCTATATAGTCATAAGCTACACATGAAAACATAACAGTTTCATTGTAAAGAATATTCCTCTCCATTTTGTTCAGAAAAAAGTTTCAGCATTATAATGAATTAATTTAGACGCGTATTTCACATAATTTTGCTTGTCTTTGTTAATAATTGACACGGAAGCCAAGATATGTTTTCGAAGCTAAAGCTTTGTTAGTATTGTTCTGTTCACTTGTGTCATTACTGAGCTACGCATTCTAATGAAGTATCTATGAAATTATGGAAAATAATGCTGTTACCACTCGCTACGAAAACCAAAGTCAACACCAAACCCGTTGAAAGGCTTATGCCTTTTTTTATATAGAGCTAATTTGCATATTGATCTGTCCAAATGGTGGGCTTCTCATCCATCATCCTCGCCGAGCTACCGTCTGATGGCTGAATTTTCAAGAACACCCCGAAACAGCTTCTGCTGCTAAATCTATATCCTTCAATTACACAGAAACGGTGAATAAAAATAATCTCGTTTACGTCACAGCTCGCGAATATCTGTGGCCAATGAAATTCTCATTGAATCGTGAGTTAAAAAACAAGGCATCACTTCTAGACTACAGGAATTTTAATGTTCCTTGTCACAGCATTTTTCAAAAGTTGTTTTTGATTTCGTGTTAACTGTGCAAGACAGCTGTATTGATAAAACTAACGCTACGTGAAAGCTGTTGGTTCTCACCCCCCACGCCACTCCCGTGAATACCCGAAAACAATTTATCATTCGATTTGTTCGTGGTGTTGACTGTTTGAAGCTGTACTGGGATATTACCGACTTACATGATTGGTGGTGTTCAACTTTCAAGTTGGAATCTGTCACTTGTTACTTTGAGTTGCATAAACTGAGTAGACCAAGAGGATTGAGAACATAACGAAGTCGTTTTGTTGATAACATTTCAAACCACATAGAACGCAAGCAGCTTTAAGAGTATTAAATTAGTTTAAATCAGTAACTTGCGATATATTATTAAAGATATTTTTAACAGAACGTTGTGACTTCAGATACTCGGTTCGAGATAACTTTTACAATTTATTACGGTCAGGTATAATGTCTCTGGAGGAATTTCCTTCCCAAAGACTTTGAAGGTATCCAAGTTAAGATCATATACATTTGTTACTTTGGCAGTACTAATTTGCATAGTTAATATTGCTTGTTTTATGGTATTAATTTAGCGCAATTATTTTAAGTGCGTCATTAGTTTGTTTGTAAAGATACAAAGCTAAACGACAGCTATCTGCGTTAGCCGTCCCTAATTTAGCAGTGTGAGAGGGAAAGCAGCTAGTTATCACCACCCACCGCCAACTCTTGCGTTACTCTTTTACCAACGAATAATGGAATTGACCGTGATATTATAACGCCCTCACGGCTGAAAGGGCTAGCATGTTTGGTGTGACGGGGATTTGAACCTGCGACCCTCAGATTACGAGTCGAGTGCCTTAACCACCTGGCCATGCCGGGTCTCGAAATGCGTTATTAGAGAAAATATAATGTCTTTAAAGCAACCCGGCATGTCCAGTGATTAGGACAACGGCAATCTGAGGTTCGCCGCTTCGAATTCCCGTTTCACCAAACATGCTCATCCTATCAGCCTTGGAGGTAATATAATGTGATGGTCAATCCCACTATTCGTTGATAGTAGAGTAGACCAAGAGTGAACGGTGGGTGCTGATGAGTACCTGTCTTCTCCCTAGTTTTTCATTGCTAAATTAGGGACAGTTAGTGTAGATAGCTCTCGTGTAGCTTTGCGCGAAACTCAAAACAAAGAGGTAGATTTAAAGCATACTAAAAACCAGCGCAATTTTAAAGTAGACGCTAATCGAAAATGTCTTGATGAATAGTAACTAAGAAGTGAGTTTTAGGCTTGATATTACAGCAAGATATAATGAATTACATTTTGAAACAGGTAAAAATCACGATTTTTATGGTGTAACTTAAGTTGGCCTGACGAAGTCTGAGATTGAGCAAAAGACCTCATATATTGCAACACATCAACAATGGTGCCGTACTTGCAATGTTGTTATAAATTTTAGATTAAATTCACGATGATAAAGTAAAAAATGTTGTACTACGAGTATTATTAGTATTGCCGAGGTGTAATATTATATTTATTATTAATTAGTGTGTGTGTGTGTGTTTTTCTTATAGCAAAGCCACATAGGGCTATCTGCTCAGCCCACCGAGGGGAATCGAACCCCTGATTTTAGCGTTGTAAATCAGGAGACATACGGCTTTACTAGCGGGGGGCGATTAATTAGTAATTAACAAGAAAAATATTATATCATTTGAAAGTATTCTCTGCTAGTGCTTTTCCTTTAAGTTGGAAAAGTTTACAAAGAAACTAAAACTTCAAAATACACGGAAAACCTTTAAATATTAAAGTAGTGATGGGTAAGTTTCTATCTAATTTTCAGTTTGAGTTATTTTCATATTTCTGTTTCTTTTGATGCCACAAAATTTTCATTTTGTAGAAAACCTAGACTGGTATATAAAGAAGTCATTTCATGACTCGACTCGCAATCTCTGAGTCACACGAAACGTGCTCATTCTTTTAGCTATGGGGATGTTATAATGTTATGGTAAATCCCCTTATTTTTGTAAGAGTAGCCTAATGGTTGGCGGTGGGTGGTGTTGAATAGCTGCCTTCCCTCTAGTCTATTATTGGTAAAGTGACGACGGCTAGCGCAGGTGGCCTTTATGTAGATTTGCGCGAAATTCAAACCGAAACAACAAACAGTCCAGTGTAGTAATAATATAATGTATACAAATAAATTTCTGTGTACTAAAATAAATATACTTGTGTATATTACATTGTTACTGCACTAGAATGCAGTGTTAACGCAATATTTTGTGTAAGCGTATGTCAGATATTTGTGTGTAATTATGTAATTTTGTTGATATCAGATCATAATACGGACAAGGTTATAAGGGCAATCCGAAATTGTGTTTACGGATATCAAAGAAATAAATCTAGAATTTGTAAGCGTGAGAAATATCACCTGTAAAACTCTATGTGGATTAATTGAAACCTTAGTAACTTGGTGTAATGGATTTAATATCATCTTAATATCTGTGATTTTTTTCAGTTTAATAAACATTTAGAAATATATGTAACTTATAATGTTAAATGTCTATTGTGCAAGTCCCACTGTTCTCTAAATTTGTAGAAGGTTCTTGATTGTAAAATTCAACAATATATGTTTCACGAAAGCACTAGAGTATCTTCGACTATTGTTGTGAAGTGAACTTTCGATAATTTTGCGTTAAAATTTATAAATCGACACGTCGAGAGAAACTTTGGTCAGCTACAGTCAGTATATTATAAGCCTTGGAAGCCATAATTGTGATTAACACTTATTAATCGGAAGAATGGAAAATTCTAACAATACAAAACGTCTAACTTCAGTGAATTGGCTTCTGACGTTAGTATTTCTACGAAGACTTCGTATAACTTCAAGGGTGAAAAGTGACTAGCTTTGCTGTCAAGTATATTGTATATATGTATCAACATATAATTAATTTGCTATCCATGAAGCATCAACAAAATATTCAGTTCTAGACCAGATAGAAAACTGAGTGTTGTTTGTAAGTTTGTAAAACTCTTGTATAATTGTCATTATTTGTAATAGCCGTTATTATACATTTTATTATTGTTTGTATATTGTTGTATCATTCTTGTTGTAAAATGTTATAAATTTAATACATATCGATATTTAATTAACCTCTAAATTAAAATTAAGTTTTATGTCTATTTGAAATCGTAATATGTTAACATATGTAATATAATAGGTCGGAGACTCTTCCGAGATAAATTATAATACGTAACACTGGACACCACATTATTAGGACGGATACTTTAGATCTGTGTGATAGTTTGTAGTTAAGCACAAAACTACATAATGGGCTATATATAATCTGCCCATGATGAGTATCGAAGTCCTATTTTTAGCGATGTAAGAGACATTTTGCAGTGCAAACACGACCAAACTACAGTACCAAGAGGTAGTTTAAACAATATAAAGAACCACAATTCATTACAGAAGGAAAATAAATGAAACGTGAAACATGAAACATTTGATATAAGAATAAAAATAAAATATAAAAAATCTGCTGTTGGGGGAAAAAAGGAAGCAGTCAAAAGTGTACCTGACCGTTCCATGTCCAACAAAATCTGACCTAAAAGTCAAATAGTACTGAGCAAAAGACTTGAATGACAGCGTAAAATACGCGTGCCTTGATATTGAAACTGATGAATGTAATTGATTAAGTTACTTGATAGTCAAACTCATAGAAGTAGTTTTAAGTTATGAAACAAGTAAGAGACCTACGTAAAATTTAACTTGACACTTTCCCATCATTTATAGAATATACAAACCGGTTAAAAAAGGCCCATTTATTAGATTTGCTTGTTGTTTTTTGAAATTCACACAAAACTACTACAGGGCTAACACCGTGAAAAAATTATTGAGCGACAGAGAAAAAAAAAACAAAAATTTTGCTTTAGCTTAAACAGTACGATAGCTTATGAATAAATTGCAGTGCAAGTAATACTAAGCTGCCTTATTTGGATAAATTTCGAACATTTTTATGCATCACACCAATTCTGTAATAATTATTGTTTAACTAGTTTTCTAATAAGGGGAAGCAACGTTTACAGAGAAGTAATATGCAAATCAGGATATTACTAATAATATACAAATCATCAACTATATTACAGGGGATTGGAAACTGTGGTACCTTCAGAGGGGCCCAGCATGGCCATGTGGTTAAAGCACTCGACTCGTAATCCAAGGGTCACGGGTTCGAATCCCCGTGACATCAAACATGCTCGCTCTTTCAGCCGTTGGAGCGTTATAATGTGACGATCAATCCCACTATTCGTTAGTAAAAGAGTAGCCCAAGAGTTGACGGTGGGTGGTGATGACTAGTTGCCTTCCCTATTGTCTTACATTGCTAAATTAGGGACGGCTAACGCAGATAGCCCTCGAGCAGCTTTACACGAAATTCAAGAACAAGCAAACAAAACCTTGATGAAGGAACCGGAAGCAGCAGTGCCGCTAGATGCCACTCCAGTTCTAAGAGCGAGAGTACTAGGATGATGGTAATTTTTAATTTTATTTTCTCGTGTTCTTTCTCATTAACTGCTGATGTAGCAAACTTATTACATCAGCTAGATAGTTTCATACTGAATATAACTCATCATGCCTCTAGCGCTAGGATTTAGTATATATCGTACTATTTGTTAGTCATACAGCAACCACTAGAATCTCGAGTTTCAAGCGCTCAATTTACCAACGTGCGCTACAGCGCTTGGCGTTCTTTTTCTTTAAATTTGTTTCCTTCAGCGGCGAATAAAAGCAAAAATACGTGTTATTTTAAAAACAATGTTTGACATTTCTGGCAAAAAAAACTTTGAAAAATGTGTACACTAATTTTCTTTTTTATATTCATACTCCTAACAAAAAACATCGCTTTCACGATTTTTCTTTCGTTGTTCGACATAAACTGGGACTACTGAAACTTTCGAAATATTCTGGGAAGCTTCAGCTGTCTCTAGAATCAAAGACAGACAAAGCCGATGAATTAAACTTTTGACACCAGCTATAAATTTGTACAGCATTCTCAAGCATAAGAACAACAATGTACGTAAGCACAAATATTGTTGGGACAACTAAACTTTCGAGAAAGAACCTTGCCTAAAGTTTATAAATCAATGTGCTGAAAGACAGTTTAATATTGTCGTAAGTTTGCTACAGTTAGTGTACTCTAAACCCTGGAAGTTATAAGTGTGATAAACGCTTATTGATCGATAAACTACAGATATCTGACCAGAAATGTTAAAGATTTCGAAGATTTGTCTGTTTAACTTTCAGTGAATTAACTTCGGACGTTAATATTTGTACGAGAACGTTAAATATTTTCGTCGATAAAAAGTCAATTTGTAAGCGGCTTGAGACCAGCAAAGAATAAGCAGCTAGCTAGCTTGAGCAAAATATCATGTCATCCCTTAAGAAATGTCCGATTTTAGGTTCAGAAAAAGAGAAAGAATTTCAAACGCTTTTAATGTTATTTAATCAATAATGAATATTCCATTATTATTAATTACTTCCTTCTTACAATTCACAAGCTTCTCAACGCCATTTCGATAAAATTCTTTGGGTTTGGAGGAAAAGAATGTAGAAAGGATAGTCTTGACATCTTCATGTGTTCCAAGCTATTTTCTTCAAACTTCGGAATAGACAATAATTAGATGGGGCAGAGTCTGGAGAATAAGGAGAATGTGGAAGTTTTTCCAGTCTAGCTCTTCGATCTTTGCAGATATGATCCTTGCTGTATGAGGCTGTGCATTATCCTGGTGTAACACAACACCTTTACGATTGATCAAAGCAGGCCTCTTTTCTTTCAGCGCAACATTCAAACGCTCTAACTGTCGACAATAGAAATTTGATGTAATCGTTACATTGAGTGGCAGCAACTCAAAGTGGTTCACACCAACAATCTCCCACCAAACGCTTAACAAGACATTCCTAGGATAGATGTTCATTTTGGGCTAGGCTTTATCCAATTTGCCTCTACTAAACCATTGTCTGGGGCGATTAACATTTTTATAAAATACCCATTTTTTAATCTCCAGTCACTAACCCTGTCCAAAAAAAGGTGAGTTACATTCACGAGAGTGCAGAGAAGTGCAGATGTCCACTCTTGCTCTGAGGTTGGCTTCCGTCAAATCATGAGGGATCCATTTTCCCAGTTGCAAATGACAGTGAACTGTTGAATGTGTTGAATTAAGCTTTTATGCTAGTTATTAAAGTGTTACAGCACAATCTTCATCAAGTGCAGTCAGCAGCAAGTCATCATTAAACTCAGCAGGACGACCTGAACGTGGCACATCACTTAAGCTGTAGTTACCTGATCTGAACTTCCGAAACTACCTTCGACATTTTCTTTCATTGAGAGACTCCACACCATAAACATTGTGAAAGTTTCGTGTAGTTTCTGCTACATTATTGCCTTTTTTAAAACTCATAAAGCATTATATGCCTAATATGCTCCTCAGATACATCCATCTTCATGAGGGCTTATTTGATTAATGATATAAAAAAGTGGATTTGGGTTAGTTTATTTGTCTGAACGTTTGTATACACGTCTCACGACACATTTTAGTCATTAAAGTTTTCTACAAAAACAGAAATGATGATGCACTTTCTGTATTAAGTTTCAGATATTACTTATGGGATGACCTGATATAATAATATCAACTCAGAATTTATTCTTTTATCGTAAACCTGGACCTTCGATAAAGTATTCAGTTTCAGACCAGATAGACTGAATATTGTTCGAGAGTTTGTAGCTACTCGAGGACTATCTGCGCTTGCCGTCCCTAAATTAGCAGTGTGAGAGGGAAGGCAGCTAATCATCACCACCCACTGCCAACTCTTGGGCTACTCTTTTACCAACGAATAGTGGAATTGACCGTGATATTATAACGCCCTCACGGCTGAAAGGGCGAGCATGTTTGGTGTGACGGGGATTTGAACCTGCGACCCTCAGATTACGAGTCGAGTGCCTTAACCACCTGGCCATGCCGGGTCTCGAAATGCGTTATTAGAGAAAATATAATGTCTTTAAAGCAACCCGGCATGGCCAGGAGGTTAGGACAATGGCAATCTGAGGTTCGCCGCTTCGAATTCCCGTTTCACCAAACATGCTCATCCTATCAGCCTTGGAGGTAATATAATGTGATGGTCAATTCCACTATTCGTTGGTAAAAGAGTAGCCCAAGAGTTGACGGTGGGTGATGATGACTAGCTGCCTTCTCTCTAGTCTTACACTGCTACATTAGGGACGGCTAGCGCAGATAGCCCTCGAGTGGCTTTGCGCGAATTTCAAAAAACAAATAAACACAAAATCCGCACTCGTAACAGAAAGTGCCGCGTTACGAAATTAACGTAACATTGCGGCAGTACTGAAATCTCCAGTAACTAAATGATTGTAAGAAAATGTCCAACTCTCTACTCTGTACGTGCATTATATTTGTCTGATTTGACAAGCAGGTAAATGCGTTATAAATTATAGAAGAATAACGAAAACATGTTCCTTGGGTATGTTATAAAACATGCAACTTTCCTAGAATTATGTAGCAATGAGCTTGGCTCTAAATGTAATCTATTATTGCTGAAACAATGTGGTATAAGCATTGAGAAATAATTTGCGAATATCACGTTTGAGAGTAAAGTGTGTAAAATATTGGATACCAATTTGAGACTTTCACTGAGAAAACATAACAGTTTTCAAGCAATAAATATCTATTTGTGGTAGATATTTAAAAGTCAAATTGTTTGCTGTCCTCCAAATATGTATGCAATAGTAAATAAAGTGTTTCAGATATAATATTCGTTTTTTTTTAAACAAATAAAAAATTCGCTTCTCACGAATTGTCCAGGAGTGGCCTAGCGAATAATGTGTTTCCGACCATAAAGCTAGGGGTACATGGTTCGTGACTTGCTGCCAAAACAACATTCACACTTTGGAATGGGCCGGCATAGGCAGGAAGTGAGAGCGCCTTACTCACAATATGAGGGTTGTGGGTTCGAATCCCCATCTCACCAAACAAGTTCATTCTTTCAGCCGTTAGGACGTTATAAAGTAAAGGTCAATTCTATTATTTGTCGATTAAAGAGAGTAGCTCAAAAGTTTGCGGTGGGCGTCCCCGCTAGTACAGCGGTATGCAACGTTAAAATCAGTGGTTCGATTCCCCTCGGTGGGCTCAGCAGATAGCCCGACGTAACTTTGCTATAAGAAAACACACAGTTGGCGGTGGGTGGTGATGACTAGCTGCTTTCCCTCTTGTCTTGCCTCCCGCTAGTACAACGATATGTTTCCGGTTTTACCATGCTAAAATCAGGGGTTCGATTCCCCTCGGTGGGCTCAGCAGATAGCCCAATGTGGCTTTGCTATAAGAAAACACACCATCTTGTCTTACACTGTGAAATTAGGGTCGACTAACGCAGGTAACCCTCATGTAGTTTTGGGGCCGTGGGTACGCTGTTGCAGTGACGATGAGGTAAGAGCAGCTCAAATAGACCCGAGTACTAACTAGTTGTACCAGCTACAACAGTAGAAGTGCTATATTTTTCTTGCTATAACGGTAGGGCTAGCCTTGCAACCATTGAAAAGGTAACGCATGCAGCTATAATGCAGTGAACTTATCTGATAAAGTAATAACAATATCCTGTATAATATTTTCTAATTTGTATCTTGGCCAGCCCTATCACTTGTGCTCAGTCAGGTAGTCATCCAACAAATACACTTAACCATCTACAAGATACAACTGGTTCAAGCTCTCAGATCTATGTACTACGCCATTTTTACAGTTTCCATCTAGCGGCCCATCAGTTTAAAACAAGAAGCACTACGTACAGATTTTTTTTTTTGTAGTTGCGAGGGGAAAAAATAAAACAAATCACAAAAATAAGAAACGTGTGGTGACCACATACAATCGAAGCATGCCGGTTGTCATTGAATATCTATTTAGGATGCTTACTTCTTCTGTAATGATTTGAGCTCAATGGAGAATCAAAATAGACACCGTGTCCAGTTTCGGTATCACGTGAAATGGGATTATTCACGTTATTCATGTAACATTTTCACAATGAAAGAGAACCTTTAGTTTCTTGTCCATCGCAAAGTTACATAACACGCTATCTGTGTTATGTCAATCGCGGGCATCTAAGCCTAATTTTTGATATTGTAAGTGCTCAGACGTACTAATAAATTACAAGGAAGGGTGAATATGACTTTACTATCTTATCTAACCTTTTGATAGAATTTAAGAAATTAACATGGCTGCAAACAAAGATTTCGCTATGTTAATTTCTGTATATTATCATTCGAAGTTCAACAACTTTAAATCTTGATCTAATTCTTAGTTATCAAACTTTTTCAGCCACGCGTACCGCTTTTTCTTTAAACCTTGTTTTTTGAAGTGGAAGCCAAAACTTGTTTAAAAATACATATAAAACTCTGGTAGCAAAAAAGAAAACGTTTTCAAAAGTTAATAATCAATAAGGAAAAATCTCTTCTTTTTTTTTTCTCTGGCATTAGTGAAGAATATATGATGCGATTTGTGTCAGTTTGAAGTGAAGAAAATTCTGAATAGTCTATGCAGGTTAAGGGCTAGTCTAGAAATAAGGAATATGGTGTGTATATAAAGTTAGGACACCCTATGAAAGCCTGTGTATTTGTGTAATATTTTTGGATATATAGATATTTAATCTCAATTTCAACAATACTGAGAGATTATAGGAACATAACTAAACAATTAAAACTGAAAAAAAGACTTTTCAAGATCTTCAGAATTATGTCAGCTGTGAGATGTTTGAGGGGTTTCTTGCATGTACAGCCCGTTTCAAGTCACCCCACAACATCTCAATGGGATTAAGATCTGGGCTTTGACTCGGCCATTCCAGGACTCTCCATTTCTTAGTTTTTAGCCAGTCCTTGGTGGATTTACTGGTATATCTTGGGTCATTATCATGTTGCAGGGTCCAGTTCCGCTTCAGCTTTAATTTTCGTACAGATGATCTCACATGATCCTCAAGCACCCTCTGATACACAGTAGAATTCATGGTGGATTCTATGATTGTTAGCTGTCCAGGTCCTGCTACAGCAAAGCAGCCCCAAACAATGACCCTTCACCTCCATGCTTTACAGTTGGTATGAGGTTCTTTTCCTGGAATGCTGTATTTGGTTTACGCCAACCATGTCCTCTGTTCTGCTGTTCAAATAATTCAATATTGGACTCATCTGTTCAAAGAACATTATTTCAGAAGTCCTGGTCTTTGTCTACATTCTTTCTGGCAAACTCAGTCTGGCCTTGATGTTTCTCTGAGAGAGCAAATGTTTTCTCCTTGCACACTTCCCATGTAAGTTACACTTGTGCAGTCTCTTTCTGATTGTAGAGGCATGCACTTTCACATCAACAGTAACCAGAGCCTGCTATAGGTCCCGTGATAACATGTTTGGGTGTTTGAAGACCTCTTTTAGCATCTTGCGGTTTGCTCTCGAGGTGAAGTTGCTTGGACGACTAAACCTGGGCATGTTGGTAGTTGTTTTGAAAGCCCTCTACTTGCGACTATTTTCCGGACAGTGGAATTTTACGATTTCAAAGTATTTTGGGATTTTTTTAAATTCCTTACCAGACTCATAAGCTGCTACAGTTTTCTTTCTGAAGGCCTCAGACAGATATTTTGCTCTCACCATGGTGCTCACTCTCACTTCAACAGTCAGGAGCACACCAAACTAAATGTCTGAGGTTTAAATAGGGCAAGCTTCATTCACAATGCTGAGTAACGATCTTCTAATCATGTGCATCTGGTGTGATACACCTGTGTGTGAGTTGAGCCATTTTAAGTGGGAATAAATGTAGGGGTGTCCTAACTTTTTCCTCAGTTAGAATATGCATTTTTGTAGCATGGCATTTACAGAAGATTTTGAAAAGTCTTTTCTTCAGTTTTAATTGTTTAGTTACATTCCTATAATCTCTCAATATTGTTAAAATTGAGATTAAATATCTATATATCCAAAAATGTTACACAAATACACAGGCTTTCATAGGGTGTCCTAACATTTCCACATGACTGTATACACGCTGGAATCTCATATTAGGCTTACTACAGATTTTATCATTAGTTTTCCAAGCACTAATCCCTGCATGGCCAGATGGTTAACGCTCTTGACTCGTAATCTGAGGGTTGCGAATTTGAATCCCCGTCACACCAAACATGCTCGCCATTTTAACCGTGGGAGCGTTATAATGTGACGGTCAATCCCACAATTCATTGATAAAAGAGTAGTCCAAGAGTTATCGGTCGGTGGTAATGACTAGTTGCCTTCCCTCTAATCTTATGCTAGAAAAGTAGGGACGACTAGCGCAGGTAGCCCTCGTGTAGTTTTGCGCGAAATTCAAAATCAACCAAATCTAAGCACTAGCGACATTACCTCGTTGTATCACCAGTGTTATGCGAACTACAGCTTGAAAATCTTTACTATAAGCTCAAACATACCATTCGAAGTCTAACGAGCTTAGGCTTTGCTATAAGCATTATTGCACTCGTTGAAGACTTGAGAAGTTGAGCATTGCTCTAAACGTGCTCATGCCAAATCAAATCTGCCGAGGTTAAACTTTTCTCTAAGCATTATTACATCAGCTGATAAGTCTGATGAAGCTATTTTTCTTTCTTAGTGTCATTGCACATTAGTTAAATCCTAACAGATTTGAGGTCTTAATCTAAGCTTAAGTCAAAGATCTGTTGATGTTAAGTTGGTTTCTATGGTTATGGTTTGCGTTATTTCGGGTTTAAAACATCATATGTATGTGGAGAACGATTTCAAATGATTTAATTGTGTGAACCTTTATTATTATTATTCTTTAACAAGATGTCAAAACTTAACTCTCCTAACAAGAACACAATATATCATTTTGATAATGAAAAAGTGTTAATTAACGAATGAACGCAAATATAGAGTAAAAAAAAAATTACAGTTTGATAGAAATTTGTAATATTAAATCTATGACAAATAAAACAAGTATTTTAGAATAATGTCAGTCGCTTTTCAGTTCATTGTTATGCGAATCAACGGTCGGAAGAATAGTCCTGAATAGTACTGATCAAAAATAATATAACAGTGTAATCACTATTGAAAAACGACACATTAGCAAAGAAAATTTCATAAAATTAAAATAACGAAAAATATGCATAATACCATGCAAACTAAAATATAGGAAGATTACAATATAATTTGGTGTAATTTCGATTTACCAATTTTTAACATATGTGCAATCGTAACTCGTACAAAATTTCACAATTATCGATGAGTGCAAACTATTCAAGTTAGTGTTAAATCGATACTCTAACCTAACAATGACAAGAATCGCTCCATGTATGCGTAAAAAAGAAAAATTCATTTAAAATTATCAAAAACATCATAACTGTAAGAAACATAGGCCAAAAATATATCTCATTTAACCTAAAGATGACATAGAAAGGTCGAAACGCTGTTCTCTGCTTATCAATAAAATTGTTAATACCCATACCAGCCGTTCTGAGATACATTTTTATTTCAAGTGGGTTTCTCGTCATCAAGAAAACTAGATTAGGTTATTACTTCCATAAAATGGATAAGATTGGTCATTCAGTATATATTCACTCGACAAAAGAGTGATAAATCAAATGGATACTTTGCTATGACTTCGTTATGTTAGTTGACTACATAGTCAAAATAACATTTTGTTCGAATATATGAACAAGGCAGATCACGGTTCACAATACCGGTTTACCTTTCCGATTGTTTGTTTATCCATCATAAATTAACAAGAAAATTACTACTTCAATAGTTTAGAGAAAAGTTTCTTTAATACTGGAGGGTTTGTTTGTTCTGAATTTTGTAATTTTTTTACTGAATTGTGGCTAATTTAGCAGTGACAGATTAGAGGAAAGGCAACTAGGCATCACCACTCACTGCCAACTCTTGGGCTACTCTTTTACCAACGAGTAATTGGATTGACCGTCACATAATAACGTCCCACGGCTAAAAGGACGATCATCTTCGATTACTGCTCGCTGTAATCTTAGCGCACCTGCTATGTGACTGAGTCTAACCCCCGTTGCCACAACTGGATATCATGTCAATAAATAGTCATGTATAAACTTACTTTACAAAGCTGGTCCAGTGTTATGCATTCCACCCATTAAAAAAGTTAAAAACAGTTGTTTTATGTTAATATAAAATTCAATCATTGTGCATTTTAAAATTCTTTGTTTATTATTGGGTAAGTGGATGATGAAATGAAATAAAAAGATAGCTTGGCCATATCGATCATGTAAAATTAATATTGTGTCAAACATTTTTGCAATCAAGGTAGAACAAATTTCAACACAGCTAAAGGCATTATACAGAACTATCTTCTTTTTAAATTTAATCGTGGCAAGTGTTTAGTCTTAAAAGGAAATAAATGATGATTACGTTTATCTAAAGTAGGTTTTTAATGACTATCTTTACAATGGGGCTTTTGATAAACAGTTTAAGAGCTGAGATTATTAAATTTAAAAGGATTTAATATTATACTCATGATTTAAATTTTTAAGTTTAGGGAGAACTAGTAAATGCAAAGATGGCAAAATGAAGGCCAAACCTGATATCTCTCATTTCGACAAAGACAAAGCCAGTAGTTAAGGTCACAGGTTAGCGGGGATCTATAAACCCAATGCTTTAGCTTCATCAATAAATCAAATGCTGTAAACTTTACACTGTGTATGTGTGCTGAGAAAGTGAAATTGCCCCAAGAAAAACATCCTTGCACAGGACAAGCGTCGAATAGTCTACCTGTACTTTGCCAAAACTGTAAGGTAAAGGCATGGGCTTAGCTAGATCAATATTTGGTTTGTTTATAATTAATGAGAATTTACTTACTTTGCGAAAGTAGCTAATTTGGAAGCCTTAGGACTAATCTTAATACCATATTATCTTGCCATTGTAGTTTCTTAAATGTTTTGTCTGATATATTTGCAGTAATTTAACACTTGTATTCAATAATGGGTTGGATATATAATTTGGAGTTTTATAAGGTAGTGCCAGTTTTATAATATTTATTTTTCCCACCTATAAGTCCGGATTAATTAATACGTCATCTGATTATTTCATGTGTTTTCTTCTTACGTTCTGCCTATGTGAGTATTTTGTCGAATATAACATCAATAACTTTCGCTTTAGAATACAATTTAATTTCTACGTTACCAAATTTAAGTTTTACCTTTTAAGAGTTTTTCAGACATTTGTGTGCGCTTTTTTGATATATTTTGATATTCAATATAATCCACCAATAACTGATTATGTTAAGTGATTTTTGAACACTGTCCGCTGTTATTAAAGGATTTCTTGATACGCTCCAAACAGCGATATTATCAAAGTATTGAGAAAAATATGTATATGTGAGGTTTGAGAAAGGTATATTGTTTACAAATTTAAAGTATTATTGGCGAAATGACTGGTGCTTGGGGAGCTATTGATGTAACGTTTATGGTTCTTGACAATGTATTATTTATTCTAACTGCTACGCGGTCAGTTAAGAAGGTTGATATCAACCTAATTATCACATTATTCATGTTCATTTAACGCAATCTAGATCCAGTCGAATTATGTCACACACTGTCAAAAGCTTTCTGAAAATCAAGGAAAACTCCAACATTGGAGTTATTATTATTGATTGGTTTAAAAAAACTGATTCCGTGATGTTAAATAATCTATCGTCTGGCTGTTTTTGGTTAGAGCGCTAGACTCGTAATCTGAGGGTCATGGGTTCGAATTCCCGTTACACTAAACATGCTCTCCCTTTCAGTCGTAAAGACATTATAATATGTCAGTCAATCTCACTATTCGTTGGTAAAAGAGTAGCCCAAGAGTTGGCGGTGGGTGATGATGACTAGCTGCCTTCTCTCTAGTCTTACACTACTACATTAGGGACGGCTAGCGCAGATAGCCCTCGAGTAGCTTTGCGCGAAATTCAAAAAACAAATAAACACAACATCTGCACTCTTAACAGAAAGTGGCGCGTTACGAAATTAACGTAACAATGTGGCATTGCTGAAATCTCCAGTAACTAAATGATTGTAAGAAAATGTCCAAATCTCTACTCTGTACGTGCATTATATTTGTCTGATTTGACAAGCAAGTAAATGCGTTATAAATTATAGAAGAATAACGAAAACATGTTCCTTGGGTATGTTATAAAACATGCAACTTTCCTAGAATTATGTAGCAATGGGCTTGGCTCTAAATGTTATCTATAATTGCTGAAACAATGTGGTATAAGCATTGAGAAATAATTTGCGAATATCACGTTTGAGAGTAAACTGTGTAAAATATTGGATACCAATTTGAGGTTTACACTGAGAAATTATGGACGGTTAGCACGGATCGCTCTCGTGTAGTTTTGGAAGAAATTAAAAAAAAAAAACTCTTTGTTTTTACGAGAGAGTTTTATATATTTACAATAAAATTTTTCTTCATAAAAATTTAAAACTCTTTTCGCTACAATTCTTTCAAATAGTTTATCGAGATAGATAAACAAACTAACCGATCTGAAGTTGTGAAGATTAAAACTTTTGACTTCCAGGTTTTTAGAAAAACTGTAATTACTGCTTTTCTTGGTTATCTGTATTTTATTTGAATTGAAGTTTTAATACCCATACCAGTCGTCTTTAGAATACATTTAAAGTTTGAGAAGTTTTAAATTTTGAAAATTTTCCGCTGATAGGTTCGTTTTTCTCTATGTCTGTTTAGGTTGTATTATTATTGTTATATTTAATGTGGTGGAACATGTATTTATTGTTTTTTCTCGGAAGATAATGATTTGAGTTTTTCCAAATATTTTTTAGGATTATCATGTGAATTATTAAAGCTATTGGAAAAATGTGTAACTAGTTAATTTCTTTAAGTCTTTGAAAGTTTTGTTTTATTTGTGCGTGTATTTTATTAATTTCAATTTTACAGGGAATTATCTCGTGTTTTTATTAATAATAGTCTGAGGCGTTTACGTCTTAAGATGAATGAAAATATTTTCGGCGTCAATTTCCAGTGACTTCCTTTAGATTAAGTGGGCATTCTTCTTTCTGTAACTTTCATTATGGTCCCTAATCTAAGTTGGTCTGCACAGTTCTCTATTTGCATTTTATTTTGTACTCTACAAAGCAACAAGAACCGAATAAGTTTCATTAAATACATTCAAACATTTAACAAGGGAACAGCTATTTTCTTTTGTTGAACTATCTGCGCCAGTCCTCTATAAATTTGAAGTGAGAGATTAGAGGGAAGGCCACTGGGGTTATGCCGAAGGCAATTTTTTATTGTAATAGGGCGATAACCCTGAAACCTCGGGTCCGCTCAACCCTTTAACACTTAAATAGTGTTCTTAATAATCCAAATAAGTATTAATTTAAAAATTTACATCAATATAAATGTTTAATTTATTCAAATAATATAACAAGTAATTTGATTAGACACAGCAATAAGTGGTTTAAAAGTTTTAACAGAACTAACAAGAAATATCTAAATTTAATCAAGTTTGATTTTTTTTGGCAATTTAGAATTTTTTCCGGATAAGGCAGTATACAAAAAACAATACCAGTAGAAACTAATTTTTTATACCAACTTCAGGTTTTAAAAGACTTTTCATAAAAAAATAGTGATTGTTAACTGCATTAATTCGGACTATTTTATCTTAAAAAAAGATTTATCTATTGGAAAGTTAAATGACATTTGTTCATGTTATTAACATTCAAAACCATGTCAACTTATAAGTAAATAAACTGACAGACCTGAATGTATTGTGTGTAAAAAATGTTTATTATAAATTGTTATTGTTTCCGTTGAAACATTTTATTAACATAAAGAGCATAATTATTTAAAAATTTATTTCCAATAAATAAAAGAGCTCTTTTTATTACTTGTTTTGATTTTAAATTTTGAAACGTTCTTTAAAAATTTCTATTATTTTTTCCATTTCTACTAGGCCCGGCATGGCCAAGTGTGTTAAGGCGTTCGACGCGTAATCCGAGGGTCGCAGGTTCGAATCCCGGTCGCACCAAACATGCTCGCCATTCCAGCCGTGGGGGCGTTATAATGTGACGGTCAATCCCACTATTCGTTAGTAAAATAGTAGCCCAAGAGTTGGCGGTGGGTGGTGATGACTAACTGCCTTCCCTCTCGTCTTGCACTGCTAAATTAGGGACGGCTAGCGCAGATAAACCTCGAGTAGCTTTGCGCGAAATTCAAAACAAACAAACATTTCTACTAATTATAGACAAGTAAGAACACTATAAGCGTAACAAGAATAATAGAAAAACATTATTTTCAACACCTGGTTTTAAGTGTAAAGGAAATTATTACGCATATAAATAAATGATTAAATTGGTAGATTCTGCTTTTAACTAAGTCAGTTTCAAGAATCAAGAAGGGAGAAAACGACTTCCTTAGTATTTGATAAATTATAGAAACCAATACAAGATTTCCAAAACTTTATCTTTAAATTCAATAATAAATGTGACATTTCTGAATTAGCAGAGCAAAATAGTAAGTGGGAAAAACTCATATTTTCAATCAATATCTTTTAATCTTCACCATGGATGTATTAAAAAATTAATATCCAGGAATGTTTGAAATAGTACTTTAATATTTTAATCTTGAGCCATGAACGTCACAAATAATTTAACAAACACATTTCTGCCGATAAATCACATCATATAAAGTGAATAAAATTAATGTTATTTAACTTAATTTCACCTTTAACAACTTTACGAATCAATGTTAAATGTTGTCCTTACGTATATTGGTCTATTTAAACTATCAACAGTTATATTTTTAAAATCTTGGCTCGTATTGGTCAAGGAGTGTGCAAGAAGGCTTATTATATTATGAGTTATAATTATAACTCGAGAGCTATGATAATTTTTGGCACCATGAGGAGGGTATTTTTTTTTATTTAAACAAAATCGACGAAAAAACAACTCATATATATAACTGACAAATATAATAAAGTGAACAAGGACATAAACTGATTTTTAGTAAGAAAGATATCTCTGAAATTGTTGGTGAAACTCAGAGTTAATGTTTCACAGCAAGTCTCGTATTTTCAAATTAAACTAGAACTTAGAACTGCGATAGGTATCGATCTTCAAACCAACAAGCTACATATGACACCATCATATATAGAATGATTCTAAACAAGTTAGAAGTTAAGGTAACATTACCGTGAATTTTTATATATATAAAGAGAGTACCAAGCTTTGGTACTGAATCTGAAGCATAGCTACTGATGTTCGAAATGATTTAAACCCTATTACATCACATTAGAGCCAGAAACTTTGTATCTGTTTTGGATTACGAAAAATAAACAATACAAAACAGGCAAAATTATTGTTTTTCTTCTCTTGTTGAAGTAACAAAATTAAAGTAAGCGAAAGATGTCTGGCACGAATAAACTTATGTTGCTAGAAATTATTCCTAACCAGGGTTTGATAACTACAGCCCACATATTTAACGTATGTTACAAATATTTATTTGATAATTTTAATTACTGATTGCTCTCCATAGTCGCTAACTTAAAACGATGACGTAAATTCCCAAGATCGCGTGGAAACTCGTAAATGAGGGAATAGTAAAGTGGTCTAATACGCATCATCTGAGTTAGTATTATCCCCTGATAATTTGGGTGTGAATCTCACTCTGAGATGGATTTTAGTTTTAATCTTAATATAATATCAACAACAAATACACATTATAGCTGATCGTTTCAAATGCACACAAATAGACGAGATACAAAAAAAGACTTGCTATATAAAAGTTTGATATAAAAAGTAACAAGTTACATAAAAATGCAAAATGTGTAAATATGAAATAAAAAGTATGCGAATTAGTCAAGAGAAAAGTGGAAAAATTGGTTCCTTTTTATATTTATATTTCTGTCTTTTTTTGATTGAGGATGAATTATATTCTTGTTTCTACACTTTGGTATTTGGAGAGGTAACACACTTTATTTTTCTATAAATGTACTAGTTCGGGACGAAAGCATCTTAGGTTCTATTATTTCTTTCATATAGATGTGTGACCATTACAGGGGTTGGAAGGCCGATTTCAATAGGTGTGTTACATTTACCGCATCATGTAGTCTAATGTAGTAACATGTTTTATTTGGAACAACTACTTTCTCATAACTATAAGCAGTCCTTAAATAACACTATGTAATAAAATTTTTACTTTTTCTTGTTCCTGGGCAGAAAGTGTTATTTCCCAATTGCTTATATCTAAAGTAAATGAAAAGATTTATTTTTCTCTTCAAACTTTGCTTTTGTGGCCTGGGAGGGTATAACGAAAACATGATGGGAGACTATATTTGGGGGCTGATACGTGAAAGTGATTTACATTACAGTCGCAAATCTCGAAGAACTACTCACTTGTGAACATTTTTGTTCATTTTTATATAACTTTAGTATAAATACATGTAAATCTTGATTCATATGTTGCTTAATTCAGAACTTGTGTAAATTAAAATGTGCAACTTTCCCCGTTTTTACATAGAAAATTAGATTAATTTCTAAATTTCATTATCCAGGTCACAAAAGGAAAGTTTGAAGGGAATAATGGCCACTTTCTGTACTTTTACAACATAAGCAATTAAGAAATAACACATACTATCCAGGAAAAAAAATTGTGTTACATAGTGTAATAGTTTTAAGTGTGGTAAGCTGAGAACTTAAAAAATTATATATAATCTTAATGATTAATTCCATATAACATTTTTTTCACACATGCGAGTAGCGAATAAATGTTAAGTTTGTGCTCTTATTCTGAACATAGCGTTACACACTCTAGTTTGTATCCTGGGTTTATTCATCTACATAAAGGTAGAACGCTTTTTTTATTATGTGAAAAGTTGTTTCATACGTTTATGGGTTTGCATACACTTTGCATACGTTTACTAAAAACAACACTAACAAATTCAGAAAATAAAGAGAGAGGTTGAAATGTTCTAAATTACAATTGTAGACTTATTTAAATAAATTTTACAGAGAAATTATATGTACATGAACAGAGCACGTGGCTTTTTATTACTTTAAAAAAAAGCATGTCAATTATCCAATACTTTCAAGTTTGGTTTCAAAGATTCGTTTGAGCTTAACTTATTCGAATAAGCACATGGAGAATTCTATTTACAATTTTCTTCATTTGAAATTTTTTATGACTAAACGAAAAGAGAAAAGAGCATAAAAACCAGCATGATGACCAATTTTTCAAAATAATTCTTTCTGAGGCTTAAAATTTGTATTTACTTTTTCTTCAAGTAACTCCTCTTTAACAAAGAAGATAGTAACCGTCCTAAATAGAAGCTATTTTTCTTAACTTGGTTCCAAGCCAGCAAACAAAGAAAAGTAAATTTAAAAAATTGAAGAACAAGTATCATTAAGACTGGAAACTTCGAGAACTGTCTTTACAGTAATGTCGTACTTTCTTGAATGTAGTTAAACAATACGTTGTTACATTTTAATTTTGAAACTTTTACGCAAAGAGTTTCTGAAAACAAAATCATTAAATTTAAATTATACGGGCGACTGACCTTTCTATTCTATATTCATTATCTATAAAATGCTGTTCATTTCATACTAACAGACCTAACTACGTATTAACGTATTTTTCAGTGTACAACAAAGATGTTAAAGCCCTAAGAAAGCACACTGAAGCTTTCGTTTCCCTTTTATAAAACTCATTAAACTTTTTCAACAGACAGTAAATATTGCTTTTACAAAGACTAATTTTAGATTGCAGTTTCTTTAGGTGAACTGGATGTCCACAGACATTCACTATGATGTCATTGTATTTAGTGCCTCGTATATTTTTCCAATAGTATTTGTGTATATTTGGATCTTCCTATGAAGAACTGAAACATGTGGACGATGCTGCAGACTTGACATCACGAACTAAGACTGAAAGTTGTTCTCAAAAGTTTGAAAACTACCTTTTTGTATACTTAAGAATTAACTAATTTTATAATCAAATAGGAATACGGTTTTAAAACGCGACTCATACCTAGACTGTTGGTTGAAGAATTGGATACTTGACTTACCGAATGGTTTCTCTTTATTTGCAGGTCCAGGTAAGACATTGGCAATAATTGTCGAAGATAGGAAGTGCATTAACGATAATAAATTAATCAAACAGAGGCTCTTAATCTTCATTTTTGTGATAACGTTATTATTTGGCGTAAAAAGTAAGATTAAAAACCATCGTTGTTAAGATTTCTTCTAAGTCTGGTTGAACATTACTCATCATAAACCTAACGTTATTACTGTAAGGTACGGCGATTTTTTGGAAGGAAGTACAAGCCACATAGCTGCGTCATGTCAAAATGATCGACTTCTCTCAAGGCCCTTTCTTGAAAGCTACCGTACGGTCGATGATGCTGTTTTTATCTTGAATATCCCGAAGGGGGCGCTAAGATGATCGTATTATAGGTCGAAAGTTTTAATGTGATAACAAGCATGTGGAACATCTTCTTTTGAGAAAAAAACAACTTTCATTAGTTCTATGAAAGTCTAAGAGTGAACTAACAATATTTTTCTTTGAAAAACTTGTGATATATATATATATATATATATATGCGCATATATATTAAATTTTTATTAGGAACAATAACAACTAAGACTCGTGATGGCTTCTCGTAAGTCTAAAGGTTCGTAAGGAAGAAATTGGGTATCGATACACTAGTAGAAGCATCGTAGAAAACTCATTGTATAGCTCTGTGCTTAACAAAAATACTAATGAAAAAAAAATTATTCCATACAACAAACATGTAAAGTGTCTTTTAGTAAGATGCCACTAAAAACTATTAGACATTAATACAAGAACTTCAACATTTTTTTATTTTAAAAGAACAAGTCGTTATTAAGAGAGAAACGTACTAATACATAGCTATTGTAAGTAGCAAAAACAATACAAGTTTAATTGGATTTTTTTAATTATCCGTCACATTGGATTATTAATTCTGTCATCAATCTCAGAAAGTTTTTAATGATCGATTTTATTTCATTTTCTTCTGATAACCGGCATAAAGATACGGTTCTGTAAGAGCAGGTCCAATATCACTGCTTTAGATATATTTAGTTTTAATGAAGATTAGTTTCTGTAGAAGCAGTTTCAATAAAACTGCTGCAGATATCTTTACTTTTAATGAAGATGAGGTTCTGTAGGAGCAGGTTCAATATCGCTGCTGTAAATATCTTTAGGACTAATTGCTACTTATAGTAGGAAACTGATCATTACGCAATCGAAAGTATGCAACGATGGAAACCTTACAAAGAAATATCTGTTTGTTTGTGTTGTGAATTTCGCGCAAGGATACTCAAGAGCTGTCTGTGCTAGCCAATTCTAATTTAGCAGTGTAAGGCTAGAGAGAAGCAGCTAATAATCACAACCCACCGCCAACTCTTGGGCTACTCTTTTACAACGAATAGTGAGATTGACAGCCACATTATCACGCCCCCACCGCTGAAAGGGCGAGCATGTTTGGTGTGACGGAGATTCGAATCCGCGACCCTCGGATTACGAGTCGAACGGCTTAACCCACCTGTCCATGTTTTAGCTCAAATTAGAAGTTAGAAAAATATTATACAACGTCGTTTGTCGTATACACTTTTATTCAAATACGAACCCTCATATTTTTAACGGTGGTGACTGACAGTTGGGCTGATAAAGAATTAACTATGGTTAGATCGACAATGTTGTTGACGGTTGTTAATAGTTAATAAATCTAATTCCAATGCAGGTAGTCACGGGCAACGAGTTTCTTCACGAAAGTATAGTTGCAACGTTCTAATGGTAAATGTTAAGCTCGCGTAAGAAATCAGAATCAGCTGTTTCAAACACTGAGTCAATTGTCCATAAAACATTGTAATGGTCATCTAGAATTACTTCTTAGGTTTCTTATAGAATCTGGCCGTGATTTTATACATTATTAATTTTAGTAATACCAACACGTGACGTTAAAGGATAAAAAAAAATGTTTAAGTTTCTATTACGTATTTTTGAACTATTTTGCTTTAACTTAAAAATAGACGAAGATAAATAAATTGTACCTCACTTTGACAACTGTTAAAATCTGTTACAAAAAAAAATTCGGTTATGATTTTTGTTACTTAAATGCTCGACTTGCTTAAGTACGAATTGTACCAGAATAACACTAGAATAAAACATATCTCAAAGTAAAAATTGTTCAATAAAATATGGACAACGCTTTTTTATTGGACGATTCTTGAAAGGAAATACACGCTGTTGTCTACTTTCTTCTCACCGTTTGATGGCCCGCCATGGCCAAGCGTGTTAAGGCGTTCGACTCGTAATCGAGGGTCGCGGGCTCGAATCCGGGTCGCACCAAACATGCTGGCCCTTTCAGCTGTGGAAGTGTTATAATGTACGGTCAATCACACTATTCGTTGGTAAAAAGAGTAGTCCAAGAGTTGGCGGTGGGTGGTGATAACTAGCTTCCTTCCCTCTAGTCTCACACTGCTAAATTAGGGACGGCTAGCACAGATAGCCCTCGAGTAGCTTTGTGTGAAATTCAAACCAAACCAAATCCATATTTTCCGGATTTCCTGTAGTCCAAAAGTCATGAAGTGTCGTGTGAAACAATATGCATATTAGGATATAATCGTGCACGTGGAATCGTTTGTTGAAGAATTTGTAAGTATTGGATTATGTATGTGTATGTATATAACATTAAAAATGTGAACAGATAAAAATATTTAATGTGATTTCATCTTATTCAGCAAAAATTATTTGTGAAAGCAACAGATAAAGAAACATAAATATATGCACGTGAACACAGACTGTCTAATTTTATTTCAAGGAACCAGGAAAGAGGTAATTCAAATGTTTATATGCTACAAGTTAAGGGTTTATGACGTTGCGGATAATTGGTTTGATGTTAATTAAGTACAAAACTGCACGCTAAGATATCCGTATAGCTGCGCACCATCAGTATCGAAACCCGGTTTCTGGTTTTGTCATTTCGCAGACACACTTCTATTCCTCTAGAGAGAGTATGGAGAAATAAACATCTTTTCTTCAAAATAAAGTTATTCAAACAGCTGGTTTGGGGATTTTTCAGTTATTAAAACACGACTTGGTAAAGTCAATAAAAAACGACTTATAATTGGACTATAAAACGTTTGAACGATTAGTACTGACTAAAAGCAATAATACGGGAAACTGAAACACCTAAACATTATTTGAATACAATAATAATAACTAAGTTTTATACATACATAAAATTATAAAATGATTTTACGAATAAGGAATAATTTAGAACAACAATGCTTATAAAGTGCTTAACAATATTGGCAGAGTGCACGAAAAAGGTTTTGTTTTTTTTTTTTATCTGCGCTAGCCGTCCCTAATTTAGCAGTGTAAGACCAGAGGACAGACAGCTAGTCATCATTACCTACCGCCAACTCTTGGGCTACTGTTTTACAAACGAAGAATGGGATTGACCGTCACATTATAGCTTCCACATAGGTGAAAGGGCGAGCATGTTTGGTGTGACAGGGATTCAAACTCGCGATCCTAAAATTACGAGTCGAGTGCCTTAACCACCTGACTATGCCGGGCCTACCAAAAAGAAAAACGAATGTGTTATACACAACATGTGCCCTTCTTTCTATGACTATCTATTTCTCATGTGTTTTAGAAATGTATCACCCATTACAAAATAAGATTGAGTAGGAAAGAATTTTGACACTAACTACGAGCTACATAATTTAACGTTGTCATTCAGTTTTAATTCAATCATAAATTATATTATTATAAATTGACTTTATTTCTTATAGCAGCTACGACTGAAAAGGTCATCATCAGAGAACTACGATATTAATATTTCAATTAGACTATTGGAAATACGATTTCAGTACCAAGAATATCTGTCACAAGGGTGCTCTGCTAGCAAAATAACAAACTATGTAATCACATTTTAAATAAAAAAAAGACTAGAACGCTATACACAAGCAACATCAAAACCTCATAGGATGAAATCAACTACCTAGGAATACTTTTTGAAAGCTCTAGAAAAGTTAAATAATTTATAAAGAATAAAATAGATCAACAGTTGATGTTGGCAAGACTAAATCAGATTTATACTCTTAGACGAAGCTTCAAGGTAGCTACTGAAAATTATTTAATGTTTTAAGGGTTTGCGTTTTTTTTTTTTTTGGAAGATTACTATCTTATAATAAATTTGTCCTGGAAAAAATTACTGACAATCTAAAGTAATATGAAGCTCTAGATTATTAAAATCGGATCCCCCAGTGGCTCAGTGGCATGTCCGTGGACTTAGAACGCTATAAACCGGGTTTCGATACCCGTGATGGGCAGAGCACAGATAGCCCATTGTGTAGCTTTGTGCTTAACTCAAAACAACAACAACTTCTTAAAATTGGTATTACAGTGACCTCTACTTGTTGACGGTAATCTACCAAACTGTTTACTTTTATTCCAGTCAACGAGCATTTAATAATGATAGAAAAAAAATTAAAACTCAGATGAATATAGTCCATATGTTGATATTTTATAAAAGATAATTAGGTTCTGAAGGATAAAGGGCAATTATAAATGATATAAAGTCCTTTACTAAAGCTTTTACATTAGTCTTAGTTTAATTTATTACTGAAAATGCTACAAAAACTGTTCCACAATATTGGTATTTTTAAGCTGAAAGAACCTTTATGCATAAATGAGTTAAGCAGCATAATTAGTTTTTTTTATTTGAAGGTAATCGCAAAGTTACACAGTGGACTATCTGTGATCTGTCCACCACGGGTATCGAAATCAGGATTCTAGCGTTTTAAGTCCATAGACATGTCGCTGTGCCGCTGGGAAACATTAAGGACTCTAAAGCTTCAGGCGTAATGATTTTCCCTAAGAGAAGTTTCCCGGTGGAACAGCGGTACGTCTTTGGATTTACAAGGCTAAAATCAGGGGTTCGATTCTCCTTGTGGAAACAACAGGTAGTCCGACGTTGTTTTGCCGTAAGAAAACACAAATACAAAAAGAAATTCCCATAAGAGTAATTGGGTATGATCCACAGAATAACATTGGTCCTGTAGAAATATATATCATTAAGTTTATCTCAAGTTTCTGAATTTAACTAAGTTCGAAATTAAAGGAGACACGACACTAGCAGTTCCTAATTTTGAACTGATAGTCAGGAGGAATGCAGCTAGTAAACAGCACTTACAACCAAGATTTTGACATCTCTCGTCTCAGTGTATTGAGGACTTCAACCATCAGTCTTATAGCACACTCATCTCCCAAAATTACAACCGTATTCTTGTGGTAAAAGAACACCAACCATAAATTCTGAGATTCAGAATCCGGCATGATAACTACTAGACCCTCAACCTGTCTCCAAAGTTATACTTTAACAACGTTCAAATCATTCACCAGAAGTCGGAAATTCACACAAGTAATAAAAATAAACATTACTTGTAAAAAATAAATCACTAAGTGTCTATAAGATACCGAATGTGTAAATACGCAGTATAAATGAAGTGTAATTTATCAGATACAAAGTTTGTAAATATAAATGTTATTTCATGACATTTAAGTTTCTATGATTCAGAAAAAATACCTTTCGAAGTAATTAGAACGAATGTCTCCATAGTGGTATTCAGACATAGCCATGTGAGGCCTGGCATGACCAGGTGGTTAGGCGCTTGACTCGTAATCTGAGGATCGTGGGTTTCAATCCCATTACACCAAAAATGCTCGCCCTTTCAGGCTTGGGGGCGCTATACTAGTCATCATCACCTACCGCCAACTCTTGGGATACTCTTTTACCAACGAATAGTGGGATTGACTGTCATATTATAACGCTCCCACGGCTGAAAGTGCGAGCATGTTTGGTGCGACAGGTATGCGAACCCGCGACCCTCAGTTTACGAATCGCACGCCTAAACCTACCAAGCCATGCCGGCCCGATTTAGGTCGTAGTAACATGTAATTGAAAGTAAAAGACGCGTTATGAGAGTGACAGTCAATTCACACTATTTTTTTTTAGATCTATTCGTATTAGCCTATCAGTTCCACATAAATTTTCACGAATATTTAAAACATATAAACAAGCATATGTTTAATCCCTGTTTTGTTCTCTACATTTTTTCCTAACAAAATATAGATGTTAGTTTCTCATGGTCATCTTAGCGAAGTAGAATAATTACTTATTGAATCTAATATTATACACTATAAACTTATAACACAAAAAATATGGTGTTTGAGCCCCTCGGCGGACACAGTGCGCATAGTCCATCGTTAACTTTGTACTAATCATACAAAGCCGCCTCGATATCGTAATATTTATGCATGTCAGAAAACGGTTTGTGGAGCGACTTAAAACTTATTTATGGAGAATATAGCACACTTACTTGCGGATCATAGAATACATTAAATATACAAACAAAAATAAACCTATAAAAAAAACGAAACATTTTCCTAGTGGATATAAAATGAATTATAAAAAAAGAAATGTTTGTTTGCTGCTTGTTTGTTGGCTTTTACGCATCAAAGTTACACGAGAGATTTCTACTCTAGGCCGTCACTAATGTTTGAGTCATAAAAAAGAGGGAAAGTCGCTAGTTAACAATACCCACCGCCTACTCTTGGATTACTCTTATGATGCTAAATAGTGTGATTTGATTGCCATCATTGTTACAAACTTCCACTAGCGGAAGCAAAACTATTTTGGGGATGGTAATAACAGGAAACAAACCACGAATTTTCAGGTTCACAGACAAACGCGCTTACACTGAACTACATTACCAGAGAAAGTAGAATAGCAACCAGTCCGGAAGAATTAGTGCAAAATGTACAGACAAAATAAATCTTAACATCTACTCTAAAACGCCACCTTAAATGAAAAATCGATATTTTTACAAAGTTTACTAATATAGCTATATCTGGTACGAAAGTGACAACAGCATTGCGTTTAAGGGTTATATATACCCCGCAGGATACAAAAAGCAGAAAGAAATATATACAATATACTACAGGGGTGGACATCCGCAGGTTTAAAGACGCATATAGAAACAAAACTATTATTTAATTGTAGTGAGGGACAACTGAATATAATCGACTTTATAAAGTTCATTTACAAATATGTACTACATACATAAAACTAGACATTTTTTGTCCAAACTCAAATCGGATAAACGTAAACCTATATAAAGTCATTGTACCCTTTGTCTTAAGGGAGTTTTACAGATGCGAGTAGAAAACCAACCAGCAAAAGTTAACTATTTTTACCAATAGGTGAGGATTTAATGTAAAAACAGAAAGTTGCGGTTATTGTTAGCCCAACCCACTTTTACTTCGTGAATAAAATAGCACGCTCAAGGAAGAGTTTTCGTGTTTTCAATTTAACACAAAGGTTGGTGATTAGAGTAAGTGTTTTCGTGTTTTCAACTTGACACCAAGGTTAGTGATTCCAAGAAGAGTTTTCGTGTTTTTAACTTAATACCAAGGTCAGTGATTCCAGTAAGAATTTTCGTATTTTCAACTTAACACCCTGGTCAGTGATTCCAGTAAGAATTTTCGTATTTTCAACTTAACACCCAGGTCAGTGATTCCAGTAAGAATTTTCGTATTTTCAATTTAATATCCAGGTCAGTGATTACAGGAAGTGTTTTCGTGTTTTCAACTTAACACACAGGTCAGTGATTCCAAGAAGAGTTTTCGTGTTTTCAATTTAACACCCTGGTCTGTGATTCCAGGAAGAGTTTTCGTATTTTCATCTTCACACCCAGGTCAGTGATTCCAGGAAGAGTTTTCGTATTTTCAACTTAATACCAAGGTTGGTGATTAGAGTAAGTGTTTTCGTATTTTCAATTTAACACACAGGTCAGTGATTCCAATAAGAGTTATCTTATTTTCAACTCCACACCTAGGTCAGTGATTCAAGGAAGAGTTTTGGTATTTTCAACTTAACACAAAGGTTGGTGATTAGAGTAAGTGTTTTCGTATTTTCAATTTAACACACAGGTCAGTGATTCCAGGAACAGTTTTCGTGTTCTCAACTTCACATCCAGGTTAGTGATTCCTCGGCATTTCAAGTTTAAGACTGCTGAGCCTAGGAAAGAAAACTGGTCAGAAAGACTCGCCGCCTATATGGCTACGTTAAATTAATTGACTACCAATATTATAAATATCTTACATCTTCACTCAGCGAGATATCGCAATTCAAACCTTGACCAATACTAGGAAGAAAGAGTATAAACTAACAATTTCCAACACCTGGGAAGCTCTTATTCTGACAAGTATAATTATTATCCACTAAATCCAAGTAAAAACGATATTACTTTATGACTTGAGTTTTGTCACGTTAAACCACTTGCTATCTACCCACACACTAACAAAAAGTAATTCAAGTAATCTGAGATTTAGCATTATATATCACTTCGAGAATCTTGCAACTGTTTTTCATTTGAAAATTCTAGAAACTTTGGCAGTGTGATCTGACAATATCAGATATTTCATTCACGTTTATATACTGAATGCATGTCAATTTATGTTTAGTTGGTTCTGGAACAATATGAAATGTTATATTTTTCAGATATTGCGAATGATGAGAAAATTTCTTATATTAAGCGCGTTTTCATTGTTGCGTGATATAATAAACCATAGCTGCTATGTTTTTATGTGCTCGTTGAACAAAACAACCGTTTCTTTTTGTAGTTATCATTTCGAACACGTGAGGGAAACTCTGAATTTTAACAAACTCAATAAAACTTCTGTCGTAAGAAGTAAAAGGGCCAAATTATACGCTCGTACGAGAAATTATACGTTTACGTTACTTCTAAACTACTTACCTGAAATCGATCTATTTTAAACGTAGTTTAAGTTGCGAATACATAAAAATCTTGTGAGAAAAACGTTAATAGGCAAATTAACTTCATAAAGGCAGCTTATTTTTTTAAAAAAAATTATTTTGAGCATCATCAAAGAGAGCAAGATTCTTTTATCTCTCCTATTCTTCCAGTCTGGAGTAAAGTGAAGTACTTTAGAGCCTTAAAGTTCATTTACCTATCTTGAGCTAAGCAAATCACCTTAGATTTTGGTAACCCTGACTTGACATTTTCTGTTTTGTTTTTGATTTTTGAATTTCTCGCAAAGCTGCACAGGGGTTATCTCCGCTAGCCGTTCCCAATTTAGCAGTGTAAGACTAGAGGGAAGGCAGGTAGTCATTACCACCTTACCCCATGCCGGGCCGTGATATTTTCTTTTGACTGAAATGATTTTGTCTGGAGGATAATTTAAGTTTTATGTTGCAATAAGCTCTATAGGTTTGGTTTAATTTGTTTTGAATCTTGCATAAAGCTACACGGAGGGCTATCTGCGCTAGCCATTCCTAATTTAGCAGTATAAGACTAGAGAGAATGCAACTAGTTATCACGACCCACCCACAACAAGCTCTGTAATTTAAACAGTTAGGTTTTAAAGTGGATGTCTTTTTGTCACAACGTAGACAGATTGTTTATCTATTATAAACCTGTGAACAGAAAACATGTACAAATTAATATCTAATATACATGTAAATGCAGTACAGAGACGTTAAGATGACATTAAAATAACTTTAATTTGATGCAAAGTGTCAAATAATTCATAGAGAAATTAGAAAAATTTCAAAACATCCTCTACGTTTGTATATATATTTTTTTACAACAAGAAGTTGCCGTCTGCTTCACTGTACTCATCATGAATATTCTGTCCAAACAATCCATCAAAAATACTACTTTATTAGTTACTACTCAGTGAAGCTTTATATTCAGCGTCAAAATTCATGTTGTTGGCAGTTTAACAGTTGAAAATCATCTACATCGATAACAATAAGTTATTTACTTATAGATTAATTTGAGTGGGAGATATGAATAGAAGTAGAGTCTCTCTTCTGCGGCCCGGCATGAACAGGTTAAGGCACTCGACTCGTAATTCGAGGATCACGCGTTTGAGTCCCCGTCGCACCAAACATGTTTGCCCTTTCAGCCATGGGTGCATTATAATGTGACGGTCAATCCCACTATTCGTTGGTAAAAGAATAGTCCAAGAGTTGGTGGTGGGTGGTAACGACTAGCTGTCTTCCCTCTAGTCTTACACTGCTAAATTACGGACGGCTAGTACAGATAGCCCTCGAGTAGCTTTGCGCGAAATTCAAAAACAAACAAACAAGTACATTTTATAGAAAGTAGAAGTGTGACATTTACAAAGTTTAAAAGCTTCATTGGCCTAACTAAACGAAATAACTTAAGCCACAGCTGAAGACAGGATATAAAGAAAATAACCAAAAATCAAAACAACTTTCATTTCTTCCAGACTGGTTTTCCAGTATTTTTGAAAAGAATGTATGTAATATATGGAGTATTCCTTGTTCAATGATAATTCTTTGCCTGTTTCTCTCTCTAAAAGGCTCATAAACATAATTAGATGAAATAATTATATATACGAATGAACGAATATGGCCTAGGGATTAGCGTTTGCCAGATCCTACGTCCGAGAGCGAATGGATTCACGTTCCTTTGTAAAACCATCGTGGTCTGCACTATGGAGCCTTGTATGCGTTATAAGATTGACAGTTAAATCCTTCTTTAGATAAGAGTAACTCAAGAGTTAAAGGCTGGCGCTATTAGGTAGTTACCTTCCATGTTGTTTACAAGTTTCAAGTTAGAGACATGTAGCGTAACTTTACATTAATATCCAAAACAAAGAAAACATGCACCTGAAACACATTGGGGATACCTTCTGTGATTAGTTGCAAGAATTATAACACTGTAGTTTACATTTTTGTATGACTCATATGCTATTAGGGGTTCTTTAAACAAGAAAATCATAGACCAAGAAGAAAACTGCTACTTAAATAGTTTAGAAAAAAATTGCTGGGGGGTTTGTTTACTCAGAATTTCGTGTTAGGCTAAAGGAAAAGCAGCATTACCACCTACCGCCTACTCTTAAGCTGTTCTTTTACCAACGTATAGTAAGACTGACAGTCACGTTATAACACCCTCATGGCTGAAAGGGCAGACATATTTGATGTAATGGAGGTTCGAACTCGCGACTTGCATATTGCAAGACTGGCGCCCTAACCATTTGGCCATGCCGGGCCTGAAATACTGGTGTGAACTATATCGTATAACTCTGAGAGTTAATAAGAGTATTACTGTTTGTTCGTTTCGAATATTCGCAGGACGGCTCAATTCCACTAGTCCTTTCTAGTTCTAAATTGAAAATATAGACTTACGGAAAGGCAACTAGTCAGCAACACTAATCGGTAACTTTTGAGTTATTTTAAATCACATAGTGAGATTTTGAAGTCATTTCTTTAATGAGTCCATGACTCAAAATTGGGAAACGTAATTTTGCGAAAATGGGACTTCAGCTCTGAACTCTTGCATTCATAACTCGGTGCAATAACTTAGGCCACGCCTGATCATAATCAAAGTAAGTGTTATAATCTTGTGTTTATTGCTAGAGTATCAATATGTTGCAGGGTATTTGAAGTTCTGTTCCAATTTGTTTCTAATGTAAGGATTAAAATAATGTGGTTCGTATTTTTGCAATAAATTTATTGGAGTGAATTTGTCAATAATATTTTGTATTTTACGCGACAGTTATTAAAAGTTCTAAAAACCGATGTATTTGCATACACTATTATCTCTGAAAAATTGAGAATGTAAATATATATAGTGAACTTTATGTGATCTTGTAGGGAAAAATAATGTACAAAGATGGATTAAATACGGAACAGATTCTTTCGAATTGTGGTTTGTGAGCAACAAAAGGAGATGATTGGATCTAAAAAGGTGGTAAAATGAAATAATAAAGAAGGTAAAAAACAATAAATTAGCTTTTAATATTGAATTAAAATTGTATGTATACTTAAAACATTAGTCGTGAGTGTAATATCAAACATTATTTTCACGGAAGGAAAACATAAAACATTTTATTAAGCTCATAAACGCGTAGCAATCGATATTAAATCAACGGTGAAACTAAGTGTAAAAAAACAATTTTCTTAAATCATATAACAAATGATAACCAGCCCAAAGTTGCAGAAGACATTACATAAACTCCAACGTGTATACCAATTATATAAGGCTATACAAAATGTACACTAATCAAATATAGCTATTATTATTTTAATAACATTTGTTTGTGTTTCTCATTATTTCCATAACAGGTTTACCTACACTCAGAGCACAATACTAGTTTTTGGATTAATAAGTTTAGCATCTTTTTGCGTGTGAATTAAAAGTATTAACCTAAATATCTAGTACATTAAGTTAAAGAAATTAGTGTTTACCAAATGAACCGCAAGGGAAATTACCAACCGAGATGTTTACAACTTTAAGATATGACACACTATCTTATCATACCAGCTTCATACTATATTAAGCATCGCTTAGCTTCTATTCATGTGAGGGAAACTTTTCCATTAGTGCTCCTCAAGAGAATTGTTAAAGCACTGAAACTCCAAGCTATTTTTTTTATGGTTGTCATACATATTATAAACAAAAGGCTGAGTTCGTTATAGTAAAACATTTTTCCAGCCAGGACACGTGATTATATACTGTGCATATTGATAGAAGTCCTGCAACATATATTTATTTATAAAATGCTCTGTCGTGAGGCTTTTATGTCTAAAACACTGCTCTTACTGCTTTCCATAACACTATGTAACAAAATTTTTACTTTTTCTTGTTCCTGGGCAGAAAGTGTTATTTCCCAATTGCTTATGCTTAAAGTAAATGGAAAAGACCTATTTTTCTCTTCAAACTTTGCTTTATTGACCTGGGAGCGTATAACGAAGACATGATGGGAGGCTATATTTGGGGGCTGATACGCGAAAGTGGTTTACATTACTGTCGCAAATCTTGAAAAACTACGTTTTTACACAGAAAATAGGTTAATTTCTTACTTTCATTATCCAGGTCATAAAAGCAAAGTTTGAAGAGAATAATGGACGTTTTCTGTAGTTTTACAACATAAGCAATTAAGAAATAACACATACTATCCAGGGACAAAATCTGTGTTACATAAGTTTATGAGAAAGATGGCTTCCTAACGCCCTTTTCAACAATACGATCATGCAGTAATCTATTAATCTTGTGTCCGCTAACTTGACCGGTGTGTCGTAGTATGACATAGGATGAACATCCACGTAATTTTTTAGCTTCCTGCGGTAGGTGACAGTTAAACGGCGAGTATGACTGAAAGCCTTATTTTATTGAATCCGTGTCATGTTGACTTCGTTTTCAGGCGGAGGTCCATCTTCACTGTATTGCAGAAGATGTAGATAGTTTATGCCATTGACTTTTGTGTATGTGAATTTTCACTTATTGTGAGACGCTGCACTTCCTTCACTACACATCAAGACACGACTTATTGCAAGTGTCTTTAGAGATAGTCCTTATGTAACAAGTTCGATAGTTCTTTGTTTTCCAATGCCATTAAACACAAGGGATTTATTCAACTTGGACAGCCCTCTAATGGCACAGCGATATGTCTGCAGATTTACAACGCTAAAAACCGGGTTTCAATACCCTTGGTGGACAGAGCACAAATAGCTCATTGTGTAGCTTTGTTCTTGGTTCTAAACAATAGTAACAACTTGTATATTATAAGTACCAGATCTGAACGCATCTTCAGGAACTGAGTGTACGAATATTTTGCACTGTTAAAACTTATTACATATCCTCTCAAAAACAATCAGTTTTCGGTGGTATTACACTACTTATGAAATCCCAAACATGTCCAAACGTAGTTTTGATACACGCTATATCATAACAATTTTATATCTGCTGTGTTTGCAATTGACTTCCTGCTTTGTATAATCAAAATAAGTTAAAAAAAACGCGCTCAAATATATATACATATATGCATGTATGTGTGACCTTATACCAACACAAATATATTATAATTTAAAAGAGATAAATCAGTAAAACAAATTATTGTTAAAACCCAAGTAATTTGTTTATGTGTGGCTTGATACTTATAGAAATGAGTTAATTTTAACAGTTTCCGAATGATTATGACATACATGTTGCAACGAGTTCAATTCCAGCAAATCTATCGAGTGTCGTATTCCATCTTGCACTCGAATCAGTTTCATTTAAACTTTTATATGACGCAACGTATATTGAAACTGTCATTTCCAACCGTGTTTTATATCAGGTAATAGGTATTACAATGAATTAGTTATATTAAATTTGCAGTAAACAATAATGTGTGAAATTAATTGTAGGTGACATTTCTTGAACGTTTAAGAATTGTCCTGACCAAATATTTTGTGAATATTCAAAGTGTTAGATGCGTTATCTTGACACTAGATAAACCTATCGTATAAAGTAATATGTTTTATTACATGTATATAAGCATATTTGTCTCGTTTAGTATTATTCTGAATAACTATTTAATGTTATCAAAGACATCCCAAACGTAATACTGGCATAATATAATCACCTAACTAAGAAACTGGAACACATTGATTTGACTACTTACATTCATAATTTCAACATTAAGATCTGTCAAAATGCTCACAGAAATCTAGATATTAGTGGATTTTCTCTAGGTGGATGAATAATACACCAAATGATTACGATGCAACTCCTCAACCACTGGGAAAATAAAAACAATATTACTAATGACTTTTGTAACTTACTTTAAACCTCTAACCTCCACCAAATTATATTTGTATTCTGATAACGTTAAAAACAACAAGACGAAAATTAATATTATAGTGATTTGGCTTATTTATCGAAAAAGAACAAGAAATGTTGAAGGATTACGTTATATTTTAAAGTACAGAAGTTTAGTCTTGCTTGTATAACTCGCATAATCACAAGAGTTAAAGGACTATAATTTGGTTGTACATTTCCTCAAGTAAATTCATTTCTTTAAAGAAAGTCCAAAGTTAGGATGAAGCTAAATAAGTTATCAAGTAATAATGATCAAAATACAGCTTTATCAATAAACTATGTGGATAAATATATATGTGTAACGAACCACATAAAAAAGGTTACGGAGTTTTTGTTGTAATTTTGAATGAGAACACTATTAGACTGGACTTACAAGCAATATTATGTTTATGTTTCGTATTACTTATTTCTGGAATTAATCTTTTATAATCTTTGTTATGGATCAGTTTTACATTTATATCTACTACTAATAACGGAGCTGCATTTATTTTTAAACTGCCTGAGTTGAGAAGCAACTCAAGATTACATCAGTACGTGGAAGCATTCCTTTACTAGTTTAACTTCGAGTATGCCAAGAAGAAGGTGTTTGTTTTTTGAATTTCGCGCAAAGCTACATAAGGGCTATCTGCGCTAGCCGTCTATAATTTAGCAGTGTAAGACTAGAGGGAAGACAGCTAGTCATCACCACCCAATGCCAACTCTTGTACTTCTCTTTTACCAAAGAATAGTGGAATTGACCGTAACATTATAACGACCTCACAGCTGAAAGGACGAGCATGTTTGGTGCGACGGAAATTCAGACCCGCGACCCCCAGATTACTAGTCGAGCGCCTTAACCACCTGGTCATGCCGAGCCCAAGCGGGTGTGTAAACACATTACCTGAAATTAACGTAATAATACGATTTTTAATGATAAGAAAAATATAAGGTATATTACTTAAAAAATACAGGATCTTGATCGACGTGACTGAAATCACAAATTACTCTTCTAGCAGAAACATTAAATTAGTAACAAAGCTAATTCTTGTTGGTATAACATTTTCATGATTTTATTCTTACGCGACAGTATATAGATCAGCCGTTAAATTGAAGAATATGATTCGTTCTTATTTGTCTTTTGTAAGTAATAAAGTATGGGATCATAAGAAAACGACTGGGGGATATTCTCTCTCGTCCCCCGCTAGTGAAGCAGTAAGTCTACGGATTTACAACGCTAAAATCAGGGGTTTGATTTCCCTCGGTGGGCTCAGCAGGTAGCCCGATGTGGCTTTGCTATAAGAAAAACACACAGACACACACATTTTCTCTCGTACACTTTAGTTGTTGTTTGTTTTTAATTTCGCGCAAAGCTACACGAGGGCTATATGCGCTAACCGTCCCTAATTTGGCAGTGTAAGACTAGAGGAAAGACAGTTATCTGGTCGTCACCACCAACCGCCAGCTCTTGGGCTACTCTTTCAGCAACGAATAGTGAACTGACCGTCTAATTATAACGCTCCCATGGCTGAAAGGGCGAGCATGTTTGGTGTGACAGGGATTTGTACCCGCGACCCTCAGATTACGAGTCGAGCGCCTATGACCATCTGACCATTCTGTGTTCATTCACTTCATGTGGTCTACTTATTATATAAAATAAATAAGAAAGAGATTTATTTCGGGGTGTTGGGTGGTGTTTGAGGTAACTGATGTTTTTATACACACCATTTTAAAACTAATAATATCAACTACGTGTGAGATATCCCTGGTTCTTAAACTTAGTGTTCGAAATTTCAATATACTGAAAGTCAAATTAGCTGATTTAGTCTACGTCATTCAACTATCTTTGGGGAACAACTGCTACTTAAAATATATTTTCACAGCTAAATCCCCTGCAGTGGCTAAACGGTATGTGTGCGGACTTACAACGCTAAAATCCGGGTTTTGATACCCGTGGTGGGCAGAGCACAGATAGCCCATTGTGTAGCTTTGTGCTTAATTCAAAACAACAACAGAGCTAAATATCCCCATTCAGAAATAAAGTAAGTTTCCGACGCCGAGTAGAAGAAAGATATTTAGGTCAAACAACCTGTTTAAAGAACAGGAATTAATAGCTCAGGCAGTGTGATAATGTTATTAACCCAGAGAACGAAGCAGCAAGTGCGTGTCACTTATAGTGGATATTTTGCCCTTTAAGTGTTTTGATATATCGCACAATTTTTTCTATGTGTAATATTTCTGTTAATGGAGAGAAAAGAACAGCTTGTAAAAACAAATGACAGGTCATTTATTGATATAGACTAGAGTATAATAATAGCGAAAAACTTCAAATCATATATCATTTTTTTTTCAGATTTAATTCTACTAAAATATTGTTTCTTTTCTCTATTTTCATTTTAAACCAAAATGCATATTTCAGACTTAAAATAGTAATTCAATAATTCTTAAAGTGTTTCTTTGTAATTAAGCACAAAGATAAACAAGTAACTATCTATGCTCTACCCGACATGGGTATCGAAACTCGGATTTTAGCGTTATAAAACCGCAGACATACCAGTGTGACACTAGGGGATCTAAAGTGTTAAGCACTAAACATTGTCGATTACATCAAAAGTAAACTTTTTTAAAGAAAAAAAAAATCATCGATAACTTAGGTTCAACAAATAACCAGATAATATTTTGTTTACAAAAGTACCCCGCTAGTACAGCGGTATGTCTACGGATTTACAACTCCAAAATCAGGGGTTTGATTCCCCTCGGTGGGCTCAGCAGATGGCCCGCTGTGGCTTTGCTATAAGAAAACACACAGAAACATTTGTTCACAACATGTGAACTTGTTTCATAAACAGCAACAATGGATAACGAAACCATTAAACATCAAGAAGAAAAGAAAAACTTTTAAAAATGATGTGCAATTTTCTGTTCTATTTTATACTGAAAACGTGGAAGTTATAATAATGATGGAGTGTTAGAGTGCTCCTAAAAATTTCTTAAAACATAATTCATTAGACACTATCGAAGTTATGGATCAGATACTGTACGAGCTATGGATCAGATACTGTTTGAGCTATGGATCGGACACTATTCAAACTACGGATCAGACACTATCCGAGCTATAGATCTGTGGGATCATTGCTTGCGTCACATAACAATATAAAAGTACACAACACTTTGGGTCCGTGGGTGCATTTTGAAAGTTACAGTCAAATCAGAAAATAAATAATCCAAGAACTGACAACAATACTTTTGCTTCTTCATTTGTAGTTTAAGCACAAAGTTATACTATATATGTGTTCTGCCCAACACCAGTGTCGAAATACGGTTTCTAGCGTAGTAAATCCGCAGACATACCGTTTTGTCATTGGAGTGGAGTACTCTTGTCTAACAGCATTTCCTACACTCTATCAGTTCAAAATTAGATATGATAGACACAGAAAGTCCTTGAACAGATATGTGAGAATATCAGAAAACAATGATAAGCAACTATAAAATAAATAATTATTAGTGAAGCTTGTGTGTTGTTTCATTTTAATGGGCCTTAGTTGGTGTTAATAATGAATACGTTGTTTGCAAAAGCTCTTTAACTACATACTGCTCCGTTTTTGATAAACAACGCAGGATTGAACTTACTTGTGGGAAGCGTAAATAAAATGAATATAAAATATAAATGTATGAGGTTTGTGTCTACTCTATTGCATGATAGACTAGACTGTGACTGGATGTCATCCAAACAATCCAACAAATAAAAGTACAGGTGGTTCTTTTTTTCACAGCGGTGGTGTAGTGAACATACTACTGGCTAGCAGGACAGATAAGTCACATGAAAACATGTAGAAGTGAAAGTTTTGATGGTGCGAAAGATTAAAGAGAAAATTCATGTTTTGGTAGAAACTGCATAGAAACTCCTTAGAGGGACATTTAACAATAGAAGTAATTGAGGTAAAAAGTCCAAACCTTCAGTGGTGATGTTACGTAACTCAGAGTTTGCTCTTTACGTACTTTATCCGACAGTCCAATAGAAATCTTTCCAGGCCTGACTGACACGAAAATCTAGTACATATCTTGCCAGTGACAAGTACTAATAAGTACAAGATGTGTAATATATAGAATGGTGAGATACACATACGCAATAGTACAAAGTGGCTCAATGGACGTGAATATAATGCTTCAAACAAAGGGTCTTTTTACACGTGAATCCTATTCAAATTGTTTAGCAATAACCAACAACAGTTTATTTTATAGCAGAAAAGAAAATAGTATCATTGACAGCCTACAATATCTACACGAAGTGTGATGAACGATCAATACAAGTGTGAGCTGCACTCCAGCTATTGATGTTCGAAACTTACGCAAAATTAATGACACTCTGGCTGCTGACAGGTAAAATCAGACTCTTATTTATCAAGCCATTCCTTGAGTGACAAAGCTAGTTAAGCAGTGATACGGATACGTCTATAGACAGAAAGTGATACCGAGCGTGCAACAATTGTGGTGGAGAATACCTGAACACAAAAAAAAAGTCCAATAAATCATGTGATGGACAATACATGAGCAAAAAAAAAGCTGCCCAATGAATCATTCGCAAATATATTTACATAAAGGTCCAATAAAAATATTAATAAGGTTTTATGGGTTTATAAAGAAAACGAAAAAACAAACAGCTACCAAACTTCTTGGATGAATTGTGAGGAATACTATAGAATACTTAGAATATTACTTTAAAATTAAATATAAGGAAGAACCGTGTCTTTTTTAAAAATTCAATCAAGTTTTCACCGGTTGTACATAGCAAAATTTTTGCTTATCTTATTCAGAGCGTTTCACTAGCATCATCATGAGGCGTACTGGAACTGAGGATAAGGAAATTTACTTTAAGAAATCAAACAATTTGTAACAATAGTAATCAACAAGCATACGATTGATAAAGTGTAAACAATAAAATAATTTTAAAATGAACTGTTAATTTTAATTATAAGAGTGAGTCTAGGTATTGAAATACGTCCTATGTACAAAGAGTGGGAAATTAAATAGATGTAAAATAACACATTTATATTAGTTAACAATATGATTACATTTTTTAATGAAGTGTTTTTTTTTTTTTTCGTCTATTAATGTTTTCCTTTCTGTTGAGGACTTTTACATGGGAAGAATCAAAGTAATCTTGTTTTGTAGACATCTGTTTAAAAACATGAGCAGAAACTTGTTTGTTTGTCCAACCAGTATAACAGCTTTTATAATCTGCACATTCAATTTTATACACATTGTATACCATACAGTTTTGGGGAAACAGTTGACCTAGATTTTTTCCAAGTAAAAATGTATATTTTCCTTTAATGTCACATATGTGCTCTCTGACATGTTTTGACCAGATTTGTTATGATAACATGAGATAAGTTCAGAATTGATGGTAAAATACAAGCGACAGGGACATCGTTAGTAGAATCATTTTCTGTGCTAATTTGTGGCTTATTTTCAGAAGAATGAATTAGAAAAATTATTTTATACATAAAACTGAAGTATAAGGTTTTATTTTTTGAAACAATTGATGTTGGAGCTTATAATGTTATTTGTTTATAGTTAAGCACAAATTGCACAATGGGCTATTTGTACTTTTCTCACCACGTGTATCGAAACCCAGTTTCTCATGTCATAAATCCACAGACATAACGCCGTGCCACTGAGGGGGAGACGTTTATACGGATAGCTATTTTTAATATACGTAGCTTTGGCATTGATCATGAAGAGAATTCCAAGGAACGTAAAGTCCAGTGTCAGTATTCTTTCAAGATACGAACGTCTGGAGGCCTGTGTTTGTCCTTTTAACAAGAACATTTAGAAGTGACAATTTGTCATCAACTTCATTTCTTCATCATGAATTCTGTGCAAATTTGTATCTAAAGGGACGTTAACTCTTATCATGAAAGATAAAGTTTGAGATAACTCTTATCATAAAAGCACTGGAGCTACGGGATTTCTCTTGCTTAAGGTGTCAGTTTGGGAATAATTCACACCTTCAAACTGGAAAGAGAAAATTTTATAGACACTGAAAAACAATTGTCTCATTCTGTTGATGTTTACACGAAATAAGTATCGTTCTGGTAACATTTTAGAGCAACATTAATTGTTTCAAGGACGGGGAATTGAGTGAACAGGGAGTTTACACCAAATGTGATTACTTGGATAAAGTGACTAAACTCTAGGAGTTTTATGGTAAACATTTCAGAAGGTTTTAATAAAGAAGAACGCACGAAAGATCTATTTAGAAAACATCCAAAATAGGAAATCTCCACCTTCAACAACTCTTCGGCTACTCTAGTTGGACTGAATGGTGGGATTTGACTGTCACTCTAGTAATTTACCTACATCTTCCATAGGCGGAAAGCAATTATTATAATTTTATTTTTTACTACAGTAAACCTCAGCTCTTCTACAGTCCGATATGTTAATCACTGGATCGCGCTCGGCTCTTAATCTTCGTCATCAAGTGTTCAGAACACAGTGCGCAAAAAATTAAATACATTAATATATAATAAAGTATATTATATAAGCTACTTACATTTTCTAACTTATGCTCATCATTGTAAAAATGTTTCCTGTGGTTTCTTGTATTCGCAACAGCTAAATTAGTTTGATAACCAAGCACGAACTTCAGTTGCTAAAATAATTCTATTTCATTCTCAGTAAGCGCTTTTATAACAGGTTTGATTGAAGAATTTTATTTTTATTTGTGTGTTTCAGAATTTCCCGCAAGATTACGCAATAGCAATTCCTGATTAGTGCAGATTAAATCTAAAAACGTGGAACGAGTTTTCGTGATGACGTGAATCAAGAATCTTTTAAAACACAGTCCAATAGAACACATCAAGTCCATCAATTATATCGTACGCTTCTCACTTATTGTAAAACTTAGTGCAAAGCTACCTGAGGACTATTTGTGCGAGTCTTTCCTAATTTTGGAGTTATAAAATAGGAGAACGGTAATTATTCAACATCAGCCACTTCCAACTTGTAGGTTACTGTTGTGTAACAGTGAGATTTGGCCACTCTTTGTTTTGTTTGTCTGTTTGTTTTAAATTTCGCGCAAAGCTACTCGAGGGCTATTTGCGCTAACTGTTCCTAATTTAGCAGTGTAAGACTAGAGGGAAGGAAGCTAGTCGTTACTACCCATCGCCAACTCTTGGGCTACTCTTTTACCAACGAATAGCGGGATTGATCGTCACATTATAACGTCCCCACGACTGAAAGGGCGAGCATGTGTGGTGTGACCGGGATTCGATCCCGCGACCCTCGGATTACGATTCGAACGCCTTAACGCACCTGGCCATGCCGGTCCAGTGGCCACTCTTAATAATACATCTATGTGTCTGTAATGTTGAGTGCGCTTTTCTGTTGTGGTAACGAGGCACCAGGTATTGAGCCTCGGATCAACAGTCCAGCACGCTAACTACTGGGCTATACTCAACTCCGTACCTCTGTATATACAGTTTGTTACAATATACATTAACACACACAGATAGGTACACGTGTATATATATATATATATATAATTATAATGTAAGCAGTTATCACTTTCATACACTGAAGTAGAGTTCTAAAATATCGTGTCAAGTCAGTTTAACAATAGGCAATCCTTGTATACACAATGTTTGGTTTAAATTTCGCGCAAGGCTACACGAAGGAGATTTGCGCTACCCGTCCCTAATTTAGCAGCATAAGACTAACTCAATTCTTGGGCTACTCTTTTACTAACAAATAGTGTGATTGACCATCACATTATAATGCCCACACGGCAAAAAAGGCGAACATGTTTGGTCGGACCTCAGATTAAGAGTGGAGTACCTTAACCACTTGGCTATGCCAGGCCTGTACAATGGTTATAATAAATATTTAAATCTGATGGGTAGATATAATACAGGATACTTTTTTATCTCCAATAAAAACTTTTAAATCTAAAGCACAAATCCCTGAGTCTCAGTAATAAACAAATTTACTATCTGTTATTTTCGGTTTGTTTTGTTTTAAATTTTGTGAAAAGCTACTCCAGTGCTATCTGCACTACGTCCCTAATTTAGCAGTATAAGATTAGAGGGAAGGCAGCTATCATCATCACCCACCGCCAACTCTTGAACTACCTTTTACCAACGAATAATGGGATTGACCGTAACATTATAACGTCCCCTTGGCTGAAATGGCGAGTATGTTTGGTGTGACGGGGATCGATAACCGCGCATCCTAGGATTACGAGTCGATTACCTTAACCACCTGGCCATGCCGGGCCGTCATTTCTGGAAATCCAACCCATTACGACCAATTACATTCGTTTATCCTATACGTTTTTTTTTTATTTTATGGAGGAGAGAGGCTAACATTTTTGTCTTACAAATTCCAGCTTAAATGAACTAAGCTCTTATCAAATTTTATTTTCTGAACCCATAAATTTTGATTACGTTGTGTCATTGTATCTAATATCTTGTTTTTCCATTGGCTTAGCGTGATAATTTGAAGCTGTCTAACAATTTCTAAACCAATTACATTGTCCAGAAAGTATTATTACGGCTATTTGATTGAATCACACCACTTTCCTGAAGATCGTGTTTCATTACGGAAAGAGATAAGCATTTAGTGAGTTTCCATTGAACGAGATTCACGTGTTCTTTGTTTCTGCTTTTGTTTTTACTTCCAGGTGTAATGCAATTGTCACGATGTACTCTATGTATCGCACGATTTTTGCATTTACTGCAGCGTTAATGTAATTTTTGTAACCTATTCACAGAGTGCTTCAAGATCCAGAGATGTCTACATTTATTTAGAAGATAGTACAAATGTTTTATTTTTATAGAACAAAAGAATCTGTATCAGTTCAATATCAAGTGTGTCTGTGAAAATTATGATGTTAACTATATGAATGTGACATAAGTTCTGCATCTATTTCACTCGCATGGTGATCTATCAAATTCCGTTCTTGGTGTCACGGCCGTGAAAAAAAAAAAAAAGATTCCCTCATGTGTTCTTCGAGCTAATAAGACTGATTGCCTGACATTTCATTAAACACAGTTTTAGTGTTATAAGCTATCATCTACTTTAATCCAGCTGAAAAATAAACTAATAAACAGACACAATATCGACAGTAAATTAATCATCAAATAAAGGCATTGTTGTTGTAAGCAAAACACGGTTTAATAAGTCTAACTATATATAAAACACGAAGCGACCAGAGTGATGTTATTGATAGTTTAGACTACATCTTGTCAGTTACACACGCTGGAATTTATCCAGAAAATAACAAATTAAACGGTAACTGAACATTCCATTTAGGATAAAGAAGTTCTTTTACTGTGTATGGTTATATAACAGGTTGTTTTTTAAACTTCCACGTTTGAAGATTTCTGTTGGAAGGTAATAACATAATATTGCTATTTGTGGCAAGAGCTAAAATTTATCATGACATTTTAAAATATTGTTATTAATAAAATGAAAAACTTCTTAAAATCAGATAATTAATAATCTGGCCGACTCACTTTTTAGGTTTTCCATAAGAACTAAGAATGGATTAAATCTTTTAAAGATTCAATTTTGTCTTTGTTATTGTTCGTGCCATCTGGTGCCCAAATTATATTTTTATTGTTCCAGAACTATCTTATCTCCCTTTTCGTAGATGTAAAAGTTATATATAATGAACTTTTAAAATAAAGATTTTAGAACTAAGTTCCTAACAAAATACTAATGTAATTTTTAAATTTTCTTTGTTTGGTAGTTATTTTTGTATCATCTATTCTTCTCCACTTGCATGAGTAGATTAATTTTTAGTTGAAAGTGTACAAACGTGAAAAGCTGTGTTTTCATTGTAACGTGAATATTGTTCCAACAATATATGATATCCGATAATGTTTAACTTAAGTAGTGATAAAATAAAGAAGAATGATTTTTAGAACAACTACGACGTTTTGATCACTGGTTCGATCATTCTCAAGTTCACGAGCTTTAACAATAAAAGTTTTATTACTTAAATCAACATTCAACATTTAAATACTAAAACTTTTTAGTGTGAAAACTTCCGTACGTGTGTATGATACTTATTAATTTACTGATTGTAAAAACTGTGGTTTGTAATAAACTAATATATATAATCAGTAACGAAACTCAACACGAAACTATTAAATATAGAATAATATACGATATTCGTTAAATGTAGTATAGATTTCTTTTGTTGATATATAATAATAACTAAATGTGATGTAAGTAAGAATATGATTGCATATTATATCCATTACATTGTAAATTTTTATAGATAACATATTATAGTCACTCGATCGTAAACTTTATAAGTAATATTCATTGTTTTACCCCTATTTTGGGGCCATAAGTGCATTATAATAGTTATGATCAAATAGCCCATGAGTGAGTGATACGTCATGTTGACTAGCTTGTCTTCCTTCTTGTTCATTTCTTCAAAATTAGGGACGACTAACTCAGGTACTTCTGAAGTAGCTTTACACGAAATTCAATAAAAAGTAAATTCTACTTGAAATCTCACTTTTCGCAAAACCAGAAAAATTCAGCAAAAGACAGAAACATTAAGGGTATATTTAATTATCAGTCTTTTCAAAATCAAGGAGAAAAAATTTCGTTTTTGATAGAAGAAAATTGTTTAAAGTATTTCAGTACTTTCGCGTTTGCTATATTGAAAATAAAAGCTATTCCTTCGTATTGCTGTCAATAATTCAAACTCATGGCTAGCGTCTCTGTGTTAAGGCGTTCGACTCTTAATTCGAGGGTTGCGGGTTTGAATCCCGATCGCACTAAACATGCTCGCCCTTTCAGCCATGGGGGCGTTATAATGTGACGGTCAATCCCACTATTCGTTGGTAAAAGTGTAGCCCAAGAGTTGGCGGTGGATGGTGATGACTAGCTGCCTTCCCTATAGTCTTACACTGCTAAATTAGGGACGGCTAGCACAGATAGCCCTCGAGTAGCTTTGCGCGAAATTCAAAACAAACAGACAAACAAACGTCTCTGCGTTCCTTAAGTAAAACATACTACATTGCTTATTTATTGTTATTACAGTTTTAACAGTATTGGTTATACTAGTTAGTATATCGAATGTCTATAATTCTTATTTTTAACTGATTCTTATTTAACTTTCATTATAAAGACTGTTTCATACTGTCAACTTAAAATATATATTTAGAGATAACCCAAATAATCTAAGCTAGCTGAAACTTATGAAATATTGTTGAGAATACAACCAAAAATATCGTTAACAGCGAGGGTACGTAACTGATGAACAAATGTAATCTAATCTTTACAGATTCAAACGTAATAAAGGTATATTTAATCAGCTATACTGACGACCATATTGATTTTGAGTTTCAATCTAAGTGCACAACTTACTTTGATCAGACATTTAATAATAATATTAAAATAAAAGTTTTTAGATTTTCTTTTCATCATATTTATGATGTTTGATATTTTCAACCTGTTATGTATCATACTTTATCTCGGACGAGTTTCCGATTTATTATATTACGTACGTTACGTATTACGATTTCAAATAACCAGAAATTTTAATTTAGAACTAAATTAAATGTCGATATGTATTACTTTTATAACGTTTGCCAACAAGATTAATACACAGAATTTACTCTCTTAAAACAAATATATTTTAATATACAAACACCAATACAATTTATAATAACGGTTATTACCACTAATATTTAGAAATAATGGTTTATAAATTTTACAAAATTACCAGCCATGGTGAGACTTATATCTTTTTATCAACATTCACGAAGAGCGAATTATTTTTTTGTTAATACACTTCTATACTTCTCTTGACGGCTAGCTAGATTGAAGCACACGTAAGTTTTCGCTGACGGCAATATTTAATGTCCTCGTAGAATCGGCCCGGTATGGCCAAGTGGGTTAAGGCGTGCGACTCTTAATCTGAGGGTCGCGGGTTCGCATCCCTGTTGCACCAAACATGCTCGCCTTTTCAGCCGTGGGGCGTTATAAAGTGACGGTCAATCCCATTATTCTTTGGTAAAAGAGTAGCCCAAGAGTTGGCGGTGGGTGGTGATGACTAGCTGCCTTTCCTCTAGTCTTACACTGCTAAATTAGGGACGGCTAGTGCAGATAGCCCTCGAATAGCTTTGCGCGAAATTCAAAAAACAAAACAAACAAATCCTCGTAGAAATACTAACGTTCAAAGTTAATTCACTGAAGTTAAACGGTTTGCAATGTTCGAAATCTATAAATGTTCCTGATTAACTTCTGTAATTTTCCACTTAATAAGCGTCCATCACAATTATAACTACCAAGTCCTATAGTATACTGGCTGCAGCGACCAAACAATATTCTACTACTGTGTTTTTGCGTCTTGCGTTAGCTAGCTTTTATATACTCATTAGGGAAGATTCTCGGCATTTCAACAACGTTCGAAGACACGCTAGTGTTTTCGTAAAACATATAATGTTGGTTCTTACTCTAGATAATTTTGTAAGAATTTAGAGAAGAAACGGAAATCAAACTGAAACAAACGCAGATATTAAAATAAATGTAACACAGTAAATCCGTTACAAACCTGATCTGCACTTTAGAAAATACATAAGCTAAACAGACAGATCAGATACCCAAAGCTTCAGACACAAGCATCTGTAAGGTAGAGGTATTGATCAAATGAAAGGTAACCATACGGAAGAACTATCAGCCTACACAGGTACTCTTAACTTAACCATGACATTGTCAGTCATAGTTAAGAACTATCATCCTACACAGGTACTCTTAACTGAACTATGACATTGTCAGTCATAGTTAAGAACTATCAGTCTACACAGGTACTCTTAACTGAACTATGACATTGTCAGTCATAGTTATACTATTTTCATCGGTGAAACCACAGAAACGTATTTAGAAGCACGTCTAGCTCGTGCATTAAAAATGTTTAATGAACATAGAAAGGTAAAGAAGAGAAAACAGATTTTCCTCTTGTTTTACCCTTTGTTTAGGTACGAACGTTAATTTATATCTATCTACACACACCAAAAACAGTAAATGTTGAGTTACTCTAGCTAAGCATATTTTATAATAGAAAAAACCTCTCATATGACTTCCAGCTTTATTTAAAGTATATTAATGGAATATTATACAATAGGTTTCATAATGAGTCACTCTTCAGAGGAAATATAAGATGATAAAAGAAAAGAAAAACAATTAGAATGAAACGTGAGTTAATAAGTAAATAAAAACAGGTAAAAGTAGCACAATTAGCAAGTAATATATGAAAACGAAGTTACCGTGATAACGTTAATGTCTCTATTCAGAAGTTCAGTTACATTAAAAGTCATCTTTCAAATTTATAAAAATTGGATTGTTATAGCGCCATCTATTGGCTAATAATCTAGTTACTATTTATAAAGATTTTAAAACGTCGAATGAAGCTTTTCTTTTCGTCATAGCCCCCCTGTGGTTCAGCGGTATGTCTGCAGACTTACCACACTAAAAACCGGCATTTGATACCCGTGGCGGGCAGAGCACAGATGACCCATGGTGTAGCTTTGTTCTTAATTCAAAACAACAACAACAACTTTTCATCGTAAAAAAATGTAATTATATTTTTCATTACTTGTCCAAAACGAGAAAGTATTATTGAAAAAGAAAGTTATTTTAAACTACAATTTTTTGTTTAACATAGTTATGGAAATGACTGATTGACTGTTAGTTTACATAAATAATACTTATATAAAAATGTACCTCAGAATGGCTGGTATGAGGATGACCTAGAAAGGTCGAAACGTTGTTCTCTCCTTATCAGCAAAAGTGTTAATACCCATACCAGCCGTTCTGAGGTACATTTTCATTTCAAGTGGGTTTCTCGTAATCAAGAAATATTTCTATAAGTTCAAAAATCATATTAAATTTTCAGTTTTCCTGGTATAGATTTAATGATATATCACAGACAGGCTTACGTGCATATGAATAATTTTTCAAATTGCATTCACACTGGACAATAATGTCAAAAAATATCTCTCCAGTAAAACAACAAACACATTTTCCTTCTTAATGTAACATTTTTCACACAAATCACGATTATCTCGTTGGAATAGATATATTTCTTCGTGGCTTCTATGTCTGCTGAGGAAGTGTTTGAAGAGCCCAGAAAGAGAAACAACAGAGAAAATTACCTTTCTCTTGTTATTAGCTATTGTTTAGTCCCGAATGTTTATTTAAAATGTAAGGAATGACGTTTTAACGAAATTATGTACCTACTTAAAAAGATTTCTGAATTTAATCTATTTTTGTCTTAGTAATAGCCTTACAGTTTATATAGCTTACTCACTACAAATATTATTCTATATTCCTATGCCACGTGAGTTAATCGTGATTTATCTGTATATGGTTACATTGAGAAAAGAAAATGTAATCTAGTTGTAATATACTAATATTTTATATTAATGTCAAATATAAGTGCAACCTAAAAATATGTTATACATTCTGGAGGTTGTAATATGTCATGTACTTTTTTGATGTAGAACATATATTTCTATCTTGTAATGCGTTTGTTTGCTGGAGAGAGCTGCATGTTTTTCATAACATATAACATGATCTTAAAGGCACCGACTAGTACATCTTGGTTGTCTCATCTTCTAAGCCAAACTAAAACTATTAAATAAAAATCACAGCCAGCTCTTATTATTCATATACCTTATTAATCTTTCTTTGACACTCATTCAAATTTACTGTCTTCACAACATCCGAAAGCAACCCATTCCATATGTCAACCATACTATTTCAAAAATAAAATTGTCTTAGCTGAAGACGACTTCTACCTTGTCGAAATTTATGTTTGTGTCCCCTAGTTGTATATTTTAGTTTTAAGTATACAAATGTTGACACATCAATGTTTGTGTCCCCTAGTTGTATATTTCTAGTTTTAAGTATACAAATATTGACACATCAATGTTTGTGTCCCCTAGTTGTATATTTTTAGTTTTAAGTATACAAATGTTGACACATCAATGTTTGTGTCCCCTAGTTGTATATTTCTAGTTTTAAGTATACAAATGTTGACACATCAATGTTTGTGTTCCCTAGTTGTATATTTCCAGTTTTAAGTATACAAATGTCGACACATCAATGTTTGTGTCCCTTAGTTGTATATTTCTAGTTTTAAGTATACAAATGTTGACACATCAATGTTTGTGTCTCCTAGTTGTATATTTTTAGTTTTAAGTATACAAATGTTGACACATCAATGTTTGTGTCCCCTAGTTGTATATTTCTAGTTTTAAGTATACAAATGTTGACACATCAATGTTTGTGTCCCCTAGTTGTATATTTCTAGTTTTAAGTATACAAATGTTGACACATCAATGTTTGTGTCTCCTAGTTGTATATTTCTAGTTTTAAGTATACAAATGTTGACACATCAATGTTTGTGTTCCCTAGTTGTATATTTCTAGTTTTAAGTATACAAATGTTGACACATCAATGTTTGTGTTCCCTAGTTGTATATTTCTAGTTTTAAGTATACAAATGTTGACACATCAATGTTTGTGTTCCCTAGTTGTATATTTCTAGTTTTAAGTATACAAATGTTGACACATCAATGTTTGTGTCCCCTAGTTGTATATTTCTAGTTTTAAGTATACAAATGTTGACACATCAATGTTTGTGTCTCCTAGTTGTATATTTCTAGTTTTAAGTATACAAATGTTGACACATCAACATTATAAACTTCTTTTACAATTTTAAACACTTCAATCAGATCCAGCCTAACTTTTTTTTTTTTAAAGAGAAAACTATCTTAAGGATCTTAGTCTCTCTTCATGTAATGATCTATCCATCCCAAATCCATTTTAGAAAACTATCTTAAGGATCTTAGTCTCTCTTCATGTAATGATCTATCCATCCCAAATCCATTTTAGAAAACTATCTTAAGGATCTTAGTCTCTCTTCATGTAATGATCTATCCATCCCAAATCCATTTTAGAAAACTATCTTAAGGATCTTAGTCTCTCTTCATGTAATGATCTATCCATCCCAAATCCATTTTAGAAAACTATCTTAAAGATCATAGTCTCTCTTCATGTGATGATCCATCCATCTCAGATACATTTTAGAAATCTTTCCAACAATTCAATGTCTTTCCTAAAGTTTGTTTTGAATTTCGCGCGAAGCTACACGAGGGCTACCTGCGCTCTTTCCTAAGGTAAAGAGCCCATGACTGAACATAACATTCAAAATATGGCCTAAATAGTGACCTATACAATTAAATTATAAACTCGTTAGACTTGTATATAATATTTCTGTAGATACAACTGAAAATCCTAATTACCTTACCACTAGCAACAACACTCTTCTTGAATGGCTTAAAAGACTGACCGATTACTACACAGAGATCGCTTTTTTTCGTGACCATTTTAAGGTTATTCCCAACCAAATTATACTTATAATTAGAATTATGATTAATCATGTGCATTATCTCGCATTTATCATAATTAAAACCCATCTGTCAATGTGCCTAGTTCACTAAGTGATCTAAATCCTTTTGTATATCGGCAGCATTCTCTTCACCACTACAAACACTCGAGATATTGATATCATCAGTAAATTAATGTAATTTTCGATCATTCCTTCATCATTATTATTGATGTAAGTCAAAAAGACAATGACCTTAGGACTGAAGTCCATTTACGACAACCCTCTATTTTCCGCCATCAACCCATTCTTCTATCTAAATTAGTTAACAAATCTGTATAAATAAGTTTCTTCACAACCCTTTTATGTGGCACTTTGATCTACGCTACAAATGACGTTCAACTGATGTTGAAGGAATCATCTTACTTACTGCGGTAGATAACACACTGACTGATCACTTTTTATTTTGAAAATCACTCCCTCTACATTGTCTTAACTATCTTGTATTTATAATCTACTTTCGAACATGCTAAAGGACGTAGAGTTTTCTAGAAGTTTTGTCTTAACTTTTGTATTTTAATGGAATTTTTTCGAATATTTTCTCATTTGGAACATGCTAGGGAGAAGAAAAGCATTTTATTCAGTGTTTTAAAGTCTCTGTAAATAATAACTACATTGTTTGACAATAGAGGACGTTACCACAACAATTCATATAAGTTTGAAAGAGGCAACGGTGAACTTTTGCACAGACACAACGTAGTTTGTGCGTTTTGGCAAACTGTCTATCACTGGGTACATATCCTCAGATATCAGCGTTGTAAGTTCGTAAACCTAACGTTTACCCACTGACGGAATATAAATTTCGCAATACTATTTGTAATTTTCATTTTATCACTTCACAAATATGCTTGACGAAAGTTTGGTTTATTTAGCTTTGTTAAACACAAAGTTACACAATGGAGTATATGTGATCTGTCCAGAGCGGCTATCGTAACCTCAATTTTAACATAGTAAGCTGTAAAACTTACCGCTGAGCTACAGAGGGCACTTGAAGAGTAGCACTAAGGTCATGATACTGCTTTATAAAGTTCCACTAAAAACCTTCAATAAAGCTTGAAGTCATATTTCCAGTAGAATAAAATAAATACGTAGATAAATAAAACTACTAGTTAAGAAGCTAGTAATAACACAATAACTGTAGGAAATTCATCGTCTGTATTGAAGAGATTTCACACAGGTTAGTACATATTTGTAAGTGTTGTACATTAGTAATTTGTTGTTTATGTTTGTGTTCTACAAATAATTAGAATAGAGGAAATCAGTTTTCTTGTGGGTTTGGTTTTGATATAACTTGTAATTTAGCTTAATACACGCTAACGCTCTTTACTCGAAAAAGATAACAGAGGGCGTTTTAAGTTTGTTTTGAACTTCGCGCAAAGTTACAATAGGGTTATCTGTGCTATCCGTCTCTAATTTAATTTAACGTAAGACTAGAAGGAAGGCAGCTACTCATCACCACCCACCGCCAACTCTTGGGCCACTCTTTCCCAATGAATAGTGAAATTGACGGTCACATTATAATGTCCAACGCTGCTGAAAGGGTGAGAATTTTTGATGTGACGGCAATTGAAACCAGCGACCCTCGGATTACGAGTCGAGTACTATAACCACCTGGGCATGCCGCGCCACGTTTTTAAGCATAATAAAATATTTTTAATAAAGTATGAGTCAACAAGCCTTTTTTTTTTCGGTTACCAAGGGCTGATATTGTATCATGTTTAAAGAATGTCATATATTTTTGTATTCTAACTGATATCTTTTTTCAAGACGAGCCAAGTTCTACTTTATATCCTGAGGATTAGATTCTTAGCATATTTATTAAACTCTATAAAATAGATATTAAACGTGAATAAAGTCAATAGTCCGTATGAAGCCGGATGTTAAGATTGAAACACAATATAAAACTCATTCTACATGTCTTGAGGTAGAAAAAAGCTTTTAGAAGACAAAATACCGTACAAACACAGATCCTAGAACTGAAGTAAGCAGTTATCGAATGAACGAAAAAAACAACCTCAAAGAACACGTAACTGTAGCCATCTATGAGAAATAATGAACATATTTGTTGTTTGTTTGTTATGAATTTTCGCCCAAAGCTACACGAGGACTATCTGCACTAGCCATCCCTAATTTAACAGCATAGTCATTACCACCCACCGCTAACTTTTGGGCTAATCTTTTACCAACAAATAGTGGGATTGACTATCACATTATCGCCCCCACGATTAAAAAGGCGAGCATGTTCGGTGTAACGGGAAATTTCTGTGAGAAAACGTAATTTTAGTCGTTGCGTTTGCACCAAAACAAGCCTCTAGCGGACGACTGAAAGAGATGAAAATGAATCATGTGACAAAAAGTTGCTTTCATGAGCACTGAATATATTTAACTATAATAAATTAAGTAAAACAGCTGTTAGGATGTTTATTGTAGAGTAAAATTACATGAATTTGAAATCTTTATTAATGAAACAGAACAAAATATTCCAAATCTCGGATGTCTAGTGGGTTTTATTCTTCTATTATTTATAGCGTGACATGGACAGGTGGTAAAGTCACTCGATTCGTAATCCGAAGGTGGCGGGTTCGTATCCCCTTAGCACACAACATGTCCGCGCTTTCAGCTATTAGAAGCGTTATAATGTGACGTTCAATCCCACTATTCGTTGGTAAAATTGTAGCCCAAGAGTTGGCGGTGGGTGATGATGACTAGCTACCTTCCCTATTGTCTTACACTTCTAAATTAGGGACGGCTTGTGTAGATAGCCCTCGTGTTGCTTTGCGCGAAATTCAAACCATTATTCATATTTAATATCATATTTATTCACTAATAAATTAGTTTTTAAATATGGCGTTCATATAGATTTATACAGGAAAAATAAATAGCTGTTTGCAAATTGTAATAGCATACTTCATTTGACGTTACAGTGTGAGTGCATGTTTGTTGTTAAACACAAAGCTATATGGTAGACTCTCTGTATTCGGTGCACCACGAGTACGTATCAAACTCGATTTTTATCTCTATAATCTTGCAGATCTGCCAGAGGGTAGGAAGTTTTAATGGTACACTCTACCGATAATATCAGGCATTACATAACGAATTGTAATTTGTTGTGGTTAAACACAAAGCTTCATACCGATTTTGACACGTACACATAGAAAACTTGCTTTGATGGAGAAAAGAAATTATTCTAACGAAACATATTTAATATTTTGTTTAGAAGTTATTTTAAAACAACTTTTCAAATTTTAAATTATAAAAGAAAATACTTAAAATTAATAACAACTTGTTAAAATATTTAAGTATCAATAAAAATAATTATTTCAACCTGTTAATAATGACCTGTCAGATAAATGTTTTATTAGATAATGTGATGTGTCAATTGTAATTATTATCCCAATAATACGGCCCCCTAGTTTCAGTAGTATGTCTACGTACTTTGCTAGAAATTGTGTTTCGATGCCCGTGGTAGGCCCACTATAAATAGCTATTTGTGTAGCGTTGTGCTTAATATAAACACAACAAACAACAACAATTGAAAATACATGCCAATTGTTAAGTTACAATAATTCTATTCATGTAATGCCATCTAGTGAGGAAATACAAAGTAATTATCTAAATATTTAGTTTGTTTTTCATCGGCTGGGAAAGGTAACTACAATTAATCCTGGATTGTATTTGGAATGTTTAGTGAGCTCTTTTAAATCTTCGTTTCTTTAGTTGAGAGTAAGAAAAGTTTACAATCCTTAGATAAAATTAACTGAAGCAGTTCTTTCTCGTTATTAGATTCTGATAAGAAAAGCTTTAGACCTACCATAAAAGAGCATTCAAACCACTATAGTTTTACGACATATAAATGTGTTATTCGTTTGGATCCTAAGACAATTTTAATGACAGAAAGTAACATACACTTTGAATTGAATATCTTGAATCTTGATACTCTTATTTAAATTCAGTAAATTTGCTTAAATCATGTTTTACTTTCGTAGTTTTTTTTCGTTTTCTGAAAATACAAATATTATTTGAAAGTACTAGAAATTCAAGAATTGAGTTCAAACTGAGCGAACAATTTTACTTTAATCGCAAGATGCCGCCTTCTCCTGGAACAACAATTTTACCAGAAATGATTAAAAAAACCAATAATTATGTTAGACACAGAAAAGCAAATAGAAAGTGAAAGTTAAAACAGCTGTGATAATCAAAGACAATATATATACATATAAAAATACTTTGACATTTATATATTTCAATATTTTAATATTATATAGCTTAACCTCTGCTACATAAATAATCAGGAAGTCTTTGATGATTATATTCAAAGTTACAAAAATATCTGTGACTAATTCTTTAGAAATGAAATATTATATGATATCATTTGAAATGTGAAGTAAATAAAATGACATTTTAAAGCCATATTTAAGGCTAATAAGTACATAGTTATATTAATTTTGGTATCTGAAATGGGTTTTCGAATTACACGTTAGAGGTTATGGCTTAATGGTTCGGGTGCGGGACTGTGAACCTTATTATCCTAGTTGGCTTTCCCCTGAGACAAAAGGAAGAGTGGATGTGTTATAATAGTGATAATTAAATCCCACTGTTGGACTAGAATAGCTTAAACGTTGGTTGAGGATGCTGCTGATTTGCTGCCTAATCTCTCGTATATGTGTTTAAAATTAAAAATGGCTATCCAAGATAGCCCTTGTGCAGTTTTGTGCATATGTCTAAAACAAATAGTCAAATACATTATCCAAATGGATTTGAAATATTTTATTTTCTGATATATATTTTTGAGATATCTATATTACAACACATCTTTTTCATTGGACTAATTGTACTCAGCCAAAACACTGTTGTTTGAAAACAAAACCGAGGATGAGTAATTTTGCTTGTACAGTTTGAGCCTTTGAGCATTTAAAAGCTTAAGGTAACTGAGATAAATGATTCTTAAGAGTGAAACGAAAAACATAAGATCGTAAGAGTTTTCTGGTTCAAAATTACGTCGCTCATTAAAACAACAAAAAACAAAATTTACTACCCTCAATCACACGTCGTCATAAAATTCATAAGTAATTAAAAATCAAACCGAATTTTTAATATTATATCTGTGATAAGGTAAAACCGCCGTTATAAAATAATGTATTTTACTTCTCTAAGCTCGTTACTACATATTTCAAGAATCTAATGATCAGTCACGATGTCTAAAATGTAATGACTGGTCATTCATCTTATGTTCCAGAACAATGGCTAGTCCTCAGAACCAACATTTGGATGTTCTAAGTATATTGCATTGTGAAGAATGGATGTTTAAAAACCAAATTAGCTCTAATAATTAACTCTGATGTCTCAAAGTCCAATGATAAATTTAATAAATATTTGTTAATCAATGGTACAGTTTATCAAACACCTAGACGAAACAAACCATTATCTAAAGCACAAACATAAAACTATTATTTGTCAAGTTTGATTGAAACTGAGATGTTTAAAAACGTAAATGGATACAGTGTTATCGGCCAAACGATTAGTAATAGATTAACCAGGCTGGCAAGATGGCGTAGTTTTTTCATAACAAGACATAAAATACCTCTAGTGGTGCTTAAAACACCTACAGATGATCAGAATTGAATATAGCAATATTCTTTCACAAACGAATTGCAGACATTTACTTATTTGGAGCAGATCTGGAACCCCAAACAACTCAATTTTTTTAAAGGAAAGTGACAGATATGGCGGTGGTGGAAACAGGTATAAGAAGAAATAAGCTTTAACTTATTTACGGACTCTAATTCCTGATAATGCCTGATTTTACCATACTAATATAATGGACGCTTTCCTTGAAAAAGGATGAATGGTCAGAAAGGAACGATCGACAAGCTCGTCTGACTTCAGTTCAGTTCGGAATTTATGGACTGGCCAATATATTTTGTCTAATTGATTAGAATGTTTGGCAGGCATTGAATTGAATGACCTAAGGCTCGAGACGTGATGGCACAGAAGTTTTGAACTTTAAATTATGTACACTTTATATAGAAATGACAGTAAATTCCATTAATCAGATGTAACACCCGGACAAAGCCCTTATTTCGGCGGATGTTGTTGCATAAATGTCTTCTTTGTTTTCAGTAATTCAAACATAGGAGAAGCTATACTATACCTAAATCTTAAAGGTCTCTGATTTGGTCATAGTACTGCGAAAGTATATAAATTCTAATTCTAATTCTTGGGAGGTACATCACATTCATTGAATGTCGCCATAAAAATAGTTCTTTCAGAATTGATGTCGATGATATCTCAAAATTTTATCAATAATCAACATTATTCAGTTTAAAAAATTAATCTCGGTGACAGGTCGTTCTTCCTATCCATGATGACCACACACCATACTGAAATGTGGTGAAATGTAACCATGCAAATCCACCTATGCCAAATGATAACTAATAACCGGAGCTTGAATGGTCAATCATTTGAGTTTCAGATTTAGTGTAATATCATGGCGTGCTTTATTAAGGTAGAAGAGGGAACCGAGAATGGTGACTAAGGTTAATATATATCAGCGATTTTGCCTTTTCAAAACTAAAATTTTATGTATTCTAAAATGTTGGAACTCTCTTGTGCTTTACAAATATATGTATAACTGGCAGAGAGAGAAACAAGGGGTCCGGCATGACCAGGTGGGTTAAAGCCTGCGACTCGTAATCTGAGGGTCGCGGGTTCACACCCCCATCTTACCAAACGTGCTCGCCCTTTCATCCGTGGGGGCGTTATAATGTGACGGTTAATCCCACTATTCTTTGGTAAAAGAGTAACCCAAGAGTTGGCGGTGGGTAGTGATGACTATCTGCCTTCCCTCTAATCTTACACTGCTAAATTAGGGACGGCTAGCGAAATTCAAACAAGCGAGAAACAAGGAAATTATCATATCTTGTATACGTATGAACTGTATTAAATAATATTAATGAATATTATACGATCCTGATTTCTGTTGGGTTTTTTTTTTTTTTGGCTCATTAGAACAGCAGTTCAGCTTTAAATCTTGGCTTTCTATAACCAATAATACTGAAGGCAAGTTTGCATATATGATAGTTATATGGTTCACATTACAGACATGTGAAACACTGGGTTTAATTGGAAAACTCATCCAAGCTATGGCTTCACTTTCGTTTAATTAATGAACCATGAAAGTCTATGATATTTGATACCAAAACGTAAGACCCGTTTTTCAACAAACGGTCAAATAAAGAAAAAGATAAAAAACATGTGTACTTACATGCCTGCATATTCTCGACAACAGTAGGTTTTCGTTAAGACAAGCAAATTCAGCCCTATTATCATAACGAAATTACTTTCGCATACTCTTATAAACTATACAACGCCATACGTTGCACTAAAATAGATTATAGCTAGTCAGGTTCATATTCGAGCACTTAAAAAAAAAAGTCAAAATGATTCCGAATAAACCATATTTACATACACAGTACGGTATTGCACAATAAACCAGAGTTTTGTTAGAACATGGTCAACATATAAAACCTTTTATCACGCCCAGGGAATGCCCGAAGCACTTAGCTCAAACTTTTGTGAAAACTGCTTTTGCTCTGGAACAACGGAAGGGACGTTACGCTAAATATGCTCAACTATTAACTTATAATGAAGCTATTATGTTCTGAGAAAAAGTGCAGTCCCATCGGACCTGGGTTTACGTCTTCTTGCTAAAATAACAGTTTGACGTGCAAACTAGGTGACGACATGAACACAAAGAATGTAATGCTATTTCATTTTTCTTTTACGAAAATAAAATATAAGACCTTGCGGCTGAGAGAGAAATAAAGAGTAGTTACACACACGTATATGTATAAATTGCATGCGTATATACCCATGCTAATATTTCTATCATATTCCTCTATGAATGTCAGATGTCAGTGCTGATACGAGATTACATAAAATCATTTTGAAAAATAAAAGTGCAGCAGTAACTGCTGCTAAGACTAATTTTTTCTTTATGGTATTATTTGCACCGATTTTCAAGAAAACTTTGTGTTGAATGTGAACTATTTATATTAGAGATTGTAAATAACAGATATTGTAGTTAAATATAAAAATAAAAAAGGAAATTTGGATATTGTCTGATAATGTCTTCTATTCGATTACTACCGGCCCCGATGGTTGGGCCGCTCGATTCGTAACTGAAGGTCGCGGATTCGAATCCCCATTACACCAAACGTGATCTCCCTTTCAGTCGTTGGGGCGTTATAATGTAACGGTCAATCTCATTATTCGTTGGTAAAAGAATAACCAGAGAGTTGGTGGTTCGGGGTGGTGACTAGTTGCCTTCTCTCTGGTCTTACACTGCTAAACTGAAAACGGCTAGCTCAGATAGCGCTCGTGCAGCCTTGCGCGAATTCACAACAAACAATTAAATGTTTTTTTTTTCCTTTACCACTTGGAACAAAACGACTTTCAATGTAAACTCTGCAGCCATTTTCCGCAGGGCATACGTTGTAGGCTTATTGTCTCAAACAAGATTTGTATATTCTCACCTGCTAATTCTTTCCTGTGCGAAGTTTATCATGAAACTTACAAGTTAGCTTACAACTAGTAATTATGTAACATATACTCACTCTTCACAACTAGTAACCATTTAATATATACTCACGTTTTATAACTAATAACCATGCAATGTATATTTACTTTTCACAGTTAGTAACTAGGTAATATACACTCACTTTTTACTAGTGACCATACAATATATATTTACTTTAACAACTAGTAACCATGTAACACATACTCACTCTTTCTAGTTACAAGTATCCTCCATACTAGGAACAGCGGCAAGCTAAAGAGTTTTATAACACTAAAATTCAAGATTTGATCATTGTGACAGACACAACACAAACAACTCATTCTGTAGAATTGTGCTAAAGCAAAGAAAAATCTTCTAAAGCAAAAACTTGTAAGAATTGGCTGAGGTACAATGTCAGGCTAGTTCTTAGAATTTTATCACACACATTGAAATTGGTAATACTATTATATTTTTTTGCACGTGTAAAATAACCTCATAATTTGATGTTTTAAGTGAGTAACTGAGTTCTGTACAGAACATAAATGTAACAATAGTATAGATAGTCAGTGATATTGTTAAAAGAACATGTTATTAAATATCACTTTTTAGATTGGTTGTTCCAGGAACATTTGTAACTGGACCTAGCGTGGCGGAATATGGACCTCCTGTTCCAGTATTATTGTCCAGTTACCACACATTGCACTTCACACTTCCAAACAGTGGGAGCTTTATTAGTGCAGCCATTAAATCTCTATGTTTGGTTCAACATTTAAGAGTAGCTCAAGAGCTTGCGGTATGTGCTGTTGACTAGCTGCTTTCTCTGTAGTTTATCAGTTCAGAATTAGGGAAAACCAAAGTGGATATCTCTTGAGTAGCTTAAGACAAATATCCGAAAACAATCAAATAAAGACCTGTCAACACATAAGACTCAGATAAACTGTGGTAAACTGCAGTCGTTGGCTTGAAAATAAGCCAGAGCTACTAAGTCAACAGATGGAGCTCATTTGAAGTTTTAGTTCTGGTCTGATAGTTAAAATAAGCCAGAGCTACTAAGTCAACAGATGAAGCTCATTTGAGGTTTTAGTTCTGGTCTAATAGTTAAAATAAGCCAGAGCTACTAAGTCAACAGATGGAGCTCATTTGAGGTTTTAGTTCTTGTCTAATAGTTAAAATAAGCCAGAGCTACTAAGTCAACAGATGGAGCTCATTTGAAGTTTTAGTTCTGGTCTAATAGTTAAAATAAGCCAGAGCTACTAAGTCAACAGATGGAGCTCATTTGAGGTTTTAGTTCTTGTCTAATAGTTAAAATAAGCCAGAGCTACTAAGTCAACAGGTGGAGCTCATTTGAAGTTTTAGTTCTGGTCTAATAGTTAAAATAAGCCAGAGCTACTAAGTCAACAGATGGAGCTCATTTAAAGTTTTAGTTCTTGTCTAATAGTTAAAATAAGCCAGAACTACTAAGTCAACAGATGGAGCTCATTTGAGGTTTTAGTTCTTGTCTAATAGTTAAAATAAGCCAGAGCTACTAAGTCAACAGATGGAGCTCATTTGAAGTTTTAGTTCTGGTCTAATAGTTAAAATAAGCCAGAGCTACTAAGTCAACCGATGGAGCTCATTTGAGGTTTTAGTTCTTGTCTAATAGTTAAAATAAGCTAGAGCTACTAAGTCAACAGATGGAGCTCATTTGAAGTTTTAGTTCTGGTCTAATAGTTAAAATAAGCCAGAGCTACTAAGTCAACAGATGGAGCTCATTTGAGGTTTTAGTTCTTGTCTAATAGTTAAAATAAGCCAGAGCTACTAAGTCAACAGATGGAGCTCATTTGAAGTTTTAGTTCTGGTCTAATAGTTAAAATAAGCCAGAGCTACTAAGTCAACAGATGGAGCTCATTTGAGGTTTTAGTTCTTGTCTAATAGTTAAAATAAGCCAGAGCTACTAAGTCAACAGATGGAGCTCATTTGAGGTTTTAGTTCTTGTCTAATAGTTAAAATAAGCCAGAGCTACTAAGTCAACAGGTGGAGCTCATTTGAAGTTTTAGTTCTGGTCTAATAGTTAAAATAAGCCAGAGCTACTAAGTCAACAGATGGAGCTCATTTGAGGTTTTAGTTCTGGTCTAATAGTTAAAATAAGCCAGAGCTACTAAGTCAACAGATGGAGCTCATTTGAGGTTTTAGTTCTTGTCTAATAGTTAAAATAAGCCAGAGCTACTAAGTCAACAGATGGAGCTCATTTGAGGTTTTAGTTCTTGTCTAATAGTTAAAATAAGCCAGAGCTACTAAGTCAACAGGTGGAGCTCATTTGAAGTTTTAGTTCTGGTCTAATAGTTAAGGTGTAATTTAAAATTTCTAGCGAGGAATGAAAGAAAAAAAGAAGGAGAAAAACTGTCAAAAATATGGGATGAAAAAAGCAAATAATTAATTGCATTAATTAGTTTAAAAACTTCTTATTTCAGGTGCAAATTAAAAAGTTCATCTTCAGGGTCTCTCAAATTGCAAATGATGACGACGAACGACTGGAAGGTCCTAATGAGTCACATTTAATCTATTTCTGTACACACTGGAGTAAACATATGAAGAGAGCTACATAAGGCACTTCAAGTTACTTGTGCCGACAGTGTAGACTGATGGAGGAGGTTTTATGGTGTCGGGTATATTCTCACTCCCTTTGAAACCCCATTTCTAGTGGTGTAAGTCCGCAGACATACTGCCACTAGAGGGCTGATACTTCATAAAAAATCAGCATTTTAATACATATATCTATATATATATAAATACATATCTATTCAGAAATTAGTTTGTTTATATGATCATGCTAGAAAGTACACAAAAACTTAACGATTCTAGTGTACAGAAAACACTATATTTATATGGTTCTGTTTGTTAGTTCAGAAAAGCTTGTAATTTATAAAACCTACAGAAACTGGTTTACTTTTATGACCTCTCCTTGAAACTCCACGCAAAAAATAATACACATTTTTTGTTTAATATTTGAAATAATTTTGTATACAGTTATATTTAACAGTAAATATAAACTTCATACTTGTATTGGTTATAAAAACTGGTTTATCTTAATGCGATGTTACGCATTCCTCTCATCTCTTCTTGGTGCGGTCAAAATGCTATTTATATAGATATCAAACGTACTGTAAAATTACAGAGACGTTTATTATCCCTAATATTGCATTTAAGTGGATAATACCTGAAAATATAAACAGTGGGTAGACGAAGACGTTCTAGAATTTAACACTACACCAGTAAGAGATATTACAATATCTTATTCTGATTTGATTAAATATGCTTGGCGCTACTTCGAGATGACCGTAAAACTATTACACACTTCGCTAGTTTCTTTGACTGCTCAGTGATGAAATAAGAATTGTTTTTTTCCTTATTTAATTGAGCATGAAGGTAACGTGATATGGATTTAATATCATACCCTTGTTTCAGGAGAATAATAAGGAGCCGCAGCACCAGCTTGAAACCAACTATTTTTTAATACTATAGAAAACGTGATGAAGTAACTTAGGTCGATTTATTATTTTTATGAGGTCTATACATTAAAAGACGCCAAGTTAAAGAAAGAACAATATTATTGAAGAGACAATAATTACTTTAACGCTTTACCTGTGCAAAAGATTTTCAAAAAAATTACCTTTAATGTATCGATATTAGTTGCATGCAGACTGATAATTAGTAAAACATATATTCATAAGCTAAGTGGTAACATTTAAACCATAATGAGGTGGTATAAAAATATCCCAGTTAAACGTTTTAATTAATTAAAAACCTAGTAAGGCTGTTGTTTGTTATTAAGCACAAAGCTACACCACTGGTATCGAAACCTCATTTCTGGCATTATAAGTCTTCAAACCTACCGTTGTGCCTCTGGGAGACACCAAATAAATAATGAGAACTACTTTTGGAATAAAATAATAACAATAACGGATTCCATTTAATTAAAAGCTCAACACAGCCAGGTAGTCAGGACGCTCGACTCGTAATCTGAGGGTTGAGGGTTCATATCCCCGTCACACCAAACAGGCTCATCCATTCAGGCGTGGGAGCGTTATAAGTTACGATCAATCCCGCTATTCGTTGGTAAACGAGTAGCCAAAGAGTGAGCGGTGAGTAGTGATAACTGCCTTCCCTCTCGTTTCTCACTGTTAAATTACGGCCAGCTAGCGCAAATAGCCATGATGTAATTTTTGCGTGAAAGTCCAAAGATTTTAAATCAATTGATTAAACAGTTCAATATTTTCTTGTGCGTTTGAGCTTTTAAGTTCATTATTTTCCTTCTGTAGTTTCCCTTATGAAGATATAAACTTTTCACACTACTGATAAGCAAATATCCTCCAAAAATCTAATGAGTGATTAATTATTTAACATCTTCCAGTATCTTGATCGTTAGTAAGCAAAATGTTTTCAACAAGTAAGGGAATAGTAAATACAACATTCCAATAAGTGTCGAACACAAGAAAAATCCTCCACTGCTGAGCAGTAAATACTTCCGTAATCAACAAATAGCTTAAAATCATCATACAAACATTTAATGGTTATATTGAATCTTATAGTTGAGCGATTGGTTTAGAAACCTTGTGATCACAAACGAAGACTACGTTTTGAGATCAAAATCAGAAAAAAACTGTCAAAGATTAGTCATATGACTTCCAATGAATTTTGCAGGCTTGAATTTTTTTTTTCAAATTATCCTGTCGCTGGTACTTATGAAATTCCTGATAAAAGGCATAAATTTATGTTTATGTTTATAAAATTATTATTATTATTTTTTTTTAAGAGAACAACAGTTTAAAGGATGTCTTTATTTTTGTCCAGTTTTGGTTATTTGAACACAACCATAAAAAGTATTATTTATTAGAAAACTCTGGTTTAAGTTCAACACACTTTAGGGTTTTACTGTTGTTGTATTTTTGTGAGAAACAAAATAACAAAATTCATTTCAACTTGTGATACGACTCCAGATGTGATGCGTTAAACAGAATTAAGTATTAAAATATTATTTTCTTATAAAATAAATGGTCATTATGGTTATTATGTAGTAATTATTTGTTAGTACATAATACGTGTCATATTTCACTACTACAAGGCTGAGAATTGTTTACTGATATACAACAAGGCTGAGAAGTGTTTACTGACATCGTTCTTTACTGGTCCACTTTTCCCTTAGTGGCAAAGTTCATCAGCCAATCATTTTAAAAAATAAATTTTATTTAAAACATTATTTATTTCAATCATTTATTGACACCTTATGTCTTATGTTGCAGAGTGCCCAGCTCAACATTGAATCTGCATACATAAGCTGTTAACAAGAATTGCTAAATTCATTCCGGAAATAGAGATTAAAAAGTGTGCGAATGTTGAACTGTTGCTTAATCAGGCAACTTATACTGTTGAATTGTATTATAAGAAAGCCAAAGATACTTAACGTAGAGCTCTAGTGAAAGAGGAATGACAGATTATTCATAACTCAATATACAGAACAGTATTTCGAACACAAAACATAATGTGAGATAAATATAAGAGTTACATCATAGAGTAATAATATATTTATTTAACACTTATCATTAGGGCGATCTCATTTAACCTGTTGGCTGCCAAGTATTTCAGCTGCTACAATACAACTCTAATGCGTCTTCGTTTTGTAACTTTTTCGTGACGCCATTTTGAATCGAAAATGAAACAATTTGTAAGTAGGTCAAATGCATGCATAGTGCTAACATCTAGCGTTTAAGTTAGGTATTATTGAGAACGAATTAACCCGTCCGTGGCACTGTGTTACCGATCGGCTTGGACGAGTTATCTCATTTACGTCACTAAACAGGTTAAAATATTTCAATGAGCAATGTACGAAGGCTTAACATGTACTCTCAACACCAGGTTATGTGGGCAACAATTTTTTGTCACATGATTCACAAAGTTTGTTTACTATATCTACATATGCATATAATCATAAGACATGAGTACATTACATTATATAAAATATATCCGATATTTACACAAATTACAATAAGATAACCCCTCTCCTTGTAGTGGATAAATGTTAAACTTCTAGACTTACAGTGGTAAATTTCGAGATAGATCTCAATGACAAACACAGCGTAGATAATCCATTTGTAGCTTCATACCAAACAAATAATACTATAATGTGTATTATATTTAGCATATCAAGGTTACTAAATTTAGATTTATTAGTTATAACTTGCTTGTACACATACTATAAAGATAATTAATAAATAAGTAATTCAGTGCAAGAAGCGAATCGAATGTTAAACTGAAGTTCGTGTTTCTTTCTCGCACACATTTATGATGTTGGTGGTGAGGGAAATAATTATATTATCTTTAAACATCTGATGCACCATATAAGTTAGTAGCATTCTTTAAACACGTCTACAAATACAGTTTCACCAAAAAGCAATTCAAACATCACACACGTAACTTACAGATATATTTTCAGGTTCTTCTTGTATTCCGGAAACTGCTCTAACTAAATGAAAATTAGCTGGGCTTCACGTTTGTTTCATGCTAAAATTACAAATTGTGGTGATGAGAAAAAAACTTCAGGAAAGGGTAAGGAGAACAATGGCTACTTAACACTGTCAAGCACTGCGTGTTTCCGTATTGGTGTGAGCCACTGGCTAAATAATATACATAAAACATGACCAATCATCGTGATTCATAAACATGCAAGGTAACAAAACACACCTAATGATCATGAAGAAACTGCACGACGAAACAATGACAGCTCTCTCTCATCAGCTCTGGTAGGTCAATAATAGGTGTTATTACCGAAAGATTCTTTATGTGGCATCAGATGCCGCTTTTAGATATGCAAACTCCTTTAAATTATCTTGTTCCGAAATTTTAACGTGCAGACATTTAACACAAACCCTTTCGGGGGGGGGAGTTAGATCTGGATTCTTAACTCAGCTGAACAGTTGAACAGCGTCAAATTCTATGTTTGAAACAATTTCATGTGGTAAGTATAAAAACTATATTAAATATTGATCTTTGTAAGCCCGAGGAATTACAACACTATATTCCAATAATCTCTAGTTTTGTAATAATCCATTTAAAAAAACTCTTCAAAAGCTGCAGCTTCAACTTTTTTGGGGCAGCGATGCACATTTTTCAGGCAATCTTATTAAATATTCATTACGAGTTTCTGGCCTAATGTCATGTTAGTCTAACTTTAATAGTTTGATACTATAAGTAGTGAAATTCTCATTTCTAATAGGTTGGATTAGTCTAGTGGTCGGCATGTCAAGCTGCTGATCAGAAGGTCTAAGGGAATCCGCTCCATGAAACTGTTTGACTCTTTTAGTTGTGAATACAATATGCAGCTTAATGTAGGTAACAACTTTTGTGGTTGAATGTTTGCTGGCTGATTGCCTTAACTCTGGTAAGTAGTTCGAAGCTAGATAAGATTAGTAGTTTCTTACGTGACCGTTTAGTTTATATACGAATAGTCCCTTATTTTTTTAGGCCCGGCATGGCCAGGTGGGTTAAGGCTATCGACTCGTAATCTGAGGGTCGTGAGTTCGAATTCCCGTCACACCAAACATGCTCACCCTTTCAGCCATGGGAGGCGTTACAATGTGACGGTCAATCCCATTATTCGTTGGTAAAAGAGTATCTCAAAAGTTGGCGGTGGATGATGATGACTAGCTGCCTTCCCTCTAATCTTGCACTGCTAAATTAGGGATGGCTAGCGCAGATAGCCCTCAAGTAGCTTTGCGCGAAATTCAAAACAAACCACACCATATACGAATAAGATGCCGTTCATAATAAAAATATTGATGCATTTCTTATTCGTCTTTGTTTAGGTCCATATGTATGGAAACTTTAATTGTGAAGTGTCTCTCTCTTCTAAATGTTATGAAGTGAGGTAACGTTGGTTGAACGTGAAAATAAAGAGAGAAAGAAAGGTTTTAACAGACAAACTGATAAGCTGAAAGAGGTGCAGGAAGTAATAGGTTGGCAGTAAGAAACTGAAACCTATTTTAAAATATATGTGTTATCTATTACTAGTAATAAACAGCGGTTTGTTATGTTTACAATAGTATGAGTCAGTTTCTAATTGGAATAAGTACAACTTAAATAAAGTTGATGGACATAAAAAGGCAAGACGTGGGTATAACACTATAGTAACACTAACTGTTATCTTATCTTAGTACACTTAAATTGTAGCCTTGACACTATTATCTTAATTTTTTTCATTGCTTGTGGCATTGAATAGCAGCAATGCATTGCGGGCTATACGTCTACAAGAGATAAAACAGCTAGTTAAGAGAAGTGAATAAGCCGAAATGAATATCTACTCTAGCAGATATGCTACTGCATACCTAAGTTTATCTTGAGTATTCAGGACCAAACTGACTAAGCAACAATGATAAGATCTTCGAAAATGTGAATTTTAGTGTTCGTAGCTAACCATCATTTTCGGAAGGCTAGCCTATAATTTCAAAGTTATAACCGGTATTTAATAAGCATCATGTAAGATCAATATTAGATTATGGTGTGCATTAAACACAGTTTAGGTGTCAATCATTATCGTACAAGCCCAAGGAGACCAAGGTGTCCCTGCCTTTTCTTTCTCACCTGCGAGGCAGTAAGATGTGAATCTGTTACTATAACACTCGTGATAAAAAAGATTAAATGTCATTAACAACACAAAACTTATTTTTAAAAATCGGAAATTGGTTATACTTAATCTATACAATCAGCTTTAAAATTTGTTTACCAGATTAGAAATACTTACTTCGTATTGGACTACCAAATTTCTGTCCTATTTAAATGGAATATTGAAACTTTGAAAACATCTAGGTGGCCTTATTCTATGCGTTACGAAGTTTAAACATTATATTACAAACTTTTACTCGTTTAAATTATCAATAAACTACTCAGATAGATGTTTAATTGATTTACAATATTAAAGCAAAATACCTCTACGTAACAAATACAATACATCTATAATTGTTGGACTGTTTAGAGTAGGCGTTATTATTTGATTTATTTTGTGAATTAATATTTAATGTTTGTTTAAGTTTTTCATAACAACAGAGTTAAAAGATAATCATTTTACATGCAATAGTCATAACAATTTCGGTTACGTAACTCAATATGAGTTGTACGTTGTGTTAACAATTTGTGTTAACACTGATGTCTAGGCTTTACTAATATTGTTGATGTCACGTTGCTCGAATCTCCATTAGTTTGCGAGGTCTCAGATAGAGAAAAATCACTATAAATGAAACTCTGCTTTTTATGTTAGTTTTGTTTTAGCATTCCAGTATTCTAATTAATCACCTTGATTCTTTTATTTATCAAAAATAGTTTTTGAAAAAATATTGAATCACCGACTTTATAATCAAAATAGAAGATGGTACAATTTTACGTTGCTATATATATCGTTGTAGAATTGTTGGGCTATTACAAAACTTTTATGTTTTATTATCACAAAGGGTTTGACAAAGACGTGTTGGGATTTTTTTGAATGGAAAGAGTACTTTCTATATGTAAATATGCATATATATTCTCTTTAATGTACTTTACCTATACGTATGAGAATACTAATACAAACAATATTACAGGTATTAAAATCCTCATGGCAGAAGTTCACACAGAGGAGACTGTACGTGTCCAAAGATAAACGCTTAAAAGATTAATGACGCAGAGTAACAGTTTCCTTTATGAGAACAGTCTCTGATTGATTTTTTCTTAACAGGAGGAGCACACTGTGTTGGTGATAAACTGGTTAATACCGCAAACACCTAATAACTTCACATGATAACAGAATATTAGCGTGTTTCACATCACTGCCCATTCGTGACTATTAAGAAACTCAAGTTTTCTTTTTTTCGTATTAGAAAAAATCAAAACACGAATATTAATTAACCAAAATTTAACTGTGAAGTTGGAACAAGAACTTTGTGTTGTTAAAAAATATATAGATCAAAACTGTAGTTGATATAGTTGATATCTAAAAGAAATGAATGTGATAATTAATGTTTAATATCTTTGTGACGGTAAAAGATATATTGAGTTTTTTTTATTTTCAGTATCAGTTAGAAGTGTACACTTAGTTTTAAAATTGAAACCAAGCATAAGAACTAAATGTTGTTATGTTTGTACTACCACAGAACACACGACTATTTATGTTGTTATGTTTGTACTACCACAGAACACACGACAATTTATAACTCTTTTCACGTCTAGTAACAGAAAATAAATACAAAATTGTCTCGTGGAAGGCAACAGTTGCTTATTTTTGTACTTGTTTGACTGTTGACAATTATCTAAGTGAACTATGAAAAAGTAGGTTTAGACGAATGATATGCTTACTTGAGCAAGGACTAACATTACGCTGGTATAATAAAAGGTAGACAAACAAAGACTTATAAGCATAAGGAAGAATTTCATTTATTGTGGAATATACTACACTCTGAAGACAGAACATTACTCTGTCTTCTTCAGGTAAGAAGACGGACAAATGTTCTATCGAAGCATGTATTATGTTTCATCATTAATCAAACTTCTGTTTATAGTTATAAGGCATATTTTATCTGTCAATACATGATTATTGTATAACTAGGAGATATGATTATAGTTCCAATGCAAGACATAACTTAAATGATAAAGAAATACGACTTAGTGCTGAAACACTTTGTAGATAAATGACCAAAACCGGTGTTATTTGACATATATTTTACAGGATAATTAGTAATTACGAAAAACTTTTATCTGTGTCGCTGCTAAACAGTTGATACAGAACATTCCGTAAGTGGAAACAATTGAATTAATAATTCAAAGTCTTATATTCCAGGCTCTTTCTGGAACATTTAACTTATGTTTAAAACTACATTTATTTATATCCATTTTGAAGGTATTTCTTGTTTTAAATTATTTTGTAAACAATAACAAAGACATTTGTACTTAACGTTATGCAGTTTACAACACTTGAAATTTCCTAAATGTAACGTTTATGTTAAATTTAGTTTCCGCGAACATGGACATTGTATAACATCCAACGGATTCATGATGACAAGAAACCCACTTGAAGTAAAAAAAAAAAAAAAAGTATTCTAAAGTCAGCTACTATGGGTATTAAAACTTTAACCCAAATGAGTCAAAGGTTTCAGACTTCAGTGGCTTTTTTATTACTTTATATAGCTTGAATATCTATAGTAAATGCCTTGTAATTTTTTTAAATGACCGAAATATTTGATTAGTATCAAACCAATCTAAAAATTTATAAACTGTTATATTATATCCAAGATAAATTTTAACTAATTCTTTAAAACTTCATTAAATTGGAACGTATGTTACTGTACTACCTCATGTAGATATAATATGGTTTGTTTTGTATTTCATGCAAAGCTACACGAGGGCTATCTGTGCTAGTCGTCCCTAATTTAGTAGTGTATAACTGGAGGAAAGGTAGCTAGTCATTACTACCCACCGCCAGCTCTTGGGCTACTCTTTTACCGACGAATAGTGGGATTAATCATCACATTATATCGCTTTCATGACTGAAAGAGCGAGCATCTTTGGTGTGACGAGGATTCGAACCCGCGACCCTCAGATTACGACTCGAGTGCCTCAACCACTTGGCCATGCCGGGGCCGATACGATACGGAACTCGTTTTTAACACGATTTCCATTAGAAAGATGTTTTAATTAAACAAGTTCAAATACATATTAAATTATTGCATTTCGTTTCAACTTAAAATTGCTAATAAAATACATATTCCGTCGAATTCCCTGTAAAAGTTTTAAATTCGGCATTGATACATTTTCACAGTGCAATTATCCTTCTCCGTAACTGTTCAATGTTTTACTTGTAATTGCATACCCATTGTTATTCAAATTAATTTTGGTTGCTTTTAGCAGTTTTGAATAATTTCATATTTCGCTTTTGAAAATGCTCAAATTCTTTGATTGAATTTTTTTTTTATTTCAGACGCTGTCACGCTACATAGAAAAAAAACGCTGACGGACAGCTATTTTCAGTGTTAGCTAAACTCGTTTTGCATTTAGCACATACTTTTGTTGTCAAAAATACCGTTTTCAGTGTCTTTATGAAAGTAATACTTTTCAGTATTTATGTAAAGTAATATCTTGAGTGTTATGTTAAAGTACTATTTGTAACGAACAAATTATATTTAAAATGTTTGTGTGAAACAGGTACTTTAAATCTGAGTGTGAAAGCAGCGTTTTGAATGTTTGCATCAAAATATGTAACTTGAATATTTAACGGATAACAGAATATTTTAGAATACTAACATATGACAAATTCTGGGTAAAAGTTTTGCTAGTTTTTCGTAATATTATATGATACATACTGCTAATAAAATATATGTTCCGCTAACATATGTATGTGTTCTGCACCCGAAAATGTCTTATTTTATAATCAACCAACGTAAATAACATTCTATATAAATTTGTGTATGTTATAACTCAACCGGCCTCATGTTTCGCACTATGCATATTTTCTATGGAAAATATTTGTTTCTTTTACGTGTATTCGTGTGTAGTAAATTAGGGACGGCTAGCACAGATAGCCCTCGAGTAGCTTTGTGCGAAATTCCAAAACAAACAAACAAACGTAGAGTCTTCAAATAAATAGAAAATCATATAATAATCGTTTAAACCCCTTACATTAAAAACAGTAACTTAATAAAGAGAAAACATATCTGGTAGCGAGTATAAAGCTCTTTGACATCAGTGTACCTTACAGGTAATATACAGTTGAAGCGTATTTGCACTGGGAAATCCATATAACATTAATAAGTAATTGTTTACATTTTTAATGCAGTATCATATCACACATATTACTAATAACATTTCGTGAATCTTCGGTTAAAACAAAGTCCACTTATCAACAGACTGAAACCACAACTCAAGTGAATGAAATTGTCAGCCATCTTGTTACCAACGTGTAAAATCGCTTGCTTTTGGTAAATAACTGAAAATACAAAACAATAGACGTGTGCCTGAAATGTAAAACATTCAGACATCAGTGCCTCGTCTACCTATTACGTAGTCTGAAGATAAACGCACCTAAAAACATATACATTTCTTCAGGAAACTTGCAAGTGACTGAAGCTCATAGAGAAAGAGGTATCTGAAGTGATAATACATAATTATTATACGGTTTAAGATATTCATTTGTATATAACTTGTTGCTACATTATTTGATTAACTGCTACACTGTTCCTGTATCCCTAAGCTTGTATTAAATATGACATTCAAAGTGAAGTCAATTACGTATACGTACGAATTGGGATCGATTGAATCTGTAAGGTTCATATCACAAAAAAGTATTCCTATACGATATTTTTTTAAAAATAACGACCAAATTTACCCCGTAACACAGACATGTTTCCTCATTAGTGGTTGCACAGCTATAAGGTGTGAACCAATCAGATATTTCAGATTGCGTCAATAAAATGTGATGGAAAACGTTAATTGGAAGCTGTATTTTGCGGACGGAAGGGTTAGATTTATGACATGATGGATTTAAACAGGTACTGAAACAAAACAGAAATAATCTCTGAAATTTTATCTTTTTTAATAAATATAGGACGAATTATATTATTAACAATACATCATTTAGCGCGTCTGAAATGGCATCTCGAAAATTTCAACATGAATGGTAAATGAACTGGGTTTATCTCCACAATCAAGGTTTTGAAGGTCAATAGAAATCCGATTCAATGCGCATCAATTATCATTCAACATTGCTTGTTTGTTTGTTTTGAATTTCGCACAAAGCTACTCGAGGGCTATCTGTGCTAGCCGTCCCTAATTTAGCAGTGTAAGACTAGAGGGAAGGCAGCTAGTCATCACCACCCACCGCCAACTCTTGGGTTACTCTTGTTCCAACGAATAGTGGGATTGACAGTCACATTATACACCCCCACGGCTGGGAGGGCGACCATGTTTAGCGCGAACCCGCGACCCTCGGATTACGAGTCGCACGCCTTACGCGCTTGGCCATGCCAGGCCTTTCAACACTGCATCCATTCTATTAAATTGATTATTTTCGATAGATAGCTAGATTGGATGCAACGTTTTCGCCCTTTGTAATAAGACAACATAAAAACACAAAATGTGCTGCATTGATAAACTTGTACAAATGTTATACGTCTAAATAATAAAACCTCTGTAAGAAAGAAAAACATTTATTTATAGGTCTAACTAATAAAACGTTTCTAAGAAAAAACATGTATTTATACTTGTAAATAATGAAACGTCTGTAAGAAAAAAATATTTATACGTATAAATAATAACATTTCGTCAAGTAAAATAATTGAGCTCTGTGTTTGCCCCTTCCCCGGTAGTACAGATTTACAACGCTAAAATCAGGAGTTCGATTCCCCTCGGTGGGCTCAGCAGATAGTCCGCTGTGGCTTTGCTATAAGAAAACACACACATAGCTGTATGTTTAAATAATATAACGTATGTAATTAAACATCTTAATATCGTGAAGTTGGCAGTGCTTAATTGGGCCTACCAAATTACTCTACAATTTATACAAAAATGTATTTCAGTAAGGTTCAGTATAAGGAATCGGCTTAATTCTTCCTCATTGGAAACAAATTTAATACAGATATCAGTTTTATATATTTTTCTAATATACTGAAGGACAGTGCAAGTTAATATTAATATATATTGATTATACATTAAAGTAAGGTAAGAAAGGGAACGTATATTTTCTTTTCCTTGTTACAATCATTTAAGCTGTTGTAATTTCACAAGTCAGTAATTTGTCCTTCATGTTTTACCTAAACATTTGGTATCCCTTAAATCGCTTAAATGCCAATCGTTGTTAATCGGCATTTGATATTTTATACGTATTATTAGCAATAATAACTGTGTCTTGAAATTTATTCAGAATGAAACCTATAAAGTTGTTTAAAATTTCTGTTTATTCTGTGATATTTTTGTGACTAAACTCTGCCTAGAACTTCTTATCAGTGTGAACTTGATAATAATTAAATGATTTTTGTTTGTTTTTGGAATTTCGCACAAAGCTATTCGAGGGCTATCTGTGCTAGCCGTCCCTAATTTAGCAGTATAACACTAGAGGGAAGGCAGCTAGTCATCACCACCCACCGCCAACTCTTGGGCTACTCTTTTACCAACGAATAGTGGGATTGACCATCACATTAGAACGCCCCCACGGCTGGGAGGGCGAGCATGTTTGGCGCGACTCGGGCGCGAACCCGCGACCCTCAGATTACGAAGCGCACGCCTTAAGGTGCTAGGGATAATAATTAAATAAACTTTCATTTCTTTTTCTGCTATTAGGCAGTTATTTCACAAACTTATTCGTTTTGTCCAGTTGCGGTACTATTTCATAACTTCTAACAATGTGTGATATTCTATAGTACAACTATTACATTAAATACAATGAAAAAGCTATGCCACCGAAAAGTATTCGAATACAACAATGTTGAAAAAAATCTCTGAAGTAAATAAACATGCCTACAGCGTTGCAAAACATAAAATACTATGAATTATTTCCGTGGTGTATGTAACCAAACAGCCTTAAACGCGTGGCGTAGCCAACTTAGCATATTCCGCAAGCTAACACAGTGTGAGGAACACAGAGAGAATCTGTGTGTGTTTTAACAGTCTAGTAGTTTCCAAGTTGGAAAAACCACAGAAAAATTTTTTAATTTAGGAGAGGAGGTATTATTCGTTGATGAAATTGTAGAGTATTAGCAAGTCAAATAGTTCCAATGGTTAGTATACAGCGTTAATAACTCAAATAGTTTCAATAGTTAGTTTTGTTTTAATTTCGCGCAAAACTACATGAGGGCTATCTGCGCTAGCCATCCCTAATTTAGCAGTGTAAGACTAGAAGGAAGGCAAATAGTCATCACCATCCACCGTCAACTCTTGGGCTACTCTTTTACCAACGAATAATGGATTTGACCGTCACATTATATCGCTCCCACGGCTGAAAGAACAAGCATGTTTCGTGCTACGGGGATGCAAACCCGCGACCCTGAGAAGATTACGAGTTGAACGCCTTAACTTACCTAGCCATGCCGGGCCCAATGGTTAGTCTAGATCGTTTCTAAGTCAAATAAGTTTAATGATTAGTCTTGCGTGAGCAAATTAATACAAAATCTTATGTTTGGGGACTTCAAGTAACGTGTGAAGAGCTTTAGATCAGCTGAAAATCCTTTCATAGTGTAGTAAATGTTTACGTAGTAGGAATACAAAACTTTCAGGACATAACATATGTATAATTATCAATGCCTGTACTATTTCCATTGTACCCACACGTAAATAAACATTATCTGAGATTTTTGTGCAGGATACTTGTTATGAATATGGGTATTCTGGACTGGCTGAGCTACACAATTTAATTCCATTAATTCCATGATAATTTATCATAGTCTTGCTCATTTTTAATCCTGCTACCTCAGAAAATCGGAGATTGGTTCTAAGTTTTATGAAATGATAATAACTGCTTCACACATTTGTGAAAAGGTAGCTACATTGGTAAACAATTCGGTTCTTTTTGTGCTGCAACAGCGGTGAATGGGATGTTCAGATGGTGGTTGAGTTATTCTGTGAGTGTGTGGAAATATTCAGGATATCGCTGTATACTAAATACCTTTCAGAAGATAACGTGAAGTTTTTTGGTAGCTTTACCAGGACAGTGATTCCTGCCACAAAACATTTATGATTTATACTTTGTTTCAAGGTAATAATGGCTCATCCATAATCAAGATCTTAAGTCCATAGGATATTTTTGAGACAACCAAGATAGATCTATTTTAAAAGTTAAATTAATTGTTTCTTTCTTTCATATATCAGCTCTATACGTATTTAATAATAAACTGATAGACTAAAGGAACTATAGTAAGTCAATAGCATCTACAACCAACTGTGAGGTCGCTCGGATTTGATTGTTACTTTTATAATAACCCTACAGGTCTTACATGTGAAGCACGATTTTACTATGACGGGACACAAACTTTGGATCTTTAGGTTGGCAATCCCTACGCTAGCCATTAAGCCACAATTGACACAAAGTTATCTGTAATTTCCTAGTCGTCATCTACTGACGAAGCGGATTAAAACTGTATCTAAAACTTAATGGAAAAGTAAATGAGTACCTGGCTTCTATAGCAGCTCACCAGTTCAGGCTCGGAGTAACATTATAACGTATTAAAAAAAATGAACACCTTCCAAAAGAAAGACCTTTCTGTGTCTAGGTCTTTGATGGTTTTGACGGAGTTGTTTATACTTAGCTCATTAAAAATACAAAAGGTTTGAATAGACTGTCATTTCTAAGAGTAGCTAACATATCTTCCCAGTGATAACAGCCACATGTGTATCGTGTTAGTGTGTAATATATATCATGTAACGATATTATATATCTATAATATTTTATACACATATATATTTGGTGAACATTAAAAAGTTTATACTACTTTTATAACACAATTAGATCTTATTTTGGAACTTTAGTAAATCGGAAATACAGAAACAAGTCTGAAACATACATTTTTCTCGAAACTACTTATAACCATAAACAAGACGATTGTGCCAAGCTGCGAAATGAATGGTCCATATTTGCGCCGCTGAATAGTCTCTGCACTTTTAACTCTAGGTATTTTATAGGAGTGACAGTTAATTCCGTTATAAGAGGATTTTGCGAACCGTCTCTATTTCTTACGGTCAGTAGTCGAAAATCAGGGACGACCTGGATGTTTAGTGCATGCGTCACACATGGTTTTCACGATTAAAACCGAAAGATAAAATTTCTAACTTTATATTATGTTTGAAAGAAAGTCAAAAGACAATATAAAAAGTAAAAGTTTGTTATTTTCTAAGTTTTATTAACTTTTGTATAAAATTTATGTATTTAGTTAATTAATACTCTTATTAAGCAAACATAAAGTATTTAATATTTTGTCAAAATGTACCATTATTGTATACCATAAACTTCACTTGTGTTATTGTCATTACATAACATTTTTTAAAAATATACATTTTCATAAATTATTTTCACACTTCGCAGCAAGACTGTATAATCACAACTCACTTAACTAATAAAAAATGAACGGATAATATGAGCTTATTTGTGGATAAATATATTTTCATGGAATCTCCTCTCACCCATCAGGGGTCGTATTTTCAATCTACTACTGTATGCCGATGTACCACAGCAATAGATTTTAAATGAAATAATGTTTAAGGGTGAATAGAACTAGAAGATGGTTTTCTACACTAAACAAATTTCATTATTTTATTTTTTTCAAAAGATAAAGCATAATAATGTTTTCAGTAGATTACATTTATGATTTCTATCACTTCCATTTTCGTAAACATGCTTTTAAAATTCTTATATATTCGTATTTTCAACCTGTATGACACTTTATGCGATATATGGGTCAACCGACTTGATCAAAATCTCAAAGTTCGAGCATAAGCACGTCGAACTAGAGACTTCTCGTTAGAAGGAGAGAAACTACTACACAGCACCCGCTGCCTACATGAATATTTTAACCGAATAACGGAACTACAGAACCTTAAGGCTGAAAGTACAAAGTGTGTTAGCGGCATATCGCAACTTGAGCCTTGGATCTTTCTTTCTTCAGTCTGATACCTACAAAATTATAACGGTATTCTTATATGAAATATTATGGGAGATAATTAACCTTAAATAATATTGAAACATACATACTATTGCAAACAACAAAAAATAGATGCTTCTTTTATATCTGATCTGTACCTGTAACAATGGAAATTAACTTAAGATGTCTTACCTTTCACACTGGTCACTAACGAAGCCCAAATTACTATATGAACGGTGATTTTAAAAGTCATTTGGTATCATAAAAACTTATAATGTATTATACGAAAAATATATACAAAATTTTCTTAGCGAATTGCAGACCAGAATACTCAATTTTTACTTATGGCAAGTTTTAATATGGATCCTCTGCACTATTTCAAACGTACTCACTTAAAGGTTACGTTTTAAAACATGTTAATAGAACACCTGAAACCACTTGCAACCCTTGCACACGTGGCGCTAAAGCACGTCTGGTAACAACGCCAGTTCTTCTCTAATCGATCCGAGTTCACAAACCATCATCGTTAGGAGACGCTGAGAGGCAGTTAATGCCTGTTGTGGATCGACCAATAAAATATGATTCATTGTACTCGCGTCTTCTACCATAAAGATAAACAAATATAAACTTTAAGTAGAAGTGCCTAGTTATGACGCTTTAATTGCAGTCTAAGTTATAAAACAAAGACGTAAATAATGGGAATATTGGTATTGTTTTCTGTACTAAGATTAGAAAGTTAGTTGCACTACAGTGTACTAACTTTGTGATGACACCCTAGAGATAAATGCTTCATAACATAAATTGAGAACTTCTGACCTTTTTCTTCAGGTTTCAATTTGTTGGTCAGCTTGATCTTCCTTGATTACAAGATGCTTTAAAACCGCAAAATTGAAATTCAAATTTTATAGCACGTTTTATCTATCATTTGTGTTTACAGTTTACTCTTCGCTGAGCATATAGTATTAAAATTTATCACTGATATTATGCGGATAACGAATGGATGCATAGTAACAAAATTTCAACAGTACAAGAGGATAATAGAAAGTACTTAATGTCTAGGTAATATTTACATAAAGAATGTATAATTTACTCATATCCATGTTTGATTTACTTAAGCCTCAATATTGTATAGTAAATTAGAATGAAGGACGCCCCTATAAAACGTATATATGCATAAATCTGAGAATGTTTAGATTTAATTCAAATAGCATAATCATTCTTCAAATATGTTTCTTCTGAAACGCGTCAAACAAGATCTAGTAGTTAAAATATAGGGCTGCGGAAAGGAGGGTACAAGATATGAAACGTTAAGTCGCTGAAACATCCTGCGTGCTTTAAATATTGTGCACGTATCATAATTTATCTCAGACGAGTATCCGATTTCTTACATTACGTACACTAGGTATTACTATTTCAAACTATCGGAAATTTTAATTTTAATTTAGAAGTTAATTAAACGTTAATTTATAGCATTTGTCAACAAAATTAATACACATAATTTTCTTTTTTAACACAAATATATTTTAATATAGACACAAAAAATACAATTTAAAATAACGGGTTATTACTAATAATTATTACAAATGATGGTTTATATACAAGAGCTATACAAACTTACAAACAATACCGATTCTCATATACGGTGTGGAACTGGATATTTTATTGACGATCCAAGTTCACGACGAGCAAATTAGTTCTGGGGTAGTATTGTCACACTTAGTTGAAACTGGATAGCTTGATTGGCCTCACACTGTTAGCTTTTTACCGAAGGAGATATTTACTGTCTTCGTAGAAATAATATTTTCTGAAATTAGTTTACTGAAGTTGAACAGTTTGTAAGGTTCTATAAACATTTCTTGTCAAATTCTGTAGTTTTTCCCTTTAATAGACATTAATCACATGTACAATTTCCAAAGCCTATAGTATACTGGTTTTACCTGTGTGCTTATAAAATAATATTATTATTCTTTTACTGTCTCTCGATTAGCTGCTTTTATACGAATCACGCGTGTTTCTCAAAGTTTCAACAGTGTTCAAAAACAAGGTAACGTTTTCATGAAACAAATGTTGATTCTTACTCTCATGAATCGTCTAAGAATTTAGAGGACAGGCGGGACATGTTCAATACACGTCCAACAATATACATCACATGCATAAAAAACTAAACTGAAACAAACGTAATCAGTGATGACGAGAAACCCACTTGTTGAAACTGACCGGAAGCTGACCACATGTTTGAAAAGGGTTGTGTAACTGTGTGTCGAAATGTAGAGGGCAAATGTTTGAATATATAATTTTATTTATTATATTAATATAGGTATAAAGGCGTAGACACTAAACTAAACGTATGAGGGTAGATCCGTTATACTATTGTACAAGCGGAATTAAATATTTTGTTGTTGTTGTTCATGCTCAAGGACCACGATAAAGTTTTTCGTGTAGAAGAGGGCGCTCCTGACTCGCTGTTTCTCTTCGATCAGTAGTTTAGTTAGGGTGGATGTAATGCATTTAGTGGTTGGAACTTCTGTAAAGAGGGATATAACATCGAAACTGGCCATTAAGGCTTTATGATTAAGTTGATTTAGATTAGACTTGAAATTAAAAGAGTCTTTGATAAATGAGCTGGCTGATGTTACATATTTGGAGAATGCCCATGCTATGTATTTACCAAGGTAATCGTGTCTGATAGGATGTTATTCATTTTTTGGATGTATTCATTCGTGTTCATTATGATAGGTTTTTTATTTGATGTTGTTTTAGGTGTTTCTGGAAAATATAAATTTGTAATTTTACCTGGTTATCTAAGTTGTCTTCTTTCTGTTGGTTGTTTTGGTTGTTTCCTTGTTTTTGTTCTCTGTAGAAAGTATTCTCCTGGCTAGGTCTTCTAAACATGTTTTGATTTCTATGGTTGGAATGTACCTAGGTGCTATAGCGAAGTTGAGTCCTTTGTTAAGTAGATGTATCTCGTCTGTGTTTAATTGACGGTCGGATCTGTTAATTATGAGGTTAGTCAACGGTTTGTCGTTTTGGTGTCTTTTCTGTTGTTTGCATCTTAGTTTTTCTAGTTTTTGTTGTGGCAGATCTTTTGTCTCTGTCGTCACCAGTTCTAGCCAATATTTTTATGACACAAGTTGAAACACAAGCAATTAACACAGCATTACATCCACCACTATACTGGTATAGATATGTAGATGACACGGTTGCGGGATTCAAATCTACAGAACACATACTTAATTTTTTCAATCACATTAACTCTATACATCCCAACATCAACTTCACATGTGAACAGGAAGAAAACAATCAAATATCATTTCTTAACCTCAAAATTACAAGAACTGATACACAATTTCAAACAGAAATCCACCGAAAAATCACCCATACTGGACTATACATTCCTTGGGACTCAGCACATGAAACAAAACAAAAACTCAACATACTAAGAAACCAAATAAACACAGCCATAAAACTATGCTCACCAGATAAAATTAACGATGAATTAGACAAAATAAAACAATACTTCACCAACATCAATAAGTTTCCTCCACAAACCGTAGAAAACATTATACGCACACACCTAGACAAAGTAAATACAGCTCAAAATTTATTCAAAAACCTGGCACAAAACTGAGGTCTATACTATGTAAAACTACACTGACAAACACCACACCAACATTATTTATAAAATACAATGTGATAACTGCCACGACTTCTATATTGGAGAAACAAGTAGAAAATGGAAACCAGATTCAAAGAACATAAAAAGTCACCTTCACACGTGCTTAAATATTTTGCAAGGACCACGATAAAGTTTTTCCATTCAGCCGTGGGGGAGTTATAATGTTACAGACAGTTCACTAATCGTTGGTAAAAAAGTAGCCTAAGAGTTGGTAGTGAGTGGTGATGGCTAGATGATCTCCTTCTAGTTTTACACTGCTAAATTAGGGACGTCTAGCGCAGATAGCTCTCGTGTAGCTTTGCGCGAAATTAAAAAAAGAAACAAAGTAACAATCTTTGGTTTAGCCGATTAAGTTGTGTGCCAGTGAGGTGCCTGAGTTATAAAAAATTTCTATTTCAATTCTTGTGAGATAAAATAAGCTGTCTTCAAGTGATACTTAGTACCTCAAATGAAAAAGAAAAGATTGACAAAATAAAAGTGAGAAAATTATCGTCATTTTCGTAAACGATATCAAACAACATAATATGAAGAAACAGAACGTTTAGAAGTAATGTGTCTCTTTTATTACTTGGCGTTTTCCTGAATATTTAGGGCGAATTGAAAAATATTTAACGGCATTCTATCAACAAATGATGTTTTCAAACTTTAAAATAAAGTTAGGTTTATGAAGTGTTTCACTTAGATTATTCTATTAGTTTAAAAATTTTAGTAATATTCAAATTTCCTAATGTTTTAATTTCATCATTAGGCAATTAGAAGTGATAACTCATATTCAAAAAAGTCGAAACGTTTGTCGTTTTTAGGGGTAAAATGCACTCAATATAAAGATAAACCTCAGGAATATTGAAAATATTTGAATACAAGTAATATAGAGATAATCTCCAGAAATATTGAAGATATTTGAAGACAATTAATAGATACTTTTTAAGCTAAATAAAATACGTTTTGAGATTGTATTATTTTCAAGTGTTACCCGGATATTAATTTTTCTTCTTATTAGTATCACAAAGCCTATAGTAAACTGTTTGAAGATTTTAAAATGCAAGACCAGAAGACGAATAGTGTAAGACCAATTTCGATTCTATAAAATCTAGAATACAAAATATATTTTCGCATATTTGAAGACGTGTACTCTCAAACCTTCTTTCAAACCAGTTTAATTTTTATGCAGTATTAATTCACGTTATTGATTTTCAAGTGTTTAGTAAGATGATCTAGAAAATAAAACTGAAAATATGATTAAGTCACACAAAGTAAAACCAAACAAAAAAACAAACTCTGAATTCGTTTAACTATCTCCCAAATATATAATAGAATCTCACATACGTATGTAAGAGAAAACTGCATATTTTCGTAAATATAAACTCAAACTGAGCAAGCGAAGTTTGGAGCTATAACTACAAAAGGAAGAGTGGGGCGCTAATGTTACTCAAAAGCTGTCACTGAAGGATCATGTAAGAAAGTGAATTTGGGATGAGTGATTCACGTGTCAGGAACAACAGTTCTGCGTTCAGGCCAAATTGATGTTTTTTATTTTTCTTTAAATCAGTAAATATCGATTTTGATGAAATTTATTATCTTGCACAACCTACCTAAAAGCATATGGGTTTGATATATAGAGGGAAAATTCTATGGTAATATGTATTAAAAAATATATAATACTTTATGGCATACTTGGTGACATTTATTTTAATTCGAACTGGTATGTCAATTCCAAATGTTAAAGAAACAAGTTAAAGGTAGAGAAAACGGTGAACAAAAAGAAAATTTATGAACAAAATAAATAAATATGTATTATGGGTAAAATAGGACAATTTTCACAACATGTAGGCAAATATTACTGACCAAAAGTCATTTAACAATAGCTTAAAATGACTGCAAGTAAGATTTAATTTAAACAGACGATCCAGAACTCCAGAAAAATAAAATAGAATATCCGCCAAACAAAAAGATTGTTCGAGATAAACATGTTAAAGTGAAACGTAGAGTGGATTAGTATTTTCTTTTACTTAACTTCTTGGTCGTTTAACTAAAATTATACTCAGATTACTCCATTGTAGAGATCGTGAAAATTACTATATTTTAACTGTTTTTAGCTTATTAATTTTACTAAAATTTAAAGAGTTACATCGCAAATAGTCGTACACTGCTGGCCAAAATCTTAAGGCCAATGAACATAAAGAAAAAATATGCATTTTGCGTTATTAGATTCAACCACTTATTTGAGTAGAGCTTCGAAAGATGAAAATAAGAAAAGAGAAAATAAAAATAAAAAATTTTTAGTAATTTTTAGCATACTTTTTCTTTATGTTCATTGGCCTTAAGATTTCGGCCAGCAGGGTATATGGTCTATGAATCAGAACTTGAGTGAAGAAGGTATATCTTCTCTGTATATGTGAGAACATATAGTTTTCACGTCGTTTGTTTTTTCTATTAAATACGTAAATGAGCGCTAGTGCGTTCCGTTGCAAAAGCGGTAACAAGATATTATGTTTATTGCATAAGGACAACGTCAGAGAGTTGTAAGAAGCCCCCCGCTATTACAGCGGTATGTCTCCGGATTTACAACGCTAATCCGGTGGGCTGAGCAGATAGCCCTATGTGGCTTTGTTGTGAGAAAAACACACACATACACAGACTTGTAAGAAAAATTAAAACTTTTGGATTAGTTGATTAAGGTATCTTTGCTTACATAAAAATTGCGATCTCTAAACCGCGCCAAACTGACTAATACATAATTAGAATCCTGAACCGTGAATTGTATCGTATTCTCCATGACATATAAGAGCTTTTCATTAGATAACGTTTCCAAATTTAATTATATTTGTAGTGTGTGTAGTGTATATTCTCTCATACGTGTATTTTGGAATAAGGGTCGTGTGTGGCCTGATGGTTAGGGTGTTAGTCTTGGGATCAAGAGTCAGGTGTTTGAGACTTGTCACTGTTGAACAAGATTAGAACTTTCGGCTAAAGGCACGTTATAAAGCAACACCTAAAAACTTATTCTGTCCATAGACTTAAAACCGTTAGAGACGTCTCTGTTTTACAAGATTTTGTAACTTTCTTAGAAAAACAAATATTGATATTATGAGTTTGAATACTAGTTGATAAAGTTTTTCAGACATTATTTAAAATCTTAAACGTCATTTCATTTGGAAAAATCTGTTTTCTTTAAGTCACGGAAATATAACAGGTGTTATGTATTATAATTTCTTTCGAACGAGATGTGTGTATTTTTTTCTTATAGCAAAACCACATCGTGCTATCTGCTGAGTCCACCGAGAGGAATCGAACGTCTGATTTTAGAGTTGTATATCTGTAGACTAACCTCTGTACTAGTAGAGAACGCTCAGGGACGAGTCACCGATTTGTTTAATTACGAAAATTCCATGTTACTTAAGTTGGACGGTTCGTAATGTTCGTAATTTATAAACGTTTCTCGTCAAATTTGACAGCTTTCCAACTAATAAGCATTTATCACAATTATAGTTTCCGAGGTTTATAGCAAACTGATTGTAGCTCATTAATAATACTATTATATTATTGTCTCTCGGCTAATTGCTTTTATACGAATCACATGAGACTCTAGAACGTTCTACAAGATATGAACACGCTATCGTATTAGTAAAAAAATAGTTTTGATTCTTACTCAAAAGAAGCTTATACAAATCTAAAGATCAGGTGAGATATGCTTCCAACAACATGCATAAAAAAGCTGGCCCGGCATGGCCAAGTGTGTTAAGACATTCGACTCGTAATCCGAGGGTTGTGGGTTGGAATCCCGGTCGCACCAAACATGCTTGCCCTTTCAAACGTGGGGGCGTTATAATGTGACGGTAATCACACTATTCGTTGGTAAAAAAATAGCCCAAGAGTTGGTGGTGGGTGGTGATGACTTGTTGCCTCTCGAGTAGCTTTGCGCGAAATTCCAAACTAAACGCATAACGATAAATTCGTTACACAGGATCTCCTTCCAGTCTTACACTGCTAAATTAGGGACGGCTAGCGCAGATAGCCCTCGAGTAGCTTTGCGCGAAATTCAAAACAAACCCGCTCTGTGTTTGTCGATGTCACACAAAAACAGTGGTAAAATTTAGAGTCAACATTCTAAAAATCTACAACACATATATTAGACCAGTAATAGATTAGATAACTGTAAGTGATAAAATAATTAAAACCAAACTACAAACAATCCAAAACACATTCCTTACAACTCCATACAGAGTTCCCAGAACCACATCGTCTCAATTCATACACAAATATTCGAACATACCAACCATACCAGATAGACTCCTACATTGCACAATAACGTACTTTGATAAAAATTGGATGAAGTGAATTACTATACGAACTAGATAGGTGCCTTATACATGATTAAGTTAGTCCTAAACATCTCTCCCCAGTTAACTTATATTTTAAACATAAAATAAAATAAAATAAAATCGGAGCCAAAACCTGAAAAATTTAGTATCTTTTTTGTTCATAATTCAGATCTGTTGGGACATATTTTAGGAATAAAGTTATGTAAAATAGTATGAGTCGAAGTTATGTAGTGATACCATGTCAAAAACAGATAGGAATTGTAATCTTCTAACAGTTTCAACTCTCACCAAACTAGTGATGATAATTTTAGAAAAATGGAGTTCAGAATATTCCATAAGTAGATCCTACTTTAATTTAATTCTGTTCCATGTTTTTAGTAGTCCAAAATTTCTAAGTAATATTAATAATTATCTCAGAGATCGTATAAGAAAAACAACAACTGTGCTGACGTGGTCTGTTTACTTTTAATGTACATGAAGAATTGCTGTTGTTTTATACAATCGAAAAAAATCTAATGTTCTTTGTTTTAAATGAAGAAAGAGCATGTCTAATATTATGTGGCAAGTTGATATGAACAGAGGAGAAAGATGAATGGTTGGATTCGAAACTATGAACTACAAATATTTATTTCTTTGTAGTTATTTTCCTCTAAAACAGAAAAGTTTTCATGCTAGGCTAGTGGCACGAACTTATTTAACAGGAATATTCTGTAAATAACAGTGTGAAACCACTAGATAACCGAAATTTCATTTCGTAGTTTAGTTGAAAAATCGTTTGATAAATGAGTAATCTTAATAAAAAGACGTTGAAAAATACATCCGTTTAATCTTGAATGTATGTGTGTGTGGTTTATCGTGTTTTAACATTCTACAAAACACTTTGAGTAACATACTCGTTTACATAATTACTAAATAGTATAAGACATTGCCCAATTCTAATGAAAATCTGCATACAAAAATATTTGTTTATCAGTTGTTTCTTCTGAAATAATGAACCCTCTAATGCAGTGTTATTTAACATTAATGTACTTAAATAAGATTAGAAATCATCAAAAAGAAGGCTTAAGAGATATTCTGTAAAGCAGTGATCTTATCTATATAGACCTTCCCAAAGTTCATAGTTCTTCTTCCCTCTAGATATGTTAAGATAATTTTAACAGAAAGGATTTACAACAATAATAAGAAAATCCTGAAATACTCGTTAAAAGGACAAGAGGGAAAATCTATACCATTAGAGGCTTATTTCTTATCTTTCGTTTAGAAGGCGATATTTCTCACCATATGTGTATTGAAGGGATTTTATATATATATATATACGAGGCTTATGTTCTTTAAACAACTGCAGTTGCTTTTCAGGCTACGTGTAAGCGTTCTGTCTATACATCTACAGGGCTAATATTGAACCAAAAAATTTTATCGCATTTTCAAAGTTTCAAAACTTCTAAAACCACAATAAAACTAAGATAATTAAAATGTTTAATAGTACATGCCACACTTGTACTAATTCAAGGGCATTAAAGCAAACAATTAAAAATTAAAAAAATAAAAGGAAAGGATCCAAAACAAGAATTTTCCTTTCAACTGCAGAAAGACTTGAATAACATGTAGCTATAGTGCAAAGTGAGAAAATAATATGTAAGAAAATAATAACTTCGAGATCAGAAATTCATATTTCCTCACGTTTTCAATAAACTTTTGACTTATTGTGCTCTTGAAATATTTTGTCTATTCTGGATAAATGAATAAGAAAATCAAGGAAGGTTTATTTAAGTTACTTATAATGTTGTATTATCAATCAAATGAAGTGAATGTTTATCCTCTGAATAAGCAAACTCAAATACATCTATTTATCTTATTTAAGATATAAAAGTAAGCAACTTAAACATACGTATTTAATCAACTCAGTACTTCTCAATATAAACCTGAAACATGCATATTTATGTTACTCAGAACGACTGTTCAAAGTAGAATATGAATATTTAAGTTACTAAGAACGACTGTTCAAAGTAAAACATGGATATTTAAGATACTAAGAACGCCTGTTCAAAGTAAAACATGGATATTTAAGTCACTAAGAACGCCTGTTCAAAGTAGAATATGAATATTTAAGTTACTAAGAACGCCTGTTCAAAGTAAAATATGCATATTTATTTAACTTACTAAGAACGCCTGTTCAAAGTGAAACATGTATGTTTAAGCCGCCCAGAATGCCTGGTCAAACTGAAACATGTATAATTGGTGTATTTAGTTCGACAAAACGATCACGTCTAGCTGAGACACGCGAGTTTAGATTATTCAAGATGTCTTTAAAGATAGCAGACTTAGGAAAAACAAAAATATGAAACTGCAATAACCGAGAACGAATTCGCTAAATACACTTTAAAGTGTAAATATCTTATTTTAATAATAACTTTAGCATAGAATATAAACACGTCAAAACGTTTTATTCTTCATATCACTGAAAGAGATAAAATAAAGGTTTTGAAATTAATGCTTCACAAATATTCTAATACTCTAAAATCCTCTCATAAGATTATTCCTTTATTTTGTACACGAATCATCCAAAGTCTTCTCATTGCTTGACTTTCTCATCATACTAAATTTTTGTGTGATTAAAAAAAACTGGTATAATATGGATAAGTGTCTGTTATTAGTTCAAAAATATCATAATCACTTACAGACCCATTGGTTCTGGTATTGTTTAAATACGTGTTTTTTTTATAATGATAGATAACTGACTCTTACATTATTTTTTTCTCTTTTAAAATAATTATGTTGAGATTTCAAAAATCTTATTGAATTGATATTTTACGAACTTTCCATCTGGATTTGACCTAGTGGCTGTAATACGAACATGATGGTGTAAACTACTTGAAAGAACCATATAGCATTTCGAAATACGTTTTCGTTTTAGACTCAGCTTTTACTTTTTCTATCATGATCAGTGCCACTAAGTAAACACTGCGACTAAAGTTCTTGTTTCTTTTAAAGATTCGCTTTTCTAGGAGCAGAGAATTATTGAGAGCACTTGAAGCAAACAATTAGTGTTTTGTACGTTTGATTACTATTTATTATTAATATTATTTTTAACAACAGTATTCTTAACATATTTGTAATATATTTATTACATCTTATTCCTTTATTTCTAACATTAATAAAGGCTACTTTGCACACTGTTAGCTTACATATCGATTTCCAGTTCTACTAAATATCTTCATGTGGCTGAGCCTTGCGACTTATTGTAATTATGATAAAAAATGTCAAAAACACCGAGGTTAACAAATTAATTAATATATCAGTATATTCTAATCATAATTAGCTACATTATTTACTAAATTAATTGTTCTTTTATTTTTTGTTTGTTTTTTAATTTCGCACAAAGCTATTCGAGGGCTATCTGTGCTAGCCGTCCCTAATTTAGTAGTGTAAGACTAGAGGGAAGGCAGCTAGTCATCACCACCCACCGCCAACTCTTAGGCTACTCTTTTACCAACGAATAATGGGATTGACCGCCACATTATAACGCCCCCACGGCTGAAAGGTCGAGCATGTTTGGCGTGACGGAGATGCGAACCCGCGATCTTCAGATTACGAGTCGCACGCCTAAACACGTTTGGCCATGCCGGGCCAAATTAATGGTTAGTTCTGATTTATGTAGATATTATTTTCCTTTGAACAGTAGCTATTTATAATTACTTTGTTTTTATAACCTGGATATTAAGTAATTTTTTCCACACGTCATCGGATATCAAAATAAAATACTTACCTCAATATATTTGCGCAGTATATCTGTTGAAATTCTTCAGCAGAAACACTGAGATAGATTAAAATATAACAGAATTGTAGCACGAGTTGAAATAAACGCATCGATTGCCCTAAATATCATTGTGTCAGGAGTGGAAACATGTAATCAGAACTATATAACTATTTCCATTTGTCACTGACGTTTTTCATTTTTTTGTTTATTTAATAATTGATTTTTTTTTACACTTGATAATAACTCAAAGTATTTTTTTTTCTGCAGAAACGTATTTAACATACCTAGTTTGTGTACCATTTACTACCTATTGGGGCCGTAAGTATTTTATGGAACTGACCAAAATTAATCTGGCGAAATCATTTGTTTTCTATGTAAAAAAAACAACTTAGGAAATTGTTTTCTACTCTTATAACATTTATATTTTCACAACTTACATTTCTGAAGCGACAGCCCCCCGCTAGTACAGCGGTATGTCTCCGGATTTACAACGCTAAAATCAGGGGTTCGATTCTCCTCGGTGGGCTGAGCAGATAGTCCGATGTTGCTTTACTATAAGAAAAACACACACTAAAGTGACGATTTGTTCGTCCCCCATGGGGCTGTCTACAACGTTTGCATATTATACAATACATGATTCAGTAGGATTTGTAAGTCTTATATGGACGTTTAAGTTAGATCCACGTACTCGAGTAGTATTGTTTACATAGTAACAAGTGATGCTTCTAGCCTACTTAAAACGTCAGGCACCAACGAAGTGGGTTATGAGTTTGGTTACTACGTGTTAATGCACTGTGTTCCAAAAGGTTGCGCATTTTAATGTCATGTCTGTAGAAAATTAAGGGTTGATGTTTAAAAACCATGTTGGTTGTAGGATCTTCTGAAAATATTTGTTCTTCTCATTGATTACAATATCGACCGTTGTGTTGACAGGATATGTTACAAGCAGAATAATACTATATCTTGATAGAAAGAACGAGATTTTGTTAGCTGCTTTCAAGACATTATTGGATATTATAGGTTCAGAGTCGTCTCTTCTAGTGACAAAAAAAATGAATAATTTATTTTTTGCTGATAATAAACCATCACCTTCACTGCATAATTTACGTATTTTCAAACATTGAAAATCAGAGAAAAAGTTTTTAGTGCTTAATGGATGTGAATAATCAAAATATTGGTTGTCAGTTGTTTTATAATACATACAAGTAGCGATACGTTTGTATCATAAGTAAGCTAAAATACTTAGAAGTTAAGGTTTGAATGAGTAGGCAGAGTGAAAAACAGGTGGTGTACTGTTAAGTTTTCTATATGTATTTTACTCAATGAAGCTGTACTAGCAAAATCATTTATATTCCAACTATACGTAGTAACTTTCTTTGAAATATTATTTTGCAACATAACAAACAATAAATTTGCAAATGATGGTTCACTTTGTGTTTTTATAACAACACCACAAGTTTGTTTATAATACCTAATTTTAAGTGTGTATAATTTTATGATAGTAAGCGTTAAACCTGTTGAAGTCTTTTCATAAGAGGCACGGCATGGCTAGGTGGGTTAAGGTGTTCGACTCGAATGATGAGGGCCGCGGGTTCGAATTCCCGTCTCATCAAACATGCTCGCCCTTCTTACACTGTTAAATTAGGAACGGCTAGCGCAGATAGCCCTCGTGTAGCTTTACGCGAAATTCAAAAAAAAAATAACTCCATTTTCACGCAAATCACTACAGAAAAGGACAAATGGACAATAATTCAATACCTGATGGTGATAACTGCTAAGTACATTTAGTGAGAGTCCAAAAACTCTTAATACAAAAACAATCGTAGATATGGTGGTAAACAAAGTTCTCTGGGTTTATATTTTTTGTTATGTTATTTAGGTTTAACTTTGAATTATAATAAGCATTCTTAATTGGGATTAAAACATTTATATTTAAACATTTCTACATCGACCTATTTCAATTTTCATAAAGTTATTTTTTGTAAAATATTATTACTAGCAACAGCTAATATTTTCAGAACATAATTATTAAAATCATTCATGCTAACGACTAATTTGTCTGATGTAGTAATTGCCGTTTATTGTAACAAGTAACATGGTTATGTTTTACTTAATTAATAATAAAAGTACGAAATTAATGTTATTTCATTTTATTTAGTTTTTGTGTTATTTACTTTTACTATAGTTAAATCATTTGCGTTGACCTTTCGTTTAATTAAGAGGTTCAAGACTTTTAGCGTCAGTAAAGTGTACGAATTACTGTTATGTTTAATGCCAAGCCCATATCAGCTACAGAATACAAGATCCAAAATAACAAAGCATAACAGATTAGCTTTTCATCGAAACAGCCATACAATGAATTGTAGAACGTATATCTTATGACCAAACACCACAAATAAAATTATGTTATTTTATTGTAGCCTCGAAATAAAACACTACCTTATCGCAGTATGAAATAGTATTTTAAGTTCATTTACCTTTCTTCTTTATTACTTTGAGTGTTTTATTATAACTTGTTCCAAACACTCTTGTAATTCAAACTGAAACTGAAACACATTTTTTACTAGTAGAACATGAAGAGAAAGACTCATGACTTCGCTCGTTTTACATGGAAATGTGGATCTATATTGTAATGTATGCATAAATTTGCATCTTTAAAAAATACAAAATATTAATTAACATCAACGTGTGCATATAGCTAGACATCTTATTGCTACCTACAAGGTTTAAATTTTGATAAACTATGTAAGGTGCATACAAATGTATATAGTTCAATAATTTAATAAATAAACCTTAGTATTCCAAAAAATATTTGTATGAGCATTGTAATGTGTTATTGTTGTTGTCAGATATTGTATGTAAGGTTTGGTAAATCACTGAATACAACCCTTATATGTGCACTATAAAAATTATATGTTATCCACAGTTCTGTTTCTTATAGTCTGGAGGCTCGTGAAACTTTAACCCTAGTGGCTACGATACCAACTGATACGTAAAAATCGTAAAGTTTTTACTTGTCAACAAATGAGTCGATAATTACACCCCTCTCTCAGATACTGAAAACCTTTTCCGTAGACTGTAAATCAAAGTTTACTGTTTTAACTCTAAAATTACCTCTAATGTTTCTACCACTCACTCCTCGCAAAATGTGGACTCTTTTATCTGGTCAAATCACGACACTTCCCTACCTCATCCAGAAACGTAGAAATTAAATTAGCTGCCTGGATTTGAAACAAATGGTTCGTCTTATAATCTAAGAGATGATGATAACTCATTTCTGAGTACCTCACAAAAATTAAAATTTGCTTGTCGATTTAGTTATAGTAGCTGTTACACTGAGATGAGTAATTTGGTAAAAATACCAATATTTAGAAGAGTCGTAAGCACAATTAAATGTTCAACAATAAGAGTCTAGGAAGACAGTTTTACAAGTGTTACTGTGAACTTGTAAAATCAACCAATGAGGAATTAATTCAGTATAGAGAGCTACCAACTAAAAAACATTAGCCCAAGAGTTGGCGATGGATGGTTATCACTAGTTGCCTCCTCTCCAGTCTTACACTGCTAAATTAGAGACGGCTAGCGCAGATAGCACTCGTGTAGTTTTGCGCGAAATTATATAAAAAACAAAAACCATGCTGCCAATCAAATTACACATGTGAAATATTATATTCCTCTAGTTCTGACATGTAATCACTGAGAAATACACAATACTACCTCCAACATGAGGTTTAATGATCGGCTCTTAAAATCATACGGAATATTCGCGACCCTTTTGTACATGTACATTGAAACCCATTAACCAATCTCAAAACCCTCTTGTTTGGTCTGAAGTTATGAATGATTCAGATGAGTCACTTGTGACAGTGTAAACAATTGCTACTTTAAACTGAATTTCCGTATAAGGCATGTAGATCCAACTGAACCATTATCATATAGTATGCAAACGTTGTGACAAGAATATGTGGGACAAACAAACTGCCGTTACCCTAAAGATAGAACTCATGACAATGTGTATATATTAGTTACCTTGAAAGTTCAAGAGGGCTGACTTCAATTGCACTTTTTAAAATAGTTCAACCTTTTAATTTATGGTTATACTTGGCTTAACGTAGACATTTTGAAGTTCTTGGTGAGTTTTGAAAAACATTTAAATGAGAGGTTAAAAACTATAGTTCGTATTTTGTTTAGTATTGTTTTCATTACGTGCTTTTTTCTGTTTTATTGTTTATATTTGGATAAAACATTTTTTTCTTTCTTTCAAACTTATTTTCATCATTTCAAACTGATGATGATTCTTGTAATTAATTTTTAGGCTTGAAGTTTCTAATAGAATTATTGGCATAAACCTTATGCCTTACTGTTTTGGGTTTCATCTTCTTTTGGTGTTTAAAATATTATTTTTTTGGTTATATAGCGTAATTAGAAAACATGCTTTGTACTTTGTATAAAATGTTGATGGATATTTGATATAGTCATAATGTTGAGAATGAATTCCAATGTTAGAAAAAAGTAACAAAGTAACCTCAACAGAGTTTCATGTGAGTTTCGTAAAGTCATGAAATTTGGCGTGATACCACTTGTTTTCCACTGATTAAAATCCAATAAAAATAAAAAGACCAACTGTATTTTGTATGTGTGTGTCTTTGTGTAACGCCTATATTAGAGTCATTTTTATTTTGCACCATTCTTATTGAATTTTAGAAAATTACCTTAAATATTATTTTTATTTTCTTAATGTAAAGTTGTTTCCTTTTTGTGATGAAGGAAAAATTAGGTGAACAGTTATCACTAAAGGAAGGGTGGGACATCTGGAATTGGTTTGTACGGTTAGTTTATCTAATATTTTTTTCCTTTCATTAAATTAAACCGAACTTTTAATGAACGCAATATTGTTAAACGCGTTTAACAAAGCTCAGTGTTTTCGATTGATACCTCATGATGGTCATTTCACTATTTGTTATAAAATTTGAATTTTCAAAGTCCTAGTGGTAGTTCCTAGAAGTAAAGTAAAGAAAAAAGCTAACAATATGAATAAATCCATTTTTTATGAACAATACTTAACCCATTTGTTTTTTGTACTTTTATAACTCTTTCATGGTTGAGAATTCCGGATCCTGTTCAGCGATATCACGTCTTTCCAGACTCTTCGATCTGGGTGCCAACAAACTGATTACTAAGTCAGATTAGCTATAGTTTTGAATAAACTTTGAGATCCATACTAATGACCTTTCAGATTATTCCTATAAAGATTCACAGAACTATATTTTAATGTGTTAGTCGTGAACGTATATTTTTCATGGTTGACTGTCTCCGGTGTATTTTCTCAAGAAGTTGGACTGGTTTCAGGACGAAGGTATCAAAGTGTTTAATATCAAATACCTTCTTGCAGTTCTAATCATTGCACGCAAGTTTTTGTTTATTTGTTTGTTTTCGTTGCAGTCTTTGTGAATGCGTGAGTTAGAAATGAAGTTTCTGTTTCTTATTGTTTTCTTTTTGCACTAGTTTCGAAATGATTCAGGACAGGGGTAAGAATGAACCATAAAACGTTTCAAAACTAAGAGAAAATGCAAGAGGCGCTCATACGTATGTAACATACACATGAACATACTGTTTAAACGCAGTCTAAGATATTGTTTAACTCTTTCGCTTTATAGGAAGATCCCGCGAACGAAAGAAGTTATTTGCTTCACTAAAACATCGTAAGTTTCACGCCACTAAACATCTTATTTAGTGCGTCTACAACTCGTATTTATGGAAGAAAGTTAAACATAAACGGGATCAATTTTATTAATTCTAGCCTAGTTCTAGTTATTTGTTCCAGAAAGGATTTTCTATAATTACACTGGAAACAATTATAGTTTTTGTTGATAGTGAAATAAAAAATGTCACTTATATCCTACTTTATACCAAAGGACAGTGTTATATTATCAGCTCAAATGAAATCAAGCAATGCATTTGCCACTGATTGTTGTATTCAACAGTCCACCAATGGGACATCGGTACGTCTTCGAATTTACAATGCGTAAAATTAAGAGTCCGATTCTCCTTGGTGGACACAAGTGGAAGCCCGATACGGCTTTGCTATAAAGGTCACACGCATTCGTCTTTAAACAGTACTGGATTTTAAAAGTAATTATTATTCATCGAGTTATATATAGTAATGTAGTTAATACATATTATTGTAATATGCTTGATTTTACTTTGCATAATACCCTCTGATGTTCCTTTAAATACTCTCATTGGGTGAATCTGTTTGAAAGACATCATTAGATTTGGTTTTGGTATTGTTACGGAAAAATAGCTGAAAGCTTATTCTGTTGGGATTCATGTAAGAAAAACAGATTGCATAAGTAAAACAGATTGTATATCTCAGTTTCTGTTTTGAAAGCGAATTCGAATTTTCTAAATAACCAAACTTGAATTTCCCTCATTAATTTTATACTAATTTCTCCAGCGATATACAGCAAACAGTATTCTGAGTAAAATTATATGTAATGTGCTTAAACACATGCTAGAAACTTTCACAAACGACGGAAGGTTAACAAAACTATATTTTAAAACTTTCTTGCCTTTTACAGGACGAGTTAACTCTTTGTTGATGGTTTTATATTGTTATTTGATTTTTTGTGTCTAATTTATTGCTTAATAAATTTATTATTATTATTATTATTTTACATCATGTTTGTTACACATCACCTTGTTTAACGAATAATTTGACGTATGGAGAAAAAACATACAGGTAAATAAGTATATGTTCGGGCCGACATGGCTAAGTAGTTCGGTTGTTATAGTACTCAACTCGTAATCGAATACGAATCCCCGTCACACCAAACATGCTCGCCATTTTAGCCGTGGGGGCGTTATAATATTACGGTCAATCTCACTATTCGTTGGTAAAAGAGTAGTCCAATAGTTGGCCGTGGGTGGCGATGACTAGCTGCCTTCCCTCTAGTTTTACACTACTAAATTAGGAACAGCTAGCGCAGATAGTTTTTGAGTAGCTTTGCGCGAAAATTCATAACAAACAAACAAATATGTTCATTATTTTTCATAGATGGCTACAGTTACGTGTTCTTTGAGATTGTTTTTTTCGTTCATTCGATAACTGCTTACTTCAGTTCTAGGATCTGTTTTTGTACGGTATTTTGTCTTCTAAAAGCTTTTTTCTACCTCAAGACATGTAGAATGAGTTTTATATTGTGTTTCAATCTTAACATCCGGCTTCATACGGATTACTTACTTTCTTCACGTTTAATATCTATTTTATAGAGTTTAATAAATATGCTAAGAATCTAATCCTCAGTATATAAAGTAGAACTTGGCTCGTCTTGAAAAAAGATATCAGTTAGAATACAAAAATATATGACATTCTTTAAACATGATACAATATCAGCCCTTGGTAACCGAAAAAAAAATGCTTGTTGACTCATACTTTATTAAATAATACTTTATTGTACTTGAAAATGCCCTCTATTGTGTCTTTTAGGTAAATAGCATTATTGAGTATTAAACTAAATTATAAATAATATAAAAACATTGGTGTTTGCAAACATTTCGTTATTATGCAGGAGAGAACATAACCGAAAATATCGATTATTCCTTCAACATTTTATCTTGGCATTGTTTCTTTTCTTATAAGTCCGAGCTGCATAATGCGCTATTTTGTGTTGGTTTTTTTGCGTTATAAATTTTCAGTCCTACCGCTCAGTCACTGCTTTCTTTATAACATTGGAGTCTGTCCTTTGTTGCTTGTTGTATGGTTATTCAAATATATTATTTTTTTATAACTATAAATCTAAAAAGTGACAAGAAAACAGTAAAATGTTTCTAACCAATACAAAATTAAGCAGATTTACGAACAGAAGGGGCAGGCGTGAACTTATGGTATGCTTACGACTGTGAACCTGGTGATACATGGTTTGTATCCAATTGCCGCAAAAACATGCGAAGAGTTGGAAATGGTTACTAACATTCTGCTAGTCCATCAGTTCAAAATTAGAAACTACTAGTGCAAACAACCATTGTATACATAGTTTAACGTTATTTTCTATTTCTATAGTCTTTCGAAAAATAACGTTAAACTATGTATACAAAGTTGTTTACTAAACTATTTTGTGATTACTTAATTATTTTTTGATTACTGAACTATTTTGTGATTACTGAACTATTTTGTTATCACTGAACTATTTTGTGATTACTGAACTATTTTGTTATCATTGAACTATTTTGTGATCACTGAACTATTTTGTGATTACTGAACTATTTTGTGATTACTGAACTATTTTGTGATCACTAAACTATTTCGTAATCACTGAATTATTTTGTGTTCATCGTATTATTTTTTGATTACTGAACTATTTTGTGATCACTGAACTGTACTCTTCAAAAAAAGAAACGCAAAAGGGATATTTTTGTTATTTTAAAGAGAAATATATGTAATAACGTTACAAGCTCAGAGTATGTGATGTTACCCGTGTTAAAGCACTGATTGTCAGACCAAAATGACAATAAAAGTTGTGCACTTTGAAAACGGAGGAAAACATCAGATTTTTCGCCAAAACGCATTCGTGTCCAATAAATTTGTTTGAGAGATCTGCATGTTCTGCAAGTGCAACATGTGCAAAATCCCTATAAAAGTGACGGGTTCTCGGTTTCCACGCAATACAGTTACGCCAAGACTGACTGAAGCACAACGCAACAACGCCATTTGTCGCTTGGAAGCAGGCGAATCTCGACCACGCCCGCATAAGATCGCTACATCCGGTTACGTCACTTTTGGAATAGGACCACCACTGCGACGTCTACTGCCTCAACCATACCAGGGCTGCGTAGGATTTCCAATTAGACCGTACGCAACCGTCGACGAGATTCTTAGGCCCCATGTGCAACCCATCATGGTGAACGTCAACGACGTTTTTCAACATGACAACGCCCGTCTTCACACAGCCCGACTAATCACTGTCTTCTTGAGACACCACAACATCAACGTTCTTCCCTGGCCCTCCAGATCACCAGATTTAAACCCCATCGAACATCTTTGGGACGAGTTGAACCGACGTCTGCGGCGTCGACAACCTCAACCGCGGACTCTACCTCAGCTTGCAGCAGCTTTGCAGGCTGGGTGGACAGCCATTCCACAGGATTTGACTCGTCATCTCATCGCTTTCATGGGCAGGAGATGCCAAGCAGTTATTGATGCTTACGGGGGGCATTCTCGTTATTGACGTTGAGTGACGTTAAAACTTCAACTAGTGAGCGTGGACTTCGCCTTTGCAGACTTTGGATGTTCAGCAGTGAATGTGCAAAGTTTCACACATGTCATACAAAACTACCCGGAATAAACTTGTTAACAATATGTCTCAAATTTTGCCTTTTGCGTTTCTTTTTTTGAAGAGTATATTTTGTGATCACTGAATTATTTTTGATCACTGAACTATTTTTTGATCACTGATTTATTTTGTGATTACTGAACTATTTTGCTATCACTGAATTATTTTGTGATTACTGAACTATTTTGTTGTCACTGAACTAGCTGTCTTCGCTTTAGTCTTACACTGCTAGGACAGATAGCGCAGATGCCTCTTATATAGCTTTGGGCAAAATATAACAAACAAATGTTTTTGTAAGACGAATATCGAAATAAATTTTAAAAGAGCTGTGTTTAATGAAAAACTGTACATATCAAACTCACACTAAGATAATTTAATACTTTTAACTGTTTTTTATCGCGACAAAAGAAAGGTTAAAAGCCGGAAAGATACCAGTTTTACTGGGACTTCAGTTAACCGTATTCATAACATTCTTCACATGCACCAATGTTCCCCGCTGGTAGAGTGGTAAGTCTACGGATTTACAACGCTAAAATCGGGGGTTCGATTCCCTACCGTGGACTCAGCAGACAGCCCGATGTAGCTTTTCTATAAGAAAACACACACGCACACATACAACAAGACCTTAGCGTGTGCACTATAATCTGGAACTTTTATGTCTAGAAAATTTATCTATGAATTACAAAAAAAAAACTACCAAAAAAGAATCAAAACAATTTTTACATGTGTATCACCAGGTGGTTAGGGCGTTTAATTTGTAATGTCAGAATCGCGGTTTCGAATCCTCTCCCACCTAAGGTCTTCGCCATTTCAGCAATAGGGGCGTTACTTTGTGATGGTAAATACCACTATCCGTTGGTAAAAGAGTAGCTCAGGAGTTGGCGGTGGATGGTGATGATTAGCTGTCTTTTCTTCCACTGTAAATTAGAAATGGATAGCGAGTGTATGTCTCGTGAAGATTTGCGCAAAATTCAAACCTTCGTTTTCTTAACTGTTCGGCCCAGTTTTTGTTATTTTAGTTTGGGAAAACCTTTTAATTTTAGTTTGTGTAAAACTGCACGATTTTTATGTTGGTTCAACTATTTCAGTTTAGTTTGTAAATAGCCGTTCGGATTTAGTTTTCATAGAACCTTTCTATTTTAGGTTCGATAAAACTGTTTTCTTTCGGATCGTTTGACTTTAGTTTAGTCACGTGTTTGTTTTACGAATATTTGTGTTTTATTCAATTTTAAGAAACCTTGCGATCCTTCCTTTAAATCAACATTTATTATGTTACTAGCTCTCCTTAATGGTTGATAGAGCACATGCAACAATAATTTTCCTTAATATTCTTTACTTTGAAGGTAAAGAGGCTTAACCAATTTTAGAAGCTAAGATGACGTTGATAAATGATGCGCTCCTTGTTACTTCAAAAATTACTTTACAATAATAAATAAGCAAAAGTTTTACTTTCTGTAGTTTTATAATGATATTGATAAGAATTTAAAATGCTTCAATGAATAGTTTGTTAAAAAAGTATAAAAAACAACAATAAACTGCCTTACCTCTGCAAATAATATTAAAATTTGTTATTGAATTTCTTTAGTGCATAGTGGTGTATAGAAAACATATTAATGCCAGAAATAAGCCATCTTATAACACCATAATTGTTGTGTTATGAAACTTTCTACTGTTAGTTCGGTTTGTGTTTCAGTGAACACTCCTGAAGAAAGTGTAAAAAAGAAACGTTGAGTGTCTAATTACATAAAGAACACATTGTAGTGTTATAAGGTTATTTATTTCTAGTATTAAAAGCTTTTTATTTCTGTCAACGTTTCGCTTTTGGAGCATGAAGAAGGGTTCGTTATTTTGACAGAGTAGAAATGTGCGACTTACTAACTATGGAAAGACAAAGCAGACAATATATTTCAATGATTTTTCAACCAAAAATAAATAATAATAATAAAACTAACATAAGAAGAATGGTTGAGAAACAACATGGAGGGGAATTTTAAAATTTTGTTGACATCATTCTCACCGAACAGTTCTTTTACTACTAATCCTAATGAAACCGCAACGGTAAACATCAGCAGAAACAGTTTTTTTCTTACCTCGAGAATAAAATATTTTTTAACTTTATTTCCAAAATGTCTAAAGCTCTCCAGTATGTATCACAAATTCGGAAATAAAACAAACCATTTCTGGATTTTAACGAACAGATAGTAAAACGTGATCACTTTTCACTTGTATTATTTTAATATATTTCTTTCTGTCAGTAAATTATTTTTAAACATGTTGCCTTATTATCTTTGAACTTATAACATTAGCTGTGTATCTTTGTGTTTAATATAAACAAAGTAACTAAAGCTTGAGTTTAAAGTGGACTAACTATTGATTGGCAGATCGAAGGATCAGGTTTTCGTGACATGAAGTACTTCCCACAAATACTTTCAGCAGTAAACGCATCAAAATAGTAACAGTCAGTCCTCGTTTTTCGGTTCAAAAGAGTTATACAAAGCCACTATGGCATCCGGTATTGCCTTCCCTTTTATCTATAATATAATCTGAAGTTTGAAACGCGATATTTGAGTTATACGATTTCTGATCTGTTCGTTTAGTTCACGAGCTCATAAGATGCCGTTCACATGCAATTCTAAAGGAACAATTTTGAAATAAATAAGAGTTTTAGTAGCAGTCTTCAACCTGGAGTATAAGACAAATAGGAGAAAACTAATCAAAAATGTTTTTTTATGTCTCTTGAGAAATAGCTGTTAATCACGGAGACTATAAACCTGTAACTTCTGGGATCTTATCTGAAATAAAAACTCTAAGAAACTTCGAAAATAGATAACTTGTAGAACGTGTTAACCTTAATGGGAGAGAAAGAACTTTTTCTTGTGAGATGAAAAAGTACAATATATGTTTCTTTGTGAACCAAAAGTCAGTTAGTCAATATACATACTATAGAAACTGGAGATTGTTTTGAAATTGCGCTGTCAAGAAAACAGTCTCTGTACAATGTTGTAGCGAATCTCTCTAAATGTCTTTTATTCACGTGCGCGTCCTTTTCCAGTATATTTTTAAAGAAACAAAAAAGTAAATTGGAAATACGATAAGGATAGTGAGCAAAGCTCGCCAATATCATTCTTAACGTCTTTTCTTCAAGAATTTTGTTCTCGCCTTGTCATTCTGAACAGTTTCCAGCCCAATATTCAGTGATATATAGTACTATTTAGAGCTTCATTTAAACAGCTATTACTTCGTGAGTTGGAATAAATACATGAATAAAGCTATTTATAAATACAGGGATTAATAAATAAAACTTTGTATTCTACGCACATATAAACAGGACATAATTTACAGGTTAAACGTATTCGTTAGTTTGTGTGTTTTTTATGGCAAAAAGGCCCGGCATGGCCAGGTGGGTTAAGGCGTTCGGCTCGTAATCTGAGGGTCGCGGGTTCAAATCCTCGTCGCACCAAACATGCTCGCCCTTTCAGCCGTAAGGGCGTTATAATGTTCGGTCAGTCCCAATATTCGTTGATAAAAGAGTAGCCCAAGAGTTGGCGGTGACGATTAGCTGCTATCCAAAGGAATCTTCAGAGATTTTGGGGTCCAGACTACGAACTTACGTTTTACTTGTACAAAAATCGTGAGAAAGAGATTGTATTATACGTTTTGGAAGCAGACTCACTGTTTTATTGAATCAGTTTTTCTGCACTAATACCAATAAATAATTATTTGTTTTGTGTATAAGATTGTTTACCGGAGAAGGTAAAAATAAAAGCTTTTTGTTTTTCATAAGCGTTTGAAAACTAACAAAGACTACGTCTTTCTCTTGTAATATAGGTATTTCTATCAAATATGATTTACTATATTTTGGAGATATTTTAAACTATATAATCTTATACACTATGTTGGACTCCATTGTACGTGTTTTTTGTAGCAAAACCATATTGAACAATCTGTTGTGTTTACCGAGAGGAATCGAACACCTGATCTGAGCGTTGTAATTCCAAAAATGTACCGCTGTCTCATCGGGAAACATATTACATCGTAAACGACCAGTTACCAGTGGTAATATAACTAGAGCCGCTTTTGCGAATTTTTTAGGGCCTTGGCATTTTAATAGTCCCTGGCACATCTAAAAAAAAAACTAAATATTTAACATTGAAATGAGTTATTCTGGTACTTGCTAAAAAAAGTATGACTATTTTTTTTCTGCTCAACAACTTCTGTCAAATGATATATTTGGTTTTCAACAATTAGTCTAAAAAACGCAAACTGCTGAGACATTCAACAATAAGTCGCTATACATAGTTAAAAAACGATCGTGTTTAACGTGTATATACGTTGAAAAATAAGTATCTCTGATAGTTATATTTGTTTTGTTTTTATTGACAAATTGAATTTCGTAAATTACTCATGTGTTATTGCTCCATTTATGATAAGCTCAGCTGCTTTAACATTTTTTTCTGAACTTTTCAGCTATTTGGGTTTGAATAATATCAACTTCAATAAGTTTTAAATGCGCATTTTTATATTAATTACTGTGTGTAACGGCTGCTACCAAATATACTTAGACGTTTATTAAACAAATTCATTATTTCCTGTGCAAAGTTCTGAAACACAAGTGTTTAGAAAACTGTAAAATTAAAAGTTGCCCTTTGAAAACATTTTTTTACCTGTCCTCCGCTAGTACAGCGATATGTCTACGAAGTTACAACGCTAAAATGAGCGGTTCGATTCCCCTCGGTGGGCTCAGCAGATAGCCCCGATGTGGCTTTGCTATAAGAAAACACACACACACAGACACATTTTCTACCACATGATTTGGTCGTGTACAACAGGTGTAATGCAGGTAGGCGCTGCTCACTCATAGTACGTACGTAATTATTAACGTTTCAAACAATAAATCTGGACGTTCTTATGAAAGAATGATCATTGTTTATCAGCCTAAATTTCCAAACTTGATTTAAAACTGTTCGTTTTTTACTTTTAAGATAACGAACTCCAATCCGTAATTTAAGAAAAGAATAGAAAAACAAGTCTGTGTTTATAATTGCAAAACCATCTTCTTGTGGGAAAATATTTATCACTGAAGTTAATTTTTAGAAAAATGCTAATTAATATGCCTTTATTCCACAATTTGATAAGCAATATAGGCTGAACATAAAATGTATACTGTTGCACTGTTCAAATACTTATCAAAGTATATATAAGGGAGAGTATTGTATTAATAGGAAATATGAGTTGTTGTTTTCTTGGTTTTTGTATTGAAAACAAAAACGTTGCTTCCAAAAAGTAAATTAAAAAAGCAATGAGAAGACAGCTGGAAAATGTACGCCATCTGTTTTACTAAACTATATTGTATTATTTTTGTTTATTAAACATTATGGAATGATTATATCATCATTGGAAAAAATAAAATAATATTATTAACTTGTGTTCGCTCACGATAAGGCCAGGAACCCAGCGTTCAAGTTTGAAAGGAAAATTTTTGTTCTATTTTGTTTATCTCTGATATTAAATATTTATCCTAAGCTCGTTTCAATGTTTGTCACAACGATTAGAGATGCTTTTAAAACATTAACTTCGGATTATAAGCTCATACTAAATACATATAAGCGTCTTTGCCTACATTCTATTACGTGTTATTGATAATGGAGTATCAGAATAGATTTGACAACTTTTAAAATTATAGTTACTTACAAAACTTAAATTTATTGTAGTGTGTCCAGGTGATTTACTAAATCATTTTTCGAAATCGACCCAACCAGATTTAATTTTATGGATGTCAACTGTTGTTTCATTTCTTCTTTTTCTTGGTTTCTTTGGCCAAAATATTTTTAAAATTAAATTCTGAAGTAAAACAAATAAGTATGTTGTAAATATTAAAACCGTTGTTAATTATCAGTATGGAATCGTGTAGCTTTTAAAATTTCAGTAAAATAGTAAAAATTTTAATTAGTTCTATAAACGTTTTTAGAATGAAATGATTTTGAAATTTGAATGAAACTTTTCATTACTTTTACTAATATTAATTGATTTATCATTTTCTTTAACTTGTGTCTACTTAGAGAAATACTATTGGCTTATTAACCACAGTTCTTTTGGATGGCTGTTTTAATGATGAATTCAAAAGAACTTCCAGAGCCATCTTGTGATGTCATAAAACATGACTTAACTTCTTGCAATGAATACTACTGGTTCACTATTGGTGGAAAGTCGTCCCTAACTTTAAAATAATGTAATTGGTGGAAGGCAACTCTTCAACAACACACATTGCCAATTCTTTGATCAGTCTTGTTCGATTTATATATGTAACAAAGGGTGGTACGGATAGAGAAAGAACTATGTAGAGGAGCGAACAACGTGAACCTGACGATGACCGAAGAAGGTCGAAAGCGCTTTCTCTACCCATTCCAGCCATATTTACATATATAATTTTCTCTACAAGTGGCTTTTTCTCGTCATCACGAGTCTTGTTCGACTGAATAGTGAAATTTCATCATCGGCCAAATTACACATCTTTAGCTTCAAAGGATAAAAGTATGTTCTAGGGGAACGAGGTGCGAACCAGGAAATCTCGAATTCACATCTCAGCCACAATAGCTACAAGACCACGCCCAACCTGTGTTGTTAGATTTCTAAGTCTCTTCCCGCTAAACTTGATATAGATATTATTTTTTCAATCAGTTAATGTTATAGTTTAATTTTGAACCAAAATAAATAAATTTATTTTTTTCCTTCTCAAATTTCGATAAGACAATAAATAACTTGTATTTGGAACAAAAAGTTTTAATAGTCATTATTCTAAAATTCTAAGATTTAAAGTAACGTCATCCTAGAAACAAAGTAGAATTATGATGAAATTCGAATGAAGGAACTCTATATTTTAAAGCTAAAAATGTAACAACTGGTTATAGATTTAAGGTTAAAACATTTTCGAAGTACTTATTTTCTAATACTACTAACTGTGACATATAGAATATATTTATTTTGCTAAGAATACCCCACACCACTAGGATCGTTATAAGTAATTAATATCAGGTAACTACAGCCAATTTCTTGAACATTAAGAAATTTTATAATAAATATGAAAATATTATTTCATAAAGATGTGATTAACAACTCGAAAAAATTTAAATGAAAGCAGAAGGTAGTTTTCAATGTTTTCTTATATTAATTGATAATATCAAAATTCCTATTAACCCACTCTGTCTTTTAAATGCAATCACTAAAAAATACAATGCCCTTCAAATGTATGTGATGCTGTACAGGAGGTTTTAATTAGACAGAATGTCATCGACTTATCGATTTCTATAGAAAAACTTTTTTTGTTCGTTCAAGGCTAACAGCAATCTTTCATGAACAAAATTCATCAACTAAATAGATTCCCATGTAAAAGTAAAATAGCATGACAGGCAACAATCTATTAGGCAGAAAGTTTATTTACTTTCATTAACAAAAAATGTTCTTAATCGACTGAAGTAAATACTGACCTTAAGAAATGTGTCGATATTTTCATTTTACGTGACATGGGAAGAACTTGTTTTTATATTAAAATTGATAGTAGGAGAATGAAACAAAACTTTATTACCACAGTAAAACAAAACAAAAATGTTGCTTTGTTATATATATGCGTTCCTTGAGATAAAACAAATGTGAAGAGCATATGATTAAGTGCATAAAAAATATACATTGAACGTTTGATTACCTCATTAAGCATTACTTACTTCTTTAAATTAACAGGCACATGTTCACTTTACAGTAGTAAATTAACAATAAAGAAATTTTTCAAGAGAGTTGTGGAATAAAGAGCTAGAGTTGTAAGATAAATAAGTGAACTAAAAAAGTGTTTTATAGATTTGTTTAGTATTAAGCACAAAACTACACAATGGGCTATCTGCTCTAACGGTGTGAATCTGAAGACATACCACTGCACTCTAGTGGGCGTATGTGTGTATGTTTTTAAAAGCAAAGCCACATTGGGCTCTCAGCTGAGTCCATCGAGTGGAATTGAACCCCTGATTTGAGCGTTGTAAATCCGTAGACTTACCGCTGTACTAGCGGAGGGCGTGAATTATAGAAAAACTTTGCAAATGAAAATGCTTTTGCGATAAATAGTTATTTTCTAGGTTTTTAAGAATGAATAGATTTGTTGAATGAAAAATTGGTCAGCGAGGTGTCGTAGAAAATATTGTGATGGAATTTTGTGACCAGTAATTGATCGGAAACGTTGTGCTTTACATTTTGTTTTAAATAAAGTAAAACACTTTTATGGTAAAGCGTGTTATGGTATTTAGCTGTCTAGACTGGAGTCGTATTCAGCTGTCCAGACTGGAGTCGTATTTAGCTGTCCAGACTGGAGTCGTATTTAGCTGTCCAAATTGGAGTCGTTCAGAGAGGAAACGCACAAGAAAATGTTCGTACGAGAAAACGTTTGCAGATCATACCTGTGGGGAAAATAGTTTTATTAGAGGAAAGTGTACACTGAACTGTATAATAACTATATCTTGTTTCTTTATTCTAAAATGTGTAGTTTTGGATATCTTAAATTCAGAATTAGAAACATGTACAGTAATAATTGTTGGTCGATATCAAACACAAACAATACAATGGATTATCTTTGCTCTGCCTACCACAAGTATCGAAACCCGATTTTTTAGCGTCGTAAGCGTACAGACTTAATATAAAGTCATTGGGGAGATGGTAACAGTTTTTCCGCTAGTACAGTATTAAGTCTATGGATTTACAACGCTAAAATCAAGGGATCGGTTCCCCTCTCTGGACTCACCAGATAGCCGCAAACAAACACAAACATATGGTAACAGTAAAAGAGCTATATACATATCACCTGTTCTTTGTGGACTTGCTAAACATGTAAGTACATTGCTTAAGAAAATCTTATCACCAAAACAAAAGATGGATTTTATTCTTTAATTCATGTAATAAAACTTAAAATAATTATGTGAGACCATTAGTTTATTTTGAACTTTATTGCTAATTCGTAACTTTACGGCTACTTTAAAACACAATAACCCACATAATTAAGGACATATTTGTTAAAGGTCATAAGTCCATGATATGATTAGACATAGTATTAAAATTACCTATTTTTTTGAAACATACAGATCAATACTATAAGATGACCAGAATCAAAGTAACACAAAGAACCAATATATTTGTTTCGCCTTGAAATAAAGTTTGAGTTAACCGTAGTTTCATCTTACTTTTACTAAAATATATATATATAACATATATATATAGTGTATTGATTTTAGGAATATTGATATACAAAGCAGTCAAATGATGAATTTTCCTTGCGTTTCTGTTATCCTCTCCTTCATTATCTGTCTGTGTGGCTAAATTATGTGAAACTTATTTTGTACGTAATCATATTACATTTTTTCTGTGTGCGTTATGAGTATATAACCCACAGAAGGTTAAATTAGAAACTTGAGTGAAATCAATGTTATTATCATGCGTTTATGAGTCACTGTTACATGTGGTATACATACACACTACAGTTTTACAACATTGCATTGACCTGACCCCAAAACTTATCAAATAAATAAAAATATCACGTGTTTAGCATCACAAGTGTCCAAGTGGAAGTTGCCTTAAACTTGCTTAGACGCTGAATTAAAAAAAAAATCATAAAGTATACAGTAAACGACAGCACAATAACACAAACATCTAATCACTGGAGGGGGGGTCTAAATATTGTGTGATATACACGTTCTATTGACTCAAATACTTAAAAATAAATAATATCATGGTTATTTACCTTTTGAGTTTCTGATGACAAAACTGGGATCGAACACGTTATAAGCTCTCAAGTTTATATTCGAGTCACTGTAGACAGGTATTGTAGAATGAGAATAACAGTCAACTTTCTCATCATGACAGTTACTTTTGTGACGTTAGAAATATTCGACTCCACATCATGTGGAAATTTTATGAATATATTCTGGCACTTCTTACTCTCTTCTGGTACATTACTTTTACAATAATAATAGGTACATTGGAGTTTCTTTTAAGTGGCTTATTTTTTCGTACTCTATTAAAGTCTGAAAATATATTCGAAAAACTGAAATTTATGACAAAAGAGAAAAATTAAGACTGAATTCGTTCTATATGTTATGAAGGTAAGCGTAAGGGATATCAACTGAAGAGACGAAAGAGGTAAGAAAGCGACCGGTCTTTGATCAGTTTATGTTTAGAAACTATGGAGATTACAAAACACACTATTACAGGCTATGAAACATTATGATCTGACAGATGGTTAGAAAGAAAGGGATTGGTGTGGGTTTCAGAAAGGATTATAAAAAAAAAAAACACGAGTTTAAAGAAAAGAAACAATTGGAAAAACAGGAAGACGTAAGAGAGAACTAATAAATAGACGTAGGCGGAGGAAGGAAATAATTGGCTGCCTAGTAAGAAATAAAACTATTTCTAAATCTATGTCTAGCATTTGGAGGATTCACGATTTTCGGTCTGTTGTTTCTAAAACACTTTGTGCATTTTGCGGCCGTTGTTACAGACTACCATCAGTGTTTATGACTGTGATAACAGCTCTAAACGTTGCCTCCAACTCAATAGTGTGTGTGTTTTCTTATAGCAAATCCACACTGGTCTATCTGCTGTGTTAACCTAGGGGAATCGAACCCGTGATTTTGACATTCTAAATCCGAAGACTTATGGGGACCCCACCTCAGTACATAGATACAATCCACAGAATTTTTCAACAAAGTGCAGCCTTTTCTGCCTAAAATTATTCTTAAATAAAGGTTTGAAATGGCGACTAAGAAGCAGTGAAATTGATGGAGCTACAATATACAATTGTGTTAATTACTGCCATTATTGTATCGTCGATATAAAATATCATTTTGGTTTATGGAACATTCATTTTTTAAAACTAAAGCTCATGTGTTGTTGTGTTTTTTTCTATTTTTGATCATCCACAATAAATAACAATAAAAATTTTGGATACAATTAGTTTATTATATTTTCAAAAAATCCCAATCTCCAGATTAATTGCCTCCACTTATTTCAGAATGGGCCCTGGCATGACCAGGTGGGTTAAGGCGTGCGACTCCTAATCTGAGGGTCGCGGGTTCGCATCTCTGTCGCGCCAAACATGCTCGCCCTTTCAACTGTGGGGGCGTTATAATGTGACAATCAATCTCACTATTCGTTGGTAAAAGAGTAGCCCAAGAGTTGGCTGTGGGTGGTGATGACTAGCTGCCTTCCCTCTAGTCTTACACTGCTAAATTAGGGACAGCTAGCGCAGATAGCCCTCGAGTCGCTTTGCGCGAAATTCAAAAACAATCAAACAAACAATATTTCAGAATGTAAAACTTTTCGAAAACATTCGTGATAACTCTTCATATCATTCTAAAAAAACAGCATTATCCAAGTACACAAAAATACAATATTAAAACAGTAAGAAACGTAAAAAGTATTAGAAAATATAAAATAGAGAAAATGAAACTGAGACTGTTAAGGCTTACCAATAACGTTTTGTAATCTTACCGCCAAAAGCAATACCAAGCAGTCACTGATTATAAACAGATAGCAATTTATAATTACGTCGATATTCATAAGCCGTTGTCACTGAAACCTTGTGTAGCATGTGTTTCATAGTTCTCCAGTCAGATTTAAATCTCATTTATATCTCATTTTTCTCAGATAATTTTAATTAATGAAACTATAATTGCTCAGTGAAATTTGAAAAAGGCTGCCACAAGTGAAACCTGTGTTAATTTAATTAGTATGATTGAAATATAATTCTATGATACTCGCGGATCTAAAATTAATACTGATACACAAAAGTAAACTGCCTACAGCGTCTCGTTTATGAAATTCATAACCTATCATAATTCAGTAACTGTAGAAAGATCTTTACTGCTGGCCCATTAGATGGCAATAGATTTGTTGTTGTAATTATTAGTGGAAAAATGGTTTACTTGTAGGTTGTTTATCGCGGATTTATAGTCCTGGATTTTAGCGTTGTGAGTCGGTGAACTTACTGGATATTCACCATGTAATCAAGTGCAAAACAAAAAATTGCTATTAAAATGATTTTAGTTAATTGAATTAGTAAATATATCACATAAAAATAATCAATGATTTGAGAAGAAATTGTCTATAAAGCAGTAACACTAATAGATTAAGTTATTTTTGATTATATAAATGTATAAATATAAAGGTATTTTTACTCCGTTAATGCAACGATTATAACTATTAAACAGAACTGTTGCCGAAGATTTGATGTAGTTATGTATATATTTGACATAACATTATACAATATTTATATGCTTAATTAAATGACAAATTAATCTGGAGAATGAGTGTATTTTCCATTCATAATTTAATTATGGCCCTGATTAAATTTTCGTTGTATTTTTTATTTTCAAGTATGTTTTTTTTCACTTATTCCAATCATTTTCTGAAACGTATAAATTATTTATACGTTTTTCATGGGAAAAGCTTCACTTACAAACCCAGTATTATAATTTATTATCATGTTAATTTTAAAGTAATAACACTATGTAACAAAAGTTTTACTTTTTCTTGTTCCTGGGCAGAAAGATTTATTTCCCAAATCTTGCTAGAAGCCTTGAAGTATGATGAGTATAGCTGGGAGGTTATTGGAGACTTCAAAATGGTGGCATTTCTGATGGGTCTCCAAGGAACCTTTTACCAAGTTTCCCTGTTATCTTTGCCTTTGGGACAGCAAAGACACCACAGCGCATTACAACAGGAAGCACTGGCCACAATGGACCGAGTTCTCTGTGGAGAGGCACAATGTCAAGTGTAAGCCACTAGTGGATCTCCAGAAGGTGTTGTTCTCGCCAATGTACATAAAATTGGGTCTTATGAAACAATTTGTCACAGCTCTTGATAAGGAGTCTGCAACCTTCAAGTACCTTCTAGAGTTCTTCCCTAAGCTGTCTGAGGCAAAGGTCAAAGCTGGTGTCTTCGTTAGACCTCAAATAAAGAAGATCCTGAAGTTCACAGAATTCCCAAAGAAGCTCAGTAAGAAGGAAAAAATACCCTTAGGATAGTTTTGTCGCAGTGGTTCGGGGCTTCTTGGGTAATAGCAAGGCTGAAAATTATAGGAACTGGTTGAGGCTCTGGTGAGAGATACGGCAAAATGGGCTGCAGGATGCTCCTGAAAGTCCATATCTTTGACGCTTACCTTGATAAATTCAAGGAGAACACTGGAGCATACTCAGAGGAGCAAGACGAGCGCTTCCACCAAAATATACTGGACTTTGAACGCCGCTACCAAGGAGCGTATAACAAAAACATGATGGGAGACTATATTTGGGAGCTGATAGGTGAAAGTGATTTATATTACAGTCTCAAATCTCGAAAAGTACTCATTTTTAAACATTTTTGTTCATTTTTTGTATAACTTTAGTATAAATACATGTAAATCTTGATTCATATGTTGTTTTATTCAGAACTTATGTAAATGAAAATGTGCAAATTTTCCCGTTTTTACAAAAAAAAAAGGGTTAATTTCTAAATTTCATTATCCTGGTCACAAGAGCAAAGTTTGAATTTAATAATGGCCATTTTCTGTACTTTTACAGCATAAGCAATTAAGAAATAACACATGCTATCCAGGAACAAAATTTGTGTTACATAGTGTAATCTGCGAATATTGTATAATATAATGTCAAATGTGTACCTGACAACTACTTTTCTTCCTTCAATATCTAATAACTGTCAAAGTAAAAAAATACGTTTATTAAATATCAATTGCTTCTAATCCGCGAAAACATATATTTTAAACTTTTACGATTTTGATATTTGAAAACGAACATATTCATTTACAAGCAAACAAACAAAGAAAGGTCCAGCTGACGGTGTTACCATACATTTATATGAAGTTTTCTATTTATTATATATGAATTACGGAAAGTTTCTAGAATTAGATTCTTCTTTTAAAATGCAGTCTTCTAATAGCAATTATTATAATAAGTGTGAAAATTCATCATTTCTAGTTCTATATTAAAATAAAATAGTTCTTGCTTTAAATTGTTTCAAGTGAGTAAAGGAAATTTCATTCTTTGATTATTTTGCCATTTACTTTCAAAATGTATTAATTATAATTTTATACTATGGAGAATGTGGCCCCTTGGCTCATTTGTAAATCTGAAAATTTATACCGCTGAAAACTGGGTTTCGATACCTGTAATGGGTAGAGAAGTGGTAGCCCATTGTGTAGTTTCGAGCATAACAACAACAAATTGTAGAAAACTGATATACAAGGAAGCCATAGAAAAATACAAATATTCAATTAATATTTGAGGGTTTTTATTTCATCTTTATTGCCACAAGTTGGCTTCGAAAAATTCGAGTCAAAACTAAAGTCCAGCATAGTTTCGCTACAGCTATTTAGAAAAATCGTTTGATATTTATTAAAATATGTCAACTATTTGTTTACATTCTGACTATTATTTTACGTAATTAAATTGTACTATCTCCCTAACTATATTTCTAATTTTACATTTATTAATCTATCGATTCATTCATTTGAACCATAGTGGTATTGCGTTGTCATGCTTAAAAATTAATTAAATAACGTTTCTCCTCGTTAAAGATAAAAATCTTAGAAAAATTAAGGAAGTTTCGTTATCGATGTCTGTTATCCTTCACATCTGACAGTCTATGTCTAGTTCCATTAATAATCAGCCATTATAAGAATTTCAGGTGGTTGACTTCTTAAAACAATTAAACTTTATGAATGTGAATTTCTATTTCTGTTAATTGTAACTTCTACCACGATGTTTTAAAACCGGTTCACTGCCTTCGTTATTGGTCTGTAATTCCTCATTTCATATCTAGCCATCACTGTCTTTGACACATTCATCGTTAACTGTCTCAGTGTTATTTTGTGGTACGTGTATGGCTGATTAAAAATTATATATTTTATTCTTTTCTAGCAATTTTTTACTGGAATATTTGTGTCATTTCTAACTACGTTTGTCTTAATTGCAAGTTTAAAATTAAAAATATGGAAAGCTGTCAACCTCAGATTTTTGAGATTAAAATAATCAGATCATACGGTATAATGAACAAAAGGTAACTTTCCTATTTTAATAAACAGAATTAACAAGTTAAACAAGTAATTGATATCGATTAAGTTCGAAAAAATATCTTTATTAATACTTTTATTTTAAACACAGCTTTTATTTAAAATACTAGTATATAATGAAAGTTGTTTATGTAATTTAATTAAAATTATCTAACATAACTTAAAGGTATTCATAAAATAATCTATGAAAATAATCTAAATTAAGGATAAATTATTTCAGCTAAGTAATTATATATATTTTCCAGTTATATAGTTAAACTGAAAAAAAATCTAAAAATTCATAAACCACAGTAAACATTTTTTCTTACATTTCTTATCACTCAGAAGTTTAATGTAGTGTTTTTAACCAATAATAAGATCGCACTGAATTACTTACTAAATATCTAACACTAATTGTGAACATTACTTGAATTAAATAAAATTATCACTGATTAGGTTTTCATTTATAACTGGAAACAGCTTATTTTGTATTCAAACCAATAGTTTTGTTTAAGATTTCTTACAAAAACAAGACTCTACAATCGCGGTATTTTATTGTTATAAAATTTAACATATAAATGAATTTTGATTATAAGGTGAAACATAATATTTCAAATCATTATGTATAAAAAAACTACTTCCTCTAAAGAAAAGAATTATCTTCGGGACAAATTAAGAATCCTTAGTTTTATGCTGGAAAATGTAGACACGGTACAGAATGATTTAAAACTGTTATATAAAGTGCTCAACATAAATTTAATTATGATCTATCAACGTACTAAGGCCATCTTTTAAATGAAGCTACTTAAAGTAAAGCCTGTTCTCGACAACGTTTACTGATATTTACAAATTCTTAAACGCTGAAACAAAGTTTATTCAAATGACCAACTTCTTATTTTCGAAAGAGATAGCAGAAGAAAAAGAATAAACGTTCCTCCACCTCTAATTTATGGGAAGCACACATTAAACATGATTTTAAACAGATTTTCAAACCTCTTTGCCATCGCTCAAATTTTCTTATTACAAGGGCCCGGCATGGCCCGGTGGTTAAGCCACTCGACTCTTAATCCTAGGTTCGCGGGTTCGAATTCCTGTCACATCAAACATACTCGCCCTTTCAGCCTTAGGGGCATTATAATATGATGGTCAATCCCACTATTCATTGGTAAATAGTAGCCCAAGAGTTGGCGGTGGGTGGTGATTAGTAGCTGCTTTGCTTCTAGTCTTAGAGACTAGAAATTAGAGACGGATAGAGCAGATAGCCCTCGTGTAGCTTTGCGCGAAATTTGAAAGAAACCAAACCTAATTAAAACGTATGAGTTTCAGTGATACTCTTGGTGTTTTTTATAATAAATTGATTTTATTGTATAATTATTTTAAATGCGAGTTTTTATTAATAATTGCCCTGTAGACCTGATTTCTGTTTTGTTTATTTCTCGCTGAGCACAAAGCTATTTGTATTTTATCCATTGCGTGTATCGAATTTGAATTTTTGAAGCAAAACGCTTTCAAACTTACCGCTGAGTCACAAGGGGGATGTTGACATAGTTGGTTTTAAAATATAACAATAATATTCGGTTCATAAGTAAGATATCAGATTTAAGTTCAGTAACTCTGAAAAATCTACTCCTAAATCCCCATTATCCCTAGGTGACCTTCCGAACAAGTTTTAGTTTTCCTTGCTACCCCCCTTTGTATGGGGACTAAACTGTATAGATAAGGATACACCCAGCTCCACCAGCCGACTTCGTCTCTGCTATCTTTAAAACTGTGAAAATAGTTCAAAGACAAACAAACAAATATTTCCACACATTGTCGAGAGAGAAGTATAACTGAGGTAATAGTAAAAGTACACTTTTATTTTGTTTATTTAAACTATCAACTAATAACTACCAAGTTATCGAAAAAATATGTTTTCAAAGTTTATTATTTATCATCAAATCGATTACTTTTAGAATAAATAACGCGTCTTTAATCATTTAAATTAACGACTGCTGCTAGTAAAGCTTCAACAGTTAACTCTTTCCATTATAGATGGCGCTCGAGTTGACATATCAGTTTTTTTATTCTTTTCAAATTAATTGTTAAAGTTTTCATCGCCTGACGTATCAGAAAAAAACTCAAACTGCCACGGACCAAATAAAAATTTGATTTTTTTTATTATATATTCAACTTCAGAAACTATGCAATCAATACATAATTTTTAGAAAATGTATGGCAGATCTCTGAAAAATAAATCTAATGTGCCTCTTAAATCGATTTTCATTATTTTTCTACTTTGAAAACTGTTGTTACAACATTTCGCAGCATTTTTGCTCTTCTGGCGGGACGATGTATCGTATAATACAAAGATTCATAAACAATTATTTTAAAGAACTCAATTAACAGTAATATCTGAATCACTACTCTCGCATTCAGAAATACATACGTGTTATTTTAAACGTATTATTATCAACTTTGATTCGTTAACACGCATTTCGGCGTAACTCTAGCTTTTTCTCCGATACGTGTACCTAAAGGTATAACCCCCACATGAAATAAGTCTCGATTTCTTTCCCTAATTACTATTAATAATAAAATTAATATTAATAATTGGCATTCTGAAGTTGATTTGATTTATCGCTTTGAATCGTATAGGAAACACTAAAATATTTACAGAGAGAATGTAACATTACAATTAATTTCCTTCGTAGCCAGCGTTACAATTAGAGCTTTATTGAGTATTTTAAACTCTCCACAAGCTTTTTAAAATATTGAAACATTCAAAGAAATAAAATTGTTGTTCTTTTGAATTGAGCACAAAGCTACACAATGAGCTACCTGTGCGCTCTCCACAACGAATAACGAAACCAGTTTTTAGCGTTTAAGTCCACAGACATTACCCTGTGCCACTAGGAGGCTCAAACAATACAATTAAACCAATAAAAGTCCTTAATCTGCGTAGTAACAAAAATAATGTGTTTTACAAGACAAAATCGACTTTTAGAAAGATAGAAACAGCATTACTAAGGCTAGTAATAGTAGATTCAATTATAATGTGTAAGTTCTATTAAGTAACAGATTTCAGCCTTTAATTTGTGCAGATGAAGAACTAGGGAAGAAAGGGATAGATAGGGGTGGAAGTAAATAAAAAAAGTAAGGACATGGCAAATGGATAGTCTGTGGGGTAAACAGGGAGAAAATAATCAGAGTATGCTTTCCACGGACAAGGGTTGAGCACATATCCAACAGAGCAAGTGATATACTGAAGGGTGTTAGTAGTCAGTCAGTCATTGAGGTTTACGTAAAGGCTAGTGCAGTTTGAAAGGGAATATGTGAGAGAAAAGGGTCATAATAACTTAATTCTGTCAAAGATACTTGCATGATTTGATTGATTGGATAAAATTATAGGTACGTCACTAAGAATGAAAAGGTTTGAATTTTTGTGATCAGTTCAATGAGAAAAGGAAGCCTTTAGTATTGGATAGTTTATATTTAAAGAAGGCAGCGATAACTTTGTTGGCTCAATTAAAGGAGCAGATTTAAACTGTGACTGAAGAGAGTCAGAAAAATTAAAGAAACAAAATGTAGAGAAAAGAGCCATCTAGAATTAAAACACTCAGAGTTTATAAACCATATGTTTAGTACTTTATAAATGTTGTTGTTTTGAATTAAGCACAAAGCTACACAATGGGCTATCTGTGCTCTACCGACTACGGGTATCGAAATCCGTACTATTAAAAAAAGAGTTAGAGAATATCTTACTGAGGTGTTTAAGTAAGTTCATAGTGTTGATACATCATATTTTTCTTATTTAATGGTGACAATGTTTAAGTAAGTTAATAGTGTTGATACATCATATTTTTTTTATTTAATGGTGACAATGAAAATGTTAGATGACAAAAGCATGAATTTCGATAAGCTATGAGTAATCTTTAGCTAAAATAACTTCATTTGTTTTTTTCTAAAGAGTTGTTGGTCTTTGAAAGTTGTCTTCAGTTGTGGCAAACACATTCAATTTAAAGGTTTGATAAATATTTGAGAGATAAAGACCGGTTTTTAAGGGTTTTACTTTTATTTTAGAATTCAGTATGGTTAGAACTACCAACATGAATCAAAATGACCCTTAATGTCCTAAAATTATATGTACAAAATAAAAAATTAGGAACTAAACCTCGGTTAAGATAAAAATGTGTAATGTTATATTGCGTTCTTTTTTAATGTTACTTTCATTAACACTATTGGTTAAAAATGTTCAATGTGTGTAATATATTTATGTTTTATATCGTCAATTTATTTATTATACATAGAGATATTATTATAAGTATTACGTGAATGCTTGAATGGTAGGTTCAGTGTATGGATTTAAATCACAGCTAAATCTCTTGAGCAAGCAAATCTATTACTTGGATTACGGCGGAAAATATCCATGACAGCAAAATTAATTAATGTATTTTTATTATTACGTGTTTTTGATTCTATGACATTGCTTTTCCGTAGTTAGACGTAGTTGTACATTACAATTACTGTATTGTTTACTGGATTAAGTTTTGGTCAGTGTAGTTAGCTTGTTTTGATCACACGGTGCTGACAACTGTCAAATTACTTGCTTAGAGTATGGTTTAAATTTGTATAATTATGAGAATTTAATATTATTCTAAGCTAGCAGTTAACCGACTAAACACTGGGAGAAAAGTGGTGGCTTTCAAACATGAAATATTAGGAGTCATCATTGTTAAATGCTGACATCTCTATAATTGCAATTTTTTATAAAAAACGAATACAATATAAAAACATGAGTAGTTGAATTTGGGAAATTTAGAAAATTTGGGGGAGATAAAATTGAATGCGAAAAATCCACTTTAAACTCTTAAAAACCACCTATAGGAAAGTAAAAAAAGGACTAATAAAATTTAATTATCAATAATATAACTGGGCTCAGCATGGCCAAGCGTGTTAAGGCGTTCGACTGGGTCGCGGGTTCGAATCCGCTCACACCAAACATGCCCGCCCTTTCAGCCGTGTGGGCGTTATAATGTGACGGTCAATCCCACTATTCGTTGGTAAAAGAGTAGCCCAAGAGTTGGCGGTGGGTGGTGATGACTAGCTGCTTTCCCTCTAGTTTTACACTGTTAAGTTAGGGACGACTAGCGAAGATAGCCCTCGCGTAGCTTTGCGCGAAATTCAAAACAAACAAATAATATAACCTGTAGGTTCTAACATATTCCCACATCTTACAGTCATTATGCTGAAGCTTTAAAGTTTTACTCGTAAGATCTTTCTGAAATACCACACAAAGAAATTCGTAATGCATATCTCAAAGTCAATTAAGGTCATTCCAATGAAGAATTTTTAGCAAATACTGAAAGACCAGAATAAGCCAAGCTGAGATAAAACAGTTTGAAACTTGATAACATTTCTAAGAAATCGTAATATCTATTTTAAAGCCAGTCTGAGCCTAGTATATCTGATTAAAAAAAGTCGAAATAGATATTATCAACCAATTTATACTTTGTAGATATTTCTAAACAGAAATAAATCGTTGTAATTAGTAGGAACTATCAAATTGAGTTTAATCAAGATACGTCACAAAGAAATATGCAGTAGGTATTGAAAAACAGATTGGACTTTTATGTTCTCTCGAGATACTCTAATAGCAGTATGTGTTTGTTTTTTGAATTTCGCTCAAAGCTAGTCGAGGGCTATCTGCGCTAGCCGTCCCTAATTTAGCAGTGTAAGACTAGAGATAAGGCAGCTAGTCATCACCACCCACCGCCATATCTTGGGTTACTCTTTTACCAACGAAAAGTTGGATTGACCATCACATTATAACGCCCCGTGGCTGAAAGGGCGATCATGTTTGTTGCGACTGGTATTCGAACTTGCGAACTTCGGATGATGAGTCGAACGCCTTAACACACTTGGCCATGCCGGACCAGCTGTTGTTGTTTTTTAAGCACAAAGCTACACAATGGGTTATCTGTGCTCTGCCCACCACGGGTATCGAAACCCGGTTTCTTGCGTTATAAGTCCGCAGACATACCGCTGAGCCACTGGGAGGGGTAGCCGAGCCAGCGTATGTAACTTGTAAAACACTTCATTTAGGATTTTGTAGGAACATGGATTCAAGATATTGGTTTTTGGTTGAACATCTATATTTTTTTTACTATGACTTAAAAGTGATAAGAAAGAATGATTATCAAATAAAACTTAATTTAAACTTTTGGAAATCTTTTATTTATTTATATTTAAATAGGGTTAAAAATTACTTTCAAAGAGTCTTAAAAATAACAGAAAATAACTAAAAATACGAGAACTATGAACGCTCACCCTTTCGGGATTTATTATGTTTCGGAAGATAATAAGACGCTAATTATAGAACCTCATACCAACGCCCAAGCAGGCTAACCAGTAGATTGTTATCGGCCGACTTATGAGAAGAAATTCAAATATTTTTAGTAATGAAAAGGAAAGATAATTAATTTGTTATCAGAAGATTTTTAAAATTTCATTTAAAAAACAATAAATGTACAAATAAGAGAAGAACTATTCTCGATATACCATTCTTCGATATTTACTTAGATTATATGTAAATGATAACAAATGTGATACTAAATTTTGCACCTCTTACACAACCATGTAATTAAATATTATTATTTATACGCAAAAATATGACCTTATATGACCTGGTGATTCTGGCACTTGATGCACAATTTGCCAGTTGATGATTTCAAACCCGTCACTAAACATGCTCAACTTTAAGCTGTGGGGTCGTTATAATGTACAATGGATCTAACTGTTTGATCAAGAGTAGCCCAAGAGTTAAAAGTGAGTGGTGTTGACTACCTACCTACCTTCTCTCTAGCCCATCACTTCTAAATAAGGGACATTTAAAGCAGATAGCCCCCGAGTAACTTTGCATAATGTTCAACTAATGAACGTGACAGCACTGATATTAAAAGTGTCATGAGTAAAATATAGTACTTATACAACTTATTGTTGAGAGTGAAAAACGTCAGTATCTAAATACCAATATTAATATCAAATATCAATAAGATATATGGTGTCTTACACCCACACACTTTAACAAATAATTATACACAGTTTGCAAACTGTATGGACACGGACATTGTAACTGTGTACCTGGAAAATATGAAAATGTTATTCTAATAATATATTAGTTGCACTTACAGTTGTTTATCTTTTACTTATTGCTGTTTGGTAAAAATCAATACATTTCTATGGAAGTATTTTAAACAAATGTATAACGAGTAATTTTAAAACAAACCTCATGTTTCAAATAACTGAAAATACTCATCACGAGAAACGAAATATCATCAGAGGTGTATTGGAATAATGAGGTTTGTCCAGGAAGGTTTAGTCACAATAGAAGTTTGTTCTGAAGGTGTTCATATATCCACTACCATTCTTAATCAGCATCTTAAAGTACGCGAAGGTAAAACCTACTGTAAGCATCGTTTAAAGTGTACCCTGATCCTCATATTATCTTATAAACGATTTATATTTTAGTCAAATCACCAAGCACTTGTTACTGATTGAGAGATAAATGAGAAACAAAAGCGATAGTGGTTTGGGAAAAAATCAAAATCGTTAAGTATTTAGTACAATAAATAATTAGCTATACTTATTACAATCTTTGGATATGTTTCGCTCAGAGTAAGTAGCTTTCGCTAATTGGTTCATGTATTGATAGGCACCAAGTAGCACAAGATACTATTCACGTTGTGCCCCTGCGGGTATCGAAGCGGGTTTTTAGTATCATAAGCTTTCGAACTTACCTCTGAGCAACTGGTCTTGTCGGAATTAATATCAATTATTTCGAAACAGTGTTATGATATTACATCTACTTCTTACTGTATTCAACTTGTATTTCTTAAAGTATAATCAATTTTAACCATTATGTTTTCTTTATAATCTTCTTCTACGCTTTGTTACTTGTATAATTTAGTATTTGTTACTTTGATCTGAAAGGAATTTTCGGTACCTTGAGCTAAACGATTAGTTCATTATCTCCAAGTTTCAGGTGTTCATCTTTGATATAGAACTAGTGGTCAGAGGGAGGACAACCATTCAGTAGTACCCATAATAAATATACTTAGTAATCTGAATATTGTTTCATTTCGAAGACCAAGTTCAAGGGATCTCAAGTTCCATTTACACTCTGATCAACATTTGTTATTGAGTTATACTAGTTTCAGACAATTCCACAATTCCAGATGAACACAAGTTAAACAAACAGAGATAAGGTGAAACTTTGGCTAGTACCTCTAGCCAATACGGTTAGTCTTAACCACATTACAAAAAATGATTCATTTTAATAGAGTCCTCAGAACTGGAAGTTCCTAACGTGCTCCACAGCACATAACACGCTCGAATAAATAAACCTTCAGACAGTAGCCCGACACTTGCCCAATAAAGCTGCTACGTACACAAACGTATGTCCTATGGGATGACTTTATAAATGAAGTTTATATTATTTTAGAAAACTCACCTCAGGAAACTTAGATATATCTTTATTTTCCTGCGTTATTGGTTTTTGTGGAATAACAAAGCGGTATCCCCAGAACAGCGATATTAGATTCTCGTAAGATATAGTCATTAATATAATAGTCCATCACGCAATTACACGTGCACACTACAAGTATGTCTACGTTATAATTAAGCACTTTTACGACAAGAGATATGTTTTATTGTAATTTTTAATTAAATAAAGTGGGGATAATTCGATTTTCATTTGAAACCTACAAACTTTAACTAATTGTCTGTATACATGCGAAGATTGATCTTCGCATCCGATGTGATGAACTGACAAGCCTAATATCGCTGTTTATTTGAAAAAAATTATGAACAATCACGACCGTTCGTATTAAAGAAATTTGCTATAAAATTCGTATTGTGTCAAGAACAACGTAATAGAATCAAAGCTTAACTCCTTCAGTACCTTGTAAGCGACATTTTCATGAACAATTGAAAATCCTTCTTCAGCCTTACATTGTGCTGTCATTCGTAATGTTGCACATTACATGAGGCTCAATTTACTTAGTGTCTTATGATGTTCTATCAACCGTTCATATTATACTGAGAATCAATCGATCTCCGTCTTTACGATGTACTACCAGTCAAACCATTTGCTGTGAGACAGAAATCTGTTATATATAACTTCCGCAAAATCTTCAAAATCGGCAAATTGTTGATAAAGATTTCCGTCGTTAAAACGTTTAGATGACTTGATAGATTTACTGACAGATCCCATATATCTACTTCAGATAACGTTTTAAGGCTTTTAGTAGGTTGACTTTCAATTCCCTAGATTAAGTTTTTACTCACCCTGGAATAAATATTTCCTTTGAAAATTACAAAAACTAGCAGTATAGTGTTCATCAAACTACATACATTGTTTAGCAACCAAAAAATAACAAGAGTGACAGTAATGCTCTTTATATATCAAATTAATATGGACAGTAGCGGGCTTCCAAACTATAAAATTCTTTTTCATTTCAGACTTTTCGTTTCCGAAACATTCCAAACCAAAAAAAAAAAAATAAGTCATTCAAATGACAAAGGAAGTTCTGGTCACAACTATTTTACAGAGGTTTTTATGTTAGATTTGACAATGGTCAAAACTTAAATATGTTTTTGACCTAAGATTCTTAATGTAGGTAACTATTTTTGAATTTCGCGATAAGCTACACGAGGGTTATCTGCGCTAACAGTCCTCGATTAAACTGTGTAAGCCTAGAAGAAAGGCAACACGTCACCACCACCCATCGTCAACTCTTGGGCTACTCTTTTACCAACCTATAGTGGGGTTGACCGTCACATAATAGCGCCTCCATGGCTGAAAGGGCAAGCATCTTTGGAATTCGAACCCACGACCCTCATATTACGAAGGTGAGAAAACTTGAAAACTATAAATTGCTCAGTCTGGTATTCAGTCTTGTGTGATATATTTGTCATTGATGAATGGTTCACACGGTCAACAGATGTGGAATTCAACTTGATGTTGGATAAGTAAAGAGAAATAGCAGGAAGAGGACAAGGTTTGGATGATAAACCTTATTTGTGAATGGCTGTTCTGACAAAAACAATACGCCATGGTTTCTTCCAAAATTTTAGAAAATGTTATTATAGAATAAGCGGCGAAAAAGACAGCTATTACCTAATCTTACCGTTAGTAATTTAGCCAATCTGCCATCGAATGTATTCTAACAAAATAGTAAATTACATAACAAAATAAATACAAAACAATAAATAATAGATAACAAAGAAGAATGAATACTAAACAATATATAGCAGATTACATAGCAGAATGAATACCAAACAATAAATGGCACATTACATAGAATAATGAATACCAAAGAATAAACAGTAGATTACTCAGCACGATGAATATAAAACAATAAATCCTGGTCGCTGGTAGTAAAATAGAAAATAATGAGGAACGCACGTTAAACTAGGGGAACGCAAGGACTAAAACAGTGACCTTAGATGAGTGAAGCTGCTACTTAGTTTGAGTAAAAACTGACCTACACCTGTTCACTGCATTACCACCAGGTTTGTTGCTATTATAAACAAACAGGTCAATTTGTGCTTAAAAGCCTGATATTGACCTTGTCTACAAGTGTGACTCCCAATTACTTTATCTCTCTCTTCAACACATGATGTCAACAAAGAGAAAAGCTACTTCTTCCCTTGTTACCTGAGCAAGGTTAAAGGTGTGCATTTATTTAATGCCAAACATATTTGTTGTTGCCTTTTCCAAATTCCAAACACTGTCTTACAGATTACAGTTCTCTTAATAATTATCTCGTCATTTAATATGCATTTCATTCTTTAAAATACCGTCTCAGATCGGTAATATATGGGTTCAAAAACAGACCAGCCTTTATCCTGGCGACCACCGTTGATTTATCAACGCCATTTCCTGCTGAAATGACACCGGTTTAGTTACCCCCCGCCTACGATTCTCAGAGGTAGTTTTCTCTTTGGATCCGACGATGGTCTTCACGCTTGTCAATCATATTTTAAACTGAGGTCATCACAAACCAGAAGACCAGTGAATTTTTCCTGCGGCCATCATCAGCCGTGTACAGAGGGTCCCATCAATCGATCACTCTTACGGTGCCCTGTATTTCAGTCTTCACTAATGAAGGTCTGAATTATTACCATTTAAAAATCATTTGTATTCGACTCTGCGGTTGGTCTAGTAGAGACACTGACTAATCCTCCACTAATCAGTTCAAATAACAGCATAGTATAGCTCATTTCATCTCAAGTATTTACTTCTCGTAGTTGAAGGCTTTAGTTTTGTAAATCCTATATATATTTTTTTTCAAATATACATAATTATTTACTGTTTTTAAAGAAGTGAATATGTCCAGAAATACTGGTGGAGAAGGAACCTGTAAAAAACTAATTATTCTAATTCTTTTCACATACCCCTTGCGGCACACCGATATATCTGTGGACTTACAACGCCAGAAACCGGGTGTCGATACTTGTAGTAGGCTGAGCGGAGTTAACCTGTTGTGTAATGTTGTGTTTAGCTTTAAACTAATACCTTTTTTTTTTATTTCGTATAGAATATTTCACTCACTATTTTAATAAACGTATTTACATGTTTCATTCGAAAATGAAAGAAATTTGTTTTTGAATTTATGCGCAAAGCTACTCGAGGGCTAGCTGCGCTAGCCGTCCCTAATTTAGCATTGTAAGACTAAAAGGAAGGCAACTAGTCATCACCACTCACCGTCAATTTTTGGGCTACTTTTTTACCAACCTACAGTGGAATTGACCATTACATTATAACGCCCCCACGGTTGAAAGGGCGAGCATGAAAAAAATAATGATGAAAGGTTTCTGATTGGAAAGAAAAAGAACGTGGAGGTAAACGCTTTTCTCTCAAGTGTTAATATACGTATATAAATGTATCCACACGTTATAAGTTTACATCAAAAATATTTTAGAGATGTTTATTTTGAGATACTGATAAACTGTAAATTGTTTTTAAAATCTTTCATTACTAGCGCAAGTAAACAGAGACTATATTCAGCGCAACAAGCAATTAGGAAAAAGTGTGTTTCATTAACAAGCAAATGGTTTTACTTTATTAACCCCCCAGTGGCTCAGCAGCACGTCTACGGATGTACAATGTTAGATACCGGATTCTGATACCCGTGGTGGGCAGAGCACAGACAGCCCATTGTGCAGGCTTATGCTTAATTGCAAACAAAAAACAAACTTTATTATATCAACAATATATTTTATAAATAACTGAAATCATAGTATATGAAGTCGTGTAGATGTGAAATCAGAGAAGTGTTGAGGAAACATTATAACTAATTAGCAAAGAAACATTCATAAAATGTTTTTTCAACATTTTACTATACTGCATGGCATTTTTTCGCGAAACTAGACCTAAAAGTGTTTTCATTATTCAATAATGGGACACTTAAATAAAAAGTTTGGTGGTAGGAGTTTCTGAAAGTTTTACGCGAGACTTCAACATCGTGGTCTAATAATCTCAAAATAATATTCCCTAAGGACTTGAACTTTTAAGTGCGTGCTATTCGCCATATCTACATCAAGAAAAGCCTGCGGCTGTAACCATCTTATCAAAGCGTTTTTATTTAAAATCAGCTTATAAAAGAGGTCAGCCTGTAGATACTACGTTGCCGTTTTCAATCGGGTGGATACCCTTCCGCTAAGATGCTGTAGCTTCTCTATGGTAAATATCTCTGTGGGGTATTTGGGTGCGGTTGAAGGCTGTCAAAAGTTGCCCCAATAAATCACGTGTACGTGGTCGCAAATATAACGATGAAATCCTGATTCTTGTCGTCTGTATCGGATTCGGACACCTCAGGTGACGCCTTAAACCAAGAAGCTTCAATTTAAATTTGGCCGAGAATTGAGGTTAGTTAAGAGTCGTTCTGATGTAAGGAAAGCGTAGTGAAGGACTTAGGTGCTACACTTCGATATTCGCCTCTGGGAAGCGTAAACTTGAGGAACACATTTTAACAAAGTATCCAACATTCATTACTTCGAAGAACGAAGATCAAGGTATTTGTGATAACGTTTTCTCTCAGGGTAGGTTGGGATGGCGAAATTCAGGATAAATTGGTATTTAAAAACCAAAAACTATATTATATTGCATTACTGATAGTAAATTAGATATTCGACAGAAATTTCTTAGTTATGATTTCTTAGAGGATTACAAACATATTAATTACAAGGCTGTAAAGTCCACTGGACTTTTAAGATGTAAATTTTATCAACGTGCAAGACATGTATTCCAACCAATACTCCAATTTGATTTTTAAAAGCATGAGAAAAGTGAAAGAAGGGACAGAGGAATGAATAATTTCAAGGAGTATATATAGTAACATATATATGGAAATGATATAACGTGTGTAATTATTACGAACTTTCGATGCGTGAGAAAAGTAATATGTGAAGATTCATGCTATTTATGTAATATATGTCAGTCAAGGACAATGGTTCATTGATACTCGAATTCCAAACTTCTAGAGTAAACAAGCATTCAAGGAAAAATAAGCAAGTATTCCTGTTTGTGTGTCTTCTCACTTTTAGCATCAATTCAGAATGCTTAAATATGTCCTGAGATTTTAATCAAAATAAAAATAAGTTATTTTGTGAGGAATTTCACTAAAGAAACAAAATAAGCACTAAACATGTTTGACAAAAATAAAATATTATTTCAATTTGCCTAATATTGCTAATAAACGAACAAAAAACTGTTAACTTTTTTTTGATTTGTGTATGTGTTTACTCATCGCAGAGCTACATCGCTGTGTCCAGCGAGAGGAATCGACTCTTTTTGTATGTATAAAATTTTTGGTTATGTAAACTATTGCTTCAAAGTACAAACTTTACATATTCCTAACACCCCTAAAGTAGTAGAAGTAATTGATTTTGCTTGTCAAAACAAAAGTAGCGAAATTTGCTAAAACATTTTACATTTGTTAAAAGAACTGAGTTAAAATAAAGAGGTCTGTCATATAAAAGCGCAGATCATGTAAAGATGTAATTTAAAAAATGGGTTCCTTAGAAAAGAAAAAAAAATGGTGAGGTTTAATACTATATTTCATTGCAAATGAAACGAGTAACAACGTGAATATAAAAAATAAGGACGTTTCCATAATTGTTTTCTTGTTTAAATTATCCGCTCTCAATATAAATACTTACGCTATTTATCCTCGTGTATAGCCTGAATCGATGTTTGATATCACATTTTTTATAGCTTGACTATGGTTTTATTTCCTTGTAAAAGGTTTTGATTAATTAAAAATATATTTGTATGCATTAAACGTACGAACACGTTTAAGCTTATAATAATTATTGTTTCTAAATATTCACGTTAGATGGCAGCACTAAATCACTATTATTATTTATTGGTGTGTTTTTCTTATAGCAAAGCCACATTGAGCAATCTGCTGAGTCTATCAAGGGGAATCGAACCCCTGATTTTTAGCGTTGTAAATCCGTGGACATATCACTGTGCTAATGGGGACAGTCTTTCAAGGTTTTATCATATAAAATAAAACCAAATATATTGTAAATAAAGATAGCAATTTAGACGTGCATTTAGTATGTTGGTTAAAATCCTATATTTTGCTTTGAATTATTTAATATCAAAATTCGTTATATAGAGTAAGCGTTAAGAAAACAGCAAAACAATAGCGCTATCCAAACGCGCTAAGGTTTTATATATATATAAATATATACACATTAGTTTAATTTGATCATAGATGTTTTAACTATGATTCACATAGCGTAGACTAAATCAGTCTATAAATGTAAGAAAGTAACTGATATTTTAGAGTTATTCTGAAAGTTTCTGTTAACCAAAATTCTTATTTAAGTAGATTTAATCTTTGTGCAAATCTATACTAATTGATATAGAATCGCTATTCCATACATTTAATGTAAGTTAAAACGATTTCTTCTTCAAAGTGTGTCATCTTAAACAGTCACGCCCTAAACTAATTTCACTGTCTCAGTAGTTGAATAGATAAAATCGAAAAACATAAAGAACATCTGAGTTACAGGCTAGGACAACAAGCGCAACCCAAATTTGTGATCGACATCTAAATTATAGTACATGATGAATAAAACTAACAAGTTAATTTTTATGGTTATTGAAACAACATGTGTTTTTAAATGTGATTTCAAAACGTAGAATTAAACATGAACTTACTTATTCAAAACAGAACACCTTTATTCATGATTGCGAAAACCTTTTGTTAAACATGCAATGGAGTTCTTCCAAAATATGTCGTTTTTTCATTAAAAGAATGCGTTGCTGCTTAGTATCTGAAGTTAGTTATACATATAATTTATTATTTACAAAATCATAGAAGGCTAAGGTTTACCCAATCTAAAAGAAACAACAACAATCACGAGTGTTAACTAAAAGGTTAAAAATGTTTCCAAATTATGGTATTTGCTTATCAAAAGGTTATAATGATATTTTAAAAGTTTGTTTGTAATTGAGCACAGAGCCACAAAATAAGCTACCATTGTTGACCCCACCATGGGTATTAGAACCTGTTTTTTTGTATTGTACATCTGTCAACTTTCAACTGTGCATTTTGTAAGTAAAAAGCACCTTATACAACTACAAAGCCCATGAATAAAAGCAAAAGCTACATTTAATGGTGCATTAATATTATTTAGATAATTTAAACATCGAATATTTAGGGAAAAATCTCGTAGATTAATGACCTTAGGATTTAGATACAGCCGTCCCAAATTTTGAATAAATCCAAACATTTCTTGGCACAAGGACTTTTTTATTACTTCAAACTGAATGAAGAGATTGATTCTCAACCTTATAACACATCCATATATAAAAGTGCAGGAATTGTACACTGGTAATGTTGCGTGAACCTTCAACAATATGTTTCACATTCCAGCACCTTAACCATAATGACCTCATTCAGAACTTCATTGTTAAGATTGTATCTCTCCCAGAGTCTTCTTTAGATTAAGAATAGTCACAACTGTCATTGCATTATGAAAATAAAGTAAGCATTTGTGAGATGGATCACTTATTATATTTACTAAGGTAGGCCTGGCGTAACTTAGTGTTTAACGTGCTGGTATGCAAATTCGAGTGTCCAAGATTCGAACAGGAATATTTCGCTGAATACCTTCTGCACTTTCGGCTGTGGGGGTATTGTAAAAACAACAGCCAATCACGCAGTTCGATTAAGGATGGCCATATGAGTGGCACAAGAACACACTTTGAATTAACTCAAGTGCTCGTATCCAATGTTTTCGAAGTTATAAGAAAATAAATATTTATAACATTTCTTTATTTATTAAACCCAGTACTTTATATGTTCGTTAAGGTTGTGTGGGAAAATAAATATTTATCTAATTGTTTTCTTCATTTTAAAATTTAATACTATTGTAATATATTATGTATCAAATTTGTAAAGACTTTGATTTGTTCTTTCTTAAGTTGGAGTGAAAATGTATTCGTGATCAGTGTGCTCGGAATTTGAATTTAAGTGTTTAGAAACGCGTTCCACACTTCGAGGCCTTTTGTGCACAATACATATGACACCCAAATCCTAATGTTTCAGTCAGAAGAGAGTCAACGTAATTTTTTTAATAAATGCCTTGAACTAATTGCTTTCTTTTAGGTCTATCATTTTAAAATCAGAGATGGATATATGTAGGCAGCCTTTGTGTAGTTTTCTATATTTTATGAGAAACTTTTTTGTTTTCAATAACTTTTAAATGTCTCAACTTAACATATAACATAATTACTCATTGTATACATCATAACCATTACAAAAATTGCAGGCGTAAGATCGTAACATTTTTCAGATAGCAAAATATAAATATACTAAGTCCGTGTTTAAACATAGCTAATATACGTGTCGACAGTTTCCACAAATCAAACCAGTTTGTCATTGGTAGGATATCTGGATGTTTTAAAGACAGTTCAGGTTAGTACTGTTGTTGAATTATCTACTTCGGCAGCATATGCTTTGGAGTTGAGAGATGGTCGACAATTTGATCTTCATGATTAAAAACAATATACATAAGTGCTTGTTTTTCCCATCTTAGACCAATTGCTCACAAAGCTGATCAGTATATTAAAACATTTATTGAATTTAGATGTAAACATTTTTTTTTTATCTGTGATCGTTTTCAGAACACAAACAATTACATAGCTCAGTCTGTACTATTCACCACACTGATGGAAGTTGATTTAAAAATAATATTTCGTAGAAAAAAAGAGCAAGGTATTACAGTAATAATTTGTGAAGTAAATATGGTTGATTGTAAAAATTGTATTTGGTAAGAAAATATTTATCTTACTTTTAAAACCAGATTTATAATTTTAATTGGTTAACACTAAATAAATAAGTGATAATAAGAGGTTTTATATTGTAGCCATTACAAAGCGCAAGTACTGTTATAAAACAATGTTAATGATGTTTTTCAATTTATTTTTATGTTAAACAAATGCCAGCTGATATCACGAGGTTTGGTGTGTAAGTTCATACTAGAGTAATCTTTATTGCCCATTCAATAGAACAGAACTTCCAGTTCAATGAATAATTAAAAAAAAACGTTTTCTAACAAGGTATATATCACTTTGAACACTATTGCAAGTCGTACATCAATAAGTTAAGACTAAAAATGAGTGAATCAATTAACGGTTGGTGTAACATGGCTTACCTCTCCATCAGAGCTGATTCCTCTTCATCAACAATTAACGGTTGGTGTAACATGGCTTACCTCTCCATCAGAGCTGATTCCTCTTCATCAACAATTAACGGTTGGTGTAACATGGCTTACCTCTTCATCAGAGCTGATTCCTCTTCATCAACAATTAACGGTTGGTGTAACATGGCTTACCTCTCCATCAGAGCTGATTCCTCTTCATCAACAATTAACGGTTGGTGTAACATGGCTTACCTCTCCATCAGAGCTGATTCCTCTTCATCAACAATTAACGGTTGGTGTAACATGGCTTACCTCTCTATCAGAGCCGATTCCTCTTCATCAACACTGAAATTTGTGATGCCAAGCATCTTCATATAGCATATAAACTGTGTTTAATTCAAATACAGTCAGATAAACGTACTGTTCAGTCCGTTTCTTGGATACATTCCTCTTCCATGAGATTATTAAAAGTTGATTACGATGAAGGTACGTTATAATATACAAAGAAACAAAAAGGACCCGGCATGACCAGGTGGTTAAGGCACTCGACTCGTAATCGGAGGGTCGCGGGTTTGAGTCCCCATCACACCAAACATGGTGGTGGGTGATGACGACTACCTACCTTCCCTCTAGCCTTAGATTGCTAAATTATGGACAGCTAGTGTAGATAGCCCTTGTGTAGCTTTGTGCGAAATTCAAACCAAACCCAAAGAAAGATCTTGCCGAACTACTTCTGCATATGAAATGAATAATAGTTTTAAGGCTGTATACCTATATCATAGATATTGCTCTTATTTTGACAAGTTCATAGAGGATTGTTGATGGAATGCAATCTACAAGTCTCACCATACATTTTATTGTTAAATTAAAGTCAGAACTTTGAGTGGGTCACTCCAAAGCATTGAGTTTCTTCATTAGAAACCATCCAGTGTAGCTATGGGTTTCCGATTCGGGTAATTATTCGGCTGAAACACAAACTTTCAACCCATTGTTACATTATTGGCTGACTTAACCAGGTTTTGTTCTAGGATTCACATCTACTTTACATCATTCAACTTACCCTCAATCCTGACAAGATTCCCAGTTTTTGCTGATGAGAAACATCACATCATGATGCTGCCAGCCCCATGCTTGGCCAAACGCTTGCAGTAACGTTTACATGCTTTGCCACAAACTTCATTCGAGATTTTAAAAAAAATTACTTGTTACTCAACAGCTTTAATTAGGGACCAGAATGTTGCTGGTGTATAAACACTGACCCCATCTCAAACATTGAACTTCACAAATCTTTTAAAGTCACTGTTGGCTTAACAGTGGCATTCCTAGCCATTTATCTGCTTGTCTGACTGTTTAGTTTGAAAGGACGACTTGATTTGGGTAGCGACTTGGCGATATGAGGCTCATTACACATCTTAATGATGGACTTCAGCATATTCAAAAGGGTAATAAAGGACTTGGAAATGTTCTTGTAACGTTCTTCTGATCTGTTCTTCACTACAATGTTATCCTTTACTTTCTGGAAAGCTCTTTGGTCCTCGTAGATTGATTTGTCTTATCAGTATTTACGTTGTGGCTTGAACAGATACATTTACGCTAAAGTCAAGTTAAACCACTTTTATTAGAAACACCCACAGATAGAGGCCATTACATTAATTTTCTGGCAGCAACAGAATATGATAACTTTGTAGGGGTGAATACATTTGTAAGGCTCTGTAGCGTTAATTATGTGGCGTTGTCAACAATTTCTACTTATATGGGTCTCCGGCGAACTGAATTGGTTGTCTGCAAGTGAACACACTACCAATAATCACACTTTATGAGTACCATAGCCATTCTACAAGTGTCTACATTGTGTGTAACTTTTGAACAGTTACAGAACAATGTTTGTAAAAGATTGATATCAAAGTTGTGCAATCATAAAATCATTTTACAGCTATTACTACCTCATTATACATGGTGATCAACAACGTTTCAGATCGTTTCTGTTGCAAAATCAATAACGAATATACCTAAATGTTAAAAAAAAGTGATAACCATATCACTAATTTCTATGAGGAAGCACAAGTTGCTGGTATAAAAAAGAACGACTTTTCATATTGTTGTGAATGCATTTAATCACATGAAAAAAGTGAAATGTAATAAATGTTTTTGTAATTAACACAAATCACTTTGATAACTTCTGAAACATTATAAAACCTGGTATAATTTTTCGACGTTACCGAAAGAGAGAAACAAAACAAAGAACATTTTTTTTTCTACACCACATTTATTATATGCTTCATATTTGTTTCCTTAAACTTGTGGGTCAATGGTTATTTAATTATACGACTTTTGGTTCAGCCTAAATTGTTCTAACGATTTCCTAAAAGAAGTGCACATTTATCATAAGATTCTTAAAGTTAGCACCTCTTACTTTTAACTTATAACCGACGAAAGTTGCATGTTTAATATAATCTAGGATTAAAGTTTGGGAAAATGTAATCAAACAGTGAAATTTGAACGGAAAGAATTCTTAACACGCATACACAGTCCCGAAGTGTAGTGCATTGATGTGCGGCTGTGACACGTTTAGTCCGTTTCTAAAATAATCAATTCTATTTTACTCACAATATCCTTTACTATACTACAGTTATCTAAAGTAAACCAATATGTAAATATACGAAGGTAACAGAAAGAGTGTGAGATTTTTGTTTTAAGAATACGGGTTTGGTTTTATTTAAAATTCTGCGCAAAGCTGCACGAGTTCTATCGCATTAACTGTCCCAAACTTAGTGTTGAAATACTAGAGGAAAGTAGGTAATTATCACCACCCATCGTCAACTATTGGGCTACTTTTTACCAACGAGTAGTGGGATTGACTGTAACATTATAATGTCCATAGAACTGTTTTGTGGGACGGATATTTGAAACCGCAAACCACCTGGCCATACCGAGCCCTAAAGGCACGGGAAAATCTTATTTTTAACAAAGGTATATCTTTGCTTATGTATGAATTATTCCTTTTGATGTTAATAATCTACATTTATTTGTTTATCTTTTATTTGGAATAATTTTCGGTCAAATATTATTGACTTTCTACATAACTTTTAATTTCATTTTAAATAAGTAAAATAATGATTATCTTGATGTGTATCTGTTCATTGAGCAGAAGCGTAAAAGTACCGAAAAAAGTAGAAAACAAACACAAATCATCGAAGTTAATTACCGTTTTGTGTTCGTTTCTTTGTTTGTTAAACTACTGTTTCTTTCTGATAAGCTTCCCAAAATATGTTAAAATAGTGATAGTTTTCCTGGTTCGTCATTTGATTGGTGATTTAATCATGTATCTCAACCAAGAAGTATCGTGTTTCTCATCTCACACGTGGTGACCCCGAAGACGAAAGAAACAATAACAAAAACACCGCACCAGGAAAAATAGAAGTCAGACAAACAAGCCACACCCAATAATCTTTAAGTTGAGTATCGTGGATAAGATAAAATAAAAGCTACGTTGTACATTAAGCATCAGAAGTCTATCAGCCAAAAGTTGTAAAAAACAACAGGAACAACCACAAAACTTTCAGCTGGTCATTGTAATCCTTCAGTTTTCAATATACTACACAGATGCCGAATGACAGCATACTTTTGAGCAGCAAACATGGCATTTTCTCTTTGTTTTTAATGAATTCTCACACAGGCAGGTGGGGCCAGAAACTCATCAGAGGAAGCGGCAACGATACCTGTGTTAATTGGATGTTAGGAAGACAAGGCTTCGATTTTGAAGACACGTGAGATGGTTCTTAAACAAGCACACACACACACATATATCGTTAGCCTAGTGATTAAAAATACCAGCATTCCAAACTGCATCGGAGAATCCAGTGGTGTAAGTCACCTATCTCTCTGAAGATGTAATTAAATATATTTATTCTCAATTAATGAGTTTAGAAGTCGTTAACTATTTAAAATTAAAAAAAAAACAAGAACATTATGGATTTAAATTTTAAACCCACAGATTTATCACTGCACTTAAAATATCAGCATTTCTTCTTCAATTAAATTGGTTAGATTGAAATAAAATATCAAGCATGTAATATAAGCCATCTATTACTGAATGCAAAGACGGTTTGAATTAAACCAGGGGAGATTATAAAATCAGTTATTCATATGCAATGAAAAATACAGTAAAAACGGACTCCTTTTATTATTATTATCATATTATCTGATCTATGTTCAGTCAGTTATACTCCTTCAGCCATTTCAACAGATCGAATTATATGAGGTAGTTTTCACGGTGATTCTAAATCATTATGGTTGTGTCAACTAAGTTTCCTTTAAAAAACATTAGTTGCGTTGTGAATGTTGAGGTATTAATTACATTTAATCTAACGATATAAATATTAACTTTTTTCTAGTCATATATTTCAAACACAATTTGCAGTCTATACTCTGTATATAAAAATGGTCGCTTATGATGTGAAACATTAAATATTTTATATCTCTAAAAAACGAATATTTTTATTCATTTTGCAATATTTATTTGCGCAAAAAAAGTTCGTTATGACATTAAAAATATATATGTCACAAATTACTATTAATGAATATTCTTTGATTTTGCTTTATTGAATATTTAATGATTTGATTGTCATTAAAATAATTATTCTAATTTCATATACAAAGGAATATGATGTTTGGTATCACAGTCATGTTTGTCTTGCGCATAAGTACAATGTTTGGCTGATATGTATTATGAAAGGTATTATATCGTAAATACGGCTGTAAACTATCGCCAAACTTTACACAAATAAAAGACATCTGATAATGACATTAGCTTGTAGAAACGTTATACATTTGTGATGAAGTTTCTCTCACTACTTCTTCAAGTCGTCTCTAAACTTGATATAAAAAAGGCTGTGTAACTAAGACACATCATGTGTGTGTAATATCATGCACGAGAAAAGTACCGCTAATGTAGTACCTCTGATTTTACCATAAAACAATTATATGATTAACGTAGTATCATCAGTTTGTGTTGTTGTTTCTGTTGTTTTTTAAGGGGGGGTCAGTTCTTAACTATTGTTTGTACAAACCGTTTTTCTAATTGTTTTCCATGAGGTAATTGTACGTTTTAAGGATTATAGAAGTTTCTTTACTGTTCATATGCTTAAATTCATTATTATCCAAACCCCGGCATGGCCAGCTGAGTTAAGGCGTTCGATTCGTTACCTGAGGGTCGCGGGTTCACATCCCTGTCGCGCCAAACATGCTCGCCCTTTCAGCCGTGGGGACGTTATAATGTCACGGTCAATCCCACTATTCGTTGGTAAAATAGTAGCCCAAGAGTTGGCGGTGGGTGGTGATGACGAGCTGCCTTCCCTCTATGCTTACGCTGCTAAATTAGGGACGGCTAGCGCAGATAACCTTCCAGTAGCTTTGCGCGAAATTAAAAAAACAAACAAACATTCTTCTCCTATAAATCATTGTGTACGTTAGACAACCATATTCCATACGATGTTTCTCCTTGAAGTGCATCCTGAAGTAATGTAATATTTGCATATCTAGAGATCATGAGCTAACTTGCCTAATCCTATATCCACAAACTCTAACTGAACTAGAAGTCTTAATCTGAACATAATAAGTTGAAAAGGTAGTAGTCCTTTAGATGGGATGTCTAGATAATCGTCAAAATGCATAGATGTAACAAGTACTGCGTTACCAATGTTTATAAACAGAAACTACATGTAAAGCATCATGTCTCACGTTTTAGCAGTTAACAAGATTTTTAACAATTACTGCATTGCCGTAAAACTAAGCTTGATTTTTATACTACTGTTACTACATTGTTTCCTTTATATGTCATATTTACTAAAACTTATAAATATTGTGTAACTGATTGTTTTAATTTTTTATCTATATTATTTGTTAATATTTATCAATATATATATATGATAATACTGTTAATTATATTATATATTGTTTGAGAATGTTTTACCTTCATTTACACATCACAATGTCAGTGAATTGTTGCAGGAAACATATATACATACACTACTTTATTGTTTTCTAATGTGTTATGTCTTTTTGCCGAGATAAACGTACATACTATTTGTTTGTTTGATTCTGAATTTCGCGCAAAGCTACTCAAGAGGTATCTGCGCTAACCGTCCCTATTTTAGCTGTGTAAGAGTAGAGGGAAGGCAGCTATTCATCACCACCCACCGCCAACTTTTAGGCTACTCTTTTACTAAAGAATAGTGAGATTGACCGTAACATTATAATGTCCCCACGGCTGAAAGGTTAAGCATATTTGGTGTCACGGGTACGTACTGTACTGTTTGTTATTTTAACTTTTAATAAAAACATAAATATTGTGTTTTATGTTCATTCACATATCACCATGTTAGTACGTTGTTGCAGGAAACTTTACTTTTCTAATTATATGCACATATACTATTTACTCATACTTTATTGTTTTCTGATGTCTTATGTCTTTGTTCTTAAATAAACACACATACTACACTATTAATATTTTAACTATTTTTTGCCACCTATCAATTCAGTTAGGAATGTGTTTGTACGTAACGAAAGGAACATAAGGCATGACTGGCTCAGCGAGTTTTAATTATTTAGTTTCAATGAAAATTATTCCAAGGAAATTATAATCAAACTGAATGACCAGTATTTACTTTTTTTGGTGGTTTAGTTTGAAGCACTTAACCATTTTAACTCTCGCAAAATTAAATGTTTAACATATATTAAAATAAATATCTACAATACGCACTCTTGAGTTGGTGTCAACGTGTCAAAGTTGACATTCATATATTTTTCCCAAGATAAAGAATACTTAGATAAGCTATATACAATAAACGATTATTACAGGTATAATAAGTTTTAATTCGTCGAGGGTTAATAAACGTTATCTTAACCCTACCATATCAAGATGCTGAACAGAGCATAGTTTCCTTGTTCGTGCCAAAAGCTGTTAAAGATTTAAGGCAATATATTTTCTTTTTTTTTCGGTATTGATCGATATTCATGTCATAACCAATTCGCCGCGTGATGGCAGAATTTGTTGTTTTTAATTTTTATAATAATTTGCCTTAGAGACGATGCTTCATCAAAATGACATTTTGGTTTTTCTCATGTCTTAACAGAAGTTTGTTAAACATTACATTCTTACGTAGTCTCCGTACAAGACACCATTAAACAAGTTGAACAAAACACGTTATTGTGTGACAATATCTTTTTTATACCATACCGGTTTAAGACATAGTCAAAGATAACTACTTACAAATTATATTTATAACAAAAAAAGAGATACGAAAGTGGTGGAGCTTTGATTTATTTACGCACTTTATACAAGACTTGATGTCAACGATGCTAAGCTCTAGTTTAAAAAAAACAAAGAAAAATATACCATTTATCTTGTTGGGTTATCAACATTATTTTCAGTAAATTACCTAATGTTTTAAATAAGTATAATATGCAGTTCCAAGAAGTGAAAGGATATATTGTATTCATTTTGTTAGAGAAAGTTTATGTAATTGTTTAGAAGCTGCTTTGAATCATCTGCTGCTTTGAAGGATAGTTTTTAACAGTTAAAAGGGGGAATAAAGGTTTCATAAATTAATTTACTTTGACCTAGCTAAAAAGAATTTCAAATGCCGCGACTATTGGAGGTTCTCTCTTGTTCTTCGCCAATATGCCTTGCAGGTTTCTATTATTAAGTAATGTTAAAGAGTGTTACAGTTGATTGTCGTGATATAAAAGATTGTTTAGTACAGGTAATATTATCTTATTTTGAAAGACAATATTTCATGACTGTTTATTGTTTTTTTTATATTATACAAGAGTTAATAGCATGTTTTTAGTGTTTGTAGTTCATTCATGCTAGTGTATTGCACTCGAGAATATAGAGATTTATAGAAGGCAATTAAGTGATAAACATATGAATAGCGTGCGACAAACGGAAACAGCAGACAAACAATAACAGAAGAGTCAAGTCACTGCCAAGTAAAAGTCATAGGCCTAACGATCAATATAGGCCTAACGTTTAATATATTAAAGTAAGAGTAAGAGTAGACAAGAAGATAAGAATAACAATTAATTCATCAAAGCGAGGTTCTAAAGCAATTAAACCAGACTGAGTATACTTTGACAAAAGTAAAAGTGATATCTTAAGTACGAGGATCAGAAGATTTCTGGAAAAGTAGTATACAACTTCGGTAACTGGCAACACATTTATAAGTAAACTATACAAGGAATACTAGTGTGATAGAAATAGAGACAAGTAGTTTGGCTTGTCTACTGAAATTATAAAGCATTTTAACAGGATTTTTAACAAGAAGAAGAGAACTAAGTGATGTTTATGATGTGCCTATAATCTTTACAGTGTAAGGAATGTGCAATAAATAATTTTAACTAGTTCAAATATATAAATATATGTTATTTTGAAGACAAGTGGAGTGAATGCTGTTCGGTTATTTTTGAATTGATCGCCAACAACTCCCAGACACCTAAAGTAGAAGAATCCAAAGCCCAATTACAACAATAAAGAATACATCTATACTATTGAAAAGTATAAGTAAAAGTCTATAATTGACATTCAATTGGCGAATCTAACATAACATCTAGCATTGATCTCTACGGGCTATTTCAGTGTTATTTGTAACTAAGTACAAAATTGTTTATATGACCTTCAATCTACTGATATTTTAATATCATATTATAGGTTAATTACGTGCATTTGGACGAATACAAGCCTCCCAATAGCACAGCGGTACGGATGCGGACTCACACTGCTACAAACCGGGTTTCGATACTCCTGGTGGGCAGAACACAAATAGCTCATTGTGTAGCTTCGTGCTGAATTCCAAACAAGACGAATACAAATGCAAGTCCACAAGAATGCGCAAAATATTTCACTGTAGAAAAAAATTATTGTTATTTAAGCGTACGTTTGCAACCATTTTTTTTTTTTATACGAGAAGAAATTGTTAGGTGGGGGAAAAAAGGAAGCTTCTCGGAGAAGTAACAATATCAGATTACAGTTTGAGGATGACTGGGTAATAAAAGTTTAATATAGAATCTGATTATTTATATATTTTTCTTGGCTGCTTGAATAATCCGTATTGGTTGAAAGCCTTCGCTAGTAGAGCCAGACTACAGTTGTAAACATCTTTAATGAACGTTTCGGAATTACTCATATTGTGATAACGATGGATTGAACAATCTTTAGTACGATTGTTAGAATACAAATGCAATGAGTATTGTTAGGAAATTATAAAATATCCAGTTTCAAAAGAAAATTATTTGAATAAAGCAAGGAAGAAAAAGTTAGAAATTGTGTTAAAACATTTTCATTCATAATATGTATACTTGCTTTTATTAACAGTTCGTGATGATTAGATCCATAAGTTAAAACTGAACACTTTTAGATATGCACTTTATAACGCACAGCAGTTTCTAACATAACTGAAGTTAAACTGTGTTATAAAGCACATATTTGTAATAAGTGAGAAACATTACCTGTGTGTTATTCCAAAACCTTTATTTAAAATGTTTGCAGTCGTTGTCGTGGCTCTAATGTTCCTTAGAATATTTCATTTTCCACCAAGTGAATCAATTGAGTTTAACAGTTTAACATGTTTTGTGATTAACATGTTATTATGCATTTTTCTTCATTCGCACCTAGCCGTTCTTATCAACAGTATCTGACATACTAGCAAGTAAAATTTAGCTAAATTTTGATACAATAAAAATATTAAGTATAAACAACTGAATTTAGAAATTCTCAAAATGTGTTTACAGAAATACATTTATGTACAGCACGAACACGAAATAAATAAAAGACAGAAAGAGAATTCTGCTACCAAACGGAACTATGGAATGAACTAAATGTTCTGTGTGAGGTATTTTGAGAATAAAACTATAAGGTGTCCATAGGGTAAAGGCTGAAAATAAAGCTCACTCTCAAATATCCCAGTCACACCAAACATGCTCGCCCTTTCAGCCGTGGGGGCGTTATAATGCGATGGTCAATCCCACTATTCGTTGGTAAAATAGTAGCCCAAGAGTTGGTGGTGGGTGGTGATGACTAGCTGTCTTCTCTCTAGTCTTACACTGCTAAATTAGGGACAGCTAGCGCAGATAGCCCTCGTGTAGCTTTGCGCGAAATTCCAAAACAAACACACAAACACTCTGAAATTTAGGGTAAACAATTATTCTTGTATTTCGTTTAAACAGTTTCCACAAATAAGTTATCACAGTAAGTCAGTAATGTGACTAGTGAATAATGTTTCGAGACTGATAGGGTGAGTATTCCCATGTTTCTTTGTGAGTGGTAGTAGATGAAATACATGAAACAAGAACCTAAATTTTCAGCATTATAAACCTTGAGCTTACAAAAGAATACGAATAAAAATTAATTTGAAAATTATTTGTAATTATATTAGCAGTGTTTTTTTTCTCGTGCAACTAATTATCGAGTTTAAGTGTTTTTATTTATACATATATGTATATATCTATCTTATATAAAATCTAATTGGTATCACGTCACATCACGCCTGATTTATTGAAATAGGAGGAGTCATAAAAGCCAAAATGCGTTTATCCAGATCGAATAGTTCGATTATTACCTTCATTACGATTTTAGTGACGGGATGCAAGGGAGCCGTAGGGTGCCTTGAAACCTTGTAAGAGCAGTGAGTGTTGGTATTATCAGAGTGTGTGTGTTTGTGTGTTTTCTTATATCAAAGCCACATCGGGCTATCTGCTGAGCCCACCGAGAAGAATCGAACCCCTGATTTTAGCGTTGTAAACTCGTAGACTTACCGTTGTACTAGCGGGGGCCAGGTATTATTAGAGTACAGTAAAGATGTAATGCGAGATTAGCTAACCTAGAGCCAAGAACATAAAATATACCATCAAAATAAAAATATCTATTCTATTTTAAACTTGTTGTTATTTGTTACTAAACATAAAGCTACACAAAGGACTATCTGTGCTCTGCCCGCCACGGGTATCGAATCCCAGGTTATCGTAGTATAAATCTGAACAGTAATTCTGTAAACAAAAAAAATGTGAGACAGTCAAATAATCACATTGGGCCAGACAAGAGTAGCTCAGAAGTCGGCAGCAAGTGCTGTTGAATTGTTTGTGTTTACCCAGGTTTCCTGTTATGGCCTGACTCTCAAAAAATAAAACCTAGATTTATCTTATGTTAGGAATTTTTTAGACACGTACATACAAATGTTGATTCTTTGAGATGTAACATTCTTAACATTGGATTTTGAAAGTTGTGGTGAATCAATAATTTTTGTCTTGCCAAAACCCCCAAGTGGTTCAGCAGTATGTCTACGGACTTACAGCGCTAAAATTCGGGTTTTTATACCCATTGTGGGCAGAGCACAGACAACCCATTGTGTAGTTTTGTGCTTAATTCCAAACAAACAAATAAAACCCTATCTTATGAACTGTCTAACTGGCACCACCCTTACATCAGGTACTAATCTAGGGATTATCCATTACTTACAAGAATCTTGTTTTGCAATTCAGACAGCCCCAACGTGATATAATCTGTAATTGCGTCTGTATGACCTTTTTACATGGTATTAACGGGTAGACACCATTTTCTACACTGTTGAACACTATTATTACCATACGTGTTTAATTACTTCTTGTTGATAATTCTAAATGATGCCAAAACGATTTAAGTGCTCCCTAACGGTTAAATACACAAATGTTTATTTTATGAGTTAATTAATTTATTTTAATAATTTTTTGTATTTAGTGTCATAATTGTCGCACAAATGGATAAGTAAAATAATTGTGACACATTTTACTAGCGAATTTTTTATTAGCAATATAGCAGAAGAACGTACTTAACTTTAATGTGTATTTTCTCTAATACCATTAACCTAACACTTAGCAAATCACGCAGCAGCTGTGAAAGAATAGCAAGATATTTCTTGAGGATTTAACTGTTATTACTGAGTATTCTATCAAGCCACACAAAAAAGAACCAACAAAAAGCATTAATTAATGTGTTTTTCTTTTCCAGTTTGCCATGAGAACGTGATAAAAAAACAAACAAAAGACAACAAATATTTCACTCATGTTTAATGTGCCCTTTGTAGTTTGGAGACGTGAAGCTATGTATGGTGAGTCTATCACCCAGTACGGGTATGCTAGCGCTCTAGAAAAACGTAATTAAGAAACATAGCTTTTCTCTCCTCTTACCCCCCTCTTCTCTTTCATCCTGATTCTTTTCTCGTCTGTCTATCGAATTTTCGGTCAGATGAAATAGACGAAGAATTTTACACAATGTAATTTCAGCCAGTTAGGGCTACTCGACTAAATTGCTACCGCTCACCTGTAGGGCTCTGTCGAACCCCCGCTGTCTTCACTGAAGAGTAGAGGTCATGGTTAAAGTTGTCTTACAAGAAATCACTGCCTCTGTAAGTTTAGGACTTTGACGATTATATATTTGTCGATAGTTTAGTGTACTAAAGTAGTACATTTGCTGTTTTTTTTTATATAAATATATATTATAACATATATCTGTGTACCCCATATTCTAGTAATTTGTTTTACTCCTGCCCTCTGAAATGAAGGGAACAACATGCTTCAGGCTCACTGACTACCGTGTCAGTAGCCAAAGTGACTTTAGTGCAAACAACTCTGTGAAACCTACGGATCTGTGGCTCTGAAAATGGTACAGGATATCATACAATTTTGTTTAAAGCGAAATATTGGCTCTTAGCAAATTTTCTTTCTTCTCTCTCAAATCTTAATTATTAACTCTTTCTCTTAAGACTAAACGAATAGAATTATGCTTTGATGCAAAGGGGTAAACGCCTTTCTCAATCGAAAAGAAAACAGTAAATTTCGCTAAATCTACTATTAAACAAATAACAATCTTATATCTGTTTCGTCCAAATATTTTGTTGTATTTCATGATAAAAGGTTCGCTATTCTTACGCTATTTTATACTAGCAGTGTCATTATTTTTACAATATTCTATTCTATCAGGGTTACTGTTCCTACAACATTATACAGTGGCAAAATAATTATTGTAACAGTGCACTGCGTAAAAAGTGTCAAAAGAAAGGGTTCATTTCATTTGGTTAGAATAGGGTTGCATGTCTTGTACTGCCCGTTTCGCTACCATATTCGTTGTTGATCGTGCTGAGTCCGGTTACGCATTATTGATTCCTCATTTTATCGTAACCAGAGAAGTTAATTATAGATAACACATCATTGTTTGTAGACTTCGGAATACAGAATCACATTAAGCAGACCATAGACTCAATTTATTATAGTTGCTCGGAGAACTTACAAACTTATGTTTGAATATAAAATTACTTTCTTTGACCATCTCTTTCGTGAAAACAGCTGCTCATTTCCAGGTCATACTGGAAGCTTGAGAGCTTTCTTTAATTTCAAATTTTTGTTCGTTATATTATTAATAGTGTCCAAACATTTTGTCAGCTTCATTGCAATGCTATTTGTTTTGTTTTTCATTTTTGGATCGGAAGTTCTCTTTCCTAACTATTTCAATATAAATTTTTACATTGCAGGAAACGTTATTATTCTGGTTTGGCTCTGGATGTAGTTTTGTCGCCCTATGTTATTCCAAACATTCTTTTGTGAGATTTGTTTTTCTTCAAAATGACTCCCCGCTAATACAGCGGTAAATCTATGGATTATCGGTGAGCTCAGCAAATAGCCCAGTGTGGGTTTGCTGTAACAAAACAAACAAACAAATCCTTCAAATTGTTGTCCTTTTTATATCTATATCATACATTAATCTTGCTATATTATTAATATGTTTCATTGGCAAGACGTCCCCCGCTAGTACAGCGGTAAGTCTATGGATTTACAACGCTCAAATCAGTGGTTCGATTCCTCTCTATGATCACATTGGGCTTTACTATAAGAACGCACACATTGGCAAGAACTGAACAAAATTCTCATATTGGTGATTTTGCACTTTGGAATGGACTAGAATTAGCTTTGAATCAAATGCGTAAGTAATAAACAATACACCTTTCACACTTATTTTCATTTCCCAAATAATTTTCTTCCATTTCGTTTCTTATACTTTCTAACTAGATATTTTGTAGAAGAGACTTGAATTAAACTGCTCTGATAAAAACTGTTTTATTTTCATTTTCTAAAAATTAATCAAGACAGGGTTGCTTAGTTTTGTAGGTCAAAGTAATAAATGTGATAGTTGTTGTATTAAACAGATGCTGATTGTAAAACAGAATTTGAAAATCGTAAGTTCAACATTAGAAACGGTTATAGCTAACCCAAACTGGGGTGTCTCTGATTTGGTTGTTAAGTCTAATAATGTATACGATGCTACTAAGCTGAAAATTCCAAATTCTTCGAAGGAATCTGTTGCGCCCTTTATTTTTTTTTATTGACAAATATTTTAAAACTTGTTAATTAGTTTTCTCGCTTATCATAGTACGTAAGCTTGCTAATAACTTGCATCGTCTATCGTAGTATTAAACTTGCTAATAACTTTCCTTGTCTATCATACTATGTTTGGATGCAAAAATATAGTGTTTTGATTTGATTTTGCACAAAGCTACATGAGGGCTATTTGTGATAGTCGTCCATAATTTTAATGTGATACCATAGAGAGAAGAAAGCCAGTCATCACCACTCGAAGATCGGATAGTGGGATTTGATTGTTACTCTTATTACGCATCTATGGTGTCAAAGTGCAGGGCAGGGATGGTGTTTCTGACGGCATCAGAACGCGCAACACTAAATCTTAATTGCATAACCCGGCATGCTAGCTAACGGGTTACATTCTATTCAGTATATATAACCCAAAATTTGAAAGAAAATGTCCCAGTTTTTATTGTGGTAATGAAAACTGATCAGCAACGAAGCAGAAAGATAGAAACTGACGATATAAAATATTACAAAATTAAACTTTTCGACTTACACACACACATATATATTACTTAATATAAAATCGATGTTGTTGTTGTTTTGAATTAAGCACAAAGCTACACAATGAGCTATCTGTGCTCTACCCACCACGGGTATCGAAATCCGGTTTTTAGCGTTGTAAGTCCGCAGACATACCGCTGAGCCACTGGGGGGCATATAAAATCGAATGATTCTATGCTCGGCCTTTAAAGGAAATATACAATATGCTATAGTACGTGAACCAGAAACTTATATTTTTCATGGATCATTTAAAAGTTTTGATATCAATGAGTGTAATAGATGACACCAACAAAGTTTCTTAGAGCAAAGCTGCAGAACAAAGTGTTTGTATTACGTCCGTTGCGGGACTCGAGCTTAGAACTCTAACATTAGGGGCTTTTCAGCTTGCCGCTAAAGCGATCAAGTACAGAAGAGATAAACATGAGCATATGCTAGTCAAAATGTTCTTTTGAAGCTGCAAAGACTTATTCAGAATTACTGTCATTTATTCTGTTAAACTGAAATACTTCAATGCTGGTTTTAACTTTGAGGACAAGGGAACTTAAAAGAAAAAAACGCTTTTGTGTAGCATAGGCCAAAAATTCAAATATTGCATCATTGTCGTTTGAAATATCGTCCCAATGTTAGCCCCGTCACACCAAACATGCTCGCCCTTTCAGCCGCGGGTGCGTTATAATGTTACAGTCAATTCCCCTATTCGTTGATAAAAGAGTAGAACAAATGTTGGCAGTGGGTGGTGATGACTACTGCCTTCCCTTTAGTCTTACACTGTAAAATTATGGGACGGCTAGCGCAGATAACCATCGTGTAATTTTTGGCGAAATTCAAAACAAACAAACATTGATTGATTGATTTAGTGTTTTATGGCACAAAGCAGCCAAACGTCCGGTAGCCAAACAAACAAAAAATAGTGTCAGATAAAGTATAGTGAATAAAGTTTCTTTGTGTGAAAGAGGGTTACGCTTATTTATGATAACCACAGTAAATTAACCGTAGATACAAAAATACAGAAATATCACAACTTCAATCTAGCAGACATGCAGCAACCCTTTATTGTTAACATGACTGTAAATAATTTAATTACAATCAGTGTGTTAGTTTACCTGGTCTGAATTTAATTCAAATCGGTATGTCAGCTTACGTAGCGTTAATTTAATTATGTGTTTTTCTTATAGCAAAGCCACATCGAGCTATCTGCTATGTCCACAGAGGTGAATCGAACCCACGATCTTAGCGTTGTAAATTCAAAGACTTACCGCTATCCCTACAGGGGGCAACTTAATTATAACCAGTGCGTCAGTTTATCTAGTGATAATTTAATTTTAATCGAAGTGCCAGTCTAACTTAGACGTTATTTTATAAAATCACTTTATATAAAAGTGTAACTTAAACGAGCGACAGTCAGTTACGTTTTCAAAAGCGTCTATTGTTCTTGAAGAAATTCCGATATAAGAATTTTAAATAAGTTGTTGTTGGTTTAAAGTGAGCAAAAGTTACACAATGGGTCATCTGTGCGCTGAGTACCACAGGTATCGAAACCCAGTTTTTAGCGTTGTTAAGTTCAGAGACATACCGCTGTGCCACAGAGGGGTTCTAAATAACTATCACTTACCTCTCTTATTGCAATTAATATTTTCTTTTTACTTATTCGAAATGTTTCGGATGCGATTTTTCAGTTTGAGATACAAGACAACAAAATTTACGTTAATAGCAGATGCTTTTTAAAAGGACGTTGCAAAATAAATGAAACGTTGTAAATGTTACACATACACTTCCTCACCAGTGATCTAAGATCAGTAGTGGCGGCTTCTTTAATTTAGTTTCTTGCTCATGAAGTGAGACATAATAACTAAAGGATTTTAATCACAATATTTAAATTTTGATAATTAAATTGAAACTTCTGTTTTGATCGGTTATTTAAAAATATCAACACCATTATCAAAGCTTCGGTGTCATTAGTCATAAATGTCATATCAATAAACACTGCTGAGAACCCGAGACTCGTATAGTCAATCATAACGTATTTCACGACGAAAGACAAACTAAAGTTACGTTATCTAAGAATGTATTGCTTATCAAACTGATAAAAAAACTAGAAGATGGAAAACTGTTGAGCTTCTTTAATGAGCTGTAGCGCTCTTTTAGGGATTCCAGATTTTAAAAGCTTTCCGAAGTCGTAGGTTTATCTTAAGTTCAAACCTTTGTTCTCAGTGCGACTGCCTGAAGTATAGCCCAAATGTGTAGGTTACCTAAGGACTGCAGGCAAACAGTTACTGCATTTATTAAGCTACGTAATTTTTAGAGTTATTATGTTGAATATATCAATAAAAGTTGCTGGGCGTGACGTCTGATTGTTGCTTATAGTTGCAGCCCTAAATTTCTTAAATGGATACAGTATATAATACCTTACCCCTCGGGCAAAAATATAATAAGTAAAAATTAATGTGCGATAGTACGCTCCCTGTATTCTAGGTCAATTCAGAAAGGTGGATAATTAAGGTATTTTAAATTGTTTAAACTCATTTATTAGTTCCGGGGCCGAACGACTCAGCCCAGAAGTTATTGGAGTGAAGTTCCAAGTTCGCGTCCCGTTACAGTCGAGTAATTTTTTTTAAAGCGCTCTCTGCATTTTGTCAAGTAGGTTCGTTGTAAGAGGACTGTGAAATCTTATTATTGAAGCTGCCTATCACTTCGTAATATAGGACGGCTAGTGCAGATAGTCCTTTGCTCCAAATTAAACAAGCAAAACAGTTGCTTCTGAAATTCACGAGGCAAATTCCAAAAGCTTTGAAGTCTATAAATAAAAGAAAATTAATTACACTATTGTTGAGAAATTACTTTTAAATATTTGATATAACTTACAGATTGCGTGAGACGTTACTAAATGTAACGGAATTATATAAAGAAGCTAGTATTGCTTTGCTTGTTTACTGGATTTTACGCAAAGCCACAAGAGGAATAACTGCGTACTTGTATTTCGATTAACAACATGAACCAGTTAAACGATTGAAAAGTAATTGTAAACCAGTTTAATTAATCATTCGGGTAGTTCCTTTGTTAGCGGTGTTTTAGTCCGTTATTTTAACAGTCAATGAACGTCAGTATTATTTATTAACTCTATGCAGACATATGAATATTCATATAAATCTGTTCTTTCTTCCTCTAAATAAGCTTTCCTCGATCGTTTGCTAATACGATGATTTAACTTCAACGCACAGAGTGGATGACGTTTCATATGAGCCATGAAACATATAGTTCATTAAAAGCGATGTATATCTTCATTAAAACTTGTATTATTGGAATTACAAAAACTCAGGTCCTACAGAGAACGCTAACTGTGCAAAGATAGATGTTTTAGGGGTTTTTAGCATAAAAATATACAATAAACTATCTGTGCTTTGTCCGCCAGGTGTCAATCAGCACCGAGATTTGCATTGTCAATCGGTAAGTTTACCGATACCCCACCAGGGGACAGATGTATATTTACTGGTAGTATCAAATAAAGTGGTGATGTACTTTGGCAAGTTTTGAGTACAAGTTGATTAAATGTACAAAAAATATTTTATTCTAGCTCGTTTTATTTGAATATATTTAGATAGTTTTGAAGTTAATAACAGCAAAACATGAAAATATTTATAAAATAATAACATTTTAATACCTAATAGCAATTCATATTGACTTTCAGGAGAGTGAATCATTATCAAAACATCAAGAAACATCACATGGTAAATAACAATGTAATTTTTTTAATGAAAATAATTATTACCAGATTTTTAATGTCTGCACGTGCTGTCCAGTGGTTCAAACACAAGCTTAAAGAGCTAAAAACTCTAATATACGTAGTTCAATACCAGAATAGGCACAGCCTAAATAGTTCTGCATTTTATGATAAATGTCTACATGTAACTGAAATGTGTTTAAAATCATGGCAGGTTTGCTTCCACATAAAGAATGTAAAATTGTTTACAGCGCCATCTAGTATTTCCTTGTTAAAGAACTGGTAGTATTTAGCCATTGAAAGGGCTCATTAAGCACTTTTAAATTACTTCGTGTTCTTTTATTAAATGCAACATTTCATGTCTAACATCACGCACACTCGATATTAATGCCCGTTGAATTTGATACAAAGGAAAGAGCTATTTCTATATATTAATATACTTATCAGTTTCTCAAACAATACCAATTCTTGCAAGTATTTCACTTTCTTGTTCAACTTATAGATAAAACTATCTTTATATCAACATAACCTCAAGTATATTTAAAACATGTTTTAAAACATCGCGTGAAAATTGAACTCAGACGAGTTTAGAGACTTCCAACTACTGCTAAAAAATTCTCTGACTGTTACATTCTATAAAGTAATAATCCTACTTGAACATTGCGTGTCAAATGTGTAATGAGGTGGATTTGAAGGACTATATGAGCATTTTTGGAAACATCCGTACTCACTGAAGTGAATATTTTATTATAAGACAAAACCATATAGGAATGTTATCTCTGTGAATTGTTTGATAACTAGTGACTGCTTTCCTAATATAGGGCCCGGCATGGCCAGGTGGGTTGAAGCTGGCTGACTCGTAATCCCTGTCGCACCAAACATGCTCACCCTTTCAGCCGTGGGGGCGTTATAATGTGTCTTTTAATCCCACTATTCGTTGGGAAAAAAGTAGCCCAAGAGTTCGTGGTGGGTGATGATGACTAGCTGCCTTTCTATTGTCTTACACTGCTAAATTAGGAATGGCTAATGCAGATAGCCCTCGTTTAGTTTTGCGCAAAATTCCAAAAACATACAAACAATCTTAATGTAGTAATCAAAACATATTACTAATTTCCAATGTACCCCAAAGCAGTGGCATAGGGATATGTCTGACTACTTTCAACGCTATAAAACCGGATTGTGATTCTCGCAGTGGGTGGAAAACAAATAGCATATTACGTATGTAACTTTGTCTTTAACGTTAACAAATAAATAAATTCAGACACTTAATTCGTTGAGTTTAACCGGTCAGTGGATTTTGAAATTGTTAAGAATAACGAGTAAACCAAATGAACCTGAAGAACAAATAAATGTGTCATAGAATGTATTCAAATGTGTCATAGAATGTATTCAAATTTGGATCCAAAGAACCAGATCCTTATATAGGTAAGTAAACACAACATTTGTTTTACAATTGTCGTAATAACTGAACTTCACTTACATATTAAAAAATGTTGTGCATAACGCTGCTAGTAGGACGAACATATGGGATTATTCGTTTATTCTAACTTTATTCTAGGTCTAATATGTAGTTATTACACACCGGTACTGTGTTGTGAATATAAATCTTAAAATCCCACTTTATATTGTCAGTTTTCACGCATGGTCATGTGGTTAAGGTTCTCTGAGGGTCGAGGTTTTGAATCCCCTTTACACCAAACATGCTCGCCCTTTCAGCCGCGGAGATGTTATAAAGTGACGTTCAATCCCACTATTCTTTGGTAAAAAAGTAGCCCAAGAGTTTGCGGTGGGTAGTGATGAGTAGCTGTTTTCCCTTTAGTCTCACGCTGCTAAATTAGGGACGGCTAACGCAGATAGCCCTCGTTTAGCTTTGCGAGAAATTCAAATTTTCCCACTATTATAAATGTGTATCTTCACACAAATGCCATGTTAAGTACGTAGCTCATAATGTTTGTTTGTTTCTGAATTTCGCGCAAAGCTATTCAAAGGCTACTTGCGCTAGCCATCTCTAATTTAGCAGTGTAAGGCTAGAGGGAAGGCAGCTAGTCATCATCCACCACCGCAAACTCTTGGGATACTCTTTTACCAACGAATAGTGGAATTGATCGTAACATTATAACGCCCCCACCACTGAAAAGGCAAGCATGTTTGGTGCGACCAGGATTCGAATCCGCGACCCTCTGATTACGAGTCGAACGCCTTAACCCACCTGGCCATGCCGAGCTGTCATAGCTTAAAATTCTAACCTACATGCTATGTCTTTATGTTGTACAACAAATATGTAAATTCACATAATATTCTAATCTATGTAAGTTTTGAGCTTTACACATTATTATAACAGCCTTAAATGTCTGATGTGAAACCGAAAACACGTTGTTGAATCACTGCTTTCATTGTTTAGTATGACAGTGAAATACTACTGACACGCGGAAAGTAATTAGAAATTGTAATTAAAATAGATGTGTATTAAAAAGGTTTTTTATGCTTCCTTCAACTTTTGTTCAAGCATTCCATTACATAAGTTGCATTTTCGAAAATTTAATAAATCAACGAACCCCTTTATTTCAAAGAGAAATGGTTAATCAGGAAACTACGGTTATTATGGCTCCTAGCTGTAAAGAGACGTTGTACGTGATCATCTTTTAAGTTTTCTTCTAATGCTGAAAAAAAATTAATTATAAATCAGCCTCAACTCTATGCTTGTAATTTTTTTAAATATATTGTTGATTGTCTCCAAAAAATTCCAGCGTGGATTCATTTGTGAAAAACATACGTCTCTAACCTTTTTCATTCTCCTTTGTTGTGATTCAATTATCACACATATCAACTTACATTATTGTTTTATCTTCTCATTTATGTGTTCATCCAGGTCACTTTGTGCTAATGTGTATCCATCCCATTCTTCTCTAGATAACATGTTTGTTTGTTTGTTATTTGATTTCGCGCAAAACTACACGAGAGTTAACTGCGCTAGCAGTCCCTAATTTAGCAGTGTAAGACCAGAGGGAGGGCAACTAGTCATCACGCTCACCGCTAGATCTAGGGCTACTCTTTTACCAACGAATAGTGGGATTGACTGTCTCATTATTACTCCCCCACGACTGATTAGATGATCATGTTTTGTGCGCCGGAGATTCGAACCCGTAACTTTCAGGTTACGAGTCGAATGGCTTAACCTACCTGGCCATGCCGGTCCTACATTTATTTAAAAGTATTCATACATATTGTTATATAGGTAAAACAAAAAAAGCGTTGGATAACAGTAATACTGAATATGACAATAATATATTGTATAAAGAGTCATAAAAATGTAAAGACAAATATTAAGAAAAAATCCAAAGTATTTGTAGAGAGTTTAGAAACTAAGCCTACTTTTTGAATAATTATAGTAGTAGAAAGCTCATAAAGGACTTAACGCTTTCTCTCTAAAGAATGCGGTATCTGAACTGTACTTAAATATTTATGAAAATATTTTTAATCCATCTTAGTAAAGTTTTGGCTGATTTATTCTGGGGAAATAAAAAATTATGCAATTCTAATTCCAGCAATGTTAATATGACAGGAAAATACGTTGTGTCATCCTACATTTTTATCTTTGAGTTCTTTTTATGTACGTTACGTATTACAGCTGTTAATCACTACAAGTAGCCTATGGTCACTTAAGTACTTGAACAATGAGCAACAGTAATAGTATTGCTAATATTTTACGTTGTTCAAGGAAATTGATGTTTTAATAGGGGTAGTGCTTATCTACAGTAGTCTTCTGAGCAGTAGGTTTACTGAACAACATAAAGCAATTAATTAATATCATTAATATAGGTCAGAGATTACTAGTTGTGGTTCGCAGATGGAGAGGAGCTCTCTGCAATGGTCGGCACAACCTAAAGGTTTTGTAATTATTGAAAATAAATAATTTGTATATCTCTGTGGAATCCCGACATTTGAGACTACAAATTCAGCTATATAAGCAGGAAGAATGTATATAGATTATATGGAAGGTCTAAAATAGGGCTTTTGAGTTAAAGTGTATGGAAAATAATATTCTTCAGTACTTAGAGTTTTCGCGCATTGTAAAATAATGATCTGTCTGGTGGTTTCTTTCTCAGACGAAAAAGAAGAGGCTTTCATGCGACAGAACATTAGGTTTGGTGTTTGAAAGAAATCTACAGTTATAGTTTTAGTTTCATAGAATTAGAGTGTCCAGAACTTGCAGACAAAGTTGTTCGCTTTCTGATATAAGCTTTTAATACGTAGCTGTGCAAAATAAGGTTAATATTGAGGTAGTTTTTATACACTTATATTCTGAAATTATACTGTTAGTATAATGGCGTGGTAGGCAAACATAGAAGTTTGGGTATAACTTTGAAGACGATACTTAAAATACTATGGCAATATATATAGGTTACTTGTGTAGTAAACAAATAACATTATAAAAACCGTTCACTTCAGCAGTGAATCAACGCCATAAAAAAGCCCAATATTTATCTTTAAAAATGCCTTAGTATCAAGTTATATATTAATATTTGCATCTTTTTGTTGTAAAAGAATTATAAATCTATCTGCCAGCGTCCTTAATTTCAAATTGCTTACCAGAGAAAAGGCAGTTGGTCAGCAGAATTTCACCATCCACACTAATAGATTGACTACTACTTTATCACGTATCTATACCTTACAATCTGGAAAATTATGCAGTTTAAGTCCAGATAGGGATCAGTATACTAGACGTCCAACATTTCTAGAGTGTTTATTTGTCTTCTTAAATGACTACCATTCAAACAAATGGAATGTAATAAACTGATGAGTAGTTTTCATGATAATTAGGTAGTCTCCTAAATCGTGTAAGAAATTTACCTTTTGACAGAAATAATTATATATAAGAGATGTTAGGGGTAATTACTTTCAAAACATCTGATCCCGGTATTTCGTTACACGTACAATGTATGTGATAGAAACAACAAATAACTCACATTGACATAGAAGCCTAAAATCATAATTGATCTACAGCCTAGAGGCATGAGTCAATATTTTCACTGAAAGAGGTTTTCAACATTACTGAACGTTTATTGCTGCTTGATATGAATCCCAATCATGTCCAAGTAACAAGTCAAAAACTTCAAAAGAACACACAAACACAATTTTCGACATGAAACACAGATGTATCTGAAAGAGTTTAAAAACTTAAAGTGCAAAAACATTTCTCCAAGACATTTAAATAATTCTTTCTAAAGGATTTACTAATATATATTTATTTTAATATCAATGTTTGTTTCAATTAAATATATATTTAGAAATGCATATAATTTATACTGTTAGGTGTGTTTTGCGAAAGTCCTACCTATTTTCTAAAATTTGTAGAAGATTCTCGAGTGTAATAATCTACAATATATGTTTTAAAAAACCACTAGGGTAGCTTCGAATATTGTTTCTAACTAAACTTTCGAAAACCTCACCGTAAAGGTTTATAAATCGATGAGACAAGAGGGAGTTATATATTTTTGGTTGGCTATAGTTAGTACACTTTAGACTTCAGAAGCTATAACTGTGATCAACGTTTATTAATCGGAAAACTACAAATATTTGACCTGGAACACTTACATATTTCGAGCATTACAAACAGTGTAACTTCAGTGAATTTACTTCGGGCGTTAGGATTTCTGTGAATACATCGTATAACTCCGACGGTGGAAATCTTACGTGTGTCTGTGAAGCAACTAGTTAGCTTCATCGTAAACTGAATGGTACATGTGTATCAACAAAGAATTAATTCGCTCACCGTGAACCGCCTATAAAAGACTCATTTCAGACCAGATAGAATACTCGGTATTATTTGTATATTTGTAAAACTTTTGTACATAAGTCATTATTTGTGATAACTATTCATAGTAACCGTTATTATACAGTGTATTGGTGTTTGTATATTAAAATATATTTGTGTTAAGAAAGAAAACTCTGTGCATTGATCTGGTTGGCGAATACAAAGTTTATACATGTCGATATTCAATAAGCTTCTGAATTCAAGTTTCCAGCTATTTGAAATCGTAATAAATAATGTACGAAACTTAATAACTCGGAGACTCCTCCGAGATAAATTATAATATTTAACATCTTCAAGGGAGTCATTAAAAATAAAAAACGGCTCAAAATGAAACCCATTCATATTTAAAACATCTTAAATTTTTTTAACAATAATATAATGAGGAAATTAAATCAAACTTATTATAAAAGGTTTAAAATCCTTAATAAAAAACAAAAAACACAGGTATGAAAATCACTAACATTTTCTTCTTAAACCAACTTTTAGTTGTTATGTGAGTCTTGTTCGCAAGTTGCAAATGCAGTTGACTAAATTTCTTGAAATCTCAAAAAAATAAAATATTTCGTTTTCATAACAAATTCTCAATTCCGTTAATAAATGCTTGAATACATTGGTTTAGGTTTTGTTTTTTGTTTACTATCTTTGAAACCTTAAGCCTCTAAAGAAGTGATTAAATATATACTATATTTTATAATCATTTAAACCCCATCACTATTTTGCTATTACAAAGATAAAACAATACTGGTTTTCATCACAAAGCTGCAAAGTGGGCTATTTGAGCTTTGCTCACCGTAGGTATAAAAACTCAAATTTTAGGGGATAAGCCCTAGGACTTACTGCTGAACCATTAGGGAAGGGAAATAGATAGAATAAGTGTCTTTTAATGAGTACGTGTAAATTTATCTTAATTGAAGTAGTTTCTTAAGACTAGTTTTTAGTGTTGGAAACCGAACTGGAAATAAGGATTTATTTAAACAAGCCTTACTACGTGTATGGAATATACGAAGTTCTTAGCTTCGCATATGTAACATTTTATTTTTTTAACATGACCAATTTATTCGAATTCTGGCCAAAAGCTTATTTTGCACCTACTTGTTATGCGCCTATTTCATTAGTTTTAATATAAGTGTAACAAAATTGTTTTTGCTGCTGTTTTGCGATGCTTTGTAAATATTATACGGCTGACTCACAGTGACTCAGTCTGCAGACGTACGGCGCTAAAAATTGGGTTTCAATACCCGTGATAGGCGCAGTACAACCAACCAAACGACTACAGGTTGGTTTTTCTTAATTTATGTAAAAGTTTTCATTTTTTTACCATTGATGGAAAGTTTTAAAAGACTCACAATCGTTGGGCGGAGCACAAGCAGCCTACTGTATAGATTTATTTTTTTGAAAGCAACCAATCAATCTAAGAAGCATAGATATTTTCAATTTTTTTACCATTGATGAAATGTTTTAAAGACTTCTGATATAGAATCACAATTTGAAGCATTTTTTAATAAAGATTTCCTAACAAAATTTGTTAGTTCTGGATCCAAATTTAAGAAAAATGCCCACCGAAACTCGAGACCTGACAACTTCGCTTTCCCGTGTGAGATTCTATCTTCATCAAGTAAGAAGACACAGAAATGAGATCTAAGAAGATGCAACCGACAATCTATCATGGTTGATGAGTTTGTGGACAAACTATTTTTACCACCGAGGGTAAATAAAAATCTAAAATACATATGAAAGTAACATAATAGCTCTGTTACTGCCGATTGTTACACATCGATTTCACCACGTATCAAAAGAATATAGGGTGGTACAACGTTTAAGACAACGCTTTTCCTCTTCATCCATGTCTGAAACAGCAGCATTTCCGACATAATCTGGTTAAGTATTGTTGAAATATGTTTAAGTGAATTTAGCACATTTTATTGGTTTAATTTGAATTTCGCGCAAAGCTACTCGAGGGCTATCATTGCTAGCCGTCCCTAAATTAGCAGTGTAAAACTAGAGTGAAGGCAGCTAGTCATCGCTACCCACTGCCAACTCTTAGGCTACATTTTTACCAAAGAATAGTGGGATTGACGATCGCTTTACAACGCCCAGACGGCTGAAAGGGAGAGCATGTTTGGTGTGACGGGGATTCGAACTTTCGATTCTCAGATTACGAGTCGAGTGCCTTACCCACCTGATCATGCCAGGCCTAGTACATTTGAACCGTGATAAGTGTTTTTGGAGGTGATAATACGTTGCTAAATGAAATTATTTAAGAATTTTTCTAATCAACCAATACGTATGACACGTTTTCGGCAATCTTTAAAATAGACTTATATTCCAATCTTATGATGGAAGTCCACAACATGATTTTATTCTATATAGATAAAGTATATGTACATATATATCACAAATGTTATGTTTATAAATATAAGCCTATTGTTAAAACTTGACAAAAAAAATACGCAGTTAAGATCCATCAAACTCAGTCAATGCCGATCACCGAAATAAAAGGTTCAAATTTTCTGATATTAATATTCCAGTCCTGGACAGGAATCTTGTCTTATCATGAAATGAACAAGACAAGACGGTACAATAACTAGTTATTTTTCTTCTTTCTTTTATAACTAGTATGTAAAGTATATCGTTAATGGATCCGGTGTAACGTAACGACTTAAACCATCATGTTTTAAGACGTGCTTGGATTTGCACGCACAAAAGCCATTCAGCCTCGTGTAACTTCTATGGAGTTCGTTGATGTAATGTAACTTCTATGGAGTTCGTCGATATAACGTAACTTCTATTTCATGACTAGGTGGTATCAGTCAGCAGTAGCTCTTGGCCACCAAGGTCTAGGCTTCTGCTCAGCTAAGTAAGGGTAACCGTTTCAACAAGTGGTGTTTAAAGTACATAATTACGACCAGTCTCTTTTGAGTTTTTTTTTAAAAGGCTCTCTCGTGAAAGCGGCGTAATCGTCTCTTTCTCTTTTGTTCTACTTTAGGCCTAACTTAATTACGTGATTTATTTAAATAATGCGTCACCTTGATTTTGAAATATAAAAACATTCATTGGTTTTTGTTCTTATTTGTGGTTTATTTTCTGACTTTTTAATATTTATGTTCTTGAAGAAACCTTAAATAAGCAACTTTAAAATTTGAATCAAAAGGGGCATTTTAAAGATACATATAATATTGTGCATGAAATTACACTGAAAGTCATTGAAGATTTTAAAACAATGCTCAGATTTTACATTCGAGCAGTATTCAAAATAATACTGTTTTGGCGTATCATAGCACGCACATACGCTAAAAGGTAAACAGCTCTATGGAAAATAAAGCTTATATAAGCTTACACGTACATTAGTGATGACCACATTACGAATTTAATTTCGTACACACATACACAAACATCATATATGGTAATCAGTTGTTAATAGGTTGAGAACATATCAGTATGATGGTAAGTTATCAGTAGCATGATGAGTTATGAGTGTTCAATTTCCAGATATTTAATTAAGCGTGATAGCATATTATATAGATTGTATTAAGTCAGACTACGATGACGAGTAGCATATTATATAGATTGTATTAAGTCAGACTACGATGACGAGTAGCATATTATATAGATTGTATTAAGTCAGACTACGATGACGAGTAGCATATTATATAGATTGTATTAAGTCAGACTACGATGACGAGTTTCCTTTGATAATGATCTTTCTAGATGTTTATGACTGACCTTTGACACTGAGTTATCAGAAAACATGTTTTTTTTTAAATGGTTAATTAATTCAATTTTACGCGAATTTTGAGATGGTGTAATATCTATTATCCCATAAAGCAAAACCAAGTTTAGCACAAGTATATACTACAAATAAAAATTATGTAAAACTATGTATATATTTGATTTTTTTCAATATATATTACATAGTTTTGCCACGTATTACATGTCCAGTTGCCTGTATAACTGACGACTTATTGTAAAATAGTTTTTTATTAACATTTTCGTCTGTTGATAAATTCAAATCCTTGAGTTTATATTGTGTAAATGGTTTCAACAAATTGAATACAAACAACGTACGTCTGTTGACAGTTCTTGTAAACCTTCAGGAATATCGTTTGAGACGCTACTAGCTGGTAAAAATATTGTCTCCGTAGCTGTAATTATGTTTTGAACTTACAAAAATCTGATAAAAAACAAATCTCTTACACGTAATTAATAGAAATATGTATATACATAACTCATTCGGAATGAACATTTTGCGAAGTTTAAATGTAATGCTGAAATGGAACAACACAGTGATAACTTTTCTAAAAGTGTCTTTTCACAAGCAGACTCTGGAGTAGATGAGCTGTTTTCATTTATTGTAAAAATGTATAACTTTTATGAAGTCGAGACATTGCTATCTCTAGTATTCTCAATTTATATGAAATATAATTCAAACATTTGGCGAACATACGACTGGGAATTAGTCGTGACCGTGGGTTAATTATTAAGAGACAGCCAAGATCAGAGGATGTCTTACGATCTGTTTTAGTTATGGTGACAAATCATACTTATATAAAAATTTAAAGTATATCCAATCTTCGTGGGATCTATCGTATTGTCGTCATCTATGTATTTCAGCTTGTCAGAAGCTGCTCGAAGTGTTTTGCTTACTGAATAGTTGCGTGCGTTATCACGCCCCTAATGCACGAGAAACAGCAGATGGCGGCTGCTCGATGAAAAGGCGGAGTGGAAGACACACCACATAAACCAGATTGCAGGTGCTTCTTGTGTTACCAGTAGGTGTAATGCCTGAAGCCATCTATCGGCCTAAAGGTCAATTAGATCCCACATGTTTTCGAACTACTGGTTACGACGCTCCCAGTTTCCGCTGAGGTATTGATGAGATAATAGTTGAACTGAAAAAAAAAAACACTTCAGTATCATAGATGTTCTCAACTTGATATTTTACGAAATATGGAAGCAAATAACTAATTTACACAATAAATTGGAAAACCTTATATTTAAGCCGACACTACAAAACAGAGTTTTGTATAATTGTAAGTAATAATCACTAGTTATAAGCATATCAGACAAGCCGTACGGGTGTCTACAAAGAGTATATTGCAGTGTAAAAAAATGTAGCAACCTTTCTTGGGGCACTCGAGGGCTTCGAAATAAAGAATTGTACTGTTACAGTGAAGGTTGATTCTTTACTTTTTTTCTGTCTAGAGAAAAAAGTTAAGGTATACAAAAAAAATGTTCACCAAACTGTTATTCAGGGTGCAAATAAAATTCGATTATAGGATTTTGTATTCGATTAAAAATACACTAATTATATGTGAAAATGTTCTTTTTAAGCGTATGTAACAAAATACTCCCGCTGTGCACAATCCGATTTGTAATCTTATACCATAAAAATGCGATCGTCATAATTTATTTATGAAGAAAATTTTTATGTGTAGAGAATTAATGTGCTAACTTGTTACTAGTAAATAAGATATATTCAACTGTTTCTACTGGATATTTTGTTTATTTTGATAATATATTATATTAAAATACTATACTATGCTCCAACAGGCCAAGGACAAAAAAATCTGTGTCACAATACACAGAGTGTACACGGCTCAACGTGTACAAGTACTGAACATGCTCCCTACCAACTTATTGAACAATTCAGTGTTCTAAAAAGGATATGCCACTTAAAACGTTTTATAATATTAGTTTGGAGATCTATAGCTATGTTTGTATATTTCTGACTTTGCGTAAAGCTGTTAGAGAGCTATCTGTTTTAACTGTCTCTAATTTAGAAGTGAAAGTTTGCAGGAAAGTCAGTCAGCCAACACTGTCAACTCTTGAACTACTCTATAACTAACGAAAGTGGAACTGATCTTCAAACTGTAACGCTCCGACAGCTGAGAGAGCGAGCAGATTCAGTGATGAGATTTAAACTCCACAGGCGGCAAGTCGAGTGTTCTCCCCACCACATCATACGAGGCCTTTATAACACTGACAGTTAGTCTTGCTTTTTGATTAACAGTAATTGTTAAATAAGCGGCAAATGCTCCTAGATGTCTCATAAGGTGGCATTGTGGTTGAATATACCATCACCACAGAATATATTAGTATATGTTCGAGGCGTATTTAGAAACAGTAGTTGCATGTTTGCGTTTTAACAAATCAGCCTCTTAGTTTACTGTCAAATCAAAATTCGATAATTCAAATCCTTCATCAGATGAGCGAGTTTATCTCGGGATGTGTGGGAAGATAACTGTTGAAGGTCATGCTCCAGAACGGTATTATATTGTACTAAGAATTTACATATAAATTCTTTTGCAGAATTTACCAATACCATAAAATTCAACAATATAGCTTCTCAAAACTAAACCACACTTCCACTTAGCAACACTTCTAGTATCCATCATTTGCAGAAAATTAAAACTACCTCAACACTGTTGATTGAAGCCATAAAGTTTGTTTATTTTCATTGTAACTACGATTATTCTGGAAGTAGTTTTAATTTTTTAATTAATTTTAGAGGATAATTTTGTAAATATGTTCAAAGAGGTAAATTGATTTAAAAAAATAAACATTAGTCAATCACAGCAATAAACAGATTTTAAAATTACCATGTTAAATGTTCAATGATACGCAACATTTTAAAAACTTGTATATTTACTCGGAGATGCGAGCTCTGAGACTATTTGGCTTCGGTATTCATTACTTCTAAAGAAAAATATACATTTTTTTTTCTCTTTAGAGAAACTCTCATAATAATTCCTCCCAAGCTGTGTCCAAGGTCCAAGGTTCCGGTATGCATTACTTCTAAAGATAAATATACAATTTTTTTTTTCTCTTTAGAGAAACTCTCATAATAATTCCTCCCAAGCTGTGTCCAAGGTCCAAGGTTCCGGTATTCATTACTTCTAAAGATAAATATACAATTTTTTTTTCTCTTTAGAGAAACTCTCATAATAATTCCTCCCAAGCTGTGTCCAAGATCCAAGGTTCCGGTATTCATTACTTCTAAAGATAAATATACATTTTTTTTTCTCTTTAGAGAAACTCTCATAATAATTCCTCCCAAGCTGTGTCCAAGGTCCAAGGTTCGCGCAGTGATCTTACTTAACACACTCTGCACTTTAACTGTGGGAAAGGTTTAAGATGACAGTTAATTTTGATACTTTGTTCAAAACAGGGTAAAATTCTTATGGCGGCGGATGAAACTGCTTGGTCACCTTCACTCTAGTCAGTATTTCGAAATTGTGACTGGCTGTGCGTGAACCATAACAAGCTGTTACATGGCTGTTTAGCTTTCCATCTGCGCATATGGTATCTTTCAGATTGAAGATATGAATTCCAAAACGTCACCTTCTTTCCAATAAATTTACTATGCTGTCACTCTTGTTCAATGTTTGCTGTTTTAAAAAAATGCTTTATTTTAACAAAGATCACGAGATTAATATACTATTACTTTGCCTCAAAAGCTAATTGTTTGAAATAAATCTCATAACAGCTATAGATAAAGGCTAGTATTTATATTATTCATTTTAAATAAATTTCTATTTAGACTTCTATGATCTTCGTCTAAGTTTGGGTTCTTACTTTAAATACAATGACAGCCATAAGAAGTCATCAGTAATAACAGAAGTCATCATTATAACATGAGCCGTGTAAAAGGTTGATATGGAAGTTGCTACTAAGTCCAGTTTGTTATTCACATAACGCTTCTTTCTATAATATGTTTCACAACAGTACAGTTCAGTCGTTTATTTTTATTCCCATATTAATACGTTTTATAATCTTCAGTTAATTTCACTTGACATATATATCATAGCTCTAGTAATGATTGGCTTTTGCATGTGATTACAAGTCAGAACGATAATGAGATATAACAAGACACGCGTTTTTCTAGTATATATATATGCTAATTTGAAGGAGCACGTTTTCAAATATATATGTATTGCTTATTAGCATGTCACAAGGAACGTAGAAAATGGTCCAGTTTACGTCCAGCTAAGTCAAACCTTGAACCTGTTTCTAGTGATAAGATCTGACAAAATCAGGCTTAACCACAATCTATTGTGAATTACACACAGTAGTAAGTACATAGTGTGCTGGCATAATGAACACTATCAACCATGAACACACTAAATGTTTTATTTTAAATTAAACTGGTAATAGACATAATTTGCAAATAAATTTATGTTTGCAATTAAAGCGTTTTGCATTGAAATTTGTTTAGGAGCGAATGTAAATGTTAAAGCTCATAACCATACATAAACATACGTAATGGTTATATAAGCATAAGTATTATATACATCTTTGTAGTAGAAAATTTAACATGTCTTAATTAAGGAATCTGTGGTGTTGATGTTTGTAACTTCAACCGTATCCTAGGCAACGGTAGGCGAAACAGACAGGTCAGAGACATCATTGTTCGGTCATAGGTGTCTCTAACTTTTAGAAATTGCAGCACCCACCCTGCACACGACTAATCTTAACCAAATAAGGAGATTAACTGTCATTTTCAAGGTGGTGTGGAGCGTATTCACTGGAATATCACGAGCTCGAACATTGGTCTATAATCTAGTATTATATCCTATAGACCAAATTCAGTCCTATAACTTATGAACATAGACTCTTTTGTTTACTATTTATTATAAACACAAACATTTAGGACTATTATTTGTAATTCGAAACATTAAATGCTAGTGATGCTGATCTACATGTGTTTTAAAGATTACAAGAGTTTGTTGGTTGACTGTAAATAGCAGAAACTATGGTTATCCTCTCACAAGAAGGTAATTTTTGACACCTTGTTAACTGAGGTTTTAAAACTACCTAATTAAAGTCTATTAAAAAGTTATATCGCTTGTAAACACCAATAAATAACGTAATAAAAGCGTATAGCGTCAAATAAAAGTGGATCGTAAATGAAAGAGTTTAATTAGTAGCGTCATATTTGATCTTATGTCAGGAGCTTTCAGTGTCTTGGTTGTAAAAAATCTTTATTTTTTTTTAATGTTAACTCTCTGTAAAGAAAACTACGGCACTTATGTAAGAATCATTTTTCTTTGAGAGACATTAGAAATACTTGATATTCTACTGATCAGTAGAAGCAAATATTTATAAAATGTTTTGAATATTTCAATCTCTGGAATGTTAACAGACTTACAGATAGTAAAAAAGATGTTTAAAATATAGTTAACAAGCAATAATCTCGCAACTTACTGTTCAAAGTCTCGTGATTCCATAATATTTCACTTAGCAGGAATTATTATACGTTTAATTATTTGATATTTTCTTATAATCTCAGTCAGCTTTATTGACTGCTTGTTTTGAATTAAGCACAAAGCTACACAATAGGCTATCTGTGCTCTGCCCATCATAGGTATTGAAACCAGGTTTCTAACGGAGTGAGTCCGCAGACTTACCGCTGTGCCAGGTTTATCTTGAGAGACAATATATATTAAGTTTAGATAAGAACTCCTAAAAAGAAAGTGGTGACACTGGTAGCCGTTATTTCAACCATATTTAAGTATAGAAATCAGCACGCGGAATAACATAAGATCATGTGACTAATTCTTCAATTTATTTCGTAAAAAGTACTCAAATGTTGTTAATCGAATGCTTATTGCGCATATGCTAGAACATGTAGCAGTATATAGAGTTGTTATCATACTGTTAATTTCTTTTGCTTATAAGTTATGTTAATTGTATCATGACAATAACAAAGAAAAACACATCCTATTAACAATTAGCTCAAGTTTTGTTTTCACGACCTCTAGTAACGATCTAAGTAACATATACAGAGAAGTGAAACAACTTTAACAAAACTTGTAGGACTAAACTATATAAAGCAGTAGCGATTGAAAGACGTGCCCAGGTTAATCATTACATTTCAAATTTATTATTATTCGTATTTTAAGTAGCATTTCATTGAGAATAAATACAAAGCTCAAACAAATATTCCAAGTCTCTTTGCTGTTGCAATATAACTCGAACCAGAGCTTTCATTTTGCCCTTATTTAAAAAAAAATCTTCCAATGATTTTGACATGAGGATGAAATCGAGATATTTTATTCAGACAACCAGGAAGAACATTTCAACATATAACATCAGACAACTAGGAAGGACGGATTCAGTGTATAACGAGAAACAAGTAGAAATGACAACATCAACACATATCATCTTTATATGAACCATACCGAACTTGCTTTGATTTATCACATTTTTAACAACATTAAATTTCATGAGATTTAGTGTTTTTTTTCCATCTTCTTTTCGTTTTAAGATTGTCTGTTTTCTTTCCTTTCAAACGTTACTAAAGTTACTTTAATGATTTGTTCACTTTAACAATAAATATTATGCTATCCCTATATGAACTAAAGAAAAGCTACTATAATCATTTGTTGAATATGTTATTTGTTCATTACGTTTTAATTACATTAGGGGCCCGGCATGGCCAGGTGGGTTAAGGCGTGCGTCTCGTAATCCGAGGGTCGCGGGTTCGAATCCAAACATGCTCGCCTTTTCAGCCATGGGGACGTTATAATGTGACGGCCAATCCCACTATTCGTTGGTAAAAGAGTAGCCCAAGAGTTGGCGGTGGGTGGTGATGACTAGCTGCCTTCCCTCTAGTCTTACACTGCTAAATGAGGGACGGCTAGCGCAGATAGCCCTCGAGTAGCTTTGCGCGAAATTCAAAAAACAAATAATTATCTCAGTGTTGTGATTGCCATCTATAAGTAAAATAAAACGTTTTAACAAAATAAATGAAATAAATTAAATATGGAAGTTTTTTTTTTCCTAAGAGGAAACAAAAGCCTTGAAAGTGTGAAAACCATAAATAGTTACAACTATAAGAAACTCTCACGACATCTGTCTTATCCAGTGCCGTCGAGGCCTTTCAGCTGACACCACGATTTATCAGGTCAGCTAAGATACGCAAAAAATAATAGTAATCTAAAGATCAATAATTTGGATACTAGAATTCTTGTTCAAAATCTTGAATGTTAAAGTTGTATTAATTCTTGAAGAAAAACGTATGTATTGTTGAAAGAATAATTGCACGCATTATTCATTATCTGTACTTATAAAGAAAGTTTGATGTATAAATAATTATGTTAAAATTAATCTAAAAACGTTATTCAAAGAATTATTAATAAGTCCTTTTCATCGATACTCGTTTGAGCCTTGACGTTTAATAAAGTGGTACAACATATTAACTGTACTGTCAAAAGTAATGTACATGTAAATTTACCGAATTACAGTTGTACTTCGATGTTTCAGGGTAGAGGAACGCTAAAGTTAAAGGTTCGAGTGTTATGAATTTAGGCGCAATGAAACATTGATTGAAGTTGAGAGAGTGTGAGAAAGTAGTCGGCCTTCGGTTATTTTCAAAGAAATGAAATAATTACGTTACAATGCTACATCTCATTATAAAATAATAGGAGTGAGCAAGTACAGCGGCTTCCTCTTTGTGTTCAACCAATATAAAATGTTCAAGATGTCCTATGGCTATGAAACGTCGTAATCCAACATAAGGAAAACAGAAGCAGGATCAGAAACAAAAGGAATTGTTTGGTATAAATTTCAGAAAGAAATATAAAGGAAAGGACTTCAACGAAAATAAAAGAGAAGACCAGAAGGTTTGAAAGAGAGAGCAAATAACTCGAGAAAGGTAAGGGAGTATGGTAATACGCTGCCAGTAAAAAACAAAACCTATTTCTAAACATGCCTGTTATTAGTTAAAGTCATATAACAGCCGTTTGATATGTCGTACAGAGTGAAGGTATTTCATTCTTTAACTTTGGCTAAAACAAAACAAAAATACAAGCTCTTATATGCATGATGGTTTAGCGTTAGAAAATACTTTTAACCAGTTAGAAACTTGTTTGTTTTGTTTTTTGGAATTTCTTGCAAAGCTACACGAGGGTTATCTGCACTAGCCCCCCTAATTTAGCAGTGTAAGATTAGAGGGAAGGCAGCTAGTCATCACCGCCCACCGCCAACTCTTGGACTACCCTTTTACCAATGAATAGTGGGATTGACTGTCACATTATAATGCCCCCACGGCTGAAAGGGGGAGCAAGTTTGCTGCGATCGGAATTCGAACCCGCAACCCTCAGAATACGAGTCGGACGCCTTAACCTACCTGGCCATGCCGGGCCGGTTGGAAACTAGGCAAACATTGTTTATGTGTGTGTGTTCAGGTATAGATAGTAAACTGCTGGACCAATTGCCACCAACCAGTTCTGTACCCATCAGGCTTCTCGAGAAGTATCATACATGAATCGGTGTTCATATCTGACATCCTTATGTCATAACCCAGGGCCTCCTATGTCTTCCCCGTGTGTTGAACGAATACGTCGGCTGGTAATGATTATTTGATTATATAGAAACATTATTAATCGCCTAAATAAATATTTCAAACATAAACAGAGTGTTTATTAATTCAAGTCACCATGCTTCTTGTTTGTTTGTTTCGAAAAAAACACGTTTGGAAAATTATAAATGCTAAGATTGTTTTTTAAATATGTGATTATTTAAAAAAATGGCTTGACATGGCTTGTTGTTTAACGTGCTCGATTCAGAATCTGAGGACAGAGGGGTCGAATCCACGTGACTGAGCATGCCATGTGGGTGTTATATATTCGTTAGTAAAAGAGTAGTCCACGAGTTGGCGGTGGGTGGTGATGACTAGATGCCTTGCTTCTAGATTATCACTGCTAAATTAGGGACAGCTAGCGCAGAAACTCCTCGTGTAGTTTTGTGTGAAATTCAAAACAAAACAAATAACAAAAACAGCCAAGTCTTCACACCCTATACGCATTGAAAAGAAAGACATTTTGAAACGAAGATAAAGAAAAAATAAAATATCTTTACTGAAAACAATGAAATAAGTTATCCGTAGTTTTATTCGTTGTTTTATTTTTACAAATTTTATTTGAAGTGAACTCGGATTTGTCCTCAGATGGAACATATCCGGGAAGAATATTGTTTCCTTTCAGTTTGTTACACCCCTTCATCAAGTCCCACCTAGGCTAATTATGAATTGTAAGCAGACAACAGAAAAAAATATATAATTATACCAACCTGTGTTTAATTATTCGGTACTTGTTCTTTAGTTAAAAGGAAGATAATTGAACACATAATTTTACTGAAAAAATTTGATATACGGTGTGATAATTCCTTCTTCAAGTTCAATGTACTTTAGAAGTGAGATCACAAAAGCAACCAGTGTTTAAAAAATTACAACACAGTTGTTAGAATTAGAGCTACAACAAGAATTATTATTTTAATATTAACCAAGTTATAATTTATTACTGACAGTGAAGCGCTGTCACCAACTCTCATCATTCAAGGTAAGGCGATAACACTGAGAAGTGATAATCAACAGATATATTTCGATCTTCGATTAAATTGTTTTTTGTTTTTTTGACGTTTGCGCAAACCTACGCGAGAGCTATCTGAACTAGCTATTTCTAATTTAGTAAGGAAATATTGGATGGTAGAAAGCTAGTCATCTCTACCTTCCACGAACTCTTAGGGTGCTCTTTTACAAACGAATAGTGGGATTGACCATAATTTGTAACGCCCCTATCCTATTAAATAAGAAAAACAAAATGTGATGCAAGAGCCTTCATTAAATCCACAATTAAAATATAAGTGCTTTTAATACCTTTACATTTATGCATTTGTTTGATAAATTAACGTTTCAGGAGGATGATCGTGGCTGAATTACAGACAGGGTAAACAGGGAGACTGCCCAAGAAATTAAAAATATAAAAAAATATATGAAAATAAAAATATAAATAAAACTAAACGAAAAGAAAAAATATAAACATATAGAACATAAAAATTGAAATAAATTCACCTGTTCAAAACAAATAACTTAAAACTTTTCAAGTCTATAAAATCCATTGTTTTCAGTCTAATATTTCTTAATAATTGGTTTTGGTTCTTAGTTTTACCCCCCTCACTTATACCTCTGCAAATATATATACATATATATAAAATGTGAGCGAACAATATGGTATGGATAGTAGTATACCATACGAGAAATACAAAAGTACCAAAAGGGCCTATAAAATGAACCCTTGTCATGGACCACCTTTTTACTGTGCTCGGCTTCCGGTTTGTAGATTTATTACTTTTTCTTTTGTAGTTAATTTAATCAAGATATTGAACTTAATACTTAAAGTATTATAAAACAAATATGATAACATACCAAGCTCAAAACTACATTTTATTAAAGCCCAGCTTGGCCTAAATCAGAGGCTTTCTCACATGATCCAAAGTTAATCCATTGTCTGACTTTACTGTTTGGGAAATTTATATCGTAGGACGGATCTTTTTCGCATTAATCTGAAAAACTAAAACGCAAACTGCAGTTCATTAACTTTTTCTTGAAATATAAGCGCTAAAATATCCACCGTTTCAGGCATTTAATGTAATGTTATTATTCCTCAAAAGAATTGTGTTTTTTTTTTTTTTGGAAACGCAAATCCAATGACGAAAAACCTTTTTATTTAAAACAAGACTATTAGAACAGCTGGTCTTTGTGAGGTTTGGTATTAGTAATCTCACGTTCACCGAGCGATAGGTCTAATTTAGTAATTTCACGTAACTTTACGGGAGATTATATTGTTAACGACGAGGGTTTAGTTTGGTTTATTTGGAATTTCACGCAAAGTTACACTAAGGCTATCTGCGCTTCCCGTCCCTAATTTAGCAGCGTAAGACTAGAGGGAAAGCAGTTAGCCGTCACCACCCACCGCCAACTCTTGGGCTACTCTTTTACCAACTAATAAAGGGATTGACCGTCACATTATAACGTCCTCACGGATGAAAAGGAGAGCATGTTTGGTGGGAAGGGGATTCGAACCTGTGAGTCGAGTGCCTTAACCACGTGACCATGCCAGGCCTAACTACAAGGTTACGCACCTGGTAAAACAATATATCGTGATCGTTATAAGTATTAGGGTTTGAACATTTTATTTAATTGTCTATACTCCTCACCAAGTATACATTTTGTTGTTCTGATGTATACAGATAAATTGAGTTGATAAGAAGTAAACGTTAATTGCTAATTTTCGTATTTTTGTTACTGCGCCCCATACACAAAGCCAAAACTGAGCTAAAAAAAACTTACTCATACAGTAACTTCCACGAGTTACAAACTTACTCGCAGGCTAACAAACATTCTAACAATAATTAACCGATTTTGTATTTAGCCCACGTTCGCACGAGGTGCGTTCAGTTGAAAATGCTTTAGATTTCTGACGGACGACAGTTCTAACGTGAAGTAGAAGAAAACGTCTAAAGACAAAAAAAAAAACACAACAAATCAGTGTTTAATTCAAAAGAAAGTTTTGGCTCTGTTTTATGTGTGTTTATCACTGATACCAACTAAACTGTTTTTTTTTTTTGTTGTTTGTTTGTTTTTTTTACTTTTTTCTATTTAGATTAAACAAGTTCTAATTTATTTAATCAATAGCTACTTACCCTCGTTTCCCAGTTATTCGTGGGTGAGTTTGAGGACTTATGACGCTAAAAATCGGGTTTCGATACCTGTGATGGGCACAGAATAAATAGCTCATCGTGTACCTTGTGCTTAAAATTAAAGTAACGTTTTAATCCAAAACTAATAAATCCTCGAATTTTAATATTGTAAGTCTTACCGTTTACTCAGCGTGAAACTCTGCTTATAGAAGTTTTAAGTTTGAAGTGAACGTTATTTAACTTCATTGAGTAACTGAATTATTGTGAAAACGTCATCTTTCTTAATTAACGTTTCCGTTTTTTGCTGACTGCTACAATACTCAATGTTAAGAAATAATAAAAAACTGAGAAAAGGATTAAGAATTAAGCAAAGGTAAAACGACAAAAGGTCCGGCATGGCCAGTTGGTTAAGGCACTCGACTCGTAATCTGAGGGTCGCGGGTTCGAATTCTCGTCATACCGAACATGTTTGCCTTTTTAGCCGTGGGGGCGTTATAATGTTACGGCATATCCCACTATTCCTTGATAAAAGAGTAGCACAAGAGTTGGCGGTGGGTGGTGATGACTAATTGCCTTCTCTCTTGTCTTACACTGCTGAATTCGGGACGACTAGCGCAAGCTAAGAAAAAAATATTAATTTTTTTCATAAAATACATAGGAGACGCAAGTAGCAATTCAAAGGTTACGTACAGTATTGACGATATGACCACTCAGGTTCACAGAGACATGTCTGCTGGTTTACAACGCTAAAAATTGAGTTTCCCTGTGGTGGGCAGATCACAAATAGTTTATTGTGTGGCTTTGTGTTTAGCGTCAAACAACTGACGATATTTTTCGCAACAATTTTGTGAGATTTATACATTATTATGGGCATTATAACTAACACAGACAATTTACCAAACAAGAAACTTTTTAAAGCAAAGTTTATACCATAACATGATAAATTGGCTTCTGACTTAACATATCTCATTACAACGCTAGAAACTGGGTTTCAATATGCATGTTAAGCAGAGCACAATGTAACAAATGTTGCAAACGAAAGTGATAAGTTTGATATCAAAGAAGACATGAAAGTTAATGATATGTCACTTCAGATAATTCTTTCCTTCAGTACAAAACAATTTTAGTTTGACTGAAATTACTGTTGAAAAATTTGATGACCTGTTATTCTTAACAGGTTTTCATTAAGCATTATTATATTTATTCATTTATTTTTTGACATATACAGTATCAGCCACCAGGTTCAAACAACCTCTAGACGCGTGGATTGAAAAATCACACATGAGCTAAGAAGAGTTAAAGGACCATAAAAATAACCCCGTTTTTTGGTTTGGTCTGAAGTATGAAAGGGTCAAGTTCGAATTTCGCCTCTAGCAACTCACCAGGCCGGGGATGTGCCAGTCTTTTACCGGTCAATTAAAATTCTTCAGATAAATACCTCAGCCAGGAAAGAGAGGCAGAGAGATGCGTCCATCGATAAATGAGTTCGTGACAAATCAAGACAGCATGAATAGAAAGGAGCAACTGCTGAATAACTAACTGCCTCAGGCAGAAACTTAGACCACGATTCCAGTAGCCGAGAGGTGGAGCTGACAAGGGTAGCCGGCTACTGATGGTAGAGTTCACGCTCGTTAAGTCTAACCTTCAGGCACGAGGTTGAATGCAGGTGCAGTGGCATATGGTCCTTTTTTCTTTTATAATGAAGTAATCCCATTTTGTCTGTAACTATATACATGTTGTTATTAGGTGTTATGCGCTAAATGACGTAAAACTTACAAGAGTAGTCATTGTATGTAAACAGATTCGTTTAACTCATCAAAAGTGTCAAATGAGTGTTTTTGTTGAAAATATTTTCTCAGTCAATTTATGAAGCGTATAATATATGGCACGTTTACCGCGTATATCGTAGTATTTGTCTTTTCTTGTTAATAGGGTGTGATTCTCGTGAGCTATGTGGGGTTAACGGATCATGAAAAGAGCCCGTTTCTTGCATTTTCATGATAATTCAAACTGTCTATTATCATTAGTCTCTATACCACTAATAGTTGTAATATCAAATTCAAAATAAACAAGGCCAAAATTGAACTATAAAATCACGGGCGAAACAAAGTATAACAATTTACAAACTGAATAGGAAAATACAAAAAAAAAACAACTTCCAGTCATGAAATGCAAAATTTGTCATTAAAGACACAAAACATAATTTACTATTATTTACATTATGTACATTTATTGCGAACCTTATTGATGATATGAGCTTCTTTAGCATCAAAGTGTTTTTATGGCTTTGATGATGATATTACTGGATCCATCTTCAGAATTAAACTTTGAATCATCTCTGCTGTACCATCCATAGTAGGCACTATCCCATCAGTAGTTAAAAAGGCAAACAGTTGAATGAGGTATCATTGGTTGTCAAAGTGTTAGGCTACTTACTTTTTTAGTAGTAGTAAATATACATAGGTTTATTGTTGTGGGACTTGGGTTCTTTCTGCAGTAGGCGTTTGTAACTTGTTGGCGATAAATTCATCTATAAATGAGCAACACGTACTCCGCTTTTTTACAAAATAATACATATATATATGCTTGGAACAAGTTACACTCATGTACAACAAATTATCTACTCTGTAGAGATCATAAGGATATAAACACTGTATCATTCTCTTCTTGTTGTCAAAAGTTCACTTAGGCCTTTTCAGTTACTTTAGGATTTTAGTTGAGAAACATAACTAACTTGTTTTATTTTTATCGCAATACTATTCTGCGTGTATTTCAATTACAGTGTGGCGCGAGTTAGCGCAATCGTATACTGCTCTTCTAACAATCGTTGGGTTTTATTTCTTCAAAATATCCTCTGTTTCTTTTTTCTCAAAGTGCATTCAAACCGATTCAGTTACATTAAACCACACTTTGATTCAGTTACCTTAAAACCACACTTTGATTCAGTTACTTTAAAACCACACTTTGATTCAGTTACTTTAAAACCACACTTTGATTCAGTTACTTTAAAACCACACTTTGACGAAATAAATTTTTCTTCTTATGTTTTTCTCTTCTGTTAGTTTTACTCTAATATATTAAATGTTAGGCCTATCACCTCTACTTGATACAGAACTTTATCTTGACCGTAAATTTATTTATTTCTGCTATTGTCTATGTGTCTGCTTTTACCGCTCATCTCACATATTTATATGTCTGCTCACTATATCCTATATATCAACAAATTTCACGCGGCGTTCATTAATCTCGATATCACTGAGTTATAAAAACAACGTACGACGCTAATCAAGTTGTGTTACTAAAACTATCATAAAATTTACTTTAAACATTTGCTTCTCTCTTGTTACAAATAAAACTAAACAGTCATAAAATATTAATTCAAAAAATAAATAAACAACTAATATCTACACTGAACAGTATTTTATATCATGATACGGAAATTGTTTGGCACGAGTGTGGATTAATGTCATAATCGCAAGTTGAATAGACAATTGAGAAGACGAATGTCTTCATTAATGAATCGGGACTGAAAACTGCAACTTAACTCAACCTGTCAGAGGTTGTCGGGACTGATCAGGATATAACATATACTTTCTTGCTAGAAGACATATGGATATATATGTAGAGCATGTGACATGTCTAACATCGTTGACGGTGAATTAACTCGCTACTATGATATTGAAAACGCTCATTCCATGAGTTAGTAGATGAGCAATTCACATATCTTCGTATAGATCAATTTAGGTACAGCTAACTTACCAAAATCTGTCATCATGCTGACCCCTGACAACCTCAAGACAATAGATACAAACATACGGATGAATTTTCCACCATTATCAGGTGCTCATAAAGACAAAGCTCGGGTTCAATAGAGAAGATGGATAGAACTGCAACCAATAACTGAAATTAGGTTAATCATTTTACAAACAGTGATCAAAACTTTTATTTTGACGATTTCATATCCAGGCTGTTTAGAAACCAAACTTGTCTTCTGGCATAAAGCGTCCGCCATGGTAACGCGGTATGTCTGCTGACTTACAACGCAAGAAAACGGGTTTCGATACACGTAGTGGGCAGAGCATAAATTGCCAACTGTGTAGCGTTGTGCTTATCTTCAAACAACAACTAACATAAAGTTAACTATAATTTGGGTAAATATCTGAACTCACGCATGGCTTCACAAAAATATCTAGAACTACATAAAAGTATGTTATAACACTACAGCTATATTTATTGAGCATGAAATTTACAAAAAAATGAATACCTTGTTTAGAAATGAAAACTGAGCTAAAATCGCATAATAACGTGTACAGAGATATTAAATAGTTCAGTACGTCCTAGTGATCAAGACATTTGATTCGCACTCTGAGGGACGTGTGTTCGAATCTCCATCATCGAACATGCTCCCCCTTTTCAGGCTCTAGACATTATAATGTGGCATTGGTGAAAAAGCAATGCAAGAGATGGCGGTGGATGGAGCTAACTAGCTGCTTCTCTACTAGTCCATCACTGCTAAATGAGGAACAGCTAACGCAGCTAGCTCTTGATTAGCTTGACGCTAAATGCAAAAGAAACCAGTACACATCAAATAAAAAAATAGTTCTGAATTGAAAGTACTCAAAGAAAGGGATACATTAATTGAATTTTACATCAACTGAAAAATGATTGCGGTTTCATTTCATGAAGACTGAGTTACATGATTTACAAATATTCATTTGCTTCGACTGAAAACTACACGTTCAACATATTTTTCAGCTTATGTGGTGAATATTATAAAGTAATAACAAGTCTTTCAGTGAGAAATCACCTATTTTCGAATATTCCAATTTGGAAACAAATATTTTCCCCAACATTAAGAAAATACAGAATATGCCATGTTTGCATCTCAGTAAGTTCTAAGCTAGTCACGTGGTCTTTATCAAACATACCCTATCTCAATATTTAAGCTAAATTATGTATTAGTTTAATTAGCTGTATACATGAATATAATACATCACATAAAAACTTTTCTATAATTATGCAGTATTTTTGCTGTTGCCAGTGAATGCTCTACAAAGCTCATCACCATCCTGCACCTTCTCCATGACAAAATGATGGCTCACTGACCTCTGTGATCGACCTGCAGCAGTATGCTGACGACAATCAGATGTCATCTCTTAGTGAATATGGGCTTCAGAACATCCTTAACGCTTTTGACTTTGTCTATCAAAAATGGGACTCTCCATCAATTTGACCAAGACCCAGATTCTCCATCAACCAGCACCTGCGACGATCAACCCTGTATTTCCTGCTGTCAAGCTACAAGACCAGATCCTAGAAAACGTCAGTAATTTTTGCTACCTGGGAAGTCATCTCTCATCCTCTGCAGAAATCGACTGCGTAATTCTGTGTCGTCTGAAATGTGTAGGAGCTGCCTTTGGGTGTCTCCGAATACGAGTTTTTTTCAGGATCGAGACATTAGGACAGTCACTAAGATGCTCGTATTCAAAACAGTTGTTACCCTCTCTCTTCTGTAAGGATCTGAAACATGGGTCACATATCGTCGACACCTGAACCAGATGGAACGCTTCCACCAAAGGTACCTCCAGAGTATCTTGAAGATCAAATGGGAGGAATACAGAACTAACCTCAGCGTTCTCAGAAAAGCCAAGATCAGCAGCATCGAAGTCACCATCATCAAGAGCCGTTTCCAATGGACAGGTCACATGCTCTGAATGGATGACAGCCGACTCCCGAAACAACTCCCGTATGGTCAACTGAAAAATCGGAGACGAATGAGAGGAGGACAGAAAAAGCGGTTCAAGGATGCCCTGAATACAACATTCAAGAGGAACAACAAAGATGTTAACAACTGGGAAACTCTTGCTCACGACCGTACCACTTAAAGGTCCCTTATCCATCAGGGAGCAGAATTTTTTGAGTCATCAAGAAGACAACATTTTGAAGAGAAGCGAGAAAATAGGAAACAACGGCAGCTACTACTGCCAGAAGATCTGTGCATCAAGGATTGGCTTCATTAGCCATCTCCGGACCCATGTATGAACTTGGAGGACCATCATACTTGACCTCGAAGGATCGCCACGACGACGATTTTTGCTGTCCTTATAGTTTACTGTCACTGCTAATGGTTTTATACCAGTACACTGTGTCCAGGATCTGAGCATTAAATAAACACACGCTATGTCATGAATTGACGAGGTAATTAATTCATTAAGATATATATACTCTTAATATAGTATCGTTGTCCAGTTTCTCATGACATATTTTAGTTTTAGAAGTCAATTTGCCATAACACATAATTCATTCAAGAGATGAACTCCCTGCCATACCAGTAGTGACCGTGATGTTTAATAGATGTTACAACTGCCATAATTTCGTTGTGTGTGTGTTTTTGTCATACAGTAATGGCACTCAAGGGTATATGCTTATGACTTGCATATACAAGCACTGGCTAAGTACAGTCCTGTGCTAGAATACCATTTGCAGTCATTCGGTTGTGACTTGAAATGCACAACTATAGAAGAGTATTTCATCAACATCGCCAAGATGTTTCTCTCATGGCACTCCTTAAAGTGTAAGCTTCATTAATCTTTGAAAAGTGACATGCATGTTACAATGGTTTGAAGCAGAATCCATAAAGTCCTTCCCATGTGCCGAAAGTATTCTAGCATCTACTTTCTTTATCCAATTTGATTTTGTAATGACCAAAAACCAGTTCTAGAGTGTTAAATCAATTATACCTTCCAAGACATTCAGACATTCTTGTACGTGGTAAAAGAAAGGCTATGAATGGATGCTATTGAATTGGTCCAGCAAAATTCTAGACACACAACCTTTGTACTCACATTTTGTTTCTGATAATAACTTTTAGAAATTATCATAAACTCACTGACTGTCATGTATTCCCATCTTTCAGCAGTGATAATATTTATGTTTCTCCAAGGAACCTCGAACAGATATTTTTTTATTGAATGTATGTTACTTCTATCTACGAATTACATGTGATTATTGTCCTACCCCATTAGCCATATAGTTAAAAAAATCAACAAACTTACTAGTAAATTCAAAGAGTTCATGTTTCAGTTTTCAATGCATATTGTATGCACAATCCTCATCTAGTGACTTTAAAAGCTACGAACATTTTACAGTTATTCTCAGACACAATAAAATGGCTGCAGCACTGATTACTTCTCTAGTTTGTGTCACTTCTGCCTTTGTTATTGTGTAAGTGAATATTGCTGCTAGCATTTGAATAGTTGAATATCTGTAGTCACAAAATAACACTGGAACAACACCTGTACTCATCTAGTGACTTTAAAAGCTACGAACATTTTACAGTTATTCTCAGACACAATAAAATGGCTGCAGCACTGATTACTTCTCTAGTTTGTGTCACTTCTGCCTTTGTTATTGTGTAAGTGAATATTGCTGCTAGCATTTGAATAGTTGAATATCTGTAGTCACAAAATAACACTGGAACAACACCTGTACTTAAACATATCCCTGTTAGAGCAAGAGTAGCCTGCTGTCTAGACAGAAAACAACAATATTACACCAGAGTGCATTCGCTGTATGTCACAAAATATCATTTGCTCATAGCTTTGCACTTCACCTGTTGTAAAAGCAAATTGACTGACAATTTTTTCAATAGATCTATCCCTAAAATACCAGTGTCTTAATTAGATTTAACAATTACCTACGCTTTGCGTATGTAACATTGCTAAAATAAAGTAATAGAATGTGTCTTTCCACTAACTTTGACTTGTTGCGATTGACTAGAATAATGTTGGTGCTAACAGTCAAATGTGGTGGTAAGGTCCGGGACGCTCCAATGTCCATTACAAACTCAATCTCACATCAATGTATTGTTATTGGAGCATACAATGTGACGTCAAGCCCATGTTTCTCTGAAGAAGCTACTCTAATATTGCATGTGAGGTAACATTCGCCCAAGATGGTAGTCAGATCCAACTGAGATCTTGCAAATTCAAATTAGTTTACATAGTAATAAGCTTAATTTTTATTGAACTTCCTACATCTCGTAGCTTGTTCTTGATTTTTACACCTAATTAAGCATCATCCTGCTTGGTACTCATGTGAGACAGTTCTTTCTAGCAACAGGATATAGACATATTGCAAAACTAGTAAACAGGCTAGAAAAAGGTGAAGTTCTTGGTATCTTTGGGAGTATAATTCTGGCTCAACTGGTGGCACAGTGATTGAACTAGGCAAGCAAAAATGAAAAGCTTTGTCATGATTCTTTGTGTCATCTGCAACATAGGTAAATATTTCTATTTTGCATTGGTCCCTTTAAAGATTCTGGAGTCTATCTTGAAGCTGAGTTACAGCTTTAGTTGGCCATACCCTATTACTCTGCTTTAGCATGCAATTTGACATGACTAATCCAGGCATATATGTTACATTTTACAAAACTTTGTCTTTGAACTTAGAACTTTGCCCTTTGGGTTGCTATCTTCTTTATAAGCTTGAAGGAATTATACACTAGGTTGTATAAACTCAAAGTCAAATATTTCACAACTTGTTACTAAGACCATCCGTTCCGAGTAAAAACCTCCCTCGAAACAAACGTTTAATGTATTAGACGTTAAACATTAGTTGTTTACCGGTGTAAATGGTGGCACTCATAGGAACCTGCTACTAGGTTTTATGTTGCTCTGCATATTCATGGAGAGAATTCTCCTACTTGTATAGGACTAGAGACGGGTATGATGCATCCTGACAAATGAGATGTCATCAGTTTAATACCATAATAAAATAGCTTGGTGCAAGGTAACACCTATTATTAGTGTGATCGTAATTACGAGATATGTGATACAACATTTCATTAGTACATCCTACTATATATTCATGTAAAAAACGTGGTTTTCAAGCATCATCAGTATGTCTTGCAAGTTAGTCTCCAATAAACTTTTATTCCTACCTGGATAATAGCGGGATGCTACCAGCTCTGCTTTGGGTTTCGTGCAGTGCTAGCATCTCATCATTCTTCTCAGTCTCAAGTAATGTCTAGCTTGTTAACAAATACTTAGAGACCACATGAGCATGTTTTAAAACATCGATGCTGTTTGGCATTATCACGACCCTTATTTATCACTGTATAATCCTGATCATATAGATTAATTGTTCAACGTTTTATACATGAGATGTTCATGAACCTATTTAGGTGTATACTCAACTTCACGGTTCAAGGACAGATCTGAATGTGGATGTAACCTTCACCTTCACTATTGAAGGTTCTGAGTCTACGAAAGTGCTTTTCTTTGTCCTTGTTACTCTCCGAGACGAGGTCCTCACTTTAATTATAACTTCCTACTTTCCCCTGAAAATTTAACGTGGTGTTAGAAATTACCCTTCCACATTAATGATTTACTGTTTCAAAGAGACAAATAGAATATAAATCTAGTTCAAAATAAGCTCTACAATATAAGATTATTTGGTTATGTCACCAAATTGTTAATTTTTAACTAGTGTGTTTGGTTTCCAGATACACGGTATACTGATATTGAACAGTAAAAATACAATTATCTGTAAAAGAATAACTTCATGAAATGTAATCTAAAAGAATAAATTGCACACTGAGAGCAAAAGCAAAATAAATACACTTACTAACAAATACACCAATATATACTCAAAATAATGTTATATTTTATCTGTACTATATTTATTAGATAGCTTCTAATTTTTCTCTAATGTTTCCTTATTGGTTGCTGAAATAGGCTATACTTTTCAAACACAGGGGAAGGATTTAAAGAATAATGTATAATACACTTCACGTCAGATAAACTGAGTTATGGTACATGTATTTTGTCTACCATAACCAACGTCAATAACTAATCCAAATAATATATTAAAGGGAGTGAAAACGTTATCATAAGAATTTGTTTCATTTCTTTATATTTAATTGCCAGAAAAAAATGGATGTAAAATGTTATAAGATAGCTGTTACTGGAAGTAACCTTTATAAACAAAAGAATTAGAGACGCTTACGACATTTTGTTCAAGAGTACCACATCATTAACTACACTTATAATACCTGCACGAACTTTTAGATAAAAATACAAGAATACTTTAAAGATGTATTCTAAACTGGTTGTAGAAAGATGAAATTGTAATTTCTTTCAGCTGTAAAACGTAGCTCTAACGGACTGAAACAAAAAACCATTATCAGCAAGGTCGAACAAAAAACAATTTATTTAACTGTAACAACAAACATAGAAATTAACACTTTCAAAAAATTAAAATACAAGTTTTATTACTTTGAAAAAAAATGTTACAAATTCATGTCTGGTTAGGACTTGATAAAAACGTTATTAAACATTGTAACATAAGTATCAATGTTATTTTCGATAAGTAAAGAAATTATGGAAAAGAACCGGTTGAAGAAAAAATCCTAATTTCGAAAAACACAGTGTTCTAAAATTAAACCAATTTTAAGATGAATAATAATATCGAGCAACAATCGGCATAATTGTGACTATTTTCTAACTACCTAACTATTATCAACTCGTTAACTTACTATTTAAGATCGAGGAAGTTTTTTTTATTTATTTATGTGACTTCATAACATTAATATGTCTCAGTTTCAGAATAGAAACGTGCTCAAATTAAAGATATTATAACTAAAAGGTTAGGTAGCGTTTTAATATAACTAAATATTCATAGCTGAACTAAACGATCGTAAGAATAACAGACGAATGATAAAAAACACAAAATAATAGATTTTACTCTCTCAAAACGTTTTAATCGTGATAAAAGTACATTTACATAACTTTCATTACGAAAACAAGATCTCTAAGAACGGTTTGTTTGTTTATAGAATTTGCGGAAAGCTACACGATGGCTATCTGCGCTAGCCGTCTTTAATTTATCAGTGTAAGACTAGAGGAAAGGCAGCTTGTCATCACCACCCACCGCCAACTCTTGGGCTACTCTTTTTCCAACGAATAGTGGGTATGACCATCCCATTATAACGCCCCACGGCTGAAAGGGCGAGCATATTTGGTGCGACGGGGATTCGAACCCGCGACCCTCAGATTACGAGTCAAACGCCTTAATCTACTCGGCCCTTGAAAAATGGACAAATCTTTTAGTTTAGTTTGAGATATACAAATGCAATGTTTCTGCTATCGATTCAGCAGATAGAAACTGTTGATTTATCGTTTTATAAATTTTCAGTAAAATTCGTTTTACATAGACCGTAAATAATAATAAAGCCATCTATGTACACTGCCGGCAAGTATCGTAGGGTCAATGAACATAAAGAAAAAAATATGCATTTTGTGTTGTTATTTGAGTAGAGCTTCGAAAGATGAAAATAAGAAAAGGGAAAATAAAAATAAAAAACTTTTTAGCATTTAATAAGGAAAATGTGAACACTATAAAAGTAGCCTGAATACTATTTGGTCAAAGGTTTAAGACCATACCAAAAAGAAGTCCTAAACAGAGTAGGAAATGCCCAACAAGAGATTTCAGTAGTGAGTTGCACGGCTGTCAGTGCGAATAACTTCGAACATTCGCTTTGGCATGGTCGATATAAGCGTTTGCAGAAGGCTGGCTGGAATGTTATTCCAAGTGGTGAAGATGGCTTCATGAAGATCATGTACTGTTTGGAATTGGCGTCCATTTCTATAGACTTCCCTTGCCATCCACCCCCAAACATTTTCAATGGGGTTTAGTTCGAACGAACACACTGGATGGTTCAAAAGAATCACGTTATTCGCCATGAAAAAGTCCTTTGTCCTTCGGGCATTGTGGATTGAAGCGTTGTCCTGCTGAAAGATCCAGTTATTTCCACACAAGCGAGAGCCTTCAGTCAATAAGGATGCTCTCTCCAACGTGCCAATGTAACCAGCTGCTGTTTGACGCCCCTGTATAACCTGAATCTCCATTGTTCCATGGAAGGAGAAAGCACTCCAGATCATGACGAAATCTCTTCCACTGTGTCGTGTAGAAAATGTATCCGATGGGATATCCTTATCGTGCCAGTAACGTTAGAAGTTATCTGGACCATCCAGGTTAAATTTTTTTCTCATCAGAAAACAAAACCTTCTTCCACTTTTCTACGTCCCATGTTTGGTGCTTCTCAGTTTCACCGAGTTGTTTTGTTGTGCAAAAGGATGTTTGGCCTTTGAAAACGTTTACGGTTTCTAAAGCCTTTCTCTCGTAGATGCCGTCTTATTGTTCTTGAGCTGCATTCTGCGTCCGTAAGGGCTTTAATCTGGTTCGACGATCGGCTTATGTCTTGCCGGACAACCAGTCGAATACTTCTGCTCGATGCCGGCGACATTTTCTTATGGCGACCACTTGAAATTCTCGTTTCGTATCCCTCAGAGTATTTTAAGAAATTTGCAACAGCAGTTTTACTGCACCCAATCTCACCAGCGATGGCACGTTGAGAGAAATCTTGCTTTTGCAGCTCGACAATTTTGCCACGTTCAAACTCTGTCAACTTTTTAGTCTTTGCTATGTTTTTACCCAATGTAACACAGGAGATGTCAGTGGGAGATGTTGACAACGCTAATGCTTGAACACAAATGACTAAATTTCGTTACGTGTTTACCGATTAACGCTTCGTTTCAGTATAGTTTTAAACTTTTGACCAGCAAATATTTAGGCAAATTTCATTGTGTTCGCATTTTTCCTATTAAATGCTAAACGAGTTTCTTATTTTTATTTTCCCTTTTCTTATTTTCATCTTTCGAAACTATACTTAAATAAGTGGTTGAGTCTAACAACGCAATATGTATATTTTTTCTTCATGTTCATTGGCCTTAAGATTTTGGCCAGCAGTGTATATACATTATATTAATTATGACCAGCTCTTTGTACAAGCACTTTCATTATTATAAACTCTGCATCCATTTACTTTGATAAAGATAAAATATTTAGAGTCACACGTTTATTATGAAATAATTCATATTGCAAAAAACAAATCTAGGTTAATTTTAAAGGGACTTTAATAAAGAAAATTGTAAATAATTTTAATCTAATTTCTGACCAATCAGTTAAAGGTTGGTTATTTTTCATGGTCATTGTAGATAAATGTGAAGAGCTTTCCACACAAATTGTTTACTATTCGTCTACTTTAAATCTACTTTTATATCATCTATTCTCTTTTCGTTCGTACTATATTCCCACAGCATTTAGTCACGGCGTAAAACTACTTTAACAAATTTGAAAATTTATAAATTCAATTTAGGATTTGCATTATTCTAATAACTTATGTTTCTAAAATTATGGCTAAAAATTGACAAAATAAATCCAGAAAGCTAAAAGAATAAATTATGTGTTAATAATTTTTACGTTGAAGTATTTAAAGTAATTAAAACAAAACACTACTTTTTAATGAAACCTTGAGCAAAATATATCACTATATTTATATAAACAATTGGTACATGCTTGAAAGAAGAACTGTGTTTCTCTTTTCTTATGGCTACGTTTCTCATAGTTCAAAGTAACCTGAGAGAAGATGCAAAAATCGGAAGAGATGTCAACTGGAGAGAGAATGGAATCGGAGCAAGTTAAATCAAACCAGATTGAAGTTAATTGAATTGAGCATTTTAGCAGAAGAACCACAAAGAATCATAGGAGGAAAGAGAGTCTGTGTTGAACTCATCAAGTGTAATATAGTAGTGGATGCAATTGTGTTTAAATCATCTTATTTACTTTGAGTACGTGATGTACCAAATAAATTAGTAATGGAAGTAATTGCGTTTAAATCATCTTATTTACTTTGTGTACGTGATGTACAATATAAATTAGTAATGGAAGTGATTGCGTTTAAATCATCTTATTTACTTTGTGTACGTGATGCACAATATAAAATAGTTAAAATGTTTTTAAAAAACGATACACAAAAGTTAAAAATAATAACATATAAATCAAAAGTGGTTGTTGCCAGCCACTTAGTTTCCTTTAGTTCGTGGCTCAGCGGTATGTCTGCGTACTTATAACGCTAAAATTCGGGTTTCCATACCCGTGGTGGGAGAGCACAGATAGCCCATTGTGTAGCTTTGTGCTTAATTAAAAACAACAACAAAAACAACTTAAATGCATATTTTAAATTAAAATAGTTATGCATCATATTGGTCACAATAAAAAATTAAACAAAAACACCACCAATATTGTGATTAAACCTATTATGTTACCCCCCCCCTTTTGTAAAGGAAATTGGTAATTTCACCCAAATTTTACTTGTTTTTCATAATGAGTGTAGAACAGGAAAATATATACAATCACTCAATATAGGTAATATCTTAATATGGGTAATATCTTAATATGGGTCATATCTTAATATGGGTAAATCTCAATGTGGGTAACATCTTAATATGGATAATATCTCAATATAGGTAATATCATAATCCACGTGGTAGTAACGGTATAAAATCAAGTAGATAATTCGAGGTTTATTTCAGAGACCTTCAATTATTCTTAGATAACTTCATTGGATGGCAGAAAAAATCCAACTAAAATAGTGTCATTATTTGTACATTTCCTTTGTCTTTGATAGCCAAAGGAAACAGCGTAAGTGTTTCATATGTCAAATATTGTTGCTTTTAAACGTAGGAGATATGTGGACTTGATATGAAATATTAAATTCAATATATGATCTTATCAAAACAGTGTAATTAATTTGACCTATCACCTAAAACTAGCAAAATTGGAAATATTTTTCTTCGCTTTTAAGCAATAATATAAGAAACTTGAAAAATATTTTTCTTACATTACGTAAACTGAATACATTACTTTATAGCTTTTGGCATAATTATATTTTACTCTTTCGGTTAAAGTTTTCTGTTTTTATTGACATAGAGAAAAGTGTTATTTAATTTTTCAGTATTACAGATGTAAGTTTTTGATGAAAAGAAAATATTTTGAAATAATCTGTATTCTTACACAAACAGTTTGTTCTATTGACTAAACCCAGAAATGAAAATAAACAACAATGATTACATATTTAATTAAGTCTCTTACTGCTGTATTGAATGTTTCAATAGAAAAATAAAATAAATATAAGAACAGCGTCATCACCTCAAACAAAAGACCTGGTAGAACTCTGGATATTGGAGTTATCATAAAATATTTCCCGCCTTTTAAGCTATAGGTGCATTAGAACAGTGACAGTCAATCTCTTAACTCTCTTAGCTTCGACGATGATGGTAGTGTGTTACGGATTAGCTACCTTCTTTCTAGTCAGCACTTAAGAACGATGGGAGATGTCATTAGTAACGTTGCCATAAATACAAAATACAAATATTGAACAAAAACAAACTGAATAAGTTATTCACAACGTTTCACTCATGAACTAAGATCAGACAGTTGGTTATGGATTGCAGATTCATGACAGAGAAACACCAATTAACCTTTGAAATGCTTTATGCAACAGCACATAACCACCAACAATTATCTGTTAACTTTTTACAACAGCTTTAGTTTTGAGAAACAATAACTGATGTACCTTGAAAAATAATGGAAGGCATTTTGATTGATAAACTCTTCAAAATTAAGTGTAGAAACAAATAATTAATTTCTTTTAAGTCATTATTTTTATTTTTCTTGTACTTTTGTGTTATTATTATCACGTATTTTTTCTATAAGTACATGTACTTCTAAGATATGTACACCAGTATGCGAACCTCCATTTCCAATACTGAATGACTTACTACGAATAATGTCTTCTAGTGTCAGTAAACGTAAATATAGTGTTGTTATAGTGTTGTTTTCGCGTCTTCTCTCGCATCACGTAATTGAATAATCTATTTTTTGTTATCAGATTGTAACTAGTTTGATGTAGTTTTCTTTTGTTTTTCTCTGAATAGTTACTACCTCTGATTTTATTTTTATTTTATTGAAACGTGTAAATAACTATTATTCTTCCTGGGAATTCACAGTAATCCCGTGTAGAAGCTCCCAAAAAATATTTATAATAATAAGTATATTGAATATACAGCACTTGTGAAACTGACGTAGCGATGCAAAGGTACTTAACACGTTGGTAAATGTAAGGAATGTGGACTCGGAATGATTATTAGAAAAACTAACAGAATGGTAATTTAATGATAACGGAAAGTACCGAGAATATGAATCAAAGTAGAATGTAAAGAGGTGGAACAACTGGAGGAGTTAACTTGTTTAAATACGAATACCGCTAGTGGTCGCCATTGTTGAGAAGAGAGAGAGCGAATGGTTGAAATGACAAAAACACACCCATTTTTTTCAGTTTTGAAAAATTGTTCAGGAGAGATGTTTAATTAGTGTTGAAAAAGGGGCTAGTAAAATGCTACGTCTAGACTATCGTAACTGAATGATTGTGGAAACATTTTGTATAATGGTGTCACAAACGAGTGACGAGGAACAGCTAGGTAGAGAAAATGAAAACTAAAAAGAAGGTAATTAGCATGTAAAAAGACATGAAGAGAACTACTGGACATTTACAGGAAACGGAAGATTCAGACCTTTGGGCATATAATTACAGCTGAAGGAATATTCTAATGGATAATTAAGAACTCACGAGTGAAAGCAAAGGAGAATATGTTATAATAGAAGCGATCTACAAATGTTTGCCGTAGTTCTTAATGCCCTTATCTCGAGTTTCTCTTATTACATCATTTGTGCGCACGGCATTTAAGCTGCGCTTTTTTTGCAGGCATTTTGTGTCAGATCTATAAATCCTGGTCTACTGGTTTTGTTGTTTGTTTTTTAACTTCGCGCAAAGCTACACGAGGGCTATCTGCGCTAGCAGTCCCTAATTTTGCAGCGTAAGACTAGAGGGAAGGCAGCTACTCTTCAATACCCACCGCCAACTCTTTTTCAAGGTTTAGAAAACAGTATCAATATTTCAAAAGAAAAACAAAAGAAAGTTAGCAAAGCATAAAAATGAATAAAAATGGAATATACATCCATATATTCTACATTTCGTCAGTTACTCTGTTGTCTTCTGAAACCAACACTCATGAACATACTTACTCTTATACCACCTTTTCAGTTGGTTTATACTCATTTCCAAGCTTTATGAGAAAAACTCCAGAATTTGAAATAAAAGACAAAGTAATATCGTATGAGGTTTGTTTGTTTGTTTTTGAATTTTGCGCAAAGCTACCCAAGGGCTATCTGCTCTAGCCGTTCCTAATTTAGCAGTGTAAGACTAGAGGGAAGGCAGCTAGTCATCACCACCCACCGCCAACTCTTGGGCTACTCTTTTACCAACGAATAGTGGGATTGACCGTCACATTATAACGCTTCCACGGCTGAAAGGGCGAGCATATTTGGCATGATCGGGATTCGAACTCGCGGAATTCGGATTACAAGTCGAACGCCTTAACACGCTTGGCCATGCCGGGCCTTTAATTAGGTAAGTGATACTGTTTCATTCTTTATTGTTTATCTATACCTATTTTGTGTCAGGTGAATTAAAATAATAATTTTATTAAACTTAATTATAAATGAGTTTACCAGTTGCATTGCGAGAGAATGATGTGACAATGACTTTCAACTATGACCGTAACCAATTAGAATCAATTTCAGTAAAATACACTATGGGCATAATGAAATTATGAAGTTGCATTGTATTGTAAGAAAACTTTTCATATGATAGATATTTACGGGATTATGTATTACACCGGAGCGATCACGTAATACAACTTAATTACGAATGAAAAACAGTTTCATCTTTTTTTGTTGGAGTTTCTTTATGACCTACGCTATACCCTTAAAACGGATGTGATCTACTTATTAGAGTGCTTGGCTGCGTATCATAAAGTCCTAAGAGCAGGGCTGGCTGTCACATTTATAAGAACCCTTTATCTTGATGTGCCAGGTATTTTTAAAACATATTGCAGCTCGAATCTCTGCGACCCTCGGGTTACGGGTTCGAATCCCGGTCTCACCAAACATGGTCGCCCTTTCAGCCGTGGAGGCATTATAATGTGACGGTCAATCTCACTATTCGTTGGTAAAAGAGTAGCCCAAGAGTTGGCGGTGGGTGGTGATGACAAGCTGCCTTTCCTCTAGTCTTACACTGCTAAATTAGGAACGACTAGCACAGATAGCCCTCGAGTAGCTTTGTGTGAAATTCAAAACAAACAAACTCCTGAACCATAGAGTTTATTTCTTGGCTGTTGAAGTTGAGAAAAAATAACATATACCCTACTTGTTTTAGTATTACAAGTGTAATATCAAGTAATAGAAGACTATTACAGAGTCACTCATGTTGTCTGTGTAAACATGTTAACAATGAAACAACAAGTTCCCACACACACGGTCTCTCAAGAGGCTCAGCTGTAAGTATGAAAATGCTAAATTTGGGTTTCGATACCCACGGTAGACAGAGTAAAGAGAATCCATTGTGTAGCCTTGTGTTTACAAAGACAAACAATTAACTATTTAGCGCTATGTAGTGTTAGAACAGTTTTTCTTGCTTAAATAGTACGAATTTAGTGCTCGTTTGAGAATATGAGCAAAATAAACGTGATTCCATTTTTTTAAGCACTAACTTCATACATAGCTAATACTTTGTATCACGATTTTTGTAAGAGTATTAATCGTTACAGATCAAGTCTTTGCTGGGTGTTTTGAAATAAAAATCATTCCCAATCTACAACTAACAAAGAAATCTATATTACCACGCCCGTGGTTTCAGTGGCCTTCTTGGGGACACGATATAATCTATATTATACTCCATTTAGGTTCCTTTTCTCCCAGTTTCTCAGATAAAAGAATGATAGCTTATAGTGTTAAGAAACGGGTTTCGACACCGTGGTGGCCACAATACAGGTAGATCATTGTTTAGCGGTGTGTAAATTCCATTTCAGAGTGTTAAACAAATAATTCAACTACTGTTTTCTTTGATGAACTGTTAAAAAAAAAATTGTAAGTCGCTTCTGCATTCCATACAAAAATTGTTGTTTATTGTTCATCTGTAAAATGATGTGGAATGCGCCGAAATAAAACCTTTTTAGAGGATTCATCGATACCATTAACTTTCTGTGTATGTTAACAGTGTTACGGGACAGCTTTCACGTTCATTACTAAGTTCCGATCTCCCATAATTTTCTTGAACGACAGAATGTTTTTCACACTTTGTATCACGTGCCTAGAAGCTCACGCGTCAGCCACGTATGTTTGATAGAACACTTACTGCTGAAGATAGGTTAACCCGGCAAGTAATTACAAACAGTAATAATAAACCTGACTAGCCGGCCCGTCGATACAAACTCTTGCTTTCAGCTACAAGTGATTATGGTATAAATACAGCTTTCCTATAAAGCCATTATTTACCGGGATCAGCTAATGATCTGTTTCTGCTGCTGCTTGAGCCACACCCTATGCCGCGTGACCTCCAGTTGAGAAAGCTTAATATTCAGTGCAACACCAACAATTAAAAAAATGTTTAATATAATTATAAGCTCTTCCTTACGCATCCTAGAGCGTAGTAAACAATAAAACCTAGGATCACAGAGTCCTTTCTTAATACAAATTATGAACACTTTTTTTATAACTTTATATAGTTACCTGAACAGAGACACGGGTGTATTAACAAATGATACGAATTTCTAAATACATAATTTTATGTTTACTAATTTTTTATTTGTTTATTTTGAATTTCGCGCAAAGCTAATCTGCTATCTGCGCTAGCCGTCCCTAATTTAGTAGTGTAAGACTGGATGTAAGACTAGCTAGTCGTCACCACCCACCGCAACTCTTGGTCTACTCTTTTATTAACAACGAATAGTGGGATTGACCGTCACTTATAACGCTTTCACGGTTGAAAGGGTAAGTATGTTTGGTGTGACGGCGATTTGAGCCTGCTCTTCTTAGATTACGAGTCGAACGCCTTAACAATCTGACTATACTGGGGCAGTTGTTAATTTTAAAATATCTCTAGTTATAAAGATGGCCATTCATAAAAATTGACGAATCCATCCAAGCCTATTGAGCTTAACAAGATAGGAAAACTAAGCAGTAAATTTAAACAACAAAAAAGTTTCTAGCACTATACTTTGGGAATAATCTATTTCTTGATGGTGTATATTATCCAAATACATTTAGAAAAGAAAAAAAAAAGTAATTTTTTTTCCTTATGTAGAACGTATTGGCAAGTTATTTTCTAGTTGGTAAGATGCAGATTTACTAGTGGGATCCATCAACCCTTATATATACTTCTCTTAGTCGTAGCACAGCGGTGTGTCTGCGGATACACAGCGCTAGAATCCGAGTTTCGTAACCAGTGGTGGGTAGAGCACAGATATTCCATGGTGTTGCTTAACTTTAAACAAACTAATAAACTTTTAGTTGTGCACAATTTCCACATCATTTGATGATTTTATTGGTTACAAGATCAATTGTAACACACGAGTCATACAAAAATTGTAAACAGAAATACCGTTGATGTGAAATTAATTACATTAATTACAATGATTGATATGGCCTGGTAGTTAGGGCAATTCCTGGTTTGCGGGTTTGAATCCATTTATTGAATATGATTGCCCTTTCAGACCCAATGACGTTATAGCGGGGCAGTCAGTCCCATAATTCTTTGACAAAGAGTATCCTCAAAGCTGCGGTGGGTGGTATTGACTAGCTAATATATCACTTCAAAATTATATACGGCTAAAGTTGTCGAGCAGCTTTATGTAAAATTGAAGAAACAACTGAACACTAATTACTGTTAGGGCGCGCTATGTATGTTAAATAAAAAATCATTGAGTTCACATCACTCGTTCTAGGAATCCGGATTGCATACTGGATTTCTAATTCAGAATCACCTTACTTGTTTTTTTATATAATCAAATTTTCAATGCAACGATGGCACAATGTTGTTGTCATCACACGACTAGTTTCGATTTCAACATTTTTATTTTTAATTTGTAAAGTATTTCTTACAAACAACACTTAACTTGCGTGTAATTTTCTTTAAAAATGAGCATTATAATAAATACAGTTTTTGTGGGCTTTGTCGATTTATATGGATTTAAAATACATATGCGCACTTTGTTCAAAACCACATGTTTATCACTTTGTGAACAGGAATGCAGACGTTTTTGCTTTTTCAGCTAAGTTTCCTTTCATTAACACTTTACATGTATTTTTCTCTGAAAATCATTTAACTTCAGTTCGCTTTATAGGCTGCTCTAAACACTTTTTAGCTACTTTTTCTTTAGTACGGGTTTGCTTTTTAAACCATGTCATGCCCTAAAAACTCATAATTTTTTCATAGTCTTTGCGCTTTTATAAATACCTGTACTATATTTTTTGTTTACTTAACGTGTAGTTCTATTACATAATGTTACGTCTACATGAGGTTTTTTATCTCGCCACGTACTTTTTTCTCCTGTGGAACACGGCCCGGCATGGTCAAGTAGGTTAAGACGTTCGACTCGTAATCTGAGGGTCGCGAGTTCGAATCTCGGTCGCACCAAGCATGCTCACCTTTTCAGCCATGGGGACGTTATAATGTGACGGTCAATTCCACTATTCAATGGTAAAAGAGTTGCCTAAGAGTTGGCGGTGAGTAGTGAAGAGTAGCTGCCTTCCCTCTAGTCTTACACTGCTAAATTAGGGACGGCTAGCGCAGATAGCTCTAGAGTAGCTTTGCGCGAAATTGAAAACAAACAAACCTAATTAAAATAAAATTACTACAAAATAATTGAAAGTTCAACATTAATTCGAGAAATGTGTAACACCCAAAATTAATATTGACTTACGTTTCGTAAGAAGGAAACTACAGGGAAAAAATTAATGATTTAGTTATGGACACTTAGCTTGTTTGACTATCGACTGAATAGCAATGAGTTTTATTTTCGGTAACGTAATAACTAACAATGAAAGTCTTCATGTTTACGTGAAGGTTACCAACTTGTTTAAAAAAGTTTCATGTTCAGCATAAGAGAACAAAAAAAAAACCATGGCCACTTTTTTCAGACAAACTTAACCTTGTGACACGAACAGTAATTAGAAATAACCTTGGCTGGACAAGATTTATGATCACCAATCTATAATATCAAAATGCAGGATAAATGCGTCTTAAAATTATCCATACAACAACATCTTAGGTATTATTTAATATTTATTCTTTCGTAGATATTGAAAGGTGGTCATTGATAACAACAAGTTTTGGTGGCATTATTATGTTTTCATCAAGTAACAACGTTTCTTCTAGCCTCTTTCTTTCATTAAACGCACACACATAATGTTACAGAACATTATTTATGAAGTACCAATCTTGTTTTCATAGAGAATTAGGTATAAGATTGTCTTGAACAATCCAACTATGTATCACCATCATAAAATGAACACTATCTTACCACTTTTTAAGTAATTTATATCTGTGTCGTTCACATATCATTACTTTTATATTATAAAAATATATACCTGCGTTCTTGACCTATCATTATTTTTGTAAGTAGTTTAGATCTGTATTTTTGACCTATTCTTTTTTCATAAATAATTGAGACCTGTGTTTTGATCCATCATCCTTTTCATAAGTATTTGAGACCTGTGTTTTTGACATATCATTATTTTGGTAAGTAATGCAATCCTGTGTTTTCTTTTTTAAGTAATTTATATCACTTTTTTTTACATATCATCTCTTAATATCCCCCAGTGGCACAACGGTATATTTTCAGACTAACAACGCTGTAAACCGTGTTTAAATGTTCATTGTGTAGCTTTGTGCTCAATTCGAAACAAACAAAAAGTATTTTAATAAGTAATGGTGTCCTATGTGTTTCGCTCGTTTATCATTTTATAAATAACTGTGGCCTGTTTTCAAGCCATCAGCAACAATATGGAGATTCGCGAGACTTATTCGTCATAATATTGATTATGCTAATTATTTTGGATGTAATAGGTAATTTCTGCGATCACGTGAAATTTTAAAAATACTCTCCTCCAATTGACAATCTGTTGCATTATGTGCTCATAGAAAGTGTATGCAAACTTAAATTGTGTATATTGGTAAATCCAACCATTAGAAAAGTAGATCTAGGCTTAATAATTAACTCGCCGGCCCTTGAATCCATATGTTCAAGACTCTTGTTCCGTTGCAGCATAAACGCGTTGAAAATTTAAAACTACAGGCACGTTATAAGAGTTACGGTGAAATTCGTTTATTTGAAGAAAGTAGCCCAATTAGTCTCTGTGTAGTTTGTGCATATTTCTAAAATAGACAATCAGTTAGTCAAAATTTATCTGTCATTATTTAGGGCCTGGCATGGCCAAGCGCGTAAGGCGTGCGACTCGTAATCCGAGGGTCGCGGGTTCGTGCCCGCGTCTCGCTGAACATGCTCGCCCTCCCAGCTGTGGGGGTGTATAATGTGACGGTCAATCCCACTATTCGTTGGTAAAAGAGTAGCCCAAGAGTTGGCGGTGGATGGTGATGACTAGCTGCCTTCCCTCTAGTCTTACACTGCTAAATTAGGGACGGCTAGCACAGATAGCTCTCGAGTAGCTTTGTGCGAAATTCCAAAAAAACAAACAAACATTATTTAGTTCTGTTCTAATACTAACTACATAACGACTTGATTCAAGTCTGCTTAATATTGAAGAGCCATACTTTTGAGATTGCGACTCCCAAGTCCTTGGGCATTCTGAATGAGGACTCTCATCTAAAGATTTAATATAAATTCTAAATATTAATGACTATGACGTCACTGATATCGTAAATTATTCTTTGAAAGGAATACCAAACAAGATCAACTTCGTGTAGCTATATTTTTTGTGGTAAATAAAAGTATTTCGTTTGGTGTATTTCTTACACGTGCTGAGGCTTACCAAGGTCTTCTTGAGGACTACAGTGTAAGTAAGAATCACTATATTGCTGTGCAACTCTATGGGCTTTGTAGATCTTGTCCCAAGTTCGATGTTAATAAGAATTTGTGATATACAAGTACATAACTGATCATTTCTAGAAGTTTTGAGGAAATATAAGTTACTTCCGACAGTTACTTGTGGTAACATTTAGTATATATATAAATGTGTGTGTGTGTGTGTGTGTATTTATAATAGCTTGTGATATCACAATAAATTACTCTGTAGCAGATAAGTATCTCTATCTATACACTTTGAAGTATGACATCGCAAATCCCTTTCATCGATCTTTTACGCTATGTTGTATACTAGTTTCCGCGAAAATATTTTTAACCATCTGAATATAATATTCAGTCTTTCAAGTGTTATTTCACTCTGAAAAACAGTTTTCTTCAGTATTAAAATTTCTTTCTTATCTGAAAAATAAACCCAACAACACATTATTACTGTAACTGGTTTCATAATTTCTGTATCACTGTTTGTTTAAATTTCGCGCAAAGCTACACGAGGACTTCCTGCACTAGCTGCCCCCAATTTATCAGTAACAGAAGGAAGGCACCAAGTCAACTCAATCATCCTCTGGCTAGTAGGCTACTTTATACAGACGAATAGTGGGATTAACTGTAACGTTATAACGCTCGCACGGCTTAAAGAACGCACATATTTGGAGAGATGGAGATTCGAACCCACGGCCTTGAAATTGTAAGTTGAACATTTGGACATGCTGGTCCGTGAACGTTTAATATTATTTAAACATTTTTGTAATGCATCTTAAAGTGTTTTAATTTTAGTCACAGTCTATAAAACGTTTCAGATTTATTTAATCACTCTTCGTTTTATTACCACCACACTATAAAACCATTAAAAAAATATTCAATCTGTTTATTTGACTGCAAACCAGTTAATATTAGAAGAAAGCTCTAAACCTTTTTAAATTGTAACTTCAAACTTTCAAAACCAAGAAGTATTTAATTATATAGTTATTACGAGTGTTTGTTTGTTTTGTAATTAGTATTCGTTTGTTTGTTTTTGGAATTTTGCGCAAAGCTACACGAGAGCTATCTGCGCTAGCTGTCCCTAATTTAGCAGTGTAAGACTAGAGGGAAGAGAGTTAGTCATCACCACCCTCCGCTGACTCTTGGGCTACTCTTTCAGCAACGAACAGTGGGATTGACTGTCACATATGACGCCCCCATGGCTGAAAGGGCGAGCATGTTTGGTGTGACAGAAAGTCGAGCCCGCGAGTTGAGCGTCTTGGTCATTTGGCCATGTACGAAAGTGGTAAGAATATCAGGAAATTATTTGATTATATTATTATTATTATATTATTAATGCGAATAACTTTTGTAATAATTTGTAAATGAGGTGTCAAACATTTTAAGAAAAGACTTTCATTTTCTTAGGACGAATTGTTTTCTGTTGTAATCTGTATAAGAGGTGTAAGAAATATTAATGTGGTGACAAGGCATACCATGCATTTACGTCTTATTTTGATGTATAATTTTTCAAAATTTTGCAAGTGTTCAGGCGTACTGTTTTGTATAATTTTTAATTAACTTACTTAAACAGGTCTAGGAAATAAATGTAAATGAGCTAGTTTCAATACATATGAATATCTCGATCGTTAGATAAGAAATTATTTGGTTCGAACTTTTTATCATTTAACGACCTTCGTTTTAACATTTTAATGCAGTTGCAATTTAACACAAACAAAACTAGAGCTCCAAACTACTCTGATATCTTGTTGTCGTTTTTTCAGCGATTTGTTTGCCACGTGATTTCAATACAAATAATCCTTAAATTTTCAATCGAAACAACCATCCAAATAGTTTTTAGAATAAAATCTTTCACAATCTATCAACAACTTCTTAAAACTTATCACTCAATTGTTTTGTTTTTCGTTGCTGGAAAAATATCACGATATTTCAATTGAAAATTGTCTTTGACCACTGTGACACGACACCAATAGGATTACAGACGGTGAATTTAGATCATTTTCGGATCATACAAAGTAATGTAATATTTGTCACGTATTTATACTATACATTATAAATATGTAATCCCTTCATCTGAACGTTATTCACGGATTAAATGGGATAAAAAATAAGGTTTCACACTTTTGTTCCTTTATTGAAATTCGCGCAAAGCTACTCAAAGTCTATAGCTAGCCGTCGCGAATTTTAAAATGGTAAACGAGGGAGTTTGGCTTGGTTTGTTTTGAATTTCGCACAAAGCTATACCAGGAGTATCTGTGCTAGCCGTTCCTAATTTAGCAGTGTGAGACTAGAGGGAAAACAGATAGTCATCATCGCCCATCGCCAGCTCCTGGGCTATTCTTTTACCAACGAACATTGGATTGACCATCACATTAAAACGCCCCCACGGTTGAAAAGGCGAGCATGTTGGGCGTGACGGGGATTCGAACCTGCGACACTTGGATTAAGAGTCGAATACAGACTAGTTTGTTTGTTTGTTTGTTTTGGAATTTCGCACAAAGCTACTCGAGGGCTATCTTTGCTAGCAGTCCATAATTTAGCAGTGTAAGACTAGAGGGAAGGCAGCTAGTCATCACCACCCACCGTCAACTCTTGGGCTACTCTTTTACCAACGAATAGTGGGATTGACCGTAACATTATAACACCCCCACAGCTGAAAGGGCGAGCATGTTTGGCGCGACCGGGATGCGAACCTGCGACCCTCAGATTACGAGTCACACGCCTTAACACGCTTGGCCATGCCGGGCCTAAATACAGACTAGAGAGAAGGCAGCTAATCTAAATCATGTTCAGCGATGTGTTTCGATCTCGTGATATAAAGGTTATCTATCATACGTACATTGGTTAAGATTTTTTAAATTGTTCCCTAATTGTTTTTGACACTAGAGAAGATATGACTAAGGTATTTTAGATTGTTAAAGTAATTTAGTGTTAAACATCGCCTTCCTTTGACATCTAAAAGTGAGAATGGTAAAGTTAGGTTAGTAGTTAATATTAGATCTTTAAACATTTCCTTTTGTCTTTAGTTATATGTATATATGTACATATTTTTGTTCCATTTTCTTCCATTTGACCATCTTTGTATATTAAACTTTTAGTTTCACCCGCTTCCTTTATTAAAATAACCGTAATGTATTTACGATATTTATTAAAATTCAGACTAAAATAAGACTAAAATTTTTGTCCGTTTTATTTTTGTATTGCCTAAAATAAAACTGGAAATAAACTATTGGTTAACACTTTGTATGAATACATCAGTGTTAACTAAATAAACTTCTAACTGTCATCTGAGAAAGGACAGCATGAGGATTGTGTAATATAACACTTTACATGCCTTTTAAAATGTAAAATAGTAAGCCTAAAAGCCTGAAAAAACACATGTGTGTTTAGTATATAGAATGGTATTTTTTAATTTTCAACCTAAACGGGACCATATGCGACACATGGGCAAAAGTCAAGGTCAGAGACTTCGAAGCTCAGGTATGTCCATCGTTAACTAAAAATTACTAACCAGTTGAAGGAAATCCAATCAACAGTCCTCGCCTTTAACGCATCTTCTTTCAACCCAATGAGGGAATGATTATCACTTGTAACATACTCACTGATGAAAGTGCTAGAAAGTGTTCAGTAGCATACTGCGGACTCGAGCCTTGGATGTTTCAATCTTAAAACTTGCAAATTAATCATTAGATCAGCCCCGCTTCATTATATATAAATACCTTTTCTTGAAGATTTTTTTTCCTTACAATACCATCACACCTATTTTCTGATTTCCAATTATTACGATTCTTGTTCACAATAACTTAAAAGGGTGTTTACAAGAAAGTGAATTATATGAATGTTCTCATTTAACGTCAGTCTACGTTTATTGTTCATTCTCATTCTTATATACGTACAATATTACTATATGTTTATGTTTACAACAAGGTGAATTACTCGCATGAATGTTATTTCAGTTAAAGTCATTTTAATACCTTTATTGCTTATTCTTGTTATTATGTATATATATATGACATATTACTAATGTCTTTGCGAAAAATGCTCTTCACCATATTTCTGGGTTTTATGAATTTACAGCACATTTTAGGTTTTAACTCGAATTATTGACAAGCGTCCTAAAATTTAGCTTATCAACTTACGTATGAAGTGTTTTGTAAGGAAATACAAATCCTGTGCTCTACTAGTACTCTTGAATAAAATGCTACTGGAAGTATTGGTATTATAAATATCAATAACTTTTGATCTAAACAATCTATCTAAATAGATCTGAACTAATTAACTTAACAAATAAAGTAACTAATCCTTATATATATATATGAGATTAACTATGAATATGCTATTTCGTGAAATAAAACTCTTCATCATCAAAAAGTAATAATTTTTCATGTATTAGATATTATTGTTATTATGGATACTTTCGAGGGCAATCCCAATAGCACCTCATTTTACGATTCAGCCAATTTAAAAGATTTAGGATATTCCTAAGCCCAGCTATTAAGCTAACAGCGTAATCCATACAAGTGTAAAACATATCTAAGAAATGATAAATAAAAATAATATATGTATTCATTGTTTTAACCAATTCTGTTAATGAAACAAACCTTGAAAACAGAAAGGAACATTACTTACTGGCACGGCATAGCCACGCGTGTTAAGGCGTGCGCTTCGTAATGTGAAGGTCGCGGGTTCGCATCCCCGTCGCGCCAAACATGCTCGAATTTTCAGCCGTGTGGGCGTTATAATGTGATGGTCAATCCCACCATTCATTGGTAAAAGAGTAGCCCAAGAGTTGGCGGTGGGTGGTGATGACTAGTGGCTTCCCTCTAGTCTTAGGGACGACTACCACAGATAGCTCTGGACTAGTTTTGTGCGAAATTTAAAAATCAAGCATTACTTACTAGCATGGCTGTGAAATTACACCAAGAACATAAGATCTCATATTTTAAAAGAAATGTTAGACTTGTAAGGCTCTTAATTTAATATAGTTTACTCGCTGAAAGTACACGAGCCACGCAAAAATAAATCAATAAAATACAATTAATATCACTTTTAACATCATCTATTCGGCTCCATGTATATTTTACCCAGTGAGTGAGTGATTTCGCCTGAAGTTTTGGCCTCGTATGCACGGTGAGTATCATAAAAAGTAGAATTAATTAGTCAGTATGGAATATGTGAATCCCGCTTGTAATAAAAGGAATGAAAACAGGTTGGTAATTTAATGGTTAAAACTGGCCTAATCTTGCATACTCAAGAACTAGTAAGACTGTAGAAAATACACTTAAAAGTTATTATTTTTTATCGCACATTTACTATATAAATAAATAATTCTTATTAAAAACATTTTTCCTATATCTGTGTTGTGATCAAGTCAAGGAAGAAATTATCTGTAACTTAAAATCGAAAGACACAAATGAAGTTTATGTAAGTGAACCAACAGTAGTAAAGATTCTGGTTTAATAAAGGCAAGAATGATGGTAAGTAACATTTGAAAACTGTTGTTGTTGTGACATCATGATGATAACAAGTTATCGAAATGTGTTTTTTTTATAAAAATCTGTCATCCTGAAACACAGAGAAATAAAGAAACCTCAGTTAGTTAGAAATTGTATTGGTTTTTACGACAAAAATTGAGTGCATAAATGACAATCCAAAATAGGGTTAAGGATGCGTGATGTGTTTCAACATAATTCAAATAATTCTACTTACTGTTAAGTAAGTAGAACAAACGAGAAATAAAAACTGTTCATTAATGGTAACCAGAGGCTTTGCCTTTTGTATAGTAATTTTGGGAAAATTGCATTAATAATGTTTCAATTAAGGTTTAAACTAATTTTGAACCCTTTCAGAAATTCGTTAAATTTAGTTTATTTCCCTTAAAAGGGCTGAAGACTACCTTGAGAGGTCACCTGCTTTAACCAGTCGCAACACTACATGGTTGTGTGTAAGTTGGTTAGTAAGTAGATACTAAAATAATATCATATAATGGACGCTTAACATTGTAATTTGAACTGCATGCCACGAATCATGAGACGATTTATGTACTCTGTAGGCTACAACACAGCGTGACATAAGACCTTCAAAAGAAATAAATTAAAGTGTTTGTTATACTTAATTTTGTTTTGTTTCTTGAAACAGAACACTTTCTGGGACCATGCAGAAGTACCTCTAGTATTTAACTATGAACAGTGTTTATTCTAGGCAAACCTCAAAAGTGATAAAAACCTGAAACAGTCTAACACATACCGTAAAATTGGTAGAGGTAGAACAAATATGCAATTAAAGGATCATTCAGATAAAATTAAGTTTCAGCTACGACACCGCGATTATAAGTAGTGACACAAGAACAAATCACAACCAAGCTAGTGCAAGAAGCCAGCCAGTGCTGAAGTACATCACTTATCATCTGTCATAAGATTATTTACAATTATAAAGAAGGAATGAATTTTCAATAAACTATTTCTTGTAATGAGTAGAAAGAAGTGATAGGCTTAAAATGAAACTTGTAGCAAAGCTGTACAACGTGTTCTCTCTGCTAAGCCTAAATTAACAGATGTCACGTGTGAGCTTAATACCGATAAAAAAACAAAAACTATTTAAACATATCATAAACTGGCTTTAGAAAAAGGTTTATCTAAAACAAGTAGTGAATGTAAAATCTAGTCACTTATGTGGTGAGCTACTTTCCCAAACTAAGAACAGACAATTTATAATTTTATTTAATAATGAGTGTCAATTAGTAATGAATGTCTAAAATTCTCGGTAAATGTAAATATGTTATAATTCAATGAAATGGCGTGCTCTTATTTCAACTTTGTTCGATTAAAGCTTCAGTTGTATTCCGTTTAAATTGTTGTTTTTCTTGTTCGTTTAAAACGTAACATACGTTGGGCCAGCTTAATTTAATTAATGCAACGTAACTGCTCATACATAATTAACAAAAAGCCCTTGTGAGTTTAATAAACAAAATCTTAATCTTGTCTATTTGGAAACCTAAACCTGCAGACAACCTTGAGAAATTAAACATTGATATTTCAATATGTTTTTGAAAATGTACCTTAATTTTTAAACCCTTTTTCTTTACGAATTAGAAATGCAAAATAACTTCCTGTGATAGAAAATACCTTGGAGCAGGCCGTGGTTGAAGAAAAGCTTATATGGGATTTTATGCTGCCAAGGTACATTTTGATATTTAAATATTTTCACTTGTATGACAGCTGTTCAAGGAAACATATGTCCTGTCGGAAGGACAATTTTTTTTAGGAATCATAACCAGAGAGAGATTACGTGATACAAAGAAGGCAACTCGATAGAGTGACGGGTTTAAAGATGACCTACTTGATATCACGTCAGGCGAGAGACAGCATTAACTCATATATGTTTTAAACTTTTTGCTGTTGTTCTGACCTCGAGCTAACGAGTTTTATGACAAGGGCTGGGAATAAGCCTCCTCAAGGCTTCTCGCCTTGCTCTCGGAGAATCATTATTATGCAAACCGTCTCGTGCCTACACTATCGACGGAATGCGACAGACCAGGGTGGGGCCAACAAAGATATGTCACTTCCCCCAGGGATGGAGATAAGGAGTGGCCCTCGTCCCCTCTTCCCTTATTTTGCAGACAGACCTGCTTTTCCTGGCTGAATTCAGACCTGCTTTTCCTGGCTGATTCGTTCACTTACTCTTTTCTCAAACTGTTACATTTTTTTGTAAACCACACCACTTACTTTTACTTACAACAGATATTAACTATCTATAAAAACCTTCGGTATAAACAGAAAGAAAAAACAAACATAAATCCTATACACAAAAAGGGTTGAAATTTAATTACAGTAAAAAAAACATTTTAGGCAAACTTCTCTGCTACATTCAAATGTCAATCCAGCAATTATAGCGAACGCAGTAAATTATAAGCTTGCTTTGATTGAACAGAGATTGTATAACTTACATTAAAACAAATTTAGAGTCTTACCACGTCGTTACAGTCGATGTCACCACGTCCGGTCATGCTCTATCTGACTGCCACGCATACAGATAGACTTTTAGAGTAGTTTATATTGCCAAAAGTTCCTTTGTTAGACTATCATGTCAAAAGCACACCTCTAAAGCCTGCTTTATCTGCATATTCTCTTATAGGTTTTCCTCTAAGATTTCGTCACATAGAAATCCACATGTCTGTGTGTTTACTGTCTTTGCCTTAAAATAACACAAATAACTATTTCATTTTCCGGCTGTTTGAAGTAGGCGTTCGTTGAACAAATATTTTGTGGAAATATGTTGTATACACGAGACTTGTACTACTTTTCCAAACGATCTCTCTTTGTTATGTTGCCTATTGTTTCCTGAGTCACATGGATGCATTTCCCACTGACTTTTATGTTCTTGAAATTTTACTTTTTCATTAGACATTGTATTTTGTTTGTCACAACTGGGACAAGACTTCTTGCAGGTCCTTTTTTGGATGACCCTAGCATATAAAGTTGATCCATATTTTATTTTTCAACACTGTACGTACGGGGAGTATTCCCGCATTCTAACTTCTAAATCCCTGGACTGACATTTGTTTATGGTTTAACTAGCTAATCCCAAAATGTAGTTCGCATATTTTAATCTTTAGCTCGACGTTATATCGACTGTAATTGTCACGTAATTTGCTGATTTATATAAACAAAATCGTTTTAGTGTTACGTACACAACTTTCACTCTTATCTTTCAACCATTTTTTATTCGAGCACTTACACTTATTATTTGCTATTTTAATGTTTTATAAAAATATTGATCATTCAAGTATTACAAAAACTAAATCTGATATAAAATATTGAAAATACAATAACTTAAAATGACATAGTTTTTTTTTGTTTTGAATTTCGCTTGAGTTACTCAAGGGCTATCTGCGCTAGCCGTCCCTAATTTAGCAGTGTAAGTCTACACGGAAGACGGCTAGTCATCACCACCCGCTGCCAACCCTTGAGCTACTATTTTACCAACTAATGGTGGGTTTGACCTTAACATTATAACACCCTCACGGCTGAAAGGGCGAGCATGTTTGGTGTGATGGGAAGTCGAACCCGCGACCCTCGGATAACGAGTCCAAGGCCTTAACCACCTGGCCATGCCGGGCCTAGTAGGTAAGTAAACTGTGTAATAATTTAAATACACTTTAGCTATGATTTGGGGCATAAAATTTCAACTGTTCATGTTAAATCAAATTGTGTGACAGAATATTATCTTAGATATGTTGAAAACAAACACACTTTTCTGCAGCCGGATAAACTTATCAAACAATAACGATAAACTTACATTAATGATTCTGAGGAATTGTCCACAGACAGGCTCGGTCTAGTAACTGGTATGCAGAGCTGTTCACCTTAGGGTTTATGTTTCGAGTCTCGTTACTGCAAAAAAGCGTTCTACACTTTGGGACTCTGCATTCTTTATAAGGGAGAATCTCAAATCCCACTAATAGAGTAGAGTTTTCCAAACCTCGGCGATAATTACTGTTAACTAGCTTTCGTCACTCTACTATCATTTTAAATTTAGGAACAGGTAGCTCAGTGAATTTCAGAAACAAATGAACAAATTATTAACATCATCCTATCATTTCAGTAGAATCTAGGTGTAATGTTATGCATTCTATCGTGTACAACTACATTACGAACATTAGATGCCTGGAAGTGTCATAGGAACATTTTTTGCTTCCTCCTTTACAAAGAGCTTAATCAAAGTACGTTACAATGTGAATTAAAGAGAGTTGCGCTTTATTTAGCTCGTTAGATTTCGGAGAAGAAAGTTCAAAATTCAAACCGTAATATGCAACTGCATACTGTGTACGCTATCAGAAGTTAGGATGTTGTATCTGTGACAGTCAGTCTTGCTATCTGGATAAAATTATCCGAACAGGCAACCGGTGCTGCTGTTCTGCTTCTGGTTATCAATTAAATATAAGAAATATTGTATTAGAAACTTGGGAATATAGATCTAATAGTTTTACCCTTATATACTGTAGGATAACGTATTGTTTGAAATGCCTCTTTTCTATACTTTGTATAAATCAATGTATTGCTTACAAATGTGTATCACAGAACTACTTTATTAAATACATGAATGAATAAATTTGACAAAAATGTACAGCCTGAGTGTCAGTTAAATACGATTTTGTTGAATAATCAAATAGAATACTAAGTTAAGATGACTGGTACATGCGAAACGTAAAATGATAAAAGCACATACCGCAGATCTGGTTACTGAATGATTTAATTCTGTGGAATATATGTATCATAGAACATTATCATTAAAAACCAGGCTTACTGAGTAGTCTGTCAGATGATAGAACGAAGGATACCGTGTTCCAAATGTGGGGTCGTTGAACACAACCCGTGCATTAAGTTGTAGATTAATATGAAAATATTAGTTGTCTAATTATTTGGATTTAAAAAAATCAGAAAAAAAAACGCTATTGTAACAGATGGTATTGCTGGTTGGCTGCTTTCTCTCTGTCTCTGGTTCAAAATTAGCGGTAGTTATTCCTGAGTTATAATCCCAATACGTATAATTAAGATGGGGTAAACTGTTCAAGTGGAGATAAGCAATGTTTGTCACATGAAAGAAATTACTTAAATTCGAGGAAAAGGTTGTGAACCAAGATAGTAGACGGTTCTGGATCATAAATATTTGTGTTTAGAATCTATCCAGAGCATATTTCTTTATAGGTACTTTACAAAGTATCAATATTTGCCATAAACTGATATGCGTTACGTATCAAATCTTTTACCTGATACCAAAGCACAAGGACGGAACCTTTCCCAAAACCATAAAAACAAAAGGGGGGTTTAAAATCAGTGACACCCTTTTCACATTGCTCCTATTTAACACCCTACATGCAGTTTAATAACAGGTATATGATTAATTTTTAAGTTTTACTTATAACACAATTCGGAAAAAAGAAGAGCAAACATTCCACAGTTGTACAGCGTACAACTATTTTGTTTTTAATACGTATGTAAAAAGAAAAATGGAAAAAAAATCCTTCTGTTTGTATGAAATGTAACTTAGAGTTACTTCTAATCCATCTTGTTACAACTAATTATCATTTTTAAAAAAATTCATTGAAACATAACGTGCAAGAATGTAGACCACCATCCAGTTTTATATCTTCTCTTATACCACATAATAAGCAGATTTATTAAGGAAGTTATACAACATGGAATTCTGTTAAACAGATTATTCGTGATAATTCTTAAAGATAAGATATTTCTTGAAAAAATGAAAACAGTGACAATTTTTTAAATTATTGGGATAATGAAATGAGAACTGTTTTATCTTAATATGCATCACGTTTAAACAACAACAAAAACACTAACTAGTTATTTCCTGTTTGTATATTTACAGAGCTTACGCTTTGAAATGTTTCGAAATGAATTTAATATTTAGGTGCCATGAGAAAATGAACAGTAAATGGGATTCTAACATAAGACATCTATCCCACAGTGGCTCAGCGGTATATCTGCGAACTCACAACGTTAAAATCCAGCTTTTGATACACGGGGTGGGCAGAGCAGAGATAACACATTGTGTAGCTTTGTACTTAATTCAAAACAACAAGGTGAGACACCTATCTTTTAAATAAACGTTCCATCAATTTGTTGAGTTGTGTAATTTTTAAATAAACATTCCTTGAATTTGTTGAGTTATGTAATTTTTAAATAAACATTCCCTGAATTTGTTGAGTTATGTAATTTTTAAATAAACATTCCCTGAATTTGTTGAGTTATGTAATTTTTAAATAAACATTCCCTGAATTTGTTATGTAATTTTTAAATAAACATACCCTGAATTTGTGTGCACGTTTGCGACAAACTGAAATAATATATTTAAAAGATACCATTTTCATGATTGCGATATCAACCGAGGTTAAAGGAAATTAAAATAAGGTTTGTTTTGGCCGCAAAGCTACAATGTAGGCTGCCTGTGCTGTGCCTAACGTGGGGATCACACCCTCAAACCCACTGAAGGAACCACCGATAGGAAAACGTGACTGAATTGGAAAATTAATTGGATTACTTATTTATTTATGTTTGTTTGTTTGTGTTTATCATACTAAGTATTAAATAAAACAAATTATTGTTTGTCTGTTTGTTTTATAATTTCGCGCAAAGCTACATAAGGGCTATCTGCGCTAGTCATCCCTAATTTAGCAGTATGAGACTAGGGGGAAGGCAACTAGTCATCATCACCCACAACCAACTCTTGGGCTACTCTTTTACCAACAAATAGTGAAATTGACCGTTACATTATAACACCCCCACGGCTGAAAGGGCGACCATGTTTGATGCGACGGAGATTCGAACCCGCAACTCTGAGATTATACAGTTATTATACAAGTTATTAATGATTTATTAATTAGTTTTTGTGCTTTACTTATAGCAAAATTACATCAGGTTATCTGTTGTGTTTATGGAGGGGTATCGAACCCTGGATTTTAGCATTGTAAATCAGTATACTCACCGTTGTCTCAGGAAAGTAGAAATAATCAACAGTATATTGTCTACATAGTGTCTGTGTGCTAGTAGTTGAGTTTAAGAAAATAAGATGTAAGCAACTTGGTATAAAGAATGAAACAAATATGGAAAACGAAACTGTTCTTTCTGTTCATTGGATCCAAAGAAATACTTGGGTGTTATAGAAACTTTCCACGTGAGAGACATCTTATGTACATGGAACTAAATGTGTAGGTCAGGATTTAAGCATAAATGATGAACTAATTAACCAGAAGGAAAGCAACGAACCTTCCTTGTCCACTGTCTTTGACTTTTGGAAGCTCATTATGGGTTTGACTATCACACTTATAGCACAAAACAGTAAACCTTATGAACTTTTTCTATGTCATCACTTTACTTTGCCCTGGTCCTTATCATCCAAACCCCCACCTTCCAGCCATTGGTGAGATACTAATTCTGGACACATTAGAAACGAATTATGGAGATGGACAACCGTGATGTTTTTTTTTTCTTGGCCTAACAAAGTAATTAACAAGGATTGGTTTGGTTTGTTTTGAATTTCGCGAGGGATATTATCGCTAGCCGTCCCTAATGTTGCAGTGTAAGACTAGAGGGAAAGTAGCTAGTCATAACCACCCACCGCCAACTCTTAGGCTACTCTTTTACCAACGAATAGTGGGACTGACCACTACATTATAACGCCCTCACGGCTGAAAGGGCGAGCATGTTTAGTGTGACGAGGATTCGAACTCTCTATTTCGGATTATGTGTCGAGTACCTTAAACACCGAGACATACAGGGCCAATTCAAGAGGTATAGGCATATAAAATTCACAATAAACTGTTCTATGTAGCCTGTAATATTTGTCCAGAAGATGTGTCACAGTTTTGCACCTTTATATATATTTTACATGTAAATATATGTATTATATATGACTATTTTGTCTGAATTCTCTCTATATTATTTTTTGTTTTTCTCTTTTTCTAGATAAGTTTAGTACTTGACATATTAAACCTGATAACGCGAGTTAAAATTATTTCTAGGAAGCATTTCTAATGTTAAAATAAAATTATCAACAGTGAGTTATATGCTTAAATTTATATGCGAATTGTTTATACACAATCGTGATATGAAATTTTTACTTTTACGAGAAAATTGAAAAGCAAAACAAATATGAAGTAGTAACTCATTTTCATTCTACTACACGCCCTTATTTTCAGTTTGTTTCAATGACCATCAAGCTGGACGTGGCTAGGTGATTAGAAAACCAGATTGGGAAGCTGAGGTTAATGGCTTACGTTTGCCGCAAAATAGCGCATCGAATTTTGGAGCTGTGGGTGCATTATAAGATTGTAGTAGTTTGGTCTGGTTTCTTTTGAATTTTGCACAAAGCTACTCGAGGGTTATCTGCGCTAGCCGTCCCTAATCTAGCAGTGTAAAACTAGAAGGAAAGTAACTAGCCATAATCACCCACTGTCAGTTCTTGAGCTACTCTTTTATCAAAGAATAGTAGGATTGACCGTAAAATTATAACGTACCCACGGTTGAGAGGGTGAACTTGTTTGTGACAGAGATTCGAACCCTCGCACCTCAGATTACGAGTCGAGTGCCTTAACCACCTGGCTATGCAGGGCTTGTAGTGAAGAAGTCCAAGAGCTTGTAAGTAGTGTTGACAGCTGCCTTTTCTCTATTAGTTTAAAATTAGTGCAAATATCTGAAACAAATTTATCTTAATCAGACAAAATTCACATTTATTTACGTATTTAGGAATAAACTTTTTGATATGTTTCAATAATTTCACGATATTTCTGGAATAATTTGCCTCATGTGATGAACTACGTTAAACATAGTAAAGCAATAATCTTGCTTTCCATGATTAACAGTAAGTCAGAAACAGATGTGACGGATTTATTATTATATATTTACTTTGATATCGATGCTTGTTTCGGTTAACTATACACTTCTGGCCAAAATCTTAAGGCCAATGAACATAAAGAAAACATGCATTGTGAGTTGTTAGACTCAACCACTTATTTGAGTAGAGCTTCGAAAGATGAAAATAAGAAAAGGGAAAATAAAAATAAAAACTTTTTTAGCATTTAATAGGGAAAATGTGAACATTATGAAATTAGCCTAAATACTGGCTAGTCAAAAGTTTAAGACCACACTGAAACGAAGCGTTAATCGGTCAACACGTAAAGAAATTTAGTCATTTGTGTTTAAGCATTAGCGTTGTCAACATCTCCCACTGACATCTCCTGTATTACATTGGGTAAAATTATGGCAAAGTTAAAAGTTGACAGAGTTTGAACGTGGCAGACTTGTTGAGCTGCAAAAGCAAGGTCTTTCTTAACGTGCAATCGCTGGTGAGATCGGGCGTAGTAAAACTGCTGTTTCAATTTTTTAAAAGATCATGAGGGATACGGAACGAAGATTTCAAGTGATTGCCCCAGAAAATCTCGCCAGCATTGAACAGGAGGATTCGACGGGTTGTCCGGCAAGACACCAACCGATTGTTGAACCAGATTAAGGCCGTTACGGATGCAGAATGCAGCTCAAGAACAATAAGACGGCATCTATGAGAGAAAAGCTTTAAAAACCGAAAACGTCATCAAAAGCCATGCCTCTTTCCACACCACGAAACAGCTCGGTTAAACTTTGCTGAGAAGCATCAAACATGGGACGTAGAAAAGTGGACGAAGGTTTTGTTCTCTGATGAAAAACATTTTAATCTGGATGGTCCAGGTGGCTTCCAATGTTACTGGCACGATAAGGCACAACTCAGTGGAGGAGGTTCGTTCATGATCTGGAGTGCTTTCTTCTTCCGTGGAACAATGGAGATTCAAGTTATAAAGGAGCGTCAAACAACAGCTGGCTACATTGGCATGTTGGAGAAAGCATCTTTATTGACTGAAGGCCCGCGCTCGTGTGGAAATGACTGGATCTTTCAGCAGGACAACGCTGCAATCCACAATGCCGGCAGCACAAAGGACTTTTTCACGGCGAGTAATGTGATTCTTTTCGACCATCCAGCGTGTTTGCCTGAACTGAACCCATTGAAAATGTTTGGGGGTTGATGGTAAAGAAAGTCTATAGAAATGGACGTCATTTCCAAACATGACTTCGTGAAGCCATCTTCACCCCTTGGAATAACATTTCAGCCAGCCTTCTGCAAACGCTCATATCAACCATACCAAAGCGAATGTTTGAAGTTATTTGCAATGACGGCTTTGCAACTCACTACTGAGATCTCTTTTTGGGTATTTCCTATCCTGTTTTAGACTTCTTTTTGATATGATCTCAAACTTTTGACCAGCTAGTATTTAGGATAATTTCATAATGTTCACATTTTCCCTATTAAATGTTAATAAAGATTTTATATTTATTTTCTCTGTTCTTATTTTTATCTTTCGAAGCTGTACTCAAATAAATGGTTGAGTCTAACAACGCAACATGCATATTTTTTCTTTATGTTCATTGGTCTTACGATTTTGGCCAGTAATGTGTAACTACGTAAGCACTAGTTGAAATTTTTGTTCAGGTTGAAATTTGTGAGAAATATCCTTTTTTCTATAAATGTGACCAATGCGACGCAACATTAGACTATATTTATTACTGGTTTACTATAGTTGGTATACTATAAACTGCAGAAACTATAATTGTGATTAAAGCTTATTAATAGGGAACTTCACATGTTTGACTAGGAACGTTTGTAAATTTCGAACATTGGAAACTATTTAATTTCAGCAGACACGCGTAGTACATTAGCAATTTTACGAAGACATCATGAAACTTTAGCGGTGAAAAACTCGGCATGTGATCAGCAAAATTCACACAGATAGCTCGCTCTCTGTTAAGTGAACTGCATCTACAGCAATTCGAAATTAGTTTGTTCATTGTGCACCCTCGATAAGGTATCAAGGAATTTCTGGATCGGATAGAAGACGTAATACTGTTTGTAAGTTTGTAAAACGTATGTATATAATTCATTATTTGTAATAATCTTTGTTGTAAATTGCATTGTTGTTTGTAAATTAAAATACATTTGAATTAAAGAAAGAAACGATGTGTAATCATGTTGACAAATATCATAAATTGGATCCATATCGATATTTATTTAACTTCTAAATCTAAATTACAATTTAACTCCGTTTCAAACTAGTTGAAATTATAATAGGTGGTCTTTCGTTGCGAGGGGTTCGATTTCCCTCGGTAGACACAGCAGATAGCCTAATGTGGCTTTGCTATAAGAAAACGTACACACACACAGGAATTCGTACATAGAATATGTTGTTGATGAACAACAATAAGGCAGAAACAAAATAATAGCATTAATATCAATCTTATCTACCGTTACAACATAAATGTATTTTGACAATATTTAATTTTAACGTAATTTGAGAATAAAGTAAAGATTATAAAGTGTGTGTCCCATTCTTGTAGCAAAGCCACACAGGGCTATATGCTGAGTACACCGGGGTGAAACAAACCGCTGATTTTAGCATTGTAAATCTGAAGACTTATCACTGTACCAGTGGTGGACAAGACTGTAGAGCAGTGGTGCACAAAGTCCGGCCCGCGACGAGTCGCCGAGTGGCCCGCGATGTCCAACGGGAAAGTCAAACATGGAGAGTTCACGCGCTTAGAATCCGCTTATAAGAATATGCATTAGATTAGATACTGGATGGTGGTTCCATATTTGTGTCGAGCAATAAAGAAAATTTACTAAGCAAATCTCGTTAATGTATAGGCATTTAATCATTGGCGCAATGACATAATATTTCCTTAATTACGAAATCTCACGCGTTCCAGTTGTTCTTCGAGATTTACTTACGAGCCCTATTTTGATATTATTTCGTAATAAAAATGGCAGCTATTTGTAAAAGAAAAGTTGACGACGAAAACCGGCAGTTTCATAAAGATTGGACTGCGCAATACTGTTTTGTTCAACAACAGAAGAACGTGATTTGTCTGCTGTGTTATTCGACAGTAGCTGTGGCGAAGGTATTCAATATAAAGCGTCTTTATGAATCAAAGCATAAAGATTTCCACAACGTTGTCGTTGATGAACGAACAGCTCGAATTGAATCTTTGCGGCGGTCGCTGAAACACCAGCAGAACGTTTTCTCAAAGCAGTCAGCAGTTTTAGGTGCAGCATGTGAGGTCAATTACGATATTTTGTTGATGATAGCGAAATTTGGCCGACCGTTTACTGATGGTGAGTTTGTCAAGCAATGTATGATTACTGAATCGAAAAGTTGTGTTCGGAAGCAGTTCGCAAGATACAGACGGTGGCTTTGAGTCGTATGATAATTCAACGAAGAATTTCACACCTCTCAACAGACGTGACAAGGCAGATTACAAATAAAGCAGCCAACATTGTCTACTTCTCTTTGACAGCAGACGAGTCGACTGACATCAGTTCAACAGCTGTACTACACAGTCGTACTGTTTCATTGGATTTCACGAAACTGCTAAGTGTGACAACTGATGGAGCACCAGCCATGACCGGACAAAATAGAGGACTGGTAGCACTGTTGATGAAGCATCGAGGAAAGCTTGGAGACAGTTGGAGAAGTTGCACTGTATTATTCACCAACAGAACCTGTGCAGTAAAGAACTTGGTTTTCAGGCACTGATGGCATTAGTGACGAAAACCATTAATTTCATCAAATCACGAGGGCTCAATCACCGTCAGTTTCAAAGTCTTCTTAAAGAAATTGATTCAGACTATGGTGACCTTGTGTACCACTGTGAAGTACACTAGCTGAGTCGAGGGAAGATGCTCAGAAGATTCTGGGAGTTGAATGATGAGGTGATAGAATTCTTCAGAAGCAAGAACAAAGACACAGAAGTGCTTTCCATGACTGATCCAGCATGGAAAGCTGATTTGACCTTTCTAATCGACATGATACAACACTTGAATGATTTAAATTTGAAGTTGCAAGGCAAAAATCAGCTTGTGTGTCAGCTTGCAAATCACGTCTCAGCTTTCAGGACAAAGTTGCAGTTGGTCCGGCAGCAAGAAGCATCAGGCAACTTCGTGCACTTTCCCACTTTTCAGTCACAGCTACAGATGAATCAGGACTTTGACACACAAGTTTATGTTGGGAAGTTAGATACATTGATTCAATCATTCAACTCACGGTTTCATAAATTTGACCAATGCAGATTGTTGATGAAATTTTTTGCTGATCCGTTCAGTTTGTCAGTGGATGACTTGTCAGCAGAATATCAGCTCGAACTTACTGATCTCCAGGCATCTGATGAACTGCATGCTATTTACCGAGAAAACAGTTTGCTTGACTTCTACAAAACGTTGCCTGATACATTTGCTAATCTGAAAGAGAACGCACTTGTCCACACCAGCATGTTTGGCAGCACGTACTGCTGCGAACAGGCTTTCTCGCATATAAAACTGAACCAAAACAACATTCGCAATCAACTGACTGATGAACATCTAGAAGGAGTCTTGCGTCTTTCAACGTCAAACACCAAGCCGGACATTTCTAAGCTTGTAGATGACATGCAGCACCATCCATCGCACTGACTTTGTGACAGTTGACGTATCATAACATTTCTTAGAATAATGTGCAAACTCTTTGATGTAATCGTTATTTGTGTGTTCTTAAATGTGATGTCCATCTTGTGTGAAACAACTGTGGGACGATTTTAATCTTCACTTTTTTGTGGCCTCTGACTCAAAAAGTTTGTGCACCACTACTATAGAACATGCATCACATTTACCGGTTACGTTTCAGCAAAATTTAGTACAACAATTGTACTGTTATATTCCTTAATATCAGGTTTCGATGCTGCTCTTGGACGGAAAAGCATACTTTACATTATATCAGCAAAATTCCAACAAAATATATAATACGAACGCATTTTCATAATCAGATTGTCGTATTTGACTTCATAAAATTTCTGTTTATTTTTCATTTATTCAGCAACTCTTTAGAATCAAGCCATTTTTTTCTAATGTATTACTTGTGGCTTTTATTAGTTTTCTAAACTCGATTTATTTTTCTATACCTGTAATTTGATTACATATATAGCATAAAAGCAACCGGCAGTAACAAGTCGTTTCAATATGTCTATAAGTGATGCATTTTTAACTAAACAAGTTATTTTTTTCAAACTTGAGATTTATCAAGAAAGTTATCACTGTGCCTACATATTGAACGTCATTATAATAAACAAATTTGTGAAATAAATAGTTAGAATAATACACGTGTGAATAAAATGTATGCACGCATCTAATTTTAAAACAAATACAGCGTAATCTTATTCAAAGAATCAATTTTCAAAAAAGGCTAATGCAAATATTACGATATTCTAGTTGATGTATTCATTTTTAAATATAAGTTTGTTCATTTCAGAATGACCTGTCGAATACAAACCGTAACAAGAAATTCTCGTATTTCAATAAATGTTGGCGCCATTTCTCAATTTTCTATGGCAATTGCAAAAAAATCTTTCTGTTGGGAGTAAACATTGGATAATTTGAACCGGTTTTGTGACATACATGAAGATTGCTAATCAGATAAGAAGTACAACTTATTCAGTTTGACACTTAAAAGAAAGAACAAAATGCACAGTGGACTAATGTCTTCTTCTTCTTTGTCATATATATATGATGGTATTAATAGATTATTTTGAATACAGGTTTAAATGCCGTTAGGTGACGAAGATAAGGAAACATTGGCATAATATTACTGAAATAAAAATCACATTAGGTTGCAAAAAATTTTCTCTTTTTTTCGAAATTTATTTTAATTAGTCTATTGTAAATCTCAGAAGCAAGTTCTGGCATTGACAAAGAAAGACTCCAGGTAGATTTGTTTGTAGTTAAGCACAAAACTACTCATACAATAACATTACCTGTGCTGTACACATCACGGGTATTGAAGTCTTAGTCTTACAAATCCGCAGATTTAGCAATGAGCCACTAGCTGGCTAATGAGCGGCAACGTATGATATACAAAGTATTTGGTTTGTTTTGAATTTCGCGCAAGGCTACACGAGGACTATCTGCGCTAGCTGTCCCTAGTTTAGCAGTATAAGACTAAAGGGAAGGTAGTTAGTCACCACCACCCACCGCCAACACTTGGGCTACTCTTTTACTAACGAATAGTGGGATAGATCGTCACATAATAACGCCCCTACGGCTGAAAGAACGAGCATGTTTGGTGTGACGCAGATAAGTACCATACAAAAGAAATATTTTAAATACTATTTTTAAACACCTCTGGTTTGTAATTTGCAGTGGACTAATGCGGTCTAGCTTCATTTTATCACTATTATTAAGCCTGTTTGCTCATTTATATTTTCTGTGATAATTGTCAAAGTCTTATGATATAAACAAAGAAAGTCTTAAGTTTCATCAAAAACGTAACCAGCACATTACCTCTCACGGAATGCACAAATATCAATCTATTAGCTCAGTGTATCTTGTTATTATAATTAACCTATAATGAACTGCATGAATATCTGTTAGTTCATCATGTTCATTATTGCGGCTAGAATTTTTCCCCCGCTAAATTTCAACGCTAAAATCAGAAGTTCGATTCCCTTCGGTGGAATCAGCAGATAGCCTGATGTGTCTTTGCTATAAAAAACACACACAAACATCTTACCTGTCATGTACTATATTAGTAGTTCTCTACGTTTATTAATATAAGTAGGTACATTCTTGCTTATCACGGTCAGCATGAATTTTCGTTTAGTATTTCACTGTGTTTATTAACCTAAGTAGCATCTTGTTTATCACGGTCTGCATGAACATACATTTAGTGTTTCACTGCGTTTATTAACCTAAGTAGCATCTTGCTTATCACTGTCTACATGAATATACATTTATTATTTCACTGTGTTTATTAATCTAAGTAAGTAGCATCTTGCTTATCACTGTCTGCATGAATATACATTTAGTATTTCTCTGTTTTTATTAATCTAAGTAAGTAGCATCTTGCTTATCACTGTCTGCATGAATATATATTTAGTATTTCAATGTGTTTATTAATTTAAGTAAGTAGCATCTTGCTTATCACGGTCTGTATGAATATACATTTGGTATTTCACTGTGTTTCTTGACGCACTTACTATCTAGTATCTTTCTTTTCGCAGACAGGAACATTTAAAACACTCTCTATAAAGAAAAATGTATTTCATATTCACTTAGCTTAGGCCAAATCAAATTTCTAGCATTTCTAAATTTAACGTGAAGCAAGCTTTTTTAAAAACAATAGAATTCACCGTTTTTTAAGTTAATAATATTAAGACATTTTTAGTGAAATCAAAAAGCTAATAAATTATTTAAACGATAAGTATTTGAGAATTAGATAAAGAATTGACATCAGGCACAGTTTTGTTCACAAAGTGCTCGTTATTATTTATTACGATTTACGTAATACTGACGTCACTGTTTTATGAACAACTTACATATGAATTGACTTCAGTTATCAGAAACACAATATACAAATTTTGGAAGTAATTTTTATAGGTACAACCTATCATTTTCTTTTTCTAAAATAAATTAGCAATAACGTCAGATAAAATTATTTTTAATCTTATAATTTTAAATTCAAAAAATATTTAAAAAGCAATTATTCATCAATACATTTTATATTGTGAAACGTAACATCAACATCGAACATACTGAATAAATTTTAATAGTTTTATGAATAGAAAAGCGAATAATTGAAAAGAAAAGTATTTGAAATGTTCTAAAAAATTGGTTACGCTTTTGTACGTACTTAAAAAATACAATAGTTTAATTTACTCCTTTAAAGTATTGTTGTTGTTTTGAATTAAGCACAACTCTACACAATGGGCTATCTGTGCTTTGCTCACCACGGGTATCCAAATCCGGTTTTTAGCGTTTAAGTCCGCAGACATATCGTTGAGCCACTAGGAGTCCATTTAAAATATTTTGTAATGGTCTAGAAAGAATAATCTGAAATTCTCAAAATATTTACCTTATTTAGTGTCGCAAAATAAATATTATGAAATATATAGAATATTTAGCGACGTCTTAAAGTACAGTTTAAGATCAGTATGAATAGATGGAATTAAAATGTTGCGAGTAAATGCGCTTTAAGAGTTACTGTTGCTTAGAATTATTGCGCGAACATACACAAGATGGCTAACTGCCCTTAACAATCCCAATTGAGCAGCTGATGAACTAGAGGAAAGTCGGGTGGTTTAACAACATCCACCTATAATTCTTGGGCTGCTCTTGTTTGACAGTTCATTTATTTGTTAAATTTCACGCAAAGTTACTGTCTGCATTAGAAGTGGTAGACAGCTACTTAATACCGATTACCGCTAACTCTTTTCCAAGTGGTCTTGCCCACTAGGTCATGCCAGACCTTGTCTGCCTGATCAGTGGAATTCTACTGTCACCCTTATAACATATCATTTTCAAATTTATCAAAGTTTTGTGGTAACGGAACGCGAGCCATGAATATTTAGATTTAAAGACTGGAATGCTAAACAGTGGGCTAGGTCTGGCCTTATACTAAACTTGAATAATACGTCTCTTCCACGCTAATTCCAACACTACCAGAGATGGGGCCCGGCGTGGCCAGGTGGTTAAGGCACTCGATTCGTAATACAAGGGTCGAGAGTTTGAATCCCCGTCACACCAAACATGCTCACCCTTTCAGCAGTGGGGACATTATAATGTTACTGTCTATCCCACTATTCATTGGTAAAAGAGTAGCCCAAGAGTTGACGGTGGGTTGTGATGACTAGTTGCCTTCCCTCTAGACTTACACTGCTAAATTCTCGAAAAAAAATTCACATAACTATTTTTGCATGAATTGTATTGCATTGATATTCACGTTTAGAGCTATTTAAAACAGTGGTTACATAACATTTCGATTCCTTTAGCTAATCTTCATATAACTCTTATTATAACATGGATTGCGATGAAACAGTATATATGAGAAATAATGGCATATACCACTGATTTTGATAACGCTGAGTTCATCCTCGGAATACATTTACAGAGCAAACTTAAGTATTGGCTCTACAACTTTAATCGCTCTATTAAAGTCCTATAAACAGACAGGACACAGCTACAGTTAACCCTCAAATTAATGACTTATTGTACATCCTTCATTTCTGAAGGCATTATTTCATTAACTTTAATGGTTTTGCCTACTACGACGATCGTTCGTTTGTTTCTTTTAATTTCTTGCAAAGCTGCGCAAAGGTTGTCTACGCTAACCGTTCCTAATTTAACAGTGTAAGACAAGAGGGAAGGCAGCTAGTCATCACCACTCACTGCCAACTGTTAGACTACTCTTTTAACAACGAATAGTCGGATTGACCATCACATTATAATGCTCCCATGACTGAAAGGGAGAGCATGTTTAATGCGACTGGAATTCGAGCCTGCGACCCTCTGATTACGAGCCGAGCACTCTAATCACCTGGCCTTTCCGGGACATTATGAAGCTCAGTCTAAAGAACTGGCAGAGAAAAATTTGGAAAAATAATTGATTTTCGGTGTAAAATACAAAGATAAGCAAAATTTGGAAAAATAATTGATTTTCGGTGTAAAATACAAAGATAATTTCTGCCGTAATTAGTGTAGTCAATTTAACATTGTTGTTATTTTTGTGTACATATTTGTGTGCGACTGACATTTCAGTAAAACTTTGTAATCAAAGATTCCGTCACTCACAAAGAATTATGTGTAAATAAGTTAAAAACATGTGTTTAAAAATACATTAATCCAATGTGTAATTATAGTATTAAATAATTCAACTTCCATTTGAAAACGTTGTATCATCGTTTATTCCGAACGGAAAAGCATTTTCTTTGTTTTACTCGATAATAGACCTAAACTATAAAGCCTCAAGCTTAAATGTACGCAACTGAGCACTCCGATTCAGAGAGTGATAATTATAAGAAATATTATCATGATAGCTTTAATAAGGTTATATCTCTGAACATTAATAAAAATAATATAATAGTTTTCTACTATTTTTTACGTTTACACACCACCTGGTGAGGCACATAACTCTTCATATTCAATACACTTTTCAAAGTAATAATCGTAATCAGGCCACTTAATTATGACATCACTCGATTTAAGCAAAATTTCAGATTTAACTGCACACAATGTACTTTTCAGACTTAAATTTATTGGTTTGTTTTGAATTTCGCGCAAAGCTACACGAGGGCTATCTGCGCTAGCCGTCCGTAATTTTGCACTGTAAAACTGGAGGAAAGGCAATTAGCCATCACCACCCACCGCCAACGCTGGGGTTACTCTTTTACCAACGAATAGTGGGATTGACCGTAACATTATAACGCCCCCACGGCTGAAAGGGCGAGCATGGCTGGTGTGACCGGGATTCGAACCCGTGACCCTCGCATTAGCAGTTGAGTGCCTTAACCACCTGGCCATGGACTTATTGGATTCTTCTATATCCATATACCTTCTTACAGATAAATGTACAAAACTGTATTCTGTTCGTTAGTCAAACAGAGAGAGCTTCGGCGTACAAATTAAAAACTTAATATATTTATATAGAAACTCAAACCTTGTAGTAAAAATAGTTACTGTACGTAAGTAGCATGAAGACATTACTAGAAATACTGTCGTGTTTAAGCTGAGAAACAACTTATCAAGTTAAGTGATAATTATTTTTTTTACCCTAAATATTAGTTAGAAAGTTAGTTGTTGCATATTCACAAAGTGTTTCTCCTCGTCAACAAAAAGCTCAAATTTAAGTTACATAATTCCATATTGCAACCACGTTCGTCTTCCACTCTAATTAGTTAGTTTTAGGTTAATTTTTTGTGCAGCCAAACCGTAACAGCTACATACAAAATAACTTAGCAAGAAAACAATACAAAGAGAGAGAAGTTTACAAGGTCGAGATATGGCCTTGTCATTTGGTGGCCACCAAGATTGACTGCTTCTCTTTGCTCATTGCCATTATCACTTGGTTCGTGTTTCAGACGTATCTGGTCTAACCTTAACCCCCTTTTCGTTGTTGTTCCTCTATTCACTTAATTGTGTTCGGTTTTCAGACTCCCTAATTAGAATTTTCTTGACGGTCGACCACGCCGCTTCCACTCCACCCCACAAAACCTCGCCTCTTAGCAAGTGGTTGTTAAGTATTCCACCAGAAAGCCGTAATTAAAGAACATTCTTTATCTATTAATTCTGATAGGTCTGTAATGCTCAAGTAGTTTATATTTAAATAATACATTTTTTTTGTTCATTTTTCAAACTATAAATAAATCAAAAACAGTCTTAAGTGAGTCGAGATGTATGCAACTGACAAATGATTACAAAATGGCGGTGTAAGATTAATGATAAACTTAAAATAGTAATAAAACTGGATATCTCTACTATTAATTATGTTTATTATGTGTGTGTGTTTTCTTATAGCAACGTCACATCGGGCTATCTACTGAGTCCACTGAGGTTCATTATGTACTTGAACAATTGATAATAACAATCTTAGAAAACGGAAGTGAAAATTCTTACCTCTCGCTCGATTATGTTAGAGGTTTATTTTCCCTAAGATCTAAAATATGTTTTTGAAGACCTTAGATCTTAAGCGACATGTTTATGAGAACTATCTCAAAATATAAATTATGTTGTTTTTTTTATGAACAAGTAGAGTTTTAGTCTTTATACTGCCCAGCATGGTTATGTCGTTAGAGCGCTCGATTTGCAGTCATGCTCCTCATTTCAGCAGTGGAGGTGTTATAAAGTAATGGTCAATCCCACTCTTTGTTGGTAAAAGAGTAGCCCACGAGTTGGCGGTGTTTAGTAAATTAGGGATAGCTAGCGCAGATACCTCTCGTATAGGTTTGTGCGGAATTCAAACAAGCTTTCTTTATTCGTTACCGTGGATCTGATCAAAAGCGTTATTATATTTAATGATTTATTTTTCCATAATAAATATCTACATTGTTTATAAAAGATAAATGACATGTTAGATTTTTAATTGACCTATGAGCTAGGATAAGTCAAGAGTAACTACAAATATCGTAGTTAAAATCTTCTCCATCCGAGAATTAGATATTGTTATAAATATTGAGCCATTTAACTATAAAACGTTGTCTACATGAGAGTACCAAGATACGAACTTAGATATGCTAAAGAACACGGTTCGTACTTTCAGCTATGGATGATGTTATGAAATTTTGCTTCGTAATGTTTTATGGCATGGTAATGCACGTGAACTATTCTAAAAAAGTAACTCATAGGCTGCGAACCCGAGTGACTATTTGCCCCTCCTCCAGTCAGAAAATCAAAATTAAAAATGGATATGCCTGTGCCTTCGGGCACTCTGTCCGGATCTATAGGTCCATATGTGCTATTAAGCAGCGGTAATTGGTAACTAGTTGTCCTTCCTCTATTCAGAAAATCAAAATTAAAAATGAGTATGCCTGTGCTTTCGGGTCTATTTATCAGATAGGCTCATATGTTGCATAAAGTGCCGTTCAGACAGTCGTGCTATTAAATGGCGGTTATTGGTGACTAGTTGTCCTTCCTCTATTCAGATAATCAAAGTTAAGAATGACTATGTTTGACCTTTTGTGCTCTCCGATCAGAGCGATAGGCCCATAAGGTACGGTTCTGATTGAAAATTTTGTTTGTTTCTTTCTTTTGAATTTCGCGCAAAGCTACTTGAGGGCTATCTGCGCTAGCCGTCCCTAATTTAGCAGTGTAAGACTAGAGGAAAGGCAGCTGGTCATCACCACCCACCGCCAACTCTTGGGCTACTCTTTTACCAACGAATATTGGGATTGACCTTAATATTATAACGCCCCCACGGCTGAAAGGGCGAGCATGTTTGGTGCGATCCGCGATTCTCGAATTACGAGTCGAATGCCTTAGCACACTTGGCCATGCCGGGCCCATTGATTGAAAATACCAATTACAATTACATCTTTAAAAACCTTGTATGTTCTAAAAATACATAAATACGTTTTGACATATCACGTTTAGTTAGTGCTTTCTGACGCTTTTTAATTGTTTTGCTCGGGTAATTTATTCGTTAATTTCTTTTCATTCTGTTAAATGAAATTATTATTTTTATTCGACACCATCACGTAGTAATGAAAGTTATCATCTGGTTTCAACCAAAGATACATTCGTCATTTTTCAAGCAAGTGTTATGACCATTATTAATACATTTCTTACTTTCTCCTAGAGATAGAACAAAATATGCTCACGTCTGGGCGGAGATACACACCAGTCACTTCTAGCCTCCCCTTCAGCGTAATTGTCGAATCTTGTATGTGAGACACGTTTTCTAAACTCCTTGAAAGCACAAGTTAGATAATAACAAAAATTCTATGTAGCATTAGCTATTAATTGCTTTCCACGTTCTCTTTATAAAAGTCAAGGTAAAGGCATATTAAAATCGTTCAAAATTTAAATTTCAGAATATCATGATTGACGTTTCGTTTGGTAAAACCCGAAAAACTGAGAGCCTGAAACATGCTGAACTTGCTTGAAATTTTTACTGGTTACTTACCTGTGTGAAATAGTTGAAATGTTGACCTAACTCTTAAAACACTCTGTAAGAATATATAAGTTTGAAGATGTTGGAATAGTGATTTTATTTTACTTCAGACTCTTTTTGAGCGTCAAGTAATATAATGTAGTTGAATTTCCCTTTAAAGTGAAACGATAAATACACAAGCAAAAATACGTGCCAAGAATACATTAATAGATAATTTACTTCTGCAGAAAGCCGTTGCTAAGCATTTTATATTTAATATTTCAAAGTCTTCTAACATTTCTAGTATGTTAATCTAAGTGACTAGCTTGGAGATTTGTTTATGGATTTAACATATGTTCTACTGATGACATTTGTTTATCACCACAGAATTAGAATCTCTAGTAGACACCAATTGTAATTACTCATTTACAGTTACGTTTTCTGTTATGTTACGAAGGTTGGTAAACAGATTCCTATGTCCTTTATTTGTTGAATGATTTCAATAAGAATGAAAGCGTTTTAAATAACACTTTAGTTTCATCTTCGACTCAAAGTTTCACGATATTTGCACATGCCTCTTAATCTTATTTTGTTCTAAAAGTTATAAAACCAACACAAGGCTCAATTTTCTTTTTAACTGGGGAAGCCATTACTTGATAATGGACATTTAAGAGTTATCTTCATAAAGAAGCAGATATTTTAGTTTTAAAAGAATGCTTTGCAAATGGGTGTATATACCGTATTTTCCGGTTAATAAGCCGAATCGCCGAATAAGCCGAGGCCAATTTTTAGCTCTGAAAATGAGGGTTTTTGCTTATTACCGCCCAATAAGCCGAAGCCATTTTTAAGAAGTGACAAGTTTCTTAAAAATAATTTCTTAGTCTCGTTTCAGCGTCAGCATGCATGTTGTGTGTGATCATTGGCGTTCTGTAGTAAAGCAGAACGTGTCGTATTGAGACAGAGATGGAATCAATATGTCATTCGTTATTGGCTCCACTCACTGTAATTAGGTAACCAATGAAATTCCAGAAACAACGTTTCACTCTAGTCTTAACGTGCTTTGCTGATGGGACAAAATTACCGCCTATGGTAATTTTCAAAAGAAAAACATTTCCTAAGAAGAAATTTCCGAAAGGAGTGATCGGCCAATAAGCCGACCCCCAAAAATCAGGTCCAAAATATAGGGCCAGAAATTCGGCTTATTAGACAGAAAATACGGTAATAGAAAACGAAAACTTAGAAGACATAATCTAATCACACAGTGTGAGCCTCTTTTACTTTGTATTATACCATAATGCTAAGCTGTATACGTCACAAACTATTTTAAATAGCATTTATGAGTAGAAATGTACAAATATTTATCGTATCTTGAAACTGGAGTTCCACTCCCACCCCATAAAGTGGACTCGGAGAATGGTCAAAGCGATATGCATGCTTCTAGGCATTGCCTTATTAAAACATGCTTAGAACTCCTAATTACTTAAAATGCTATAACTACACGCACAACATCTGCACAAAAATTTCAAAAATTGCCTATCTGAGATAACTATGAATTTTATCCTTTCATAAATAATTAATTAAGGCATGAATAATTTTTCTAGGTTTTCATGTAAGCATCTCGTTTATATTACAATTTAAAATGTAATTATTTTTTTAAAAAATGTTCACTTATTCCAACAGTTAGAAACTCTGTGTTTGTCTCGCTTAGAACACAATGATCCCAACTCAAAGGGTCACACAGATATATTTACAAACTGGTATAAGTTAAATATTTGTCTATCTCGTATAACTATTATTTGGGATAATTGGTCATGTATACAACATTAAATTTTGACATAACTCACTTTAATAATTTTATCTGTATTTGGAAACTAAATGAGGATTATCTTTCTCTCTGTCTTTTGCAGAGATGAATATAAAGTTTTTTTGTCTACTTCAGCTGCCATTGCAATTACAACACAATTATTTATTTATTCACTTATGTTTTTGGTTTTCTCCCTTGCTATGGGCGTTTAAGTTGTGATATTTAAAGTTGTTTTGAAATCATGTTATTTTTATTCTCTTTTTCTTTGATTTAAATTTTATTTTAAACCGTAAACTTATTTTGTTTCTTGATTAAGTTTATTTGCTGTAAGTAGTTTTTAGAGTAACAATTATTCCTGGCATTATATTTTTATTTACAATCTTCCATTGCTTAATTAATTCCTAGTTTCTGTGGGAATCATTGCCCCACTCATGATTCACAGAGGTTCAATGTACCACTTAAGCTCCTCTATTAGCAGTATTTGTTTCTACAGGTAGCACAAAAAAGGTCCATATCCACCAGAAACCATTAAAACACATAGCTACGGTATCTGAACATGTATGATACGTTTGGTCTTGCTAGCCTGATAAGTGGAGGTACAAAAACAATTTCAAATATGACATCTATAATTTGAAAAATTAGATGTGAGATTTGGGTTCAACGATCCTGAAAATCTAGTCTGAAACCCCCATTGTTTCTTGATAACTTTGTGTGTGTGCATTTTAGCCGCCCCTGATAGCCCTTGGTGGGAGCTACGCCATGTAAATTACACTTGTATGCCACTCCTAGTCTGCTCGTGAAGTTTGGTGCTGTTAAATACAAAACTGTGGGAAAAGATGGGTAGACAAATATACCAATATACATCACAAGATGTACCAGGATCTCAAAAAAGTCCAAAAAACAAAATATGATTTCAGATCTGGTTCAACAACCTTAAAACCTACTCCTAGAGTTATGAGCGCATAACGCTTGGATCACGTTTGAGGCATTTTAGCCAATTTTGTTACTTCTGAGGTAAGAAAGCCGTGGACATACTTGCATACATACATGCATACTGAAACAGTATAGGATTTTTATTTTATTTTGTCTTGTATTTTGATTTATGATTTTAAAATTTTGTTCACTTTTTGTTGTATTTTTTTTTTCATTTCATTCACTTGTATTTTCAAAACCTTTGTCTTTACTTTATTCAGAATTTTCATTCTTGGTTTGTTTTGAATTTCACGCAGAGCTACACGAGGGTTATCTGCGCTAGCCGTCCCTAATTTTGCTGTGTAAGACTTGAGAAAAGGCAGCTAGTCATCACCACCTACCGCCAACTCTGGGGATACTCTTTTACCAACGAAAAGTGGGATTGACCATAACATTATAACGCCCCCACAGCTGAAAGGGCGAGCATGTTTGGTGTGACGGGGATTCGAACCCTCGACCCTCAGATTACGAGTCGAACGTCTAGTCAAGCTTTTTCGGGCTATCTGCTGAGTCCACAGAGGGATACCGAACACAGAGACATAGCGATTCTATATATTCCTTCTAGATTAGTAATGTTTTTATCGTAAATTTAATTTCTAGATATAAAAGTTATAGTCTAAGACTTATTATTGGCTAAATAAGTCTTGGTCATCTATGAAAAACAAAACAAAACTAGTTGAACTTTGAGAAAAAGCAAAGAAAAAAGCTGGTTTATTGTGTCTTTCTCTAGAGGGATAAAGTTTGAAAATGCATTTGGTCGATTGATGTATCATAGTCCGGGTGTGCTGAATCGTTAATAGAAGAGCTGGGAGTTCTAAAAGTAATTCTACTGAACATGCTCCGCACCTTTAACAGTTTATAAGTGTCAGTCAATCTCGTTGATCTGACAAAGAACTCAAAAAAGCCGTTGTGATGGATGCTGCTTATACTGTGGTAAATAATGGTTATATTAATCTCTGACTTGACCGCTTACTTAGCATTGAGATAAAAAGTTTCAAATCTTATTATGAAAAGGCAACTGCACTGAATTTGGAAGTACCTTAACGTATTCTATTCAACTCAGCCAGTGTCGAAATCAACAACCAGTGATGACAATGTTTTAACATCCATACATTTAAGATTTGTTGTTGTAATGCATATCAACAAAAGTAACATTGTTCATAAATAAAGAGGCAGGTTAGTGACACCTAACGGATCCACCCATTTCCTTCAAGGTGAGAATACAAAGAAGATGAGAAAGTTAATGTAAGTTACTCTATTAATACCTTTAGGTGTTTCTTAAACTTTCCAGCAGTTGGTTTGATAGATTCAGTGCCATATGGAAATAGAACAAGAACTTCGACAGTACACCGCGTTCATCTATGAAGAAAAACATTTTTGTTGTTGTTGACTGAAAATCACCTTCAATGTTGGGAAAGTTTTTTTTTATCAAAATACGCATTTTATCTTGACCTTATGACCCTTATTTTGATATAGCTTAACAAAGGCAATTTGTGTGGCTAAAATTTTAACACGGTAGTGGAAAAAAAAAAGAACAAACACATTTTTAACTTACTGAAAGTAGTTTATGGTTATATAAACATGCAATTCACACCAAAGCAAATGGGTCAGCCTTACCTAAGGCACAGAAAACAAAGAATAGTAAAGCAGAAACTTCATGTCGTTACTTCAGCCTCTCACCGATTTTTCTCCTTCCAGTGGCACAGCAGTATGTCTAAGACCCTACATCGCTAAAAACCTGGTTTCGATACCCGTGGTGGGCAGAGCACAGATAGCTTATTTTGTAGCTTTGTGCTTAATTCCAAACAAACACTAATATTACTTTTCACAAAAAAATGTCATATTACTGATTCACCATATGCCTTGATATTTTAGTGGGCCGGGTTTTGAACCCATAATTCACAGGTAAAACAAGTTTTGCACTTTCAGTTGTAGGCGAGTGACAATCGAAAGAATTATACGATTAAATGTAGTTGTGTAATTCAACTGGTGCTACTGACCACTTTTCTTTTGTCTGGTCAGTAATTCAAAATTAGGGACGGCTAAGCAAATACTGTTATGAATGCTAACAATAATAAATGCGCAAATTTTTACATACACTTTTAATTTGCCGACTACTTTTTCCTAGCAAAATATTTTAGTCTCTGGTAAGCAAGCGAACCATATCTATGTGCTCGATGTATTTTATTTATGGCGCATTTCCTTTTCAATAGCTTGTCTTTTCGAATTTCGCGCAAAGCTACGCAAGGGCTATTTGCGCTAGCCGTTCCTAATTTAGTAGTGAAAGGCTAGAGAGAAGGCAGCTATTCATCCGCCCACCGTCAACTCTTGGGCTACACTTTTACCAACGACTGTGATTGATTGTAACATTATAATGCCCTCACGATTGAAAGAGCGAGTATGTTTAGAGGGACGGAGATTCAAACCCTCGACCCTCAGGTTGCATGTCGAGCGCTATAATCATTTGACCATGCTGGGCCCTCTTTGAATAGCAAAAATGTAAGTATATAGTGGCACTGTCATTGGAATCATTGGATAGTATAAATGAGGGTTCTCTTCTCTTTTATTGTTCTTTACAATGAAGCATGAAAAACCAGACAAGGTTCTTTCAGAATGTCTGATCTACATATTTATGATAAAAATAAATCAATTATTTCATATTTATTCGTGACATTCGACACAAATAATCATTTTTAAACGTTTATTTCTAGCTATTAAAAATATCATAAATAGATATTTATCACTGACAGTAAAAAATATATATACCATTTTCTGTGCGATTTTCTTCAGAGTGTTAAAATTAATAACTTGTGATCTCCAAAAATCGAATATTTTCAAACGCCTAACGCAGTTTTAGAGGTATTAAAGTAACAAACTATCCCGTTATCAGGTTTATAGGCCAAGACAAAGAAAGTCATTATGGTGCTGGATGCCACCTGACAGGCTACCTACCCTCTGATCACTAGTTGAAAATTAGGGACGGCTATATCTGAATATCTGAAACAGGGGTCTCTGACCTCACCATTTATTAAACGTGCACACAAACCACAGTTGAAGTTGAAAATTCAAATTTAGATTTTGCGAAAATGAAAGAATAATTAGGACTAAGCGTTTAGATTAACTAAATCAAACATTATTAACGGCACTGACATAATCTGATGTAATGTGTTATTCGCAAGCGCTTCTTTAAAATTGCCGCAGTTTCTTTACAACATATTTTTAGTTCGTCAGTAACTGTTAAACAAAATTTCTTTGAAACATTTACTTTCTTCCATGGATGTGAAGCCTTGCTTTAAATTATTTTATCAAGATTTCAAATTTATTTTGCACGAAACACCATCTATATCGCGTGCAAAAGCTATATTCATTCCTTCTACCTAACTTCAGTTTTAGCCAAACAGAGGGGCCTGGCATGGCCTAGCGCGTTAAGGCGTGCGCTTCCTCATCTGAGGGTCACGGGTTCGCGCCCGAGTCGTGCCAAACATGCTCGCCCTCCCAGCCGTGGGGGCGTTATAATGTGACGGTCAATCCCACTTTTCGTTGGTAAAAGAGTAGCCTAAGAGTTGGCGGTGGGTGGTGATGACTAGCTGCCTTCCCTCTAGTCTTACACTGCTAAATTAGGGACGGCTAGCACAGATAACCCTCGAGTAGCTTTGTGCGAAATTCCAAAACAAACAAAAGCCAAACAGAGAAAGTGTTTTCGGAATACTTTGTGATACATGTATGTAAACTGAAGGAAACACATTGATAAATGCATTGTCTTCACTCTATGAATATTTTTTGTTGTGGTTATGTTATTATTCTATGTTCTATATTCTGTGTATTTATACATATATAAGTATATTATTATTTTTCTTTTCAGTCGAACTATTAGAAAATACTATTTACTCTCAAATACAACATTTTTCATGTTATTAACCATGGTATTCTCTGTCTATCTGTGTGTTATCTCCACGTTTTACCAAGTTAATTCTAACTGATTAGTGTATTATCTATACTGTATCAGCAAATTATTCAGAAGTTATCATTGTGTTACTTCTACTTTATGAACAAGTTATCCACAATACTTTCATTATGTTACCTTTGTTTTGTAAACATGTTATTCCCAACTTAGTACTGTGTTAGTTATCCTTATAAATAAGTTATTCACAGCACATTAATGTCTTAGCTCTATTTTATGAATGTGTTAAGTACCCAACTGGTCTTTGTATCTCTGAATAATGAAAGTATTATCCCTAACTTGTAAGGGTGCTAGCTACACTCTATTCACGTTTTGTCCCAACTTATCAGAGTTTTATGTCTATTTTATAAACGTGTTATTTCAATTTATCACTAGGTTAGATCTACTTTACAAACAAATTATCAGTGTCTTAGTTATATTTTTGAACGTATTTTTTCTCAGCTTATCAGTTTGTTGTTTATATTTCATTTGTATGCTGTGTTCAGTTTATCAGTGTGTTATACCTGCTTTGTTTACGTGTTGTCCATTATGTATCCGTTTGTTATTTATAGTTTGTAAGCGTTTTGTCTCTAGCTTAAAAATTTGTTATAACTTACTTTTTATACCCAAATTACCATTGTTATCTTTAACCTGGGCCTGGCATGGCCTAGCGCGTTAAGGCGTGCGCTTCGTAATCTGAGGGTCGCGGGTTCGCGCCCGAGTCGCGCCCCTCGACCCTCATGCTCGCCCTCCCAGCCGTGAGGGCGTTATAATGTGACGGTCAATCCCACTTTTCGTTGGTAAAAGAGTAGCCCAAGAGTTAGCGGTGGGTGGTGATGACTATCTGTTTTCCCTCTAGTCTCACAGTGCTAAATTAGGAACGGCTAGTGCAGATACCCCTGGTAGCTTTGTGCGAAATTCAAAACAAACCAAGCCTAAATCTAGTGCCCGGCATAGCCAGGTGGTTAAGATACTCGACTTGTAAGCTGAGGGTCGCGGGTTCGAATCATAGTCACACCATACATGCTCGCCCTCCCAGCCGTGAGAGCGTTATAATGTGACGGTCAATCCCACTTTTCGTTGGTAAAAGAGTAGCCCAAGAGTTGGCGGTGGGTGGTGATGACTATCTGTTTTCCCTCTAGTCTCACAGTGCTAAATTAGGAACGGCTAGTGCAGATACCCCTGGTAGCTTTGTGCGAAATTCAAAACAAACCAAGCCTAAATCTAGTGCCCGGCATAGCCAGGTGGTTAAGATACTCGACTTGTAAGCTGAGGGTCGCGGGTTCGAATCATAGTCACACCACACATGCTCGCCCTCCCAGCCGTGAGAGCGTTATAATGTGACGGTCAATCCCACTTTTCGTTGGTAAAAGAGTAGCCCAAGAGTTGGCGGTGGGTGGTGATGACTATCTGTTTTCCCTCTAGTCTCACAGTGCTAAATTAGGGACGGCTAACACAGATAGCCCTCGAGTAGCTTTGTGCGAAGTTCCAAAGAAAGAAAATCTTTAACCTTTCAGTATGCTATTAACACTTACGTGTTAACCTGACTACCTCCACTTTATTCTTCATACATTTTACCTGGCTTATTGCTGTGTTAAAACTACTTTATTTATGTATTTTTTCCAACTTATCACTTTATTATTTTTGGATTATTATTGTCTTATTCCAAACTTATTGGAATGTTATATCCACTTTTTTCACTTGTTATCCACAACTTATCATTGTCTTATCTGCTATATATGAGCTTGTTCTCTCCGTCTTCATCTAATAAATTGTTTATATCTTACTTATGAGCTTTTAACTTCACTTTAGCGTGATATAACCATTTTATTCACATGCTTATCTGTAAATATGTTATTATCATACCTTAGTTTTGAGCAAGAACATTATATTTCTGTTTTATAAAAACATTATCTTCATTTCGAATTAGATAAGGTTATACGCTATTATATTCATGGCTGATCAAACACTTGAATGTTAAGTAGCTTTAAAACTTTAGAAAATGGACAGAAAAAAGTCATTGTTCATTACAAATGGAACACTTGTAATTGATCCTTGTTTGAAAATATCACTTAAAACGAACATAAGTTTATAATTTTGATCGTTACCAAATAACTTTCTCATTGTTGAGATAAATGTCAGTACGAAGATTTATGACCTCGGTTTTTACAGCAATAGGCGTCCTACTTTGATTGTTGCCCGATCTAACTAAGGGTCTACCTAAGCTTAGATCAGAAGATAAGCCAAACAAAAATCTATAGTTAACAATAAATATATCCCAGTCGTTTTATTATTGGTACGAATAAAATAATGAAGTAATTTTTTTTTAATTTTTTTGGGGGAAAATGTTGAAAATTATTCAAACACGTGACTTAAATAAATAATAATAACTGTTGTTAAAACACTTACATATCGCTAATGATATTATACATGAAATAATTTATCACTTACGTGATATGTCAAGAGAAAATAAACATCGTCAAACTGTTTATTTGATGTTACAGACTGGAGATCGAGTGTAATGACGAAGTATTAAACAATTAATAGGATACTCAGTACAAATGAAGATAAATACACGTCATATACTACAAATAAAAAATTCAAAACATCAAATTAAATTAACTTTAAAATAATTTTACTCTGACAGTGATTCAGAACTATGCTCTTTATAGGTTGTGTTTAAAAACTTCCTTAAAATAGGCCTTTTTAGGGACAATGTCTAAATGTTAATAAGACTAAGACCTTCATCATATTGTATTTATTTATTTTTAAATCGAATCTTTGTCACACCAAAGATCCTCGCCATTTCACCCGTGGGTGCATTATATTGTGAAGGTCAATCCCACTATTCGATGGTAAAAGAGAAGCCCAAGAGTTGGCGGTGGATGGTGATGACTAGCTGCCTTCCCTCTAGTCTCCCACTGCTAAATTAGGGACGGCTAGCACAGATAGCGCTCAAGTAGTTTTTCGCGAAATTCAAAAAACAAACAAACAATCATATACATAAACACATTTTTAAAACAAGTCAAAACAAGAAGGAAGAATAATAATCTGAAATATTCTCGCTTTCATTCACACAGTTGAACTTTATATTTATTTGTACAAATGATTTCAACATAAAAAAGCTAATCGTACATGTTTCAAACGCTAGGTACGAGGATTGGTCCTATGGTGGCGCTGTGAATTAATGAGCTGGCGAACCGAATGAATCCACAACCTACCACAAAATATTCTTGGAACTGTAAGTGTGGTTGCATTATGAGAGTGAAAGTCACCATCCTTAGCATGGATGGTGGGCGGTAGAAGAGTGACTGCCCTCCCTTTGGTTAGACCCGGCATGGCCAAGTGGGTTAAGGCGTTCGACTCGTAATCTGAGGATCGCGGGTTTGAATCCCCGTCGCATCAAACGTGCTTGCCCTTTTAGCTGTGGTGGCGTTATATTGTGATAGTCAATTCCACTATTCGTTGTTAAAAGAGTAGCCCAAGAGTTGGCGGTGTATGGTGATGTCTAGCTGCCTTCCCTCTAGTCTTACACTGCTAAATTATAAACGGCTAGCGCAGATAGCCCTCGTGTAGCTTTGCGTGAACTTAAAAACAAACAAACAATGTCTTTAAAACTAGACCCTTCATTAGATGGTATCTAAAGTAGTTACAACTGAAGTCTTCATCAGCTGGTGTGTATACGTCGTTAGATCTAGGGTCTTCATCAGATGGTGCCTAATTGTCATTAAAACAAGGACTTTCATCAGGTAATGTTTAAGTCTTTAAATACAGAAGGCTTCATCAGCAAATGTCTAAATATTTATAACATTAGGACCTTCATCATCTAGTGTCTAAGTGTCTTCATCAACTAGTTTTGCTACTTTTTATACTTATTTTCGTTACAGTTAATGGAATATTTGTAGAGTTTTGTAACTGTTTGAATAAACTTTCCTGTAATACTTATCAATATTAAGTTTACTGTTTGCGCGTGCAATTTTTTAGCAACAAGAAGATGACGTGCTGATTGCATTCTAATATGCTAGTGTTTAATATCAGAAAGATGGCGTGCTACTTGCATTTCAATCTTTTTCACATTAAGTTAAATTAATACATAAACACTGATGCAATGATATCTAAACTTCTCACGTATTATTTTGTAATCAACTGCACGGTGTTCACCTCATGGTCGTAACTTAATGGCTACTTTATAATAATTAACTTGAAGGGGGGTCCTTCAAATGAATCTTTGTAGCTTCCTCTGTCGTATTTAGATACAATGAATGTTCTTTATTCTTGACCACATCGTTCGTTGTCCTTGATTTTCTACTGGGTTCTACAAGTCTAATGATATTGAAGGTTAATCTCCCAACTGTATGGCAATTTTTTTATAGATATAATATAAGTTATGACTGTGACCACTTGGCACAGCAATGTAATGTTTTAAACACGGTTATTATCAACCACGTGGATAGCTAGTTCGCCTAAGTGCAGCGCTTGGCATGAGGCCAGCCTTCTTCGTTCATTCTTCGTAAAACCTTTAGTCAGTGGTATTGGGATTTTTTCCCACCATAACACTGAAGAAAAGGAATAATGCCTCCAGCAACGCTGGCCTAGCCGCTCAAAGTTATCATTATACACAAATGATATACTAAAGTAATGAGGATGTGTGATTAGAATTACAGTGTGAGCGTTACTGTTGTTGCAATGTTATATCCAGACGGAGTAATCATAAGAAATTCAATATTAAACAGGTTGAGTATTTTATTTTCGAAATGTCAGATAAAAACTGGTTTAGACAGCCTGTGTTTAGGTATCAAGAATAAAGTTGCAGTGTGAAGCATTGTTAAAGATGGCTGGTATATAGTGTAGTTATAGTTCCATTACTGGAATGTTCTGTTTTTTTTTTTTATTATTTATGAAACTGTGATTTAGTTAACGCCTTTATTAATAAAATTCTATATGACTTTCATAAGTCAATTTATAAACATTCAACAACCCACACTTATAATGAAGTTTTCAGTTAAAGATTTTAATAAATAAACATGTGACCATTATTATATATTTAGATATGTTTAATGAAGATTATAAACGCTTTCTTGGTAAATTATTACATTAATTTTATTAAACAAGGCTAATAGAGTTCTATGATGATAACACAGTGCTTAGTACAAAAATGTTCTGAGTATCAAACATGCTCCCAAAATATCGCAAAACTGACGTTTCCTTCGGAGAAATCAAATACAACGTATTTGATTTTTTTTACTACTTCAAACATCTTCAACGATCTGATACAGTAGTTTGACACAGTAACAATATTAATTATGTGTGGTGTTGAAACCATTTCGGTGCTTTAGAAGAACACCGTTTTACCAGCGGACACCATTTATGGTACAGAATTTCAAGATGTTCCCGTGACAGGGATTTTGGCTTTTTTTTGCTACTAGTAGTTGAATCCATTGTAGTATATAAATAAGTCAGAGTACAATAATTATTAAGAAATACATAATTATCTTAATGACATGGAATGTGTGTTTCGGGTATTTGCACAAAGCTACACAAGTACTGTCTCCCTAATATTTGACTCTGGAGGGGAACCAGACAATAACGATACAAAGATCTAATATTTTGCAATTCTAATCGAATAGTGGAATTATACCGTCACCCTTATAACTCACCCATCGCCTCAAATTCTAGCGCGTTAAGGCGTGCGCTTCGTAATCTGAGGGTCGCGGGTTCGCGCCCGAGTCGCGCCAAACATGCTCTCCCTCCCAGCCGTGGGGGCATTATAATGTGATGGTCAATCCCACTATTCGTTGGTAAAAGAGTAGCCTAAGAGTTGGCGGTGGGTGGTGATGACTAGCTGCCTTTCCTCTAGTCTTACACTGCTAAATTAGGGACGGCTAGCGCAGATAGCCCTCGAGTAGATTTGTACGAAATTCCAAAAACCAAATCAAACCAAACCTGTTCCATAAAGAATTATAATTATAAATAAATCAAGTGTTTGTACAGTCCAGTGTAATCATGACTTATGATAATTGCTATAAAGATCATTAGCTAAAGATTATCTTACATTTCTTCCGCAGTTATACCACCCATAGTTTATATACTATATATAGATGTTATGTTTCATGATTCATTTTCTGGTAGTCGACTCGATATTAAATATGCAATCTCTTTAAACAACGGTTCATGATTCTCATATGCTAATTAGTGTCAGTGCTAATTAGATTGAACATCCTAAAAACCAAAGAAACAACCATTTATCTAATTTTGTGATTGTATATCGAAAGCTTTATTCTAATTTTGTGATTGTATACCGAAAGCTTTATTCTAATTTTGTGATTGTATACCGAAAGCTTTATTCTAATTTTGTGATAGTATACCGAAAGCTTCATTCTTCTAGCTGTAGTTCAATGAATAGAAATCACAAATATAAAAACTAACATGGTTTAGATGGTTTTACCGGTATTCTCGTATAGCTTTAACAGAACGTCATACCAGTAGCACATCTGTGAAATGACTCAATTAATACCGTTTAACAGATTAGTCTTTACAGGTCATTTTATGAATATGCACGTGCTGAGGTTACAAAGCTTTTATAATAATGTCAACCCTAACGACTGAGGAAGTTACCGAGATGAACATAAGATATGAGATTTTATTAACACAATCTAACTTAATGGGGGAAAAAAAATGTGTATGAATATTCCTACTCGGTTACGTTTATTAATCTGTTGCGTTAAAGACCAGTAGTGTAAAAACTGTGTAAGCATACATTTAGTATTTGCTAAATTTTACTCTTGTGTTTACTCTTTATATTGAGTTGTTTAAATGGTATCCGATACTGTGTAAAATAAAACCTGATTCATTAAGTTGTGAAAAGATTTGGTAACAATAAATGTTTTAACAGATGTAACAGTTGTAATCTATTCGACAGAATGTTCAAATTTTTTATACCTTTTTCCTGGTAGTTGATGCACATTATAATTCCTAAGTTTTTATTAATTTTTATGCACATAAATAATTAATTGTTGATTGCTAATACAATTAACAGCCTTGATTTGATTGAATTTATAAGCTCATTTATTTAGTCAAAAGAGTTGGCTTATTACAAAAGAATACATAAAGAATCGAGCGCATTAACCATATGACCCTGGCGGGCCTTTGTAATACTTATGTGCCTGTTTTTACACACTTAGTAATATACATGACTCTTTTTACACAGAGCAACAAGGATATGTTTAGTATTGCACATTCACCTGTTTTTGCAGAGAGCAACGAGTCTTTTTATCTGTGAATAATTGGTCAATACGGCTAATGATCATGTCTATTCAACCTTCATTATGTAGAACTACTATGACATGTTATATTGTTAGTTATATGTTTAATGTTGGAATTTCTTGATAATTACAGAAAGCTGTTTTGTTTTGGCAGTTAGGGGAAACTGTGTATTTTTATGATTTGATGTAACGTTAAGTTCACATTAGTCCTAGACTTATCTAGAACAAGGCTTAGTTATATAAATAGATCAGTGAAGTATCAAAAAAGACAACTGAGACAAGAGAGGGTTATCGCGCAACTTCGAGAAAGTGGATTGATTATATATTTGTCCATCTACTGTTGTTAGACAAGGTTATAACATTATTTCTAAAGGCAGACTTACAAAATATAAAAGTCCATAAAGACGTATTGAGGAAAATACGAATTGATTTATCCTTCTAAAGTGACCTTAATTAGCTTGATATTGTTTTCACCAGACAATTAAAGAACTATATAAAAAAAGCAGTATTACAACAATAATTGGTCAGTGGGAACTAAGTGAAATATGAAATGCAGTTTTTACTGCAACTTTGCTAAATTATTTACTTAGATTTGTTTTTCCTCACACGTATATTGTTACTAACGTACTAATACTTCTTGAAAGTAAAAGAATACGTAAAGATAAAAATGTTAGTGGGATAATACACATTAGGATTATTTATATTTTCTTTTTAACAAAGGACACCAGAAATGTTTCAACACCAGATTACCTAATTTACCTGACGGGATTATTAAACAAATGCCCACATGATCATTTTTCAAAGTATTTGTCAATATTCTTAAGAACATGTTTACATTTTAATTGCTTATTTCCGATAATCTTTATGTATTAGTTCGATTTAATAAAGATAGCCTAATTTCTTTTTTATTTTTAGACCTCACTTCATTTGTCTTCCAGCTTCCAATTCTACTATTAAATATTAATAAATATCTTGAAAGATGTTTGTTTATCTTTGATATCAAACTAAAAGACACGCAGCTGGTGTTCATTCGCCATTGTTCGAACGGATTATATCGATAATTTGTTACATAGGCCTTTAATGATAGATTATCAGTATAATTCTAGTGATGGACGGGCTAGTGTTCTTTTCTTAATGAATTTTAGTTTTTTTTAAATTACTTTTTGCCACGCTCACTATTTGACGTCGTGTGTTCCTCGTTGCAAACACAGTAACGCTATTCCACGTATTTAAATTTCATGCATTAGTAGGGAGACTTTATGAATGGATCTTAGTATCAACCTACTGGTGTTTTTGTGTTTTGAAAGTATTTCATTTTATCTACAACTAGTTTCATTGCGTTTCTTAGTAATGTTCAAAGTAATCTTTAATATTTAATTTTACATCAGCATATGGGTTTAAGACTAGCTTGGGTTACATACGCAGATCAAACCTTGTGAGAAATTAAAATTAGAGTAATTAAAAGTTGTTACCATCGAAGGCCCTAACGAACCAATACACTCTAATCACTGTATTTGTTGAGTTTCCGGTACAACGATTTCGGTCACTGTGGATTTCTAGACAGTTAGTTATTCAAACTTTCATTTAAAAGTTTTTAAATTACTTACCTCCTGATTTTAGTAGTTAGATTATTTTTGTCAATTATGCGTGAAACAGGGGTCTGCTGTGAAAGCGTAATGAATTACTTTCAACAACTATACAATCGTTTTTTTAAACCCGATGATTCAAAAAATTGCCAAGTACAGGGATTGGCTTGTTTTGAATTTCGCGCAAACACTACACGAGGGCTACTTGCGCTAGCCTTCTCTAATTTTACAGTGTGAAATCAGAGGGAAGGCAGCTAGTCGTCACCACCCACTACTGCCAATTCGTGGGGTACTTTTTTACCAACAAATAGGGGCAATAACCGTCACATTATAAATCCACTACGGCTGAAATGGTTATGCATGTTTGGTGTAACGGGAATTCGAACCCGTAGCCCTGAGATTACGAGTCAGTTGCCTTAATCACTCGGTCATGCCGGGGCGCAAAGTACCGGAAGATAATTAATTTAAGAATGTGTAAATATTTTTCGATTTTATATCCTTACACTCAGAAAGTTATTTCAATTTAAATCCTAGAAACTACACTTAGTTTCAGACCAAAGAAAAACTTGGTACATTTCCACACACGTTTTCAGTCGTTTCTATTTTCTCTTGGTATTTCCGTCAGGATCTATTGACTCGTCACACGATAGGTTACGCAGTTTTATAAAAATACACCACCTGTGACAGGGCTTTCCTTTTATTTTTGTAGTTTTTGCGTGAAGTTGTTTTGTTTGTTTGTTTTTCTTGATAAAGTACGCACATTGTATCAGTTATACATAAAAAACGTGAACAAATTAGAAAAAAAATATTGTTTATTTATTTATAATACAACTTAATTACAAATGTTAAACAAACCCATAAAATACACGATGGCCCCTTGCCCTGCTGTACAAAGCTTCACTTTGAAAAAGTAATTCTTGACTAGAATTATAGCAGCTTTTAATTATATTCAAAAAAGAAATATATTTTACTTGTTCTTTAACAATGTATTTTCAATCTAATTAGGTAAATCTAAGGATTCATTGCTTATATCTCAACATCTTGTACTCTACATGTTACATTTTTGATATGACTGGATAACTCCAAGATTGCTTGTAACTAAATTTTAGGCACTGAATAGTACAAAATATAAAATAAATTTGAAATTTGTTTCATAATGGGCAGTATAAAATAATGCACTAATAAAAATCCAAGTACCTTCATGCTAACATGATCAACTTACACGATATGAACATCTTCGGCTAAAAACACAATAAAGTCCCATCTCAAGGTTTTGATTGTAGCAAATTACGTTGTAAAATGCAGAGGTTGTAGCTTTAACTTTATTTGCTAATACTTCATAGAAGCATCAGAAACTTACAGAATAACAAAAAGCTTCGATAACACAAAAAATAATTTTAACAGTAACACAAAAAAGTAACACTCTGTTATGAAATAAGCGGGTTTCCTCCGCAAGATGACGTCATCAACGAAGAGTGGAAATGGTGAAAATTCGTTTATATTTCTCTCTTAAAAGTGTCTTTGATTTAAGGAACTCTTTCATTTTATATAAAGGTAGATAGTCTTACCATTGCAAGTTTAGTGCGATATCCGAGTTAAAGAAATATAATTTTATAAAGTCACTTATTTTGATCTCAATAAAATACAAAATTGAGCAATTATTTTTTAATCAAGACCTATGATTTAAAATGTGTTTTCCTTCTAAAATTTGACCATTTGTTGTTCCGTACTGCACCATCATGTGGTCTAAAATACCATAAAGAAGAGGAGAACGAGAGTTTCCAGTCTCTGCAACTGCATTGCAGGTCTTTGCACCAGAGGGCGACACTAGTTGTAAACTTTCTTCTTTATCCTTCTTCTTCATCAGGGCGATCCCATTATTTTTTTGATAACAATTCTGGCAGGATCCATGATTGAGCATATTGGCAGATATAGGAAAATGTTTGGCACATTGGGAGCAACGTTCTTGGAGTTCACCTAAAACGATATAAATAAATCTTTAGCATTAAACGACTTGTTATTTAGTAAAAAACGCTGTGTGGTGAAAATTTGTGGATTATCATATAGGTGGAGGATCTTCATGGGATTTACGAAACGTTTGAGTTATATTACTCACCAAGACTAATTTTAGACAAAGAACTTAAGTTTGGTTTAGGTTTTGTTTCAGATATAAACAAAGTAACCTCGAAGGAAAAAAGAGGTAGCTGACCGATAGCTGTAGTTAAGATAACCAGAAACATGTAAGAATGATTTTAATTTTCATCTGTTTAAGATATATATATAAAAATGATGTAGATTTTAACAGTTAGAAGCCTGATACACAAAACGGCAAATGATAACTGAGTTTTGGAGCTTTAAATCAAATACCGTTCAATGAGATGGTGTTTAAGTGTGAATTAGCTGACATTTGGAGCAGTCTGTAGTCTGAGTGCACTCTACCTACGATTAATAATAGATGGAAAAAAAATGATAAGCTGTAGAAATGTCTTAGAAAATTTTCCTAAGTTTCTAATTACTCTGTACCTTCCTGCTTTGCTGTAAACGTGAATATTTTTAACCCTGAATTGTACTGTTTGTATTCGTTCATTATTCTAGGAGAGCTGTTGCAAGGATGTCAAACTTGATATCATTCGTGATAGTTGTTTGAGAATGAGATCAAGGTTGACTTCTGGTAAGAGAAAATAAAGATACATTTTAGAAATGAACCTGTCTTTAAGCTGCCGGAGGAACCATATGATGGGATGTCAACTAGTCATCTGATCTCCAGAGGCCTCGCGTCGTGCCACTCTGTGCAAACTTGGCTTGTCCTTCAAGCTGTCTGTCCTTGCTCTAGTTTCGCCTCCAAAATGTTTCTTACGGTAATAACGCCTAAAAACATTGCCGTATCTTTTAAACGAGCCACTTACCTCCGCCTCTTACAAAACATTACACGGACAAAGACGGTAACAGTTTTTCTAACGAAAACCGGTGGTAGGAAAAACAAAAATACAACGAAAACAAATAACGCTGCGGTGAGTTCCCAAGACAGATGTGATTTCTTTCTCTAATGTTTCTCCAGAAAATTTTGAAAAGGGTAACTAAGGGGTAAATACTAATGTCCTGCTTATCGACAGTTCCATCGGACTCTTTTTGTTGTTGTTGTTTCATACTGCAAAGTAATTTGCCTTCAAGGAATTAGTCAGGTGAATGATTGAGAGTGCAAGGTTTTGGTAATAATTTCTAAGATAATGATATAACTTTTATTAACCAAAATATTTTGGAAACTTTTCATTATAGCTTATAAAACATACAAACGCGCAATCCATTTATTTGGCGGCGGGGCGGTTGTACGTGTTACGCTGTTTTCACGCTGTTCCTGGGAGAGAAGCATCTCAAAAGTGAGAAAATTGTCTTCGGCTCTGTACTTTTATACTCTCTATACGAAAACGTTTTCATCAAATCCGTCTCATTATTCATGAGACAACATGTATACATAGACGATCACATACACAACTGACAAAAGTACAAAGAATACCTGGCTGGCCAGACTGTAAATCCGATGGTCCATGGTTCGTGTCCTGTTACTGCGAAATAGCGTTCTGCACTTTAGCAATGAGTGTGTTATAAAAGTGACCAGCTATGTTTATATCAAAACGAAAAAGAAGTCATTGTTTGTTAGCAAATATATTAGCATTAAACAGACCAAAAATGCTCCAATGACTTATCGAAAAGTCTGGAGGCTCAGAAAGCCGAAAAAAAACACGTTTTGATATCCGTATTGGGCATAGCACTGATAATCGTTTGTAATTTTGCGCTTAACAACAAACAAATATAAAAAAAAGATATAAAACACTTGCTTGGAGTGATACTTCTACAACATAAACTATTTAGATGACGTCATAAAAGCCCAGCATGGCCAAGCGTGTTATGGCGTGTGACTCGTAATCTGAGGGTCGCGGGTTCACATCCCCGTCGCGCCAAATACGCTCGCCCTTTCAGCTGTGGGGGCGTTATAATGTAACGTTCAATCCCACTATTCGTTGGCAAAAGAGTAGCCCAAGACTTGGCGGTGGGTGGTGATGACTAGCTGCCTTCCCTCTAGTCTTACACTGCTAAATTAGGGACGGCTAGCACAGATAGCCCTCGAGTAGCTTTGTGCAAAATTCAAAACAAACAAACAAAACAAATGACGTCATGAATATGCATTAAGACATATTGAACTGGAAAGTTACAGCAGTATCAACAAACACTGATTAGAAAATAATTAGCAGTCAGGTTGGCTCAAGGTAGCACGAAGTTAAGTGTATTATATTCAAGTTAATTAACATCCAATCTCAGCGATCGTGCGTTCACTAAGTAAGGTATACTATTTTGTTTATTCCCTGTTTCTTTCATTAATAATACTGGTTATCTTAGTCACTAGATCGAATGTAATTACTTGCATTATATTTTCACTTGTCGTTCATTATTATAAGAATTGATTTGATCAACTGGTTTAATTTTTGTATTTAGAACTGATATAGTTTTCTAAGTTGACCAAACAATGCGTTTTCATATTTGTTAATAGCTAATTTGCTATTCATAGTGGTCAGGTTGATTTCAATCTACTTTAAATACATAGTTTACTTTGATCGGAATGTAATACTATTGACCATTTACAAAACTAAAGTTTCCTTTATTCCAATAAATGTTTTCCTTTCGTAAATAATTGTTTTTGTTTGTTTGTTTTTGAATTTTACGCAAAGCTACACGAGGGCTGTCTACGCTAGTCGTCCCTAATTTAGTAGTGTAAGGCTAGAGGGAAGGCAGCTAGTCATTACCGCCCACCGCCAACTCTTGGGCTACTCTTTACCCACGAATAGTAGGATTGACTGTCACATTATAACGCCCATACGACTGAAAAGCCGAGCATGTTTGGTGTGACGGAGATTCGAACCCGCGACCCTTAGATTACGAGTCCAGTTCCTTAACCACCTGGCCATGCCGGGTTTCGTAAATGAGAAAGAGTAAAGTTCAAACATTTTGTTTTCACACATTATGATGAAATCCTATTTTAATAATTTATGTTACCTTGGGTAACACATACCTTCATGAGTCTTAAGATGAGCTCTAAGGTTACAGGCAAGAGCAAATTTTTTTTGACAGTATTCACAGACGTGAGGTTTATCACCTGAAAAAAAAAAAAGATAACTTATGTACAAATTCAGTGATAAAATCACATGATTATGAAAGCAATGCGTAGGTTTGAGTACGCTAACCGCTCGACAAAACTGAGTAATTGGCCTAGTTTTGTTTGTAATAAATGCTAATTATTCCGTGTATCTGTGCTTTGCCCATCAAGGGTATCGACGTCCCATGATTAGCATTATAAGCTTTGAAACTTACCGCTGAACTGGTAGTGAGAGGAAGAGGGATATTGAAACTAAAATTAGTTTGTTTAAGTTTTAAGCTGTCCTACACAACTAGACACAAAATTTATTTTTATTTCTGCTAAGTTATTGAGCTCAACTCTATAGACATAACATCTTCAAGACTTTTGCAAAAAATAACAACAAAAATCTCACTAACATAAAATTATCGTCTTCCGCTCTGAGGCATGTTTTCCATAAAGGTCCCAGGGTACCTGTTAGCTCTCCCATTATACCCAATTACTGCAATAACTACTCAAAGGGGATTCGTACCAGAAAATAGGTTATAAATAGATACATAAACAATGTTACAAATATGGTACCTCCGGAATCCCAAGGGGGCCAGAAACACATATTCCGATGCAAGCTCATTCATAAGCCTCTAACGTACCTAAATGGCTTTCAGGAGGCGTTGTGCCTTCCTTGCAAGGGGGAGGTTATGACATATAGCTAAACAATCCCCCCAAAACACTACTACCAATTCTCTGGTCTTGCAGTATTCAAAACTGCCGGAGAAATTTTGAAACAAACACAAAACTTCTCTTAATAATATTTGTCCTCATAGAGATTTAGAAATTGTCTATAAAGATATGAATTGAAAACGTTCGAAGGAATGTACATGTAAGACCAAACTTTCCTGGGTATATATCATGTTTTGTAGGTGCAAAGTAAGATGTGTTTGCTGTGTAGATCTTTAACCTTGATACTGTTTTATTTTCTGAAATAATGTTTAATTGAACATTGAAAGTCACGTAAGTATTGTTTATGTCACTATGAAAATAAATGCCTTATGCTGTTGGTACAAAAGCGGCCAAATAGCATTCTATAGAACAGTAGTTTGAAATGATTGACTACCACAGCAAACTGTAACACAAAACAATACACCATTCACTCATCTTAACATGAATGTTCTGCATGATTTCTTTGGAATGTTTATTTCATTATGAACCCTTGTCGGCGGCACTTTACCTAAGTCATGAGAACAATCACAGTTAACTCTCTTTGTGACACAAAAGAAATAATCCCTGAACCATGTTTAAAACTCAGACACTTTGGTATCCGCACTGCATATATAGACAGGGGGAAGAGTCCCTCAGAATGGTATTATTATCACTGACGCCTGCCACAATAGGGGGGAAGCGTCGAGGATGTACGTCGACCGAATTGTGTAATTGAAAACTAGGTGTAGACGAAATCAAATATCTCTGAATATTAGTAGAAAAACAATAGACTAGACACACCAATTTCTTATTATTACGTGGGCACCTGGTTCCTTGCACAAAATTCGCTGGAAACATTAGCTCTAGGCATAAATCTCACCTGCTTGCTTTACGTCAAAGCGGCAAACCAAAGGTTCATAGTTTGATTTGAACACTGTTTTAGATTTATTTTAACAATGTTGTATAACTACTATGCACACCTTTCGTTTTGATATATTAATATTTATCTCTTAAAGCTGCATTTACAAACTATCAGAATACATTTGAATACATTTATATAGATTAATTTATATACCTCATTTTAATGAAATATATATTGAGATGTGCATTTGATAAATCTAATAAAAAATATGAACCCGAAAGTAACATAGCATAAAAGTCGTATTACTTGACTATATCTTATAATAAAATTTGTATTGGCATTTTTAATTTGAACGTCACATGTGAGACTGAAGGCTATGCTTTTAATCTATTGTTGATAAGAGGAAGATTTGACATCATACAATAAGCGCGTGGTTTAATGTCTTGATGTTTCGTAAAGGTTTTACAAAATAATAAGTAATATGAAACATAAATTGGGATGAAATATAAATCTATTGATTGTAATAGTAAGTTATAATAAGTCTCTTAGAGTTAGCTTTTAAGCTAGTAAGCGTATTAGTCACTTAAATTAGTAAATATAGAAACAAAGATAACATCTGGCCATCAGTTACGTCAATGAAGCTAAAGGAAGAAGTTATTGTAGAAAAAGTAAAATAAAATGTTTTGTTTTTCACATTAAGTAGACATGAAAAAATATTATTTAGAATAGTTTTAAGTAGCCAACAAAATAAAAACAAAACCTTTCCAGCAATAAAATACATACGAAATAAACATTGCATAAAAGTAATATTGTTTTACCATATCTCGGTAGTTGAATTGTAATTTTTCAACCTGTACTACACTTTGAGGTTGAAGATCCCGGTAGGAGGCCCCCTACGTTGTTAGGAAGACTTTACCAGAGGAAAGTAATCAAACAGTAGCACCTGTCACCACAAGAGCTTTGTCAGGCTGTTTGAAATGAATAATATTCTTCACTATCGTTTGTTTCATGTGGCCTCAGCCGAACGTGCATCCCGTTTCGCTTCCCACACTTTTTAATTTAGTCCCTTAAAGCTTATCACTTACCTATACCTGACTTTTCTTTACAGGTTTCATGTGGCCTCAGTCGAACGTGCATCCCGTTTCGCTTCCCACACTTTTTAATTTAGTCCCTTAAAGCTTATCACTTTACCTATACCTGACTTTTCTTTACAGATTTCATGTGGCCTCAGTCGAACGTGCATCCCGTTTCGCTTCTCACACTTCTTAATTTAGTCCCTTAAGCTTGTCACTGACCTATACCTGACCTTTCTTTACAGGTTTCATGTGGCCTCAGCCGATCCTGTTTCGCTTCCCACACTTTTAATTTAGTCCCTTAAAGCTTATCACTTTACCTATACCTGACTTTTCCCCTCAGTCGAACGTGCATCCTGTTTCGCTTCTCACACTTCTTACCCTTCTTACTGACCTATACCTGACCTTTCTTTACAGGTTTCATGTGGCCTCAGCCGAACGTGCATCCCGTTTCGTTTCCCACACTTCTTAATTTAGTCCATGAAGCTTATCACTGGCCTATACCTGACCTTCCTTTACTTACCTATACCTGACCTTTAATTACAAAAGAACCTTTCTAGTTTACTTAGTTATTCGGATTGCATTACAATCAGTGAGTGGTTCTTAAACTTCTTCCTCACAACGTCCCCAGAGAGCGTTACAAGTCTTGACTAAATGGATACTGGGTATCTTAACAATATTGTGTCTGTTGTGTGCTTCCCACGGATTCTTAACGTTTTCCTGAAGTCTCCAGTTTGAGAGCTCCTGATCTAACTATACTGTTTTGAAATTATCTAATTGAAGAAGTGCTACCTTTCATTAATTCTAGCAGAAGTCCATAATAGATGTTACCTGACAGCATGGACAACAATTAAAGCTTCACATCCCACATGTCAATAAATGCAAGTTGTCCTATTAGAATATATATCAGTTAAAACAATGTGTTTATTCAACCAAGTATATTCGACTGAGGTACGGCTTTAGTTATGTCTTTTATAAACGAATAAGGTTTAAATTTTTTTCCCACATTCTTGTTAGCTTTACACGGAGAAAACTGCCCATTTATATAATAAATGCGTGCTAATAAAGCGCGAGGAATATGCTAATCACATTTCGCAGTCTAACCAGTAAGATAGGATAAATTAGTCAAGCATTTCGGGGCTAGAGAGTAGGAGAAAACTTCAATATTGGCAGTTAATTCCAGAGTGCATTGCTGTTGTTTTACTCGCCCTCTATGCACACCACCTGACTATTATTATTTATTACTGGAGTGTCAGTCAGCACAGAGGCGCCCACATGTCAGTCTAAAGCTGATCAAGACGGCTATTCTTCACATAATAGGTACTTGCTCTCACATAACTCTCGCCTTGTTAGTGTCGGCTAGGTTCATGAAACCTGAACTTCGTTAGTAAGCAGGTAGCGTAGGTACTTCTTAAGTAACGCGCTGGACTAAGCAGCCAGTTCAAATCTGTCTCCAAATTTTGCACGTCTGTACGTTTGCTCTTGAATAACTTCTGTAGTGTGTGTGTGTGTGTGTGCGTGAAACCCATTGAACAAACAGAAACAATAGAAACCAACTCAACACCCCTAATTCCCTCGTCGTTGTCTTTGTACAAAAGCCAAGCTTTCCAAAAAGTCGTAAACTTCGTAAAGGTTGAAAGCGCATATTTCCTTTCCAGAACTTGAACTAACTTAAAATATTAGCAGGAACTCTGAAACAAAATAAGCCAGTACTTCAACTATTAGTACTGACAAGCTCATGTGAGGTTAAAAAAATGAAAGTATTTCAGAAGATTGATAAACAGCGTTTACATTTTCTTGTGAGTGTAGGCACGTCATTATTACCACTGTGAAATACGATTGTCAGTTATCGCCTAACTTAACTGAACTTTTTTGTTCCTGGTGGGGCAAGACATCTTGACGTGTAATGCAGGATCCGCCTTTAACTAGCTCTTCTACTTTCACGAAGTTCCGCCCACAGTGTTGTATTCATCATAACCCAACAATAGAGCCAGTGTTGGCTACCGGAATGAGATAACGCCCGACGCTAGAGAGGACAAGAAGGGTAATGGAAAGTACCGAATGGTATAATATTTATCAAAATACCAAATTGAATGTCTTACCACCTGCTGCTAGAAAACAAACCGATGACTAAAGCTCGTAGAGTTTAATAGGATTTATTTAAATATTCAGTGCGAATAAACTTCATGGGAACAAAATTATCCACTGAATATCATCTTTGAATATTTGTTACGTATTTATATGTTATATGACTAAATAGAAACATCGTCAGATATCCAGCTTGAAATGCCATAAGACTGAAACTTACCACTTTAACAAACATGTGATTCTTCTAGAACAATGCAGGTCAAACACTGTTCGTTATCAGTGAATCAATATACCGCTAATGCACGCTGCACACTTGCAGCGTAGTGCAATAAAAGAGAGACGGTCAAATTCTACTATATGATAAGAATAGCTCACGAGTTGATAGCAGGTGTTGACGAGTTGTATGCCTGCTAACCTTTCAATTGACAATTAGGGAAGACGAGGGCAAACAGCCTTTTCGTAATTTTGTTTCGATTTCGAAATAAACAAAAAGAGAAACTACATAAATCAAGGATGACTGACGTAATTTTATCACAATGATTTTACTGCGTCACGTTTAAAATAATATAAAAATCTTTTTAACCTATTCCGTAATTTTGAAGGAAGAGTTTAACTGATACAATAATTTATTTATATAAAAAATAAAACAATATTTCTATTTTTATAGTACTTCGTTCACAGCAACAGAGTAACAGGATCAGTTTGTTAAAATTTAAAGTTTATAATTAGCTCACTTTAAGTTTGTTCAACCTGAATCGTAAGATGTATATTACATTATGCATCAATTTTGATTTTTGGAGCAAAATCAGCTCTGATTAGCCCAGCCAGACTAATAGTAGAATATATGACTAAATTATTTTGTTTGTTAGGTACATAGCTAAATCCAAGGCAACACAATGTACAATTTGTTTTCTGTCAACCACGAGTATTGAAACCATTTTTGTAGCATTATAATCCCGCAGGTTTACTGCTGAACCACTGGGTGGCACCACTAAATGAAACTTTTTATGAGAAGAATATGTCTTACATTCATGACCTAATAAATCACGTGCTGTGGATTAACAAATCAACGCTTAAAATAAAAAAAAAAACAACACTGAACAAAAAAATAATATCGCTCACTTATGTTTCTTTATAAACTATAATAGGAGAAATACTAATCTAGTAGAAGTAAAGCCCTAAATATTCATGTTAAACCCCTACAGTTTTCATACAAGCTCTTGTTTCGTATCAACTACTGAAAGTAAAGGTGTTACAAACTAATGTCTTGTCTGATCTAGATTAGACTGAGTCTGAAACAGTAATGATCACTGGGGTGTTTATGTTTGAATAAATTATTTTCATTGCACCTGAGACTAATATATTGTTGACCTTGACAAGGGTGGAAGCTGCATATTTTCAGCTACCGCAATTTCCACCCAAAGTTTGAGGCACCTCCTCTTTTTCTGTTTCTCTCAATTATACGCCTAGATTTTAATGAATGCCACTATAAAAGGAATGCGACATTTATTGCAAAGCAGAGCTAACTTTATAAAAAAAATTGTTTGTTAGAACTTTTTAAAGTCTTTAACCTAAATCATAATATTCTAGTTCCGTAAGGATTTTTCTTTTTGAAAACACTAGCGTTCTCGCCCTTTTAGTTTCAAAACTATATATATGTATATCAAAGGATAACTGAAATACTTATAATCTCGTAAGGAAGTGAAAGATTGGTTCTTAAACTGAAAAGTAAAGTTAATAGCGTTAGAAAGAAGATTCTCAATCAAACTTTAACATTAATTTGTTTTCATTCAAAATACGTTTCTAGTTTACACAACGATCCCCCAGTGGGACAGCGGTAAGTCTACGGAGTTGTAGTGTTAAAAAGCAGCGTTCGATTCCCATCGGTGGACACAGCAGATAACCCAGTGTGGCTTTGCTATAATACAAACCCATGCACTCTCACACAACGCTTTCGAACGTTTTGTTATGTAGCACTAAGCTGTAGTTGCACTTGAGTATTGTGATAATACATTCTTATAATTCTAAGTATATAACCTCCTTTAAAGTTCGCTTTCCTAAATAATAGTATACAAATAATCATAGCCAATAAAATCTGTTATAGAGACATTTTTAAAGTAAATAATATGAAGCGACTCTGAATAAAAATAAAAGTATACGATTTAGTATTTCAAGTAGTTAAAATTTTTATTGTTTTAGATATAAAAGAAAAAAATCATAAAAAATAAATAACTCAACCAAAGTTTTTCTGCTGACGTAAATTCATTTTTGCGAAACGTAGCTTTATTTATCTGTTTTTGTTATAGGTTCCCATTGAATGTTTTCAAGTAATTTACTTTTAAATGGCTAAAAAAAATACTTCATTATTATTATTAACGAATGAGTTTTTGATTGTTCTCGAAACGCACTTTGTTGAAAAAGTGTTGTTTCATGTCTTAAAATAATAATTACAGCAGTAATAAAATTTATTTTTGATGACTTGGTTTAATATGAGTTATTGCTATTAAACATTTACCTTACGTTTTTATTAATATAAACATGGTATTGTTTAAAATAGGAAGGCGTTACTTACCGGCTTGATATTAAAATACGAGATAAGAATTGGTATTTTATTACTAATAAAAGAAATGAATCACAGATGCATTATAAAGGATTATTTATTATTTTCTTTATAAAATATAAGCGTATTTTGAGTGTTAAAAGCTAAAAATAACACATGTGCAGTAAATGGTTCAATATGTGACGCAATCTAATTTTAGGTTCATCCTGATGCACTTTTAAAATTGTAAAAAAAGTTAATATATTTACTGTTTACTCACCCGTGTGTAAAAAGAGATGATTCTTCAAGTTCGTTTGTTTGCTAAACCCGCGGTTACAAATGTGGCACTTGAAAGGCCACGAACCATTGTGGACATACATATGACTCTTCAGATCCCCGGGTGTGGGGAAGGATTTGGCACATAAAGTACATTTGTGTGGCTTCTCCTGTAAGATAATAATGCGTCCTTGGATAAACTTGGATTAAATATTACTAGAATGTGAATTGCTGATTGCAACTTTGAAATTTAATTTATTATCAAGGTGAACCAGTTTTCAAAAGTTCAATAAATTTAGCTCTGTGTTTTGAACTATTTTGGAATAAAATAGGTTCCTTTAAACAAACCTCCATATAACTATTTACTTATCCTATTATTATTTATGTATGCTCAAAATATTTAGGATGAGTAATTATATTATTAATTAGAAGAAAAAAAAAACTTATATGATCTTAAATATTTTTATAATTTATAAACTATATAAATTAATAATTCAAAATTAATACTTGCCACGTGATTAGAAACGGCAAACATTTGTTTTGTCAGTAAAAAAGCTCTGAATGTGGTTATTTACACCAACAGTCAGTATGCACGTAAATTTCACTTTATTTTCGTTAATTATAACGTTAACGTGAAAAATAAGGTTTTTATATCACATTAAATTGTGTAACATATCACACTTGACAAGTAAATGATGGAAGCCAGATACACAAAAAATGTTCTAATTTTCACACAAACTCTTGAACCTTCTAGTTTTGTACTGCCCCACCCGTGTAAGGCACATGTTCTAATAACACATAGAAATGGAAACCCGAATATCTTAGTTCATACCAGGAAATTGTAAACGGAGTGAATTAGTCATAGTGACATACGATGTTAAATATCTCAGAATAAGCATATTTATATTTGTCAGTAATAAATATATCCTTACTTTACGTATAAGTGTAATCCAGCGCTAATTATAACAACATATTTGTAACTTATATCTCGAAACTTATGTATAATAAAACACCAAAATAACAGTGTATCAAGAATCATCCAGATAGTTTAAGAAGGTGAAATATAATTCAATAAAAACCCGACAATTTGAATCAATATTCTATAGCTTTCCCTCTTCAAAGGTGAGCTCCGCCTATACTGAATATTCATGATGTAACATTTGTTACTCTCTAGTGTAGCAACGTTAATTTAGAGTATCTTAAATGTTTGGCATGGTTATTGTAGGACGACGAACTAGTTCTAACTCGACAGGGAGGCAATCTTCCAAGTAGAGCAGGGCGTAGACCTCAAATCCATTGCTTATTAGAAATTCTGATACCATCGTTTAATAAAACCCCGAATGATTTCTTAGTGTGTGATGACTTTCCGAAGACTTTCAACTCAAAACAAATTATCTTCTCAACAACATGAATGGCATGTCTACAGGATGCATTGAGCCCGGCATGGCCAAGCGTGTTAAGGCGTGCGACTCGTAGTCTGAGGGTCGCGGGTTCGCATCCCCATGGCGCCAAACATGCTCAACCTTTCAGCCGTAGGGGCGTTATAATGTGACGGTCAATACCACTATTCGTTGGTAAAAGAGTAGCCCAAGAGTTGGTGGTAGGTGGTGATGACTAGCTGCCTTCCCTCTAGTCTTACACTCTTAAATTAGGGACGGCTAGCGCAGATGGTCCTCGAGTAGCTTTGTTCGAAATTCAAAAACAAACAAACAAACAAAGAAACAGGATGCACTGAACCTTTTAACCAATATGTTTCTTGTGGTATATTTGTTTTTATAGTTGTCCAGATTTATATAGAAAAATCCTAATTTTGAGTTCTATACGATAAAACAAACGTAATGTTATGGTATTGTTAAGGTAGTCTGTCTTGGTGATATGTTTTTTCATAAATTCAGAGTAGGTTCTTAGGTATACGGTTGAAAAACAAAGATTTAGAAAGAGGAATGTATCTCGACTGAAAAGTTGTAATTGGAACCATTTATAACCGTGACAGGCGTAGCTTAAAGGTAAACGTGCCAAAATGCGAATACAAGAATTTAGTGTTCACACCATCGTCACTTAAAAGCACTCCGCAATTCGAGCTTGAATGCGTTATAAGAATAACTGTAGAATCTCACTATTCGATTGGAGCAGCCCAAGGATTATTAGACAATGGAAGCTGTACGCTAATTGTTTTTCCTTTAATCTATCAGTTTCAAAATTAGCGCTGACTAGCTCAGCTTGCCCTCTTGTAGCGTCGTATTAATTTACATAAACAAACAGGCCTTTTTGCTCATAATGCTATCTGCAAACAAGTAAAGGAAATGCACCTGAACGTTTAAAATAATTATAAATTAGCATGTAGCGGTAAAGGGCGTAGTTCATTTATGGCCAATGTACGACCTTCAAACGCAAATGTTGTTACTCATCATGAACTATTTTAACATAAATTACTACAAGAGACATCTTGAACCTAACATTTGACCAGAGAGAACTCTTCTGCGTTAAAAGGCTTTGTCTGCAAAATCCTTATTTTAGTTTAGTCTCAATTTTTTATCAAGTGGCTACCGTCCTTTTTCCTCAGACATAAACGTACAACTTTGTTCTCCATGACTTAATGGCCTTATGAAAGAATTTCCACATCAGTAGTTTGTTATCCACACAGACAACTGAGAGGATGCTCAAAACTCTTAATAAAGTTGTTTATTATTTCAACATATATGGAAACTTTCCTCTTCTGATACTTCTTTACTGAGAAGAAATACACAAAACTTTCATAAGAAAGGGCCTTAATTGAAATCCTATCATGTCCACTCCAACTATAATAGGTGTGAAGCATAAGATGGAATTAGGCGAACGTTCACTGAAATACTGCCAACTATAATTGCTATCCTGAAACTTGTGGAAGATATATAACCCATTTAAGATGAAACCGCGTAAAAATTAGATAATTTATTGACGTTCTGTTGGCCATGATTTATTTTATGTTATAGATAGATTTCCCTTTATTTGACAAAGTTTCTGTGTTTATTCTGATGTTAAAATGTATTCAATATACAACTTTATCGCAATTTCAAAGGTTATCAGACTATTGATGTTAAACTTTGACAATATAGTGATGTCCCTTTGTACTATAACACTTGTTCATGCTATATCCTGATATAAATATCTCAACCATTGGCGTGTCTGTCGGATATCCGTCAGTCTGATGAGCCTTTGTATTATTCGAAAGGCCTCGTCAGTTGTGGATATAGCAGATATAATAAGTTTTACACATTGTTGTACATTGTCTTTTCCTTTCATTCATTAGTTATCAGAAGATAACAGATGTTTTTTTGATTATTTATAATAACTCTTGCACTGGTAGCTATTTTCACTCTGACGTGTGTTTATGCATAGATAGATATTTTTACACTGACGTGTGTTTATGCATAGATATTTTTACACTGACGTGTGTTTAGTTTTCTTAGAGAAAACCTACACAGAGTGGAATTTCCTGAACATAAAAATTAGCGAAATCCTTACCTTATATATGCAAAAACGACATCACTGAAATCCTTACCTTGCTGTGGGTCATTCTGTGGTAATATAGATTGGAGCTAGCTGTAAACCGTTTGCCACAGATGTGGCACTGGTGGGGTTTCTCACCGGAATGGATCCTGCGGTGGGTGTTGAGAGAGCTCGATGTGCTGAAACCCTTTCCGCACACTTCACAAACATGAGGCTTCTCTCCTGCATTCGAAATAATGATAAAACTTATAATTTTAGTCGCGAGGTTGTTTTGTTTTTTTTTTTTTCCAATTTTGGGCTTTTATTCACGGGGTTCATTTCTTTGATGTTACCGACGTTGATACTGACAAAAGTTAAAATGACATCTCAATACTTACGTTTGTAACTATTTGTAAATAAAACTCATTTTTTTTCTGAGTATATTTTCATAAAAATAGTTAAAAGACCAGTTTCTAATATTTAATAAAAATATTAATAAAAACTGTCGGTTTCTCCAACTTTTCTATTGAAAACACTTTTTACTTCCAATTTGGGATTCATTAAAACTTAATAGTTCATTTATCACAAACATAGTTAAGTACAAGTGTCCAAACAATAAACGTCTATTAAGTACGCATAAAGAAAGTTTAAACTACACGTATGGTAATAAAAAGAATTTCAAGTATCCAACTGGTACTAGAAAGAAAATTAAAAAAAAAATGTTACGTTCATAAACCAAAACAAAGGTTGACGATACTCTACATAAAAATATTATTCTTTAATTATGAAGTATTGTAAATATATATCCTTAAGTCTTGCCTGTGTGGGTTCGCATATGTCTTCTGAGCAAGGATGGACGGTCGAAAGCCTTCCCGCACACCTCACAAGGCAATAGTGTTCGCTCCCGGGCTTTCTTTACCGGCAACTGACGGGCCTCAACCCCTGCAGACTGTCCCGGCGGGAGAGGAAGAGATACAACCAATTTAGACATCACGTGCGATTCTTCGTTAGGTTGCTGCTAAGTTATAAACATATCTAAACTTAGACATAAATCGTCTTTCAGTTGGCTACTAGTATTAGTGGAATACTGAATATATTTAGTTGTGTTTATTACTGTAAGCCTAAGGTTTGGGATAATTACCTCATCACTTATGGAAAGACAGTCACTTGACGTCGAGCGTCGCTTCTCTGTCTCAGGAAAGGTCGTGTCCAGATTTCGACGATCGGTATTCCTTTGAGATATAATTGGCACTCGTGAAGATAATAGAGATTTCGATAGGTCAAGTGGAGATTCTAAAAAAGAAGAGAGAAATAAACTCGGTTTTAATCTCTAATTTATGATCCATAGGTCCAATTTATGATGACGCTCATACTTTATAAACAGTTCATTAGATTGTGAGATTAGACACCGTGTGATAAGAAGAAACAATTCTGACTGGACTTAAACTGTTTAAGTTGTTAGATCACGACTCTGCATACATAATATTCCGGTTTGTTCATTGTTGTTTCTCACTTCTTTCTTGTTTCATTCTTCCATACCTAAGTGTTAGATCTTTCAAATGCGTTAAATAGTAGCATGTTACATGATAAACGTATGATATACATACACCCTGACGTTGTGCGTTCTAACGTCGTTAGAATGAACAGCCAAAATATGAGTGTCATATACGTTTAATAAAATATAATTTTATACCATGTTTCAAAAGCTTTGCCAAATTTTCGAAAGTACTGTCAGGAGTTACATATGCGAATCGATTTTCACTTCTTTCACCAGTTACGTGCACACAATTCATTATAATTCAACAAGCTAAACAGCTGAAATATATCTTCTTTTTTATTAACGAGGAGAGCGAATCCACATCACATAGCAACTTAGTTTGATAGTGGCTTTGGACTTAACGCAGTGAACAACCCCACACAACACATGTAGTAAGACTAAGTGTTACAAATATACTTTATACGTGACACATCATTCTAGTGCATGAAACTGTTTCTTTGTAACTACAGCATATTGATTATGCTTGATAAAACCCTAGAACTGAGAATTATTATAAGGCTTACGTCAACCCTATGATTTGTTCAAACTGGCATTTCCAGGTACAATGAACTTTGATTATTAACATATTATAAACAGGCGTGGCATAACGGTTAGTGTGTCCAAGGTTCAAAGTTTGTTCCACGACATCGCCAACCACGTTTCGCACTTTTAAATACATTAGAAATACCATAAGCAACAAAAATAGCACTTTGCTTTTTCATTTATATTAATTTTCACACAAGAAAGATGTCTATTCTGTTCCTTGTACCGTATAAACTAATGCAATATTCTAGAAAATCAACGATAAAGAAAAACACGTTTTAATAGTGTACTTTTATTCTGCAGAACTACGTTAAAAAGTTGAGCACACGTAAGGTGGTCTTTCAAATAGAATGAAAACCTATAACTTCGTTGCGTTAGTTCAACATTTGAATACAATAACAGTAAATACAGTTAAGGTTTCACGTGCTTAGGGTATTAGTAACGAAGAATGAAAGCTATTTAACTTTCAATTTCTTTATTGCACAGGTAATGTTTCTCAAACTTATTTATGCACTACTCAATGGATTTTAAACCTTATTCATTCAGTCTAACCATGAAGTCACATTAGTTTTCACAAGTTTGTCTGATTTATTCACTATTCTTCTAAACCTATCTTGTATCGAACATTTTATCACTATTCAGCTAATCCTCTCTTATCCGTTCATTTTCAAACAACCTGTCTCTCACCACACTTACATATCAACATATTCACCAAACACCATTAAAGCTATTCGTTCATACATTTATAATTTCAGTAGCTTAAATGTACAGGATGAGTTATTACGAATTCCCTGATGAAATCAAATCTGGAGTAACCCAACAAACCTTTCATCATGGTTTGTTTGTTTATTTTGTTTTTGAATTTCGCGCAAAGCTACTCGAAGGCTATCTGCGCTAGCCGTCCCTAATTTTGGAGTGTAAGACTAAAGGGAAGGCAGCTAGTCATCACCACCCACCGCCAACTCTTAGGCTACTCTTTTACCAACGAATAGTGGGATTGACAGTCACATTATAACGCCCCCATGGCTGAAAAGGCGAGCATGTTTGGTGCGACGGGGATGCGAACCCGCGACCCTCGGATTACGAGTCGCACGCCTTAACACGCTTGGCCATGCCGGGCCTTCATCATGGTTAAGATGTATTTTGATGATCACAGAATCACTTTCTTTATTTTACGATATTCGAGGAAAATTACCCAAGGAATATTTGCAATAGCCGACCCTGATTTTGAATCAATATAAGCTATTGCATAGGCAGCCAATCAACAGCATCCACTGCCAACTCTAGGGCCCTTTGCCTGATCGAGTGATGGAATTTGAGAGCTACACTTATAACGCACCCACAGCCATAAAGTGCGTAGTGCGTTTGTTGTTTTACGTATATGGTAACTACATGCGAAAGCTGGATTTGCAGGGGTCCTCAGTCACTCCACTCGACTTCACTGAATCAATCTAATGTAACACATATTCAAAGTGCTCACGACTGTTATTATCGTGTTTGTGACATAAAAGTCGCTAAAAATTTTGCACAATAGAAGTTGTATCTTAGTACTGTTTTAGTTAAGCTAAGCTAAAAGTATAAAAACACCGAATAACACCTGGAAAATAAACAATAAAAATATCATGTTTTTTAATTAAAGCATTTCAAATTATTTCACTGATAATCACTGTTTCATCAGTTGAGCCCCTTCAGTGTTAACGACATCTTCGGCCTTGTATAATCAAGTGAAGCTTTAGCTTTCTTGATCATGTAGCATACTATTGCTTCAAAAATGTTGACAGTTTTTGCTACTAATAACTCATATTCATGTTCTTTAGTTTTCCAATGGCATTAAGTACGATGGATATCTCTCTTTCTGAAATTCCAAGTCCTTATATGAACATATCTTTATGATATGAGTGTATAAATGCTTGCGTTGGAAAGGGCCGTTACATATCTTTCCCAAATGCAATGAATTATCGGTGGCATATACTACCTATGAGCGGGAAATAAAATGAGGTCAATATGTAGTTCTGATACATTCCGTTCCACTTTTATCGACCGTGACTGTCACATAACTTGCTGGAGTGTATGCTAAAAATCCTTTTATATAAGGAACTCAACTCTCAGTATAATGAAAACTCTCTGCATGACACGAAGGTACTTAAGTTGACAGACGTAATGCTAATTACGATCATAAATTGAATGGGATTAGTTCGACTTACTATGGCAGCGCAAATCTAGATTTGGAAAGATTTTAATATTAACAGAATGCTCAGAAATAATATTTATCAACAGCATCTCTCTGAAGTAACCAAGTTAGTTAACATTCTAAATAAAGTTACCTCGTAGAGGAAAGAAGAAAAAACGAGGATGGTTGAATGAAAATTAAAAAAAACTGTAATATTTTTTTCAAATGAGTTCTTATAACATAAACGATAATTAGTAATAGTGAAAACTGGGAGTTACTGACAAGTTACAAGTAACAACTGTGCTTTTAAAATAGACAAAACTAAAGGTTATCATTCGACACAGGTCTATTAAGTATTTCTCTTTGTACTGTAATTGACGTGCTTGTTATCAATGTAATTTGTTCCTACTTTGAGGATAATGCGTTTAGGAATTGAAATATGTCACTGCAGCTATGCTCAGTATGTTAACTTCATCGTAAATTTTTTTTCGGTTGCGTAGGTTTACAGTTATACATCCACAGTAATAGCTCAAACACTGACTCGGTGTACAAAGGGAAAAGAAATAAATTGCGTTTTATTTGGCATCGCTAACGTAAAATACCTTCTTAAGCGTTTCAAAATGACAATTGTTAAGACATGTTGCCTTGTAGGTAATGATGCGATTATGTTGTTTTTTTTTGTTAGAATTAAATAGTGGCGCCATTTTATTTCGGGATTTAAAACAACCATGTCGAATTTATCTGTTCATGTTGTGAAGTTATGTGACATGGCACACGCTGAGAATATGGTCGACTCATCACTAGGATGGAATTAGTGAGATGAATGTGGCTTCACAAGTATATAATACCTTTTTGTGGGGTAGTTTACTCTTGATGTATCTTGGAGGGTTTGAATAGTAAGGATGAGATCACTGGTAAGATTACCCAAACCGAGTCGTATGATATTCATCTTTATCGTATAATTCACCGTATAAGTAGAAATAACATTTAGAACTTATGAATATTCAGATTAGGAATCTCCGAGCTTCTGCCTAAGAGATATTTACGATGGTAGATTGCGGTCACTCAACCGAAAAATTTGGGAGCCGCCTGGCCCAGGGGCAAGGAAAGCCCTAATAAGGTGCACTGTTGTCCGCCGCCCAGTGCCTGCAGCGTTGGTAACAAAGTGGGCTTTTTAATGGCTATACCCGCTGATGATGAAAAGCCGTCGTTATGAGGCAAGCTGAGGGTCATAATTATGGAATTCATGTCCAGGTATGTTGGCCTGCATACTGTTTACTATTTGATTAGACAAAATAATGTAGATCACCTGGCGGTAGACGCCTCGAATGGTTTAAGGAACGGTTGGGAAGCTAAAATATACACGAGAAAAACACTGGATCGCGTGTGTTAGCATTTCAGGTAATGATTCATACCGAACCTAAATCATCATAAAGTGGTGATTTCCCAAGGTTGTGCTGCTTTGTTGTCACGTGGCATGTCGTTTATGATACTACTTGACTTTCATCTGAAGAGGGTAATGTGTTTAGGCTAACGACATTGAAATATGTCACTGCAGCTATGCTAAGTATATTAACTTGATCGTAAATTCTTGTTACATAGGTTTATAGTTATAAATCCACAATGGCAGCTCAAACACTAACTCTGTGTGAATGTGAAAGAAAATAAACGAAACTGTGTTTTATTAGGCATCGTTAACGTAAATTATCCTCTTAAGCATTTCAAGAGAACAATTGTTAATAAATGCTGTTTTGCATATAAAAATGCAATTATGTTTTCAATTATTTTTAAATACTGTTCTGGATCCTGTCAATCTATCTGTTTTCTTGCCAGGATCTTTACTTAATGTCAAGACATAACTTATCGTTCTGATTATATACAAAATTTCAAACACATTCTTACAGCTGGAACTAAAACTTATTTAAAATTATGCTGTGGCAGATAAGCACTGAATCTCATTCCTGAAGTAAGCATGTGTTGAAACGTGAATGGCAGTAAATGTTACAAAGACAAACATGAAACGTACATGAGATTCAGAACATTAATGTCGTTCTCTAATTCATTCTTATACACTGTCTGCGTTAAATTAAAAGATATTTTCAGTTCGTCTGTTTATTTTTATGACGACATTACAGGCTTATCTGTTTATATATATTCTGAACAATCAGAATTACTTGAAGTACCCTCATAGAAATATTTGAATAGATTTGAAACAACGATCAAAATGGAAACGTCAGAAAGCATTCCAAATACAAAGCAAAATGTAACAGACATAAAAAGAATGTTAGGCTGACAGACCGACGTATTAAACATCTCTGTAGCTAAATATTTATTATATCATTTAAACTATTATATAAAATTCCGGGTAAATCATTAGTGTGAATATTTTTTAAATGTTTAACTTAGAAATGGGTAAGACGTTACAGAGTTCGATATGATTTTTTGTGACATTCACTCAGCAAAGGATGTGTGAAAATGCTGAAGAAATAATTATATATGTATATATACAGACACATATAATAACATAGTGTAAGATGCCGGAGTTAATGCATTAAAACATTCTGAAGATCATAAGATATTCTTACCTTCTAAGACCAGTCCGATGGCATGTCGATAGTGAGCAGCAGTAAGATGTCGAGCAGCAAGAAACGAAAATCCACAGTCTTCTTCCAACGTTTCGTAGTAAACTACCAGTTCCGTGTTTGGTGCGACGTTTCGTATAATCTCATACACTGGTTCACCTTTCACTAACGAGCCGATGAGATTGACTTCCGGACAAAACGTTGAAGAAACTCGAAGGAACCGCACCCAGTTACAATGACGCACACGACGGTCATCAGTGTCTTGAACCTCATCATAGCAGCCAAATTGATGTCGTACCTGTAGTGTAAGAGGGAGGAGGGGACACGTGAACTTTCCTTTCAACACTAGTTTTCCCAAAGTAGCCACTGAAGTACTTAACAATACACTATGGGGGGTGTGTTACCTAGTGTCGTTTTGAATGACAGCACCCCTGATGATTTGCACTCATTTCACAGACACCGCGGGGTCATTGTTCTCGGAAAGGATGACTTACCTCGTTATCTGTTGGCTGACCAATACCAGGAACCATGAGTTATGACCACAGTACGGACATTTCAACATCGTAAAGTTTTCAGTTTGTGAAAAGTTACGGCTATCTCGGTAATTACTCAGACCATTTGCAATAAATGAAATATAATACAATGTCCTATCCACAAAGGCCAGTGATGGAAGAAGATTTTAAACCTTTTGTTGACATTTTTACGATTGGAGAGTTGGTCAGTATGAACTCGTTTTTCACCAACAATCAGTGGTTTCAAGAACAGAGCTTTGACCTCTCAAGAAGATTGAAACAATTCGAGCTACTCTTCCCAAGAGACCACAGAATATCTTTGAGTAAGAAATTACCATATGTTGTTAGAACAAACAATAGTGGTTTTACATTCGAAAATATTAAAGTAGTTTTATTAGTAACCTGATACAAAGATTTAAGTATTTTTAAAGCACTGCTTGTTGGTCTTATCTAACAAGTATGAAACGCTGATCAAGATGAACAGATGTACTTTGTATGCACAGAAAACTTCTCGTTGTATACATGCACAAATGTTTGTTTATTAAAATGGTTCTTGTTTTCAATACCAATGGTTTACACACATAGTAACCTATCGGGTAACCTTATTTCCACCTGTTACAGCATTCATTGTAGAGAAACGACAAAAAGTTAGACGAAATCTAAATTTTCTGCTTGCTTGTAATAAATTAGGAGAGAATTTGTTTTGAATTTCGCGCAAAGCTACACGAGGGCAATCTGCGCTAGCCGTCCCTAATTTAGCAGTGTAAGACTAGAGGGAAGGCAACTAGTCATCACCACTTAACGCCAACTCTTGGGCTACTCTTTTACCATGGAATAGTGGGATTGATCGTCACATTATAACGCCCCCATAGCTGAAAGGGCGAGCATGTTTGGTGCGACCGGGATTCGAACCCGCGACCCTCGGATTACGAGTCGAACGCCTTAGGAGAGAGAGCCAGAAGCTATTAGAGCGATTTATTTATAATACTGATATATCTTACTTGAATAATTTCTGACTCTTATGTTATAAGAGATTCTGTAACCATCAATGTCATTAATAAACGAGCTATTGGATTCATCAAAAATAATTTCAAGACGTAACAGGTTTAATGGTTCTTAAATATCTGGCGGTCTGTTGTACATTATATTCGAAGTTCTTTAGGATAATTATTACGCATTTTTAATTTTATGTAGTTTATGTTAATTCACTCTACGTTTTTAAGGGTTAACTATCATTTTGTGTATGTTATTGGACGTTAACACACAGAAAGAACAGTTCAAATAACACGTAGTACTCTTACATGTTAAATCCGTCTCATTTTTTGTATATTTCAATAGATTATGAATTCACAACGTTCCCCGCTAGTACAGCGGTAAATCTACGGATTTACAATGCTAAGATCATGGGTTTGATTCCTCTCGGGGGAGTCAGCAGACAGCCCAATGTGGCTTTGCTATATGAAAACACACACACATGCATTCACAAAGGTTACATTTAATTTAGATCTAACGCTTTGGTTGATAGAGCGCTTGCTTCCAGATGGTAAATATCCTGTTATCTTTTTTGAACTTCTTTCTATGCTAACAAAAAAAAAAAAAGACAGTAACAACAAATTCCAAATACTGATCTCATTTTATATGATCAAAGTACCGATATTTACCTCACGAATTTCTCCTTTTACAATGAAGATTAAATTATTACCATAGTTACAAGAAGAATGCCTTTCATAACACTCATCAGTTAGTTACGTAACCATACAAAGCAATAACGTGAATGAAATCATTCTTGGCACAGAGTGATACTTAGGGCGTAGTAAAGTAACACTGCCAACCTTTGGGTTACGTATTCAACATAGTGTAAGTGTATTTATTGAGGAAGAGGGAATTCCCCGTATTAGACTTGCGTACATCAGAAGGTCAGGGCTAAATAAATCATATACTGAAAAATTACAATTGAAAGTAAAGAATAGTGTATGACAATATGTCAATCACAGTACGTTAAAGATGTATATATATGTGACTTTTAAACTACCAGTATGTTTCAACAAAGTGTACAGTAGTTTTAAAATACATGATGCTTTACCCCTAATAAAGAAATTGTCACCTTTCGAAAATGTTTGGGTTACAGGATTTCGTAGTTTTATCTTTAATTAATGTTTGATATATGCGCTTTTATAACAATAATAGCATTCGTGATCACGTGCTTGGACTTCAATGTTTTATTAAAATACACGTTAGTTCTAAGGAACATTTTCAAGGTTTAGAAAACAGTATCAGTCTTTCAAAAGAATAACAAAAAAAAAATCTTTCGAAGCATAAAATGGACTAAAAATGGAATATACATCCATATATTCTACATTTCGTCAGTTACTCTGTTGTCTTCTGAAACCAACACTCATGAACATATTTACTCTTGTACCACCTTTTCAGTTGGTTTATACTCATTTCCAAGCTTTATGAGAAAAACTCCAGAATTTGAAATAAAAGACAAAGTAATATCGTTTGAGGTTTGTTTGTTTTTGAATTTTGCGCAAAGCTACCCAAGGGCTATTTGCGCTAGCCGTCCCTAATTTAGCAGTGTAAGACTAGAGGGAAGGCAGCTAGTCATCACCACCCACCGCCAACTCTTGGACTACTCTTTTACCAACGAATAGTGGGATTGACCGTCACGTTATAACGCCCCCACGACTGGGAGAACGAGCATGTTTGGTGCGATCGGGATTCGAACCCGCGACCCTCGGATTACGAGTCGAACGCCTTAACACGCTTGGCCATGCCGGGCCTATCGTCTCAGGTAACTTGGCTTTACAGAGCCCACACTACTCTTCACTAACTTTTGCTTGAATCTCGTATTAATCAAAGTGCTTTGCGTGATGACAGGTAAGCCTATCTAATTTTTTAGTGTATTTATTGCAAGCATATAAATTTCCTTCAGTTTCTCGTACATTCCACCAGGTTTACACGATTCTATTCACAATGTCGTTTCTCTTCATACAGATTATACTTCACGGTTGTTGTTCTACAAGGTTGAAAACTTCCTGCTCAGTACGTAAAAGTCGATATATCGACAATTGTATAGAAAACTTGCTATACCATTAATGATGTGTTAGTTACGATGAACAAAAAAACAAACAAACTTGTCTGTGTAGTCCAACAAACTGGAATGAGCTGTATTGTTGAATATTAATATTACTGAAAAAGTAAAAAGGCTCATGGCTTAATATCAGGATACGAGCTGAACCTAACTTTGCACTTTTCTCTAATAAGGAGTAATGGCCATACCGCAAGGCATTCACGACAATGAAACACTAAATGAAAGTAGGAGAATTGTCAAGAGCAAGGAGAACTAGAGGCGATACGTGTTTGTGTAATGACTGTGTTTGAAATAAGGTATCGTGTGAGTGTTTGCTATTGTACTTGAGGCATTTAAACCAGTTAAGGAAAAAAAAAACAACAAACTTTCTTTTGCTATATTTATAAATTAAACATTATAGCTGCACGCAAATACCTGAATTTGTATACCAAACTGGAACCGCCATCTATATCACATTAATATTTTTGTGAATTATTATTAGAGTAGAGTCATATTTTTATTTATTTATTTGCTATAGCTACAAATACAAAACTTTTGAAAAGCAGCTTAAGCCATTGAGATAAACCTAACATTACTACAAGGTATATATTACAGTCATATAAATTAAAATTTGCTGAGAAATAAAAACCATATTTTGTCCACATTTCTAAGCAAATTATTGTTTAAGTTCGGTTGTATGAAAGAAATATAATGGACTCGCCAATTTAAGGTAATTTAGTTGTTTGTCTAAACATATTTTCATATGGATTATTGGGAAAATATTACAGATTTTTCTAAGTTAATTTAGGGTTTAATTTCAGATGATTTATATGTACACATATATTTCCGAAAAATAAAATTCGGGAAAAAGGTGTAACAATATTTCGCGACAATTAACTACGTGGTTTGAGCAAATGTAGAAAATCAAACGTACTCCATAAAATATATTTTTCGCATATGAAGCGCAAAATTATTCTGTAAAGTGCATACTTGTGATCAGAGCTGTATAACTCTGATTATAATTTATTGCATTACACGTTAGCTTATTTCCTCACACGTGTACTCAATGATTCATAAGACTACCGGGTTTCATGCAGATATTCAGTCCTATAAAAAAACAAATAATCAAAAATAGCTTCTTACAGTGAGGCTACGTTTAGACGGTTGAAACTGTTAAAATTACTTCCACAAAATTAGTTAATAAACAAGAGTCTGATAATGATGCTGCAAATCGTTATCATGTTACTTATAACTGGACACGACGGCCATAAATTCTACATGTTCGCTAATCATGTTTACTCTTCTTCCTGGTATACTCTGTGTGTGTGTGTACATACTCGAAGTGAGCTTGAGCTTAGCTACACCCACATTATTGATAAAAAATTTCAATGTTAGTTTTATATTTCATTTTAAAATCAAGTTATGTGTTTGTAGAAGATTCATTGAAGTGGAAATAAAGTGTTAAGGAAAAGGAAAAAATGCCGAAAACTCTCGTGATTACTTTATTGAAGATAAAGTTTTCCTTGTGTTATTTTCAGTAAAATAATATTTCAATGATCTTTCGAATGAGTTTTATTTCCACAAGGCTGTGTAATGACTGTTAACTTATGTTGTGGTAAAAGAAGTCGAATATTCATAAAAACGTAGATTATAAAAACTTGCATTCGTTTTTAGCATAGGATACAGAAATGTATTCAAAGACATGTTAAAAGGCAGTTTTTTAAAGTGATTGAAAATGGTTCATGTACATTTAGTATACGATCTATCACATGCTCTGCGAAAAGCAATCAAAAGATGATCAGAATTTTTTTAATATACTTATAATAAGGTATAATACGCTCTTCTCTTTCAGTTCTTCAGGCATGTGATTATTCGTGTCATCTGAAACGCAAATGATAACGCCAGCTCTCATCGAGGAGTGTTCTACAGATTCCGTGAGAAATACCAGATTGGTCAAATAAAGGGACCTGTACACTCGCTAAACTTTAGTTTTAGTCCAATAGAGCATATCCATCATATTAATACTCTGATTTTAAACATACAATATTGTTGAAAAACTATTATTTCTGTTTTTAAAGACTATATCAAAGTGAGGTGTCTTGAATAGTAGAAATGTGAGGCCATTTTTAGCAAAAGTTAATTTACGAGTACGGCCTGAATGACTAATAACTTGCGTTTTAGATCACATGAAAGGTCATATGATGTCTAATTTGTACATGAATAAAATAAGGCAATAATTGACATTGCTTTATGTCAGTGTTTTCGTCTTATCATAATCAAAATATTATAACACCCAAGTATTCTTTAATTTAGTGCATTGTAAATATCTATATTATAAGCCTACCTATAAATTTGTATAATAAAAACGTGTGTGTCATTATCAATAAGTTAAACGGATTAGTTCAGGTTTATTTTAAAGCCAAGTAAGACTGGACTGTCTAATGTCTCAATCGCTAGGAACTGAACCCCGGATTCTAGAATTGTAAGTTCGTAAACTTACCACTGTCCGACAAGGAGAAAGGTTTCAATTCTTATGTACATTTTGTTGAAATTGATGATAGTTTTATTTATCCCTGAAGCGAGCTTATATTAAACCATGTTCACGCCACTGATTAGAAACTTTGCATTAGAGGTCCAAAATACTTTTCACTTTAGAATGAAAATTAAAAAAAACATCACTTTGTGCACAACCTGAAAGACACTCCGTTTTGTTCATTTTATAATTTGCCACTACCCTGGGATTATTATGGTCATAGCAATTACAATTAAGAGAAAGATATATTTAAAGATTTTATCATTACCAAAATGAAAAAAGAAATATACATATCTACAAATCAGGTTGTGGTAAAAGAAGTCGAATATTCATAAAAACGTAGATTATAAGGATTAGATCAGTTTAGCCCTTTCAAATTTAACTACATCATTGGCATAATTGTGCTCACCCACAGTCTGTATAAACACGTTACATTCTAAGCTAGTCTTAGCAGCGAAGGACACGAAATGTTTACATACAAAGCTTTCGTTACGACCACGAGCTTCATATTAATGTTATGTTTTTACTTGCTTTTACACGACTGACTAAATAAAGCTTAGTTTTACACAAATGACTAAATAAAGCTTAGTTTCTGTCTTAATTACAAGGAAAACAGATTAACGTGTAGCGAATAAATATTCAACCTTCTATACTCAAAGTCAGTAAAGCGCTTAGAACATAAAGGATGACATTCCAAGTAAATGTTTTATGGATTGAATCACCGAATTCAATAATATCAAATTGGCGAATTTTATGTTCGCTATGTTCTCCTTTCCATATATACTTCCTGACCAGTATATTCTGATTTTAGCTGAAAATAATATATTTCTTTTAAATAAAGTTTTGATTTAGCTGCTGTTAAGTCTATCTAGAAACTACTAGAAATAGATGATGTTACAACTTGCCATGTAATGAAATTTTTATTTTTGTGAATTATTTATTTCTCCACATTAGCTTTCTGATAAACGATGTATAGACGCGTTTTCCAAAAAAAGTAATTTTCCAGTAAATATATGCTTAAATGAGATAAGAGCTTCTTATGAGTGCATTTTTTGGAGTGTCCGGCTGTTCCAATCTCAATACTCTAAGTTGAAAACAAAGTACAAAAAACATTTATTCTGAAATATCTATTTTATATGCTTTTCGTACATGACTTAATACGCATAGTTGATAATCACATGCGACTTTATGTTACAGTCATGCAAGTAGGTTATCGTATTAAATAAGCCATGTGTCAGTGAAAATACATGATCTCTAAAATAAATACTTCTAGCTCGTAATACATATATAAATAAAATGGTAACCGGTGATACAGAATACCAATAAAATAAATTAAAATTACTATAAAAGACCACTAACTTACATCACTGTCTTCCAAATAACCATAGACGTCTAATTTGTCCAGCCTGAGGGTTCCTTGAAAAGGTAAGAATCTCCTTCCTCGCTGAATTTTTTCGTTACTCCACACACAGACCCTAAGCTCATAAGCAGAACTGACCTTTCTGTCTAAGGATGAGATCAGAACCAGACTAAACTCGGCCGGAATCAAAACACATGTTTCCATTGCTACACCTTTCATCAGGAGAGGGTACCATTTAATCAGATACGAATTACAGGAAGTGAACAACCATTGCTTCAAAAAATTGCTGGAAAGGGAACGATTGGTCACTCTAATAAAAGCTGCAATAAGTCCCAACGTAAGAGAAAAATCCAGCACGTGTAGTCTCTTTCTTCATCCCGCTTGATCTGACGGTATGCCACAGTCCATTTGAGTAAGCAACAGGTGTCCGTACCTGCCCGATAGATGGCGCAATCTTCCAATTGAGGGAGTGTCTTCTCAGATCTTCCCAAGTGGGTGTGGCCGTGACCCTGTTAGATCAAAACAGCGCCATGCGGAGTGGTAGCGAAAGCGAGTGGCCAGAAGGCATACCGCTCGAGATTCGAAGCAGCCTTGACAAACTAGGACAGTGTTGATGGACGCGTTTTCTGCTTACTCGTCATTTGTACGAATTCATCAGAGTCGACTGATTAAGATTTTGTAGTTTCACTCCTTTGTTTTCGTATTTTTCTTTTCAATTTGTTTTTTCTTTCAAGGCTGTTACATCAGATAGCGACATTTATCTAGCTTGGACTGGTTGTAATCTGTATCCTTCGTTAAGCTCCAACAGGGCGGGGCACTTTTTTTTATTATTATTCATTTATTTCAGGTTGAGAAAATTATGTGGCCTACTACAAATTGTCTGACTTCTGTTCACGTATAACATCCAACTTTCAGAAAAAAAAAAATTTCAAGCGACCTCATTCAAACTCTAAAATCAAATTACCTTTATCATATGAAGAAATCGTTATTTTTTATCCCAGCCTTTTAAATTTTATAATTATGACAGTTAGAAAAATTATGATTCATTTACGTAAAACTCTGTTCAAGAAGCTTTCTATTTATTATTTAGTTTGTATGTCAGTCACTCAGAACGGCCCGGCATGGCCAAGTTGTAAAGGCGCTCGACTCGTAATTTGAGAGTTGTAGGTTTGAATACCCGTCTCACCAAATTCGCTTGCTCTTTCAGACGGGGGGGGAAGGCGCTATAATGTGACGGTCATTGGTAAAATAGTAGCCCAAAAGCTCCGGTGGGCGGTGATAACTAGCTGCCTTTCTTCTCGTTTTATACTGTTAAATTTGGGACGACAAGCGCAGATAGTTTTCGTGTAACTTTGCGCGAAATTCAAAACAGTCAGTCATGATAATTTATTTATTAAGATTTAATACGAAATATTGTGCAATGAGAGCAGTTATTTGCAAAACAACAGACGAACACATCACTTTCTACACATTTCCATGTTTATGTGCAATGTACTCGTCCAACACGCACATGTGTGAGGTAAACAAACACCGTTTAGAAGGAAATACTTTTCTGATCTTTTGTTTTTGTAAATTTAGGTCATGCGAACATTATTTTGAATTTCGCGCAAAGCTACTCGAGGGCTATATGCGCTAGCTGTCCGTAATTTAGCAGTGTAAGGCTAGAGGGAATGCAGCTAGTCATCACCACCCACCGCCAACTCTTGGGTTACTCTTTTACCAAAGAATAGTGGGATTGACCGTCACCTTATAACGCCCCCACAGCTTAAAGTGCGAGCATGTTTGGTGCGACGGGGATTCGAACCCGCGACCCTCGGATTACGAGTCGAGTTCCTTAACCAAAATTGTTGAGAAAATCGTCTCAATAAATGAGTGTGCTATTCTAATGTATCTTTCATAAAGCACAGAATAAACTTTATAAGATAAGAATATTGTGTTATAAATAAAATGGCTAAAGAGTGTTTTCGGTTGTATAGAAACGAATAGATTTATTTTTAATCGCTTCTTTAAACAAGCTTTAGAAATACAACATAACATGTATATATGGGCTAAAAACTATTAAATCTGAGATCGTCTAGGGTCTAGGACCAAATATAGACGACTCTAATTTTGAACAGCTGACCAGAATGTTTGGTTTGTTTTTAATATCGCGCAAAGTTAGTTGTTCCTAATTTAGCAGTGTAAGACTAGAAGGAAGCAGATAGTCATCACCACTCACCGCCAACTCTTAGGCTATTCTTTAACCAACAAATAGTGGGATTGACCGTCACATTATAACGCCCCAACGGCTGAAAGTGCGAACATCTTTGGTGTGACAGAAATACGAACCCTCGACTCTCGGATTATGTGAGGGGTCTCTAAACAGCAGGAAGTCAGTAAGTTATCAATTATCGCTGCCACAAACGATTTGTCTAACTTTTTCAATCGAATGCAAAAATTGCCTGCTACACTTATAACACCTCCACAACTAAAAGTGTGGAGTGCGTTTAGCGGCATGAAGTCCCGAACTTCGAACTTTGCGACTCGTTAAATAGTTGTCCACTCCTGACCTCTATAAATGAACAAAGGTATTAAACTGACTGTAATTACTTACTTTTGTGAATAGTTTACACTATTTCTATCGTTTCACGAGACGTGATATTTCTGTTATAAGAATGCATTTTAATTTCTGTCTTCTTTATTGATTTGTTAACGATGTTGATAAGCGCTTTTCTTAGTAAGTTATTCACATCTTCATTGTTATTTCCAGTTTTATCAGAACTTCTAAAAGATGATGAAATACAATATATATCTTCTTAACAACCCTAGAGCGTTCCACGTAATAACACTCTATTTCTCACGACGAAGATATGCTGGTTCTGAATTACTATACATTAATGTAGGTATTTTAAAAAGTTTCAAATAAACTGATGTACGTATGTGTATTTCTCTCAAAGCTCAGACCTTTCGGTGTCTAGTATAAAGCACGCTTGTGTAAGAACTTAGTCCTTCAGATATCATTTATATGTGTCTCAGAATTGTTTTATTATTTCAGAGTAAAGCCGCATTGGACTGTATTTTGTGTCCATCACGAAGAATTGAAATCGTGATTTTATTGTTATAAATCGGTAAATTTACTTCTGCTCCGTTCGCGGGGAGAGTTGTCTAAGAGCTCAAAAGTTCACTGAGTCATGTTTAGGCGTGTTGGTTTTGTGTTTTGAATTTCGCGCAAAGCTAAACGAAGTTTACCTGCGCTAGCTTTCCCTAAATTTGCAGTGTAAGACTAGAAAGAAGGCAGTTATTCATCACCACTCACCAACAACTCTTGGACTGGTCTTTTACCAACAAATAGTGGGATTGACCGTCACATTATAACAATCCGGGGGCAAGCAGAGTGCGAGTTAAGCACCCTTTTTTTCTTTCTATTTCAATCGTCCTAGATGAGTGATAAACCAAAAGCATCCTAACCACACAGCGATGCTGGACCTTAGCACAAACGACAACGCGTGTCGTATTTTATTTTAATCATAGTTGACTGCTATTGAATTTTGCTTACAATTACATAAGACCAACTTGTTTAAGATATTTGTTGAAATAGAAAATTAAGTTGGAGACGTCGACAAATGTTTAGAAGCATGTGGTCAAAATCCCTCCTTACATCAGTCCATCTCTTTCTCAATTTTAGCGGTTATTATAACGTTAGTTAAATTTTTAGAAAATGGCACAACTTAATTAACACTTAAACAGTTTGTATTTGTTTATTTGCTTTGTAGGGAGCACATAAATAGTTTATCAGCACCATCGAAATAATTTCTACTAATCCTCTTCAAGGTTTGTGAAAGAGGTTTAAGACAAATCAAAACTTTTATCATTATCCCGTAAGAAAAAAAAAATGTCTTAATGAAGAATAATTTCCCCAAATCTTAAGAAACAACGTATGACACTGATTTTTTTTAAAGCCTTGACACAGTTCTTGTTAATTTTCTATTTTTATTTTTCGCAAACACGTCTATTACTGTTACTGAAACTTGTTTCTTATGAAAGTTTATCAGATGGGCGTGTGCCACGCATGGATTAAAATGTGGGTTGTATTTAAAGCAGATCAGAAACATCGTTGTAAAGCATGCTAGTTGTTAACTAAATCTAAATTAAAATACCTTGAACTGGATGGTTAGAGGAAATAAGATAAATATTAATCACTGAAGAGAATACGAAATGAGTATTATATTATATATATATTTACTCTGTATGATAAACAAGACAAGATACCAACATAGGCCATTTTTTTTTTCATAGGTGTTCACGTTCAATTGAAAACTGAAAAGGTTATAATAGAAACTGTCGAAAAGCTAATTCCTCCCGCTGGTGTAACTCCAAGTCTAATGGCTTATAATACTAAAATTCGGGTTTCTATCCCCACGATGGACAAACCAGAAAAAGCTTATTAACCTAATCCGTAAATCAAACATGGTCACATTTGTGTCTGTCCCGCCATCTGTGGATAATTACTGAAACAAATTTCGAAAATAATTATTTTCAAACATGTAATGGATATTCAAAGGATCATTAGACGAGAAGTTAGCAGAATTTATACGTAAATATCTACACGTAAAGAAATAATATAGTGTTCAGTACTTCAGAGAAGTATATGAAGTCGAGCATAAAAACTTTAAAGATTTAAAATAATTGTTATTCCTTACTGGTCTCGATTATGTAAATGTTCTTCAGGCTAAAACTATAAAGTTTAAAAACACGTAAAATGCACTTAAAGAAAGAAATCGTACAGCGGCTGAACTTATTGATTAAGTGTTATAGTGTGATTAATTTTCATGCCAAATGCAATTGATTAATGTTCTTTTTTGTTATTAAGCACAAAGCTACACAGTGGGTTAACTGCGATATGCCTTTCATGGTAATCGAAACCCGGGTTTTAGCATGATAAATATACTTACCTCTGAACCACTAGGATAGCGGTCAGACATAGATCAAAAAAGAAAAGATACTATTAGCCTATTATGGCTGCTTTGTCCTTTTTTAAATACATCTATGGAAATGTTGACTAGGATATAAATAATAGTAAGAGACTTTAATTTTTTTCTTTCTCTGGTATAAATATTTTTATAAATATAAAATTTTAAAATATATATAAAGTTATTATAGTTACAATCTTTTTCTTCTTTTTGGTGAAGCTTAGGACTGAAAAACTAAAAGGCGTGCGACTCGTAATCTAAGGGTCGCGGGTTCGCATCCCGGTCCCGCCAAATATGCTCGCCCTTTCAGCCGTGGGGGCGTTATAACGTGACGGTTAATCCCGCTATTCGTTGGTAAAAGAGCAGCCCAAGAGTTAGCGGTGGGTGGTGATGACTAGCTGCCTTCCCCTAGTCTCGCATTGCTAAATTAGTGACGGCTAGCACAGATAGCCCTTGAGTAGCTTTGTGCGAAATTCCAAAACAAACAAACAAACTAGTCTGTATTCGACTCTTAATCCAAGTGTCGCGGGTTCGAATCCCCGTCACGCCCAACATGCTCGCCTTTTCAACCGTGGGGCGTTTTAAAAAAAACGGTTGTAAACAGATTAAAATAGGATGAAAATATAATTAAATAAAAAGGTAATCAAGAAGGTATTTGTGTAATAATGAATATTACTAAGAAATGATAGAAGGAGCAACTCAATGTATTATATCTTGAGAGGTTATAGAAGAGACTACTTCTAATTTTTACAAGAATAGATAATGTGAATTAATCAAATATAGTGTTAAGAAGTACAAACAAATTGTTTTTAACAATGAATGCGATTAATATTATGTTCCAATATTAAACATTCCCAAAGATTAAAAGTTATAAAATATTATATTTGTAATTTTAAAACTATTTCAAACAATCAGTAAAAAAAATGGTAATGGAAGGCATTAAGTTGGTTCTACTTAACTTTTATTTAAAAAAACGTTTAATCATATGATATATCGCCAAATTTCAGGCATAAATATGAGTCTCAAAGCTGCTCTTATCTGTGTCACTCCACATATTGGATATTTTAATATACAAATTTTGCTAAGTGTTTATGAAAAAAGTAACGTAAAAAGTACATTAAACTTACATTAACAATATATTTTGATGAATGTTTTGTAACTTGGAATGGTATATACAACGTTGAATACAACTGATAATTTTATTCGTTCCTCCCCCTCAGTGTCACAGCGGTATGTCTATTGATTGACAACGCCTTAAACCGGATTTATTTTCGCCAATTGTATAGTTTTTTGCTTGACTTCAAACAAGCAACAAATATATTTATTTTCTTCTGAAATATATCATTTATAGATATACTAATAAACATCATAAGAAAAAGAAAAACAGAAAAGGTTTTTGCATTAACAAATTATTCTATGTCATTATCTTGATTTTTATAGTAATCATCCATAAGTATTAAATTCATTATTCCAACATAATTAGATTATATTCTTTAATACCAGCCAAAGGAGAGTACTTAGAACAATAAAGTTCAAAACATTCCCTCTGTAATGTAATTAGCCAATAAATATTATTGATAGACTCTGTATTCAAATAATATTAATTAAAGCAAACACTTTTTAAACACCTTAATAAAGATTATATGACCTTTGTTATTATGCGTTAGTCTAAGGTTAGTTTGAATTTAAAATGTATATAAATTAAATAACGCGGTTGATGAAACGTGAAGGAGTTATTTAATAGTTATAAGCTTTTATAGCTCAACAACAACATATTATTGTGTATACATTTTAAATATTAAAAATAAGAATTCCATTAAAGAAAAAGAGATTTTAACACATAATGAACTTGATTTCTAATCATGTAAAGGTTGCATAAATGTGGGAACCGAAATTAAAAGTTAAATGAGGAAGTTATTTTTTTTATAGGGACGTTATAATGTGACTGTCAATACCACTATTCGTTGATAAAAGAGTAGCCCAAGAGTTGGCGGTGGGTAGTGATGACTAGCTGCCTTCCTTCTAGTTTTACACTGCTAAATTAGGGAAGGCTAGCACGGATAGCCCTCGAGTAGCTTTGCGCGAAATAAAAAAACCTATCAAATTTAAGTTGTAAGACTGATAAAACTATACAATATTTACTGGTGTTATTTTCTGTTTAAAACTTAAAAATCCAAGGAAGTAAAATAATAAACACTTTTGACATTTCATTGTGTGATATTGCTTTGCCCCCCGCTAGTACAGAGGTAATTCTCCGGATTTACAACGCTAAAATCAGAGGTTCGATTCTCCTCGGTGGGCTCAGCAGATAGCCTGATGTGGCTTTGCTGTAAGAAAAGCACACACACACACACTTGATATTGCTTTAATATCCATTTTGTTTCGTTTTTGGAATAGGATTTTTTGGATAGTGCATTTAAGAAGTTTTGAGATCATAATATGCTTTTCTTTTGCATGAAGTTTGATCTACTAATATTACATAAATTATATTAGTGTATCTTATTTGTCTTCAATGTTTATAAACTATGTAAACTGGTTTATAGTGCATTATATGTTACTTACTATTACATGATTTTAAATATCAGATAAGAAACTATAGTAAGCGTTTTCGGATTCGCCTTTTTTGGAGGGGGTTGGTTTGGTTTGTTTTGAATTTCGCGCAAAGCTACACGAGGGCTATCTGCGCTAGCCGTCCCTAATTTTGCTAACACTCGAGGGAAGGCAGCTTGTCATCACCACCTTCTGCCAATTCTTGGGCTACTCTTTTTAGTGGGATTGGTCATTACATTATAACGCCCTCACGACTTAAAGGGCGAGCATGTTTGGTGTGATGGGGATTCGAACCTGCGACCCTTGGAATACTAGTCGAGTGCCTTAACCGCGTGGCCATGCCGGGCCCCTTAGGGCCCGAATAAAATAAATCGAGTAATGATATAACTAAAGAAAGAAATGTAAAAACAACAACAACAAAAACAAAACATCAGCATTTTTACAGTAGGGTCTATAACTATCTGACGAACATAATTGGCTAGCTGTTAACAATATTATCTCTCTCCACTAGTGCGATAAAGTTTTGAAGTGATGATAGGATTTCTGTTAAACTGTCAGCAGACTTATTAAAGCGCCCCCCAGTGGCACAGTGGTACGTTTACGGACTTACATAGCAAGAAACCAGTTTGATACCCGTTTGAGATGTAGCTTTGTGCTTAATAACAAACAACAACTTATTATAGCTTCAGTGAATTTCAAATTATTGTTTATATTTCTCTTAACTAATCAGATAAGCAAGTGAACGGAAAAACGATAACGATGAGTCAGTTAGATAAAGATTTACAATTGTCTGTGTTTTATTGGTGTTATTATAGGTTTAAACTCAAATTCCATTATCAGGAGCGAATAAGGATTCATTATTATCCAAGAAAGTGTATAGATTCGAAGGCCAATTTCTTTAAACTTTAAAGAATGTAATACAATACTCATGATTTTCTATGTGATCTTGAAACTTTCTTTGGTTGTAATATATGTTTTTTATTAAGAAAAAATACACAAAGCCCATCAGGAGTATCGATACTCGGTTTTTAGTAGTATAAGTCTGCAGCCACACTACTGTGTCGCTATGGGTGGGGGCTACAATATATGTTGGTCGGATCTGTATTAGAGCATCAAGTACAATTGATGTTAATTTGAAACTTCAATCTGTTTACAAAACTTATAGAAATAAGTGAAACGTCAAACATTGAATAAACAATTAATCTTAACACGTTTTCTTGATATACTTGTAACGTTTGTTTGGAAATTTAGCACAAAGCTCACAATAGACTAGATGTGCTCTGCCCATCACGGGTATTGAAACCTGGTTTTTAGTGATGTGAGTCCGAAGACATACCGCTCTGCCACTAGGGGTCTACTTGTAATATGGGTGCTATATATTCTGTAAATACAGCAAATAGTGTAAATGTTTTCAGTGAATAATTCAGAAAGCGTGATCTTTTTTCTTTTTTTTTGCCTTTGGTTTGCGTCATCTATTTTTCACCATCTTAGTAGCATTATCTTATAAGGTATCAATCCGACGGTTTAGCCAATAACACAACTACAAATTTCGTTTGGCCATTTGTGATCGTGAGAAGCCTCTATGTTTTTCAGTTCGAAGGATGATAATATATCTACAGAAGACATCAATAAAACTTACATTAGTCATGCTCACTGGCTTTAGTCTTTTCAACACCCAACGCAAATCTGTAAACACTAACGATTTTTCCTCATAATACCCCAGAATGTGTCGAAAGTTTGGATTGCTCTTAGATTTAAAAAAAAGAACAACAGTAGCATGTTTATGAAACAAGAAAATCTTCTTTAAAACACACTTTGTTCTTGATTATTGTAATTTTGATTTGATGAAACATGTATGAGTAAATTAGTTTTTCTCTTAAATTACAAACTTATAAGAACGGAAAATTAGTTAAACTGATATACCAATATTTTTGAACTATTTATTATATGAGAAATAAATCTGATTTAAAACAAACGCAATGGTATATTTAGAATAAATTAATACAACCTGTAAGACAAAAATGATTTGACAAATTTGGATCTACGTACTGTATTGCACTGATTCACAAAGACATTTTCAATTATATCCAATGTCTTTGTGAATTAGTAGTAACTTTAAGGTTAATAATAAGAAAACTCGAGGATTAATCCCTGAGGCTGATACAACCAAAATACATATTTGTTTGCCTTGCTTAAAAAAATAAATAAAAGTTTTTTACCCTCCATCTGACTGTTCCAAAACATACACCACAAACTCTGAGCATATATTATGAGCGCCATCTATTGTCTAAGAAGGTAAAATTGTGGAGAGCGATCGAACTTGATGTAACAGATATGCTGCTGTAGTTCTGTAGCTTTACAGTGGATTCGGTCAACTGATGGAAAATTCTTGTACTACTAGCCTGAATGAAGTAGCGAAACTTTGGCTAAAATAAAGTTTTCTACTATCATTATTTGGAGAGTAAAGACCGTTTTCTTTGCTAACTTTATTGCTTAGATGTTATAGAATCCATAGAAAAGTAACGAGAGAAAGTATAAATAACTCACCATAGTGCTGTGTTACGTTGACATTTACACAACCATGATTTTTACTGAAGTTGCTTTGCGATTTAGTCACTGTAATATACAAGAACAAGATGAAAGAAAGGTTGCATTACATAAGTTTACGATGAATAAATCATATAGGGTCAATTTCATATATAGAATGTCTTATCTCTCTGTGAAAATAAAAATCATTTATTTCAAACCGAGTTTAAATCAATTTCATTTCACTTTTACCGACATAATAGAAAGTATTATTACTGTAAGCAGTAAATATTTTGATAGCTGAAAATATTATTTCTCCCCTTTTGTTGTTTTGAATTAAGCACAAAGCTACACAATGGGCTATCTGTACTCTGCCCACCACGGGTAAGGCTGTAAGAAACAAATGGCTGAAAAATGTCTCCTCGTAATTTTTGATGTAATAGGCCTTTTTTTGAGAGGTATTTAAATTGCCATCTGTCATTTAAATAATACTATTGATTTGTACATGTTTCAGTAACTACATGGTTCGTCAATAAGCCTACATCCGTGATAGAAAATCATGATAATTGAAGAAATTTTGTTATTTACAGTCTTGTAAAATTGATGCCTAATGTCAGTGATAAACTCACACGATATTACATTTTGTTTTTCAATATTCCAAATTGTCTTTTACATTAATCGAGTATCCCCCTTAGACAGCGCTATGTCTTCAAATATACAACGCTAAAATCAGGGGTTCGATTCACCTCGGTAGACATAGCAAATAATGAGATGTGGCTTTGATATAAGAAAAACAAACACACAAGCACATTAATCGATTTGTTTAAAAAATAATAATAATAAAATAACCAGCAATCTAAAGAGGCGCTGAGACCTAAGAAATACATCACTCTTAATAAGGACTCGACCGTCTCTAACATTGCTCTACACAACATTCTACAGAGTAATTGTATATTTCATGTTTTATTGGTTCTTGAAACTTCCATAGTTTTTGAGAAAATGACTTTAAATTCAGTTTACAATCACCTGACTTTTACATAATATAAATGAATAAAACAAGCCGCAAGGAGGCTTCAGAAATCAAGAATATTTATGAGAGTTCTCAAATTTTAAAAATAGTTTGCTTTGTTTTGAATTTCGCTTAAAGTTACACGTGGGCTATCTGCGCTAGCCGTCCCTAATTTAGCGGTGTAAAACTAGAAGGATAGGCAGCTAGTCATCACCACCCACCGCCAACTCTTGACTTACTCTTTTACTAACGAACAGTGAGATTGACCGTAACTTTATAACGCCCCCACGGCTGAAAGGACGAGCATGTTTGGTGTGACGGAGATTCGAACCCGCGAGTCGAGTGCTTTAACTACTTGGCCATGCTGGGCCCTCACACCTTAATTAACTCTGTTAATTAAAAATAGATATTAACATACAGTGAAATGCAGGCTAAAATAATAATAATCCATAATGAAATTTCGGAAATATTCAAATTATAAACCGATACAAGAGATTTTTGGAAACTAGATATCAAAAGTTTAGCGGAAAAAGCACATTAAATTGAAGAAGTTATCAGAAAATTTGAAATTAGACTAACTGATTTCAAACCTTTTGATAATTTTTTTTCGTTTACTGTAGTTTCCCAGCAACGTTTTAACTGTTATGCACGACGTTGTTGTTTATTATTACTAAATTGGACACTTTTCTAAAACGTATTTATTTTTCTATTCCATATTTAACGTTTTTTGCTGGTTTTAATCTCAGCAACTAAAGTAAATGTGCTAAAATTACTATATTTTTATATATTAAATCAGTAAAGCACATAGGAAAAAAAAAACACACAAACAAAACACGACAACATCATTTAACATATCTACATACATATATTTATTTATACTAAGCGGCACATAAGATATTGGTTTATATGAAAGCAAGACAATGCTGAAAAATGAAGCGAGAGTAAATGTCAATTTTCTCAAGTCAGTCAAAATTTTCTTTCTCTACTTCAAAACCGTTTTGATGTCACAATTTTAGTCCAGCAACATAATATTAAAGAATTGTGGGTTTAATCATACCCGTAGAGAGAGACGTTTATAATAAGTATCGTTTCCTTATCCTATTATAATAAAACATAAATCGTAGGAAAACATAATCCTCAAAGGAAAGAAATATTAGTGTAATGATGGCTTGTCCGTCTTATTGAATCAAGAGTTCTATATAAATTCCTCCTCATTCTATTCCTCTTAAGACTATCTTGTTAAAATATAAGTATTTTTAATATCACATTGTAATTTGTGGCAATCTATTCTTCAATTTAAATATTTGATTAAACTAATAATTTATTATCCAGTGTTATATGGCACACGTGTTTTATGAAGAGCCATTATTTCTTAACCGGGTCTTGCCTAGAAGCTAGTGTACGCGCTGTTAATCCGAGGGTTCATGGTTCGTGGCATGTTGAAAAGAAAAATGCATTTTACGCTTTGAGGCTGTTCATACGCTTTGAGAGCGACAAACATATCAACTACTATGATAGACAATAGTAGCACAAAAATTGTTAGGTGGTATCTTGTGATTGGATGTCTTCCTTTTCGTCTAAGTTTAAAATTAGAGACAACTAGCGCAAATGGTTCTCTGTGCTGTTTAACGAAACAATTATGAAACAAACATTTCTTAATTTCAAACATTTGCAAAAATGTAACTGGTCCACACATACTGAACGTTTTAACAGAGGTATCTCTTCACAAGCAAGATAATTGTACTTCATCACATAAAAATACTAGTACCTCGTCACACGCAAGACAGTACTAGTTTAGCACAAGCAAGACAGTAGTATCTCTTCACAGACAAGACAGTAGTACCTCATCAAAAGTAAAGCAGTAGTATCTCATTATAGACAGGACAGTACTATCTCATCACAGACAAGGCAGTAGTACCTCATCACAGTCAAGACAGTAGTACCTCATCACAGACAAAATGTGGTACCTCATCACAGACAAAATGTAGTACCTCATTTTAATTTCAAACATTTGCAGAAATGTAACTGGTCCACACATACTGAACGTTTTAACAGAGGTATCTCTTCACAAGCAAGACAATGGTACTTCATCACAGACAAAACACTAGTACCTCGTCACACGCAAGACAGTACTAATTTATCACAAGCAATACAGTAGTACCTCATCACAAGCAAGACAGTAGTACCTCATCACAAACAGGACAGTGGTACCTTATCACAGATAAAACAGTAGCACCTCATCACAGGTAAGACAGGTTAGCGCCTCACCACAAGCAAGGCAGTGGTACCTCATCACAGGTAAGACAGTAGCGCCTCACCACAGATAAGGCAGTAGCACCTCATCACAAACAAGACAGTGGTGTATCTATCAATAAATAGTTGGGAATAAACCTTTCACTGTAAGTGGTATCCTGGGTTCACCCAAAAATACTGATGACATTACAATGTCATATGAAATTCTTAGATAATTTTTATATATAATATTTGAGACAGTCTCTTGGAGTAATTGCAATTTATTAATCAACTATTAACATTTCATTAGAGAAATATCAGGTCATACTTTGCAGGCTTGAATAGCAAACAAATAAACCAAGTGCTATTTAGTTGTATTACACAACATATCAAGGATTACATGTCGAACAGCCAAGATCATATAAAAATCACATCAAGTAATAGGAAAATAAGAATAAGACAAATATCCTTGACCATTTAACCCTATGCTGTGTTCATGGTGGAAAACAAACCTCGGGTTGTAATTTCCACCGAAAAAACACACATAATTTTATAGTAGTAGATGATGTTGAAATATTATATGTTATAAATACAATATACAGTGCATGCAACTGTACAACCTACAGTTCACCAAAGTATGAAATATTTTGCGTATCCTCAGTTCTTTTAACACGATATTAAAATCAGTTCTTTAGGCTGTGGAGTTGCAGTGAAAGCTCTAAATACTATCAAATACCATTATTTTACAGGTTAATCAAGAATGGATTCATTTAACTTAACTGCAAAGTGATTACATTTTTTTTTTTAATAGTTAGAACGTGCTCTATAAATGCTGTATTACAATTAAGAATCTGAGACCAGCAGCTTAAGATATGTTTTTCTAAACTTGAAACAGTTCTTTCGAGTGCAAATTGTTCATATTTTTTTAAATACGCCTTTCCTTCTATGTAATGACAATTAACATTGTGGTTTTCTACTTTCATAGATATTTGGCGGGATAAAAAATGAGGGCTGTTGGCTCAGCTGTTTACTTGTTATTTGAGGAGAACGGAAAGAAGTGTGCACGTGATGCACTAATAGGTTCAGTTATTCGATTCATCAGTCAGGAGTCGTTGTTCGTGATGGTTAAATAATGTAGTGGATACTGTTACAACGCCTTATGAATACCTTATGATATCCTGTGCTGATTGTATCTTATTTCCTTCTAGCACATGCTTAGTGAACATAAATCCAACAAATGCAACGAAACGTAGCAGAAGAAGAGAATAAAAAAACATAATACACACCTCAACTTACCAAAATATATTCTCAAATTTACTTGCACATTTGATAACCCTAACTTTACACCTTTTCACATTAAGGAATTTAACATTCAAATATTAGTGTAATTCTGAATTTTAGTATGTTGGCTGATATGCTTCATAAAATAAATAATAAATACTTTAAACTTACAGATACGTACTGGTTGTTTTACATATTCAGTAGTGAAACTATTAGAACAATTCAATAATGACAAACAAAAATTTTATCTGTAGTTAAGACTAACAGAAGCAAATAATTGGAAGTAATAAAGTAATTATTCGTACATGTAGGTGTTATTTTCCTTAACTAATAGAGTTAGAGACAAATTTCCACCTTGAGAAGCATCTATACTCGTAGATTTACAATCAAAGTCATTATACAATCATAAATACGTATAAAATGAATAAAAACTCTATAACTCGAGTGAAAACTTCTTAACTTACGTATTTTTCCAACATCATGAAACAACCAACAATATCGTAGGGTATAAGTGATTTTTGCCTCTCAAATCATTCTGTATATTCGTGATTCGGTGCACAGTAATATTAATCATTAGATATAGAAATTATGTAATTCTGTCGTTAAGAGTAAAATGATATGATTCCAGGATTACAATTTACAAATATATTAAACTTGTGATTAGTGCACTATATGTTGCTCTATTGTACGAGTATAGTACTGTTACAAGGGTACCTTAATTTCCAGTTCTTTTACTGTAGAATTACAGTATTTTTATTTCTAAAATACAGGTGGTTAAGTCACTCGATTCTTAATCTGAAAGTCGTGGGTTCGTATCTCCGTTCCACCAAACATGCTCTCCCTTTCGGCCGTGGAGGCATTATAAAGTGTGGTCAACCCCACTATTCGTTGGTAAAAGAGTAGCCTAAGAGTTGGCGGTAGGTGGTGATGACTAGCTGTCTTCCCTCCATATTTACACTGATAAATTAGGGACGGATAGCGCAGATAGCCCTCGTGTAACTTTGCGCGAAATTCAAAACAAACTAAACTTCTAAAAAGGGTTATAAGCATTAACACTTCTTACAGAGCATTCGAGGAACATTTGTTTCTTTATTTTTTAATATTATCAAGAAAGATATTTCAACATTATTTTAAATAATGATTTGGAGTATGAGAAAATGATATGTTGTCGCACAAGTATTGAAGCTTGTTTTATAGATTATATTGATTGTGTTTAGTTTTATATAGATCTGTTTAAATTGATATTGCTTGAAGATTTTAACAATCTTTTTTACTGTTTAGTTTTACTGCCGATAAGAGGCCTATTATTCATATTAAAGGATACCTTTTGGTTTGGTCTACAGTGTAACTGTGACATTTTGCTCATAGTTTAAATGATCTTTTGATCCTAGAATTAAAAATTTAAGCGTTTAAAATGACAGTAAATAGTAATTATAATTACAAGAAATACCAAATTATACAAAGTACAGCACTTGAAAGTTATTTGTCTCTTTAGAGGTTTCTGAAATTGTCAGAATTTCGATTTATTCAGGATAGCACATTTGAATTCAAACATTCTTGCTGCTCCAAAATGAAACATTTTACTTGCATAAATACAGCACTGTGCAAAAGTGTTAGGACCGGAGGATACGTTCTACATTTTTTTTTTCTATTTTATTGGCTAATTCTTCTATGTTATTACAGAATGTAAGTTTCGGCACTATGGTAATACTTCACCAATCCCTGTTGATGATTGAATGAGCCAGGGTGAGAATACTTATCACTTTTAGAATTCCCATAAACTGATGCTATGCCATAAGGATTCTTCTTGAATGAACATACTGATTAGATTTATGGTCTAAAATATCTGTCATGGTATCCCATGCAGTGAGTGCCTTGACTATATAGAGAGAAGCTAGCATATGGTATTGATATACGTTAGATAGAATCACTGTAATAGCACTCCATGAATATACCTTGATAAAAAAAAACAAAACAGTGTTCACCGATATAGAACAAGTTTCTTTGTCATGTTACTGCCCCCAAAACGCAGAGGATTGTCAGCAGAGCAGAGTGTTCACATAAACGGTTCAGGTGATGCTGGTTGTATTATCCAACAAATTGTTGCAGACATGAAACGCTCCCCGAACACTGTCAACTAGATCGTGAAACTGAAACAATTACATTTGGAAATAGGAATGTAAGAGACAGAACACCTAAACTCAATGATACTGATGTTAAGTATCATTGTTTACGCAACCTTTAAACATAGGGAAGACTGTCACTGACCTCAAGCATAAGATAAACGACCATGTACCAAATAACAGTAAAGTGACAGACATCTCCAATATCAAGAAGACTCAACGACAATTAAATATTTGGTCATGTTACAGTTTAAAAACTTTACTTCGATATACAAGTATTGCAAAAGACTAAAAGTTGCTAAAAAGTACAAAAAGCGGATTGATGATGACTGGAAAATGCTGTTATGGACGAAGAGTCCAAGTTTAAAATATTTAGTCCAAAATGTACGTTTTGCTTCAGGCGAAAGAAAAGTGACAAATACTAATCTGGATGTATAGCACCTTCTCTGATGCAGGTCTGAGGGAAGTACCAGCAAAATAATGACCGCAAACACTCATCCAATATAAGTAGAAAGTGCTTAGCAAAGAAAAAAGGTGTTGGAGTCATTTAAATTTTAAAGGATGAAATGGCCCTCACAGAGTCCTGATCTGTTGAGCACATCAGGGATTTTACAGATCAAACCAAAAGTTATTTAAAAATAAAAACTTGATAAAAGTGTACAAGGACATTAGGAGTAAAATCTCATGGGACACATTGATTAAATATGTTGCAATAATACCTGAAGCAATAACTGCCTGAGTTATTAAAACTAAATGAGGACACATAAAATATTAAATAAGTGCTGAACTGAAGCACTTCCACCGAGTTTCTGTTGTAATAAATATGAATATTAATGAAATTTTCATGTTTCACCTGTGATTTACCTTCCACTATCTTTAAAAATAGCCTGAAATCTAAATTTTGACTTTGTCCTAACACTTCTGCACAGTACTGTAACTCTAGTTTACTTTGTACAATTGTTTTAAAAGATATTTTAGTAAATTAAATACAATTAACGGAAGATTGAAATTTAAATAAATAAGTTTGATGTAATTTAGCAAAGAGTTACAGAATGGGCTATCTGTGCTCTGTCCAGCAAGGATATCGAAACTCGGTTTCTAACGCTGTAAGTCTGCAGATATGCCACTGTGCCACTGGGGGGCTATAGTATATGTTGGTCAGTTTTATATTAGAACTTCAACAAAAGCAAGTCAAGAGTAATATCCTTAGTTTAATTATGTTTGAAGAATATAGGAGTTTCAATATTACTGACTTACGAATTTAGAACAAACAGAACAGCTACAAGTATTTTGTATTCTAAATTTTCAAGTTGCCCAGTTCTTCAATATACGAAAACAGAAGCAAGATTTCATCGAATAAGATTCACCTCTTATACTAACGTGATGACGGAACTGCTAAACCCAGACTTACTAAGCCGAATAACATAACCAAGTGAACGTTTACATCAACACTTAAGAGGTTTATTTCTATTGGTCTCTTCAATGAATAATATTAAATACTGCTACTGAAGGTATCGTGGTTAATAATATCTAATCAACATCGACAAAAAACAAAACAAAAACTTAACCAACAGTTCTAGCTTTATAAAGAAGAAAACTGAATGTTTGTGTAATTGTTTTTGAATTTCGCGCAAAGCTACTCAAGAGCTATCTGCGCTAGCCGTCCCTAATTTTCCAGTGCAAGACTAGAGGGAAGGCAGCTTGTCATCACTACCTACGCCAACTCTTGGGCTACTATTTTACCAACGAATAGTGGAATTGACCGTAACATTATAACGCTTCAACGGCTGAAAAAGCGAGCACATGTTTGGTGCGACGGGGATTCGAACCCGCTATCCTCGGATTACAAGCCGAATGCCTTAATCCACCTGGCCAAAAAAATAAAATTGAATGAAATACGAATAAAGTAACAATAAAACTAAATTATAAGCCGGATGAATGTATATATGTATCCAGTTAAGTGAGACATACAAAGAAAGTTATGTTTTGGTACAAGTTAGGCATGTGTTTGTGTTTTAGAAAAAACTCGAGGATCAATTTATTCGTCAACATAAACATTTTTAAGCAATAACTTTAAATTGTTTTGTTGGCATTACACGTGAAATGATTGTATAAAGTGTTAGCAGCGTCGAAGCGACTCTCACACCTCGTTAATTTAACACTGTAGCTGATATAAGTTACTTTTCAACACAACTCCAGCAGAGAAAGACGTGTAAATAAGCAAAACCATGACTACGTTGATATATTTCACATAGGAAGTTTCTATTGGATGTAACAAGTGTCACTGAATTACGTGAAAGCGAAGCCACTTTCCCGTATGTAAAAGACAAAGTTTTTACACATAGACTGTTCTTGCTGGTCCGAGCATTGTCCTTTGGCTAGTGTTCCGGAATGTGGTTTGTGCTCCATCACTTCCGAAAATAAATTACGCCTCGCATGTTGGGTCTGTGGGTGCTATATAAGAGTGATAGTCAACTTCTACTTGCAATACGATAGGAGTGGCCTAACATGTTGATTACATATGTTCCTTCTTACCTATAACTTCCAAATTTGGGACGACGAACACAGATAACAATATTTCAGAGAAAATTTCATTTTTTTAGTTGTTCATTTCTGACGCATTTGAATAATATTTATCAGAAGAATCTAACAGACAGAACGGATAGCCAAACAATATATAAATTTTAGTAAGAAGACGAAATATGCTATCAAACAACATTATAATTACATAGGAATACAGCTAGCATTCTGTTGCTACATAATGTTATGAACGTTTTTGAAAGGTTTTACATTTGTGTATTTGACTATTTGGTATTACTCACATGATTTTCGCACACCACGTTTATCAAGAGACTTTTTGAACTTTTGTTGCTTGATTTCGTAAAAATTTATTACATGTGTGTGTGTTTTTTTATGGCGAAGCCACATCGGACTATCTGCCGAGTCCACCGAATTTAGCCCCCAGCTAGTACAGCGGTATGTTCATGGATTTACAGCGCTAAAATCAAGGGTTCGATTCCCCTTGGTGGGCTCAGCGGATAGCCCGATGTGGCTTTGCTATAAGAAAAAAAAACACACACACCACCGAATTTAATACAGAGACGTTTTCTTGGGAAAAAAATAAATAGAAAAAAAACACAGTATTACCAGAATTTATTTAGCAAAGACTTTATCGTACTTATTTCAGAGCCAGACACTTATGTTTATTATTAGATTTTCCAACTCATGGCACACATACAAAATAAATTTTACGTTCCTGGTAATAAAATTAACCAAACGAGATCTTATTATTCTGTTCATTCTCACATTAGTTAATTTTTCTTTGAACAAGAACAGTTGTAAAATGAAACTTATTTTCCACTATGGAAATTGTGTGTGTGTTTCTTTTTCTTATAGCACTATTGGACTATCTGCTGAGTCCACCGAGGGGAATCGAACCCCTGATTTTAGCATTGTAAATCAGTAGAACTTACCGCTGTATCAGCGGGGGATTATGGAAATTAATACGATGTTTAATAATGTATTATTATTATTAACCTAGATATCCGTTGAAATAATTCAATGGCAATTTTCCTAAAAATGTGACAGAAAAACATAAAAGTACAGTAAACCGATTCCCTTGGTTCAGAGCGTAGATGCAGTATGATTGTCTAGTGGGTCGTTTATAACCGTCTTATGCTACTCTATACGTTTCTCAGCAAGGAAAATTGTTTTGCATTTGTCTTTAAGCAAAGGAGACCCACTGCAATGTTTTGTTGGAAAATATTTTTGGTGTTTGATGCAATGTATGCATCCAGCATACTAGAGTGCTCAGTTTCGTCAAGTAACCCAGAGGATTTTTTTTTTCTTATGGATACCAGTATTCTTTGTCATTTTACTGAGTCCAAGAAAAGACACTTGCCAAAGTGAGCGCTTTTTTGGCAGTTGTTATTTCCATAGGTTATAAAGTCTTAAAACGGAGATATTTAGTTAAATTGAAATAAATTTATACGAAATACTAGAATACAATCATGCATGTTTATAACACAGACATGCATACAGACTTTTCTCTCGTTCATATTCCAGTCTTTGAAATATTTTCTTCAATCAGTTGACTGAGAAAGTCTCGTTTCTTTGGTGAAATTCCCTTACAGGTTTAGCCATTCAGCATATGCCAAGACTAATTAGTCGAAGTTGTAATCAATACAAAATTTCAGGAACTGCAAAAAAAAAAGGATATTTTCCCTGTAGTATACGTGTACTCTTGAAAGTAAGCATTCTGATATGGAATTATTTAAATCGTTCAGGCGATACAGAGTGTCACAGACATTTGGACATCATATATATGTATATATATATATATATATAAAAAATCGATTAAATATTTTGTCTGTCTGTTGAATGCTTGTTATTTGGTATTTTCAACCAAAACGGATAAAAGTCAAATCCACTGTCACACCAAACATGCTCGCCCTTTCAGCCGTTGGGACGTTATAATGTGACGATCAATACCACTATTCGTTGGTAAAAGAGTAGCCCAAGAGTTGGCGATAGGTAGTGATGATCAGCTGCCTTCCCTCTAGTCTTGCATTGCTAAATTAGGGACGGCTAGCGCAAATAGCCCTCATGTCGTTTTGCGCGAAATTCAAAACAAAACAAACCAAAAACCTCATGATTCAGGTATAAACATTAGTTATTTATGTTTGATCATGAGTGAGAAAGCAACATAAAACATGCAAGAAACTGTTTAATGATCAGCAATACTTTTGTAATAAAGTTGTCGATGACGAAATAACCAATAGAAGAATCCTAAATACACCTAATTTCAAGTGGGTTACGTAACTCTAGTGTTCCTACTATGAAAGTTTGTTTTGCATTTCGCGCAAAGTTACACAAGGGCTATCTGCGACAGCCGTCCCTAATTTTGCAGTGTAAGACTACAGGAAAGGCAGCTAGTCATCACCACCTACCGCCAACTCTTGGGCTTCTCTTTTACTAACGAATGGTGGGATTAACTATCACATTGTAACGCTATACGGCTGAAAGGGCGAGCATGTTTAGTACTACGGGGATTCAAACCTGAGGCACGCATTTACGAGTCGAACTCCTTAACCCACTTGGCCATGCCAAGCCTGCTATGAAAGACTATTTAAATTCAATATATGTCTGATTGTGTACATATTTACGTTAATAAATTTGAAAGGAGGATGCAAACTAAGATGTTTAATACAGGACGACAGATGTACCAGATGTATGGAGTACAAAAAAATCCTTTCTGACACGATATTGTGGAATTTTTTAAGAAGTTGAAACGTTATATTTACTTCAAAGGTGTTAAGCAACGTTTTTCGATTTCGTAATATCATTTTTCCTATATTGAGAGCAAAAATAAATTTATATATGTTTTATCCTATAAAGTGTGTAAAAATAGCATTGCCTAGAAGTCAGAAGATTAGAAATGTAATTCACACTTTGTGAAGTAATACTTATCACGAAAACACCAAGCAGAATATAATATCTGAATGAAAATAACTGAAAAAACTTTAAGACATAAAATATTTTATTTTTCATACATATACGTTAGTTGAAGATACAACTAAAGTGGCAGGGTATAACAAATAAGAATAGTCGTGTTTTAAAATGGTTGTGAAGATACAACTGAAGTATTAGGGTATAACAAGTAAATATAGTCGTGTTTTAAAATATTTATGAAGCTACAACTGAAGTATTAGGGTATAACAAGTAAATATAGTCGTGTTTTAAAATATTTATGAAGCTACAACTGAAGTATTAGGCCCAGTGGTTCCCAACCTTTTATAGTCGTGTTTTACCTATTTATGAAAAACAAGTAAGTATGTTCTAACACCCCTCGCAGTAATTATTTATTTAAAATATTTGTGAAGGTGGCCAAAACAAATGTTATCTCATAACAAGTAAATATAGGTGTTTTAAAATACCCTAGTTGGGAACCACTGTATTAGGGTATAACAAGTAAGAATAGTCGTGTTTTAAAAGATTTTGGAACTAGTCATCCCTAACCGGCGTATAACAAGTAGATATAGCCGATGTTTTAAAATATTTATAATCAGCTGAAGGGTTAGTCATCCCTTCCCAACGTTTTTTACACCTGAAAAAAAAAAATGTAATATGTTCTCGCACCCCTGCAGTTTATTTATTTAAAAATAATCAGCAAAACAAATGTTATCTCATCCCTAGCCGAGCACTTACCTAGTTGGGAACCACTGTATTAGGGTATAACAAGTAAGAATAGTCGTGTTTTAAAAGATTTTGGAACTAGTCATCCCTAGCCGGCGTTACTTACCTGAAGAGAAGGCCGATGTTTAGTTTTTTCTAATCAGCAAGGGTTAGTCATCCCTAGCCGGCGTTACTTACCTGAAGAGAAGGCCGATGTTTAGTTTTTTCTAATCAGCAAGGGTTAGTCATCCCTAGCCGGCGTTACTTACCTGAAGAGAGGGCCGATGTTTAGTTTTTTCTAATCAGCAAGGGTTAGTCATCCCTAGCCGGCGTTACTTACCTGAAGAGAAGGCCGATGTTTAGTTTTTTCTAATCAGCAAGGGTTAGTCATCCCTAGCCGGCGTTACTTACCTGAAGAGAAGGCCGATGTTTAGTTTTTTCTAATCAGCAAGGGTTAGTCATCCCTAGCCGGCGTTACTTACCTGAAGAGAAGGCCGATGTTTAGTTTTTTCTAATCAGCAAGGGTTAGTCATCCCTAGCCGGCGTTACTTACCTGAAGAGAAGGCCGATGTTTAGTTTTTTTCTAATCAGCAAGGGTCAAAATTTCACTTTTTATGTAAAACTACATGTTGAACATTTAAAGATACTAATACTGAACAGAGAAATACTGTTTTTGAGCATTCTTTTAATTACATAAAATTAAGAAACAATTCAATATTATCATTTCAGCCAATAATAAGAACTATACTTTATACGCGTTTCTTTTTTTTTTTTAGCCTGTTTTTACAAAAACGTTGTTTAACGTATTTGGTGCAAATGATAATAAAAATTCTAACAGTTTTATGTGTGACGTTGTACAGAATAAAGCCAAAACTATTTTCCTATCCAACCCTCTGTAAACTTAATATGATAAACCATTCTCTTATGTACTCAAACTACTCAACTCATATTGTGATTTTAAATCAAAGACAAAGTTTGAAACTTACACAAACATAGTATATTTGTGGTTTTGATGTAAAATTATATCTTTAATTATATCTACAGATATAAAATTATATCTTTAGTTTTACAATGTGCTATTTGAAGTATGAAAAACTCATCATTTCTATACATAATACCTATTATTGTATTTTCGTTGTGTATACGGCCCAGCATGGCCAGGTGGGTTGAGGCGTTCGACTCGTAATCTGAGGGTCGCGGGTTCGCATCCCCGTCGCACCAAGCATGCTCGCCCTTACAGCTGTGGGGGCGTTATAATGTGACGGTCAATCCTAGTGTTCTTTGGTAAAAGAGTAGCCCAAGAGTTGGCGGTGGGTTGTGATGACGTGCTGCCTTCCCTCTAGTTTTACACAGCAAAATTAAGGATGGCTAGCGCAGATAGCCCTCGTGTAGCTTTGCGCGAAATTCCAAAACATACAAACCTTTTGCATATTATATTGAAATAATCGATTTATTTTGTACACTAGAGAAGTACAAGTTATGTATATTCAGGACTAACAAAAGGTTATCTCAGGACATGAAAAGTTGATTGCCTTCCATGTAATTCTAGAAAACGAAAAAAATCCATAAAAACTGCAAAACACAATCTGTAAAATCGCAATTTGCATGTAGTTCCCGCACAGACCCAACAAAACTTAATGTCAAAATCCATCAATAAGGGGCAAAGTAGTGATAAAACGACCATAAAAATACCAAAACCCCAAATACTTAAATGAAAATTTGTACGTATATCTGCGTGGACCAAATAAAACTCCATATCATCTTTCGTGAAGATCCACCCAAACCTTGCAAAGTAGTTACCTGTACATACAACAGATAATACTAATATATTTATATTGAGACTTGTTTGGACAAAGGCTTAAAAACAAACAGTAAAACACTTAGAGTGCACGTTTATAAATAACATCACTCATTTCTCTTATACAAGTCCTATGTAAGTGAATGGTAAGTTTCTGAGCTTATAACGATAAAATACACGATTGGATTTCACTATGATAGATTAAGAGTATTCTGAGCTTACAACTCTCACATTAAAACATTATCCAGTCTAAGAATTATCTACTGTCAGGATTATGCTTTTTTTTAAAGCGTTGTTCACCGACATCGACAGTAATTCAACTAGTATTGAGGGGACTAATTTTAGAAATTGATCTCCTGTAAGAACATAGTGTTTATGGTACACATTTTTTGCCTTCTATTTACAACAGTTTACCAATAAAAACATAAAACCTGCTATTGTTCAAGAAGTTTTAAAATGTACATCATGAAAAAAACTTTATTTATGTCGCTGGTGGTAAAAAATGCGACAGAATTTAGCATAACAAATATAAAACTAGAATATTCATGCACCGAGGTACATCAGCAAAACTTTCAACCACTAACTAAAAGAAAGACTTGTTCTATTTGTCTATCTGTCGAGAACACTTAACTGCCTTGTTTTCAATAATGTTTCACAATATACATCGTCTCTCAGCAACAAAATAATGGCCTGATTGTTTTTAGGTCAACTTGTTAGAAATGATTTTTTTATTCTTTGTTTTTCAAAACTTTAGTGATATAGCAACAAATAGTTTATTTAATACAGAACTTTTAAGATATTGAGTTGTAGCTAAATGGAAAATAAAATTTGTCAAGTGTAATATATGTACTATAATTTATCTCGAATGAATATCGATTTATTATATTATGTATGTTACATATTGTGATTTCAAATAACCAGAAATTTGTATTTAGAAATTAATTAAATGTCAATATGTATAAAGTTTATTATACTTCTAAAAACGATTAATACGTATAATTTTCTTCTTAACACAAATATATTTTAATATACAAACAGCAATAAAATTTATAATACGAGTTATTACAAATAATGGTTTATATACAACAATCACAAACAGTCACTCATAAACAATACTGGATCTTCTATCTAGTCTGAAATTTAATATTTTATGGACGTTCATGGAGAGGGAAATTAATTCTATGTTGATACACAGACACACTTCTCTTGACAAGTTGAAGCACACATAAGTTTTTCACTGACGACAACATCTAATGTCCTCGTAGAAATACTAACATTCAAAGTTGATTTTCTGTGCTTGAACGGTTCGTAATGTTCGAAATCTATAAAAGTTCCTGGTGAAATATCTCTAGTTTTCAAATTAATAAGAGTTTATCACAATTACAGCTTCTGAGCATTATGGAATACTAACTGTAGCGACCAACCAATATTCTGTATTGTTTACGCGTCTTGCGATAGTTAGCTTTTATACTCATTAAACGAGTTTCTCGAACGTTCAACAATAGTTGAGGATACATCAGTGTTTTCATAAAACATATGCTGCTGATTCCTATTCTCAAGAATTTTCTACAAATCTAGAGAGCAGGCGGTACTTGCACAATACACACTCAACAATGTACGTCACATGCATCAAACAGAAACAAAGCAGATATTAAAACAAACGTATGTCAGTAAATCCATTACCAAAGTAGTGTTTCAACAAAGTCTTACGTTACATTTATGTATTAAGGCTGTTGTTTAAATTAAACAACAAATAGGCTTATTGTTACTAACAATAAAGAGTCAGTATTTTAAAAGTTTTATATGGTGTATAAATGCTAATTAACAAATATCATTTTTGTATCTTAACGTATACATTATGTACTTGTAAAAAATAACGAAAAAAAAGTTTCTTACTACCAAGTATCCTTTATCCTTTATACAGGTGAAAGAGTTTGAAAATTTGTGTTGGAATGTCCGCACTAAGTTTTACACTGAAAAGGATTAACGGTGCTATCTAAGTCTCTTTCAGAGTGGACACATACTTTTGTTTATAATAAGATTTCATTTTATCGCATAGTTTTTACAAAACTTGTAGTGAGTAAAGAATTACTTCGATACTAATAAAATAGGTGAAAAATAGATACATTTTGAAGGTACAGACAAACTTATTTCAGTTATATTCTACAATGTTTGCTAATCATTCAGCAATTATTTCAATCATTTTTGACAAGGTTTTACTCCAGTAATCTATATAAACAAATTTCTATTGCAGAGCACAGATAACCCATTGTGTAGCTTTGTGCTTAATTTCAAATAAACAAACAACCAATATCACAGTTTTTTTTATCACAAAGCCATTATCGTTAACTTTAATTTTTCTGTCTTTATTAGACAAAATTATATGTAAAACAATGTATATTGTCATTATATGGATATCATAAAAAATGTCCACGATTGAAAATTTCAATGAAACTTAAGCCAATATGATGCACAAACCAACCAATGAATAAGTTATAGTTTTTTCAGCAACCAAGCGTAACAGTTAGATGTTATTTCGCTGATGATAATTCTGCCTTAACATACTTTTATTGGAGTACCTTTTCTGTTGTTTATGGATTAATTTAAATAAAACAGCTGGTTTAATCGTTCAGGTATTATAGGAAATGCTATTAATATTTTTGTTCTTATGTACTGAAAGAGTTTCAAAAATATGCATTCGTAAATTGCCTGGAAGTAAAAGTAGGTAATTTTTTCGATAATTTTGTACAATTCGTGAGAATTTCCATCGTCGGATAATTACTTACTTTTGTGTTTCTTTTGACCGACGAGATATTTAAGTAAAAATCATTTAGTTCTGCATAATTCTGAGGTGAGGATTTGACTAAGTAAATCAATGAATTACGTTAAAATACTTCTCCTGCAGCAGAGGTGTTTACTTAACCTCAATGCATTTTATTCAGTTGAAGTACGGTTTTAAAAACTCTCAGTAAACGAAATTAAATCTATATAGTTATTTGTTGTCTCTTACAAGATTAACTTAACTGTTTATAAGAGAAATAAGAATTTTTTGGTAATAATAATTGAATAAACGTACCTATATATTTTTTATTGCACCATTACTGTTTAATTATGTTGAATTATGTGGAATTGTTTTTGAAAATAAATTGTGTGTTTTGTGTAAATATATCAGGAAAAGACCGATTTTGTGTACCTGAGTTTTTTTATTAGCAAAGTCACACGGGCTATCTGTTGTGTCCGCCGAGAAGAATCGGACCCTTGATTTTAGCGATGTAAATCCATAGACTTGTCTGCTTGCACTCAGCACTTGGAATATTTAATAAAGTTGACTTGTAAACTTTCTTGTAAATTTGTTACAAAAAGTAATTCATTGATAAACTTTAAATCTTAAGAGTGAATTATGCAAATTCCAGAGACTTCAGATGACTAAGGGGAGTGATTATATGGTATATTTTTTATGTGAGCTTCTAGACATTTTATTGTACTGTAGTTAAACCAAAATACACAGATAAACATTTTATTACCACCTCAATTTATGGACTGTGTTGTTTGCTTACTACTTTCTTAGGAAGTCTCATGTTATAAAAACATCCTATGGGTATCTTAAGTTTATATAAATTATCTCAACTCAAAGACAGTACCTGTGGGCTATTTTCCAGGAATGTATTAGTCAAAAGCTAGAAACATGAGCTTCTCACTTTGGGGCCGTGGATGCGCCATGATATTGAGAAGCAATGAGGTCCTACCGTTCGATTTGAGTAGCCCAAGAGCTGACAATATGTGCTGTTGACCACCTGCCTTACCTCTATTTATCAGTTCAAGATTGGTAATGACTGTGCACAGATAACACATGTGTAATTTTACACAAAAAATCCAACAAACGCTCAAACATTGCTACTGAATTTGCCATGAAATAATCCACTTTTCATTATAATACATAAACCAGCTTATGAATAAATGCATTTTCCAAACTTAAGTGGCAAAACAGCAGTGCCTCTTTGCAACGTAACCCGGAGCATGCGTGGTTGGAATTTCACTACTTTAAAGCTATAGCAAATTATAATCCTCCATGAATAAATGCATTTTCCAAACTTAAGTGGCAAAACAGCAGTGCCTCTTTGCAACGTAACCCGGAGCATGCGTGGTTGGAATTTCACTACTTTAAAGCTATAGCAAATTATAATCCTCCACAAGTCTCCAACAGTGAGGATAACAACAGATCAAATTAAAAAAAAAAAAGCGATAGTCATATGCAAATCTTGAGAGATTGGCTGTTTACTAAACTTGTAACTGGAAAACTTATTGATTAATCGATTTTATCAAGGAAATGAAATGGTTTTATTTATTCTGGATCTAAAAAAATATTTCTTTTAGCAAAAGCCAACTGTAAATTTTAATTATTTATTGTATGGTTGTACTGGATGAGATTATTAACTTGTGATGTACCATTTCTATTAAAGTTGGTCCAACAGCACAATAGTCGAGTTTTTCTTTAATTTAGACTTGAATTCTAAATCTCAATGAAACATTTTTACCATTAGCATTATGTACTTTTAATCTCAATGAGATGTCTTTATACTCTCAGTGATATGTATTTTTAATCTCAGTAGAATGTCTTTGTACTCTCAGTAGTATGCATTTTTAATGTAAGTGATATGTATTTGTATCTCAATAATACATTCATTAACTCTCAGTGGTACATACTTTCATTTTCAATTATACATACTTTAATTTCAGTAATACGTAATTTTAATCATGGTGATACGTATTTTTAAGTCCTTAAAGGATAGTCGAGATGTTTTGTGAAATACATGCATATTCTATATCACAGAATGTTAAACAGTGACTTAATAATTCTGTTTCTCATGCCAGAAATTACGTATGAAATATATCAAAAAATAGATAAATATCAAAGGTCTAAGTGAAGTATAAATATTTATAACTAATATTAATGCTAAAGTTTGTTCTAGAAGTAAAACCAGGATTTGTGTCTCAGAACGGTCGCTATGGGTAATAACACTTTTAGTAATAAGACAGAGAACAACGTTTCGACCTTCCTAAGTCATCTTCAGGCGAACAACGAGATGACTTAGGAAGGTCAAAATGCTGTACTCTGCTTTATTAATAAGTGTTAATACCCATATCAGCCGTTCTGAGGTACATTTTTATTCCAAGTGGGTTTCTCGTCACCAAGAATGACTAAAATCAGGATTATCAAGAAGTTATGTTTTTGTTTGTTTTTTTAATTTACTAAATCAAAACATTTAGAAATATAGTAGTAGTTAGGGTGAGATCTTGGATATACTCGTTGACCGACTCCCTCAGGGAAGGGGTAGATACGATGTCGCAATAGTTCCATGAAGTGGAACCAAAGGGCGGGCTGCAAACTGGGAGGCACAGGTCTGGGAAGTGGCACCACAAGATATACTGGTCAAGTAGAAGATAGAAGACTGAGTTTATCTATGGTAATCTCGCAGATAGTTGTTGAGCGAACCTTCAGAGGGTGATCTAGATCAGCACGTCATAAAACATTATATTAATAAAGTCTTAAATTAAGAATTTAATCTGATTTACATAATTTTGTATTTATTATTAGTAGTATTGGATATTTTTTATTACAATTACAGTTTTCTTTACAAAAAAACAGTAAATCTGCGATTGCAGTTTCTAGTTTTTATCAACGTTGTTGTTATAAGGCAGATGGTGTCTTTATAGGCAAACAGTCGTGCTACTTAGGGTAGTAATTGTATAGTTGGATGGTATTACTAGATGGTTAGTTCAATAGGTTGATGAGCTTATCAAATAGTGTTTCAACATGTCATTAATGTATATATTGTATCAATAAAACCATTTTTATTTTTTAAATTATGCTTCTTTGTATTTTGTTTTACAATAAATGAGTTCTTCACAAAACATTTCATAGTATTAGGTTTATTTGTTTGAAGTAAGGACAAAGCTACACAATGGGCTATCTGTATTCTTTGGTAGATTGTTTAAACAGAGTATTCATGATGAAACTTTGTAGAATGGACGGCAACTGCCTGTTGTGTCTCCACAACAGGCAGTTGCCGTCCATTCTACGAAAGGCTATCTGTACTCTGCCTACTACAGGTATCAAAACCAGATTTCTAGCATTGTAAGTCTGTAGACATACTAATGTGCCACTGGGGGCTATATAATATCAGTTTACTATCAGGTGATGATGCTAGTAAGGACAATGTTAGTATATTTTGTAACATGATTGATTAACCATTAGTATTTTACCCCTTAACTGCATAGCATACTTTCTACAATTATCAACCTAAAAAGGACAGTTTGTTATGATAACATAATTATTTAAATTTCTTTATAACTTAATTTACATATGCAGCTTTATAAATTGATATGTTCTACTGAAGTTTAAAGGACTTTAGTAAATATTTGTGTTTAACCATTACTATTCTTACCTTTCGGTAGATATGTTCACAATTCTTTGTCTGAAGCTTGTTTCTTGCTAGTTTTGAGCTTTATGCATACAGACTTGATAAGTAATATTCTAACCATTTCGAAAAATTAAAGTTTGATGCGTTCAATGTTACTGATAACAAATCACAGTTCATGACACGTTGAAGCAGACATATGCACTTAAGACTAGAGACCAGTCAATTCATTTAAATGTTTGGACTTCGAGACTACTAATAGAGGAGGAAAGGTCGTCACTTGTTGAAACAAACAGTCACTCTTACTATTTTCAGAATAAAAGGTAAATAGTAGTAAACTTAACGGACTGAAATTAGGACATTTTCTAACGCACAAACTTTTCAGCAAAAGATATTATTTCTAGTTTGTAATGATACGTACAAAACTAAAGTCATGTCACTTTATAGTGATTCAATTATACGTGTTAAATAATCAAATATCTATTTAGTCTTGTTTGTTTTTGAATTTCGCACAAAGCTACTCGAGGGCTATCTGTGCTAGCCGTCCCTAATTTAGCAGTGTAAGACTAGAGGGAAGACAGCTAGTCATCACCACCCACCGCCAACTCTTGGGCTACTCTTTTACAAACGAATAGTGGGATTGACCGTAACATTATAACGCCCCCACGGCTGGGAGGGCGAGCATGTTTGGCGCGACTCGGGCGCGAAACCGCGACCCTCAGATTACGAAGTGCACGCCTTAACACGATAGGCCATGCCGGGCCACTCTAGTTAGTCTTTCCTGATAAATTACACCGCATGAATGACAGTTTCTAACAAGCACATTTGAATATCTAATACAAGTCTCTATTTTCTTTGTCTTATATAAAACTCATGATTTTAGTCATAACCCAATATGATATCACTAATATATGTAAGTAAAGTCAGAGATTTGTGAAGTATCACCCATACTGAAGCATTTATTAACAAAAGTTGAAGTTAGAAAAAACAATTTTTTTGTTACTTATGACAAATAATGTGCATATATTATACACTACATGGCCCAAAGTATGTCGACACCCCTTCTAATTGGTGGGTTTGGCTGTTTCAGCCACACCCATTGCTAACAAGTGCATACAATCAAGTATACAGCCATGCAATATCTACAGCCAAATATTAGCAGTAGAATGGGTCGTACTGAAGAGCTCAGTGTCTTTCAACGTGGCACTGTCATAGGATGCCACCTTTTCCAACAAATCAGTTCGCCAAATTTATGCTCTGCTGAAGCTGCCTCGGTCAACTGCAGGTGCTATTATTGTGAAGTGGAAACGTTTAGGAGCAGCAACAGCTCAGCCACAAAACGGTAGGCCACACAAGCTCACAGAACGGAACCGCCGAGTGCTGAAACGTTTAGCGCGTAAAAATCGTCTGTCCACAATTGAAACACTCACTACCGAGTTTCAAACTGCTTCTGGAAGCAACGTCAGCTCAAGAACTGTTCGTTTGGAGCTTCATGGAATGGTTTTCCATTACCGAGCAGTCGCAAACAAGCTTAAGATCACCATGCGCAATGCCAAGCGTCCACTGGAGTGGTGTAAAACACACCGTCCTTGGACTCTGGAGCAACAGAAACGTGTTTTCTGGAGTGAAGAACCACGTTTCACAATTTGTCAGTCTGACGGACGAATCTGAGTTTGGCGGATGCCAGAAGAACGCTACCTGCCTGAATGCATAGTGCCAACTGTAAAATTTTGTGGAGAAGGAATAATGGTGTGGAGCTGTTTTTCATGATTTCAGGTAGACTCTTTAGTTCTAGTGAAGAGAAATCTTAACACTACAGATGACAATGACATTTTAGAAAATTGTATGCTTCCAACTTTGTGGTAACAGTTTAAGAAGGTCTTTTTTTGTTTCAGCATGGCAATGCCCCCGTGCACAAAGCGCAGCCCATAAATACATGGTTTGCAGGGGTTGGTGTGGAAAAACTTGACTGGCCTGCACATAGCCCTCACTGAAACCCAATCGAATACCTTTGGGATGAATTGGAACGCCGACTGCGAGCCAGGCCTTCTCGCCCAACATCAGTGCCCGACCTCACTAATGCTTTTGTGGCTAAACAGGAGCAAATTCCCGCAGCCATGTTCCAAAATCTAGTCAAACGCCTTCCAAGAAGAGTGTAAGCTATTATAGCAGCAAAGAGAGGACCAATTTCGTATTAATGCTTATGGTTATGGAATGAGATATTCAACAAGCACTTATGGATGTGTATGGTGTCCACATACTTTTGGCTATATAGTGTACACTAGAAGCTTTTAATAACGAAATTTGTAAAAGCTCTTCACAAAATATATCAATTATGTCAGATATTCAAAAACATGATTAAATTTATTTTCAGAGACCGCTCATCGAAAACCATACCTGCTATCGTAATAAGTTGTATTATTGTTTGTATATTAAATATATTTGTAATAAGAAAGAAATATTGTGTATCAATCTTGTTGGCAAGTGTCTTAAGGTGGATACATATCAACATTTATTTAACTTTATTTAAATTGATTTAACTAAATATAAATTACAGTTTAACTCAGAACGGCTGGTATGGGTATTAACATTTTTATTGACAAGCAGAGAACAACGTTTCGGCCTTCCTAGGTCATCTTCAGGTTAACATTGCTCTCTGCTTATCAACAAAGTTATTAAGACCCGTATCAGCCATTCTGAGATACATTTTTATTTCAAGTGGGTTTCTCGTCATCAAAAAAGACAATTTAACTTAACTTCAGGCCATTTGAACTTGTAATGTACAACATAATAAATCGGTAGCTCTTGTACGATACTTGAATCAAAGACAAAACGTGACCTAAATTCAAGTTCAAGTGAAAATTCAACTTATATTTTGTCAGTGCTAACAATATTGGATAAGATCTGATTATCAAGATTTTCTTGAATCATCCACCCTTGAACAACTAGAATGATATAACTAAAGTGAATTTATCGAAAGCACTAAAGTTTTAAAACTAAAGGTTAAGAAACAAATTAGAAAAATGAACAGAAAAACGTATTATTGAAATACTAATCGATCATGATTTTTTGTTTGAGGAAACATTGGCTGAATACTTTAATGTCCACAAGAGCCAGTCAGGGTTGAGTGATGAAGATAAAATAGATATCCAGCTAAAACTCAAACAAATCAAGCGTTAAAAAATTTGCATTAAAGGTAAAAATAAATTAGGTTGAAAAAAATTGAAATCAGACTCAACTCTGATTGAACAAAACGACAACTATGAACTTAATAAATGTGTTAAAGGGCCCGGCATGGCCTAGCGTGTTAAGGCGTGCGACTCGTAATCCGAGGGTCGCGGGTTCGAGCCCGCGTCGCGCCAAACATGCTCGCCCTTTCAGCCGTGGGGGCGTTATAATGTGACTGTCAATCCCACTATTCGTTCGTAAAAGAGTAGCCCAAGAGTTGGCGGTGGGTAGTGATGACTAGCTGCCTTCCCTCTAGTCTTACACTGCTAAATTAGGGACGGCTAGCACAGATAGCTCTCGAGAAGCTTTGTGCGAAATTCAAAAAAACAAACAAACAAAACAAATGTGTTAAAGTAGTAATAATGAATGAAAATAAAGTTGATAAATATCTCTAACATTTTAAAAAAGTTGCTCAAACCATGAAATGGTTCGTGAAAAACGATCATTATTGTTACAAAGTGTTTTAAGTGATAAAACACAAGAAGCTTATGGTACTATCTTTTTAAAAGATTGTATAAATTATGATAAAGTTAAAGCAGCTATTCTCAAAGCATACCAGTTAGTAGTAGAAGCTTATCATGAAAAGCTTTGAGGGTGTTGTAAGCAAGATAATCATAAAATTGTGGATCTGACGATAATCGAAGAAGGTCTAAACGTTGTTCGCTCCTCTACATAAAAATTTTCTCAACTCAAACCAGCCGTTTATACATATATATGATATTACACTAACTTATTTAACACATTCTCTGCTCTTAATATCGCACAACAATCGATTAGTGTCAACTCTGCCTCCTCAAAATCATCAATACAACACATTTTTTGTTCAGTACTAAAACAATTACAGATTATGATATTTTATAAAATATAAATGAATGATAATACACCATTTTAATAATTTTGCTGTTGCTATAGTGAAGATCTAATACTCCTAAATATTGTGAAGTTTAAAATTCACAATTTCTATGTGAGAGGAATCTACCTTTTACAGTTACAACCAGTGTTTTGTATTGCTATATATCAGTTATTAAAATATGTTAGTTCTAGTTTTCATTATATTCAAATATTGCCTAACAATAGAACAGGCTGATTCTAAAGCTTAAATCAGTAAGAACTATATATCTAATTATTAAAGGCTAGCAGGATAGTCTAACAGAATAGAAACTACACAAGAATTGTACACTAACTAAACTCGTGTAAAAGATGACTTAATCATGGCTGTCCTGTGCTTTATCATTCAAACATGTTTGAATTATTCCTAAACATCAGAAGATATTGAGCTTTCAGCAAAATTTGCCCTTTAGATAAATTTGGATGTAAAGTGTATTCTGTTATGATAAACAATAAATGTAATGTATTTATAAAATATGAAAAAATCGCACTTTCTTACAGTGACCCCCTAGTGGCACAGCAGGCACAGCATTTTGCTTATGGACTTACACTGTTAGACACTGGCGTTTTATACCCGTGGTGGGCAAAGCACAGGTAGCCCATTGTGTAGTTTGCGCTAAACTGCAAGCAAACAAATAAATAAATTAGAACCCTTTATTCATTTATATGTGTGGTTACATGTCTTTAGTACAATGTCCAGTGAAAAATTTAGTGTTTGTTTTCACATAATATTACAATAAACAATATAAACTCTATATGCAAAAACGGCTCGTTTGGGTTGAGAAAATATTTTACGTAGAAGAGCGAACAATGTTTCGACCTTCTACGTAAAATATTTTCTCAACTCAAACGACCCATTTTTGCATATATATTTCTCTACAAGTGGGTTTTCTCGACATCACTGAATATAAACTCTAACTAAAATAGAAATATGGAAATAAACATAAAATTTGTATAAAAGCTAATTTAGTGTTTCATAAGCTAAGATGGTTTCCTACATTAAGATAGTTACCTGTATTAATGTATTTTGAAGTTTTGTTGATAAATGTTTTAACATATTTATAAAGTTATGATTGTTGTTGTAATGATAAAGAGCAAATATGTCAGGCTCATGAAATGTGAAAGAATAACCACTTAACTTATAACTAGTGGTCTGTGTAAGATTACTTTTCTATTATAAACTATGCTTATTTGTAAAAAAATGTATTTGATGCTTTACTGAGCTATAAAATGAAATGTCACGTTGTAAAATAGTTCCTGATTTACCAATAAATATTTATTATATATACAGTCTTGCACACACCATTACAAACTAAAAATACATTTTGTTCAAACGGGGTATATCTGTCTGTTACAAAGTTTTTAAATTCCAAACCTTAATTTTCAATCATACTGACATTTTATTCTGCAAGTTTTAAAAGGGAACTGCTTGTTTATATAGTTTACGACCTCTCCTGTCAATGTCCTTTTAGTGTTTTGATAAATCAAAATTTATCAAATCTATTAGCAGTCTTGAAGTCGAACACATAAATAAACAGATTGGTATTGTAGTATTAAATTAAAATGTCAGCTTCAGTGTGCCACAAGCGGAAATTTATCAGCAACAGAATTGAGAAAGAAAATTCGTGTTCGAAATGTGAATAATATTCTTTATCGAGCATATATGCATAAAGATCCAAACCAGAAAGAAAATCCTCTAAACGAATATTTGTGAACAAATCCAGAGAAAAGTTAAACATGAGTATTCACACAAACTATTTAAATTTTAGAAAGCAAATTAATTTATAAAGTCAAAGACAAAAATTAAATCTTTTACGAATTTGAATAAATATGTTGCCATGAAAAACCCGTTATCAGGACGAAAATTGAAAAAGCATGTTATTCAAATTAAATATAAAAAGGTGTGTGTTTTCTTATAGCAAAGCTACATGGAGCTATCTGCTAAGCCCGCCGAGGGGAATCGAACCGCTGCTTTTAGCATTGTAATTCTGTAGACATAGTGCTGTACTAGCGGGTGGCGAATATAAAAATGACAACTATAGAAATAATGTATTAGCAAAGTTTTGTATAAATAAAATGACTGATAACTGTAAAAGTAAGCAAAATAAATTAATGACTATGCTATAATATTTGATTCATTAAAATAATAAATGAATTAAAATAGCATGTGTTTTAAAACTGGCATATGTAATACACTAGGCTATAATAGTTGTCTCATTGCAATAATGTTTATTTTTTTTAAATATCAGGTGACCTAAAATCCAACAAAACTATAGAAAAAAAAATCTGTCCTTAATTACACCATCTGTCTTAGGAAACATTATCTTCAATGAGGTCTTATGAATAGTCCTATAGAAGCACTGTCAGCTTTTGTAAAACATGTGTAATATGTAAGTGAAACTATAAATTAACTGTTACCATGTTTAAACTAAAATATTAAGTCAAGAACACATTTACTGTTATACACAATGGGTAAAGTAATCGCATAAGAATGTATTTAATCCATAAATTCAAACCACTGAAACAATAAAACTGTATGTTAACTTACTGCATGATATTAGCAAAAAGTACGTCACGTAACTAATGTAAGATAATGTTGTCTAGTCGATCATCTTATGAACCATGGTAACAATGTCCTTAGTAACATCATCCATCTACAGTAACACCGTTTGATGAAATATTTTTTGTGGATAATACAATAGATGGAAATATAATTGGTTTGAATTTCGCACAAAGCTCCTCGAGGGCTATCTGAGTTAGCCGTTTCTAATTTAGCAGTGTAAGACTAGAGGGAAGGCAGCTAGTCATCACCACCCACCGCCAACTCTTGGACTACTTTTTTATCAACGAATAGTGGGATTGATTGTTCCATTATAACGACCATTACGGCTAAAAGAGCGACCTTGTTTGTTGCGACGGGTATTCGAACCAGCGACAGTCAGATTAGGAGTCGAGTGCCTTAACCACCTGGCCATGTCGAGCAGATAAAAATAACAGTTTTACTTATAAATATATCCGTTGATTACATGTTCAAACACCTTATGATAAGCTCATCATTCCATTGGACTATCCACTTAATAACATCATACACTTGTACAAATACTATCCTCAGTAACACAATCCACCTATAAAAATGCCACCCTTCTTTATAAAACTATGTAATTCAATGTATAAGCGAAAACTATAAAGTTGATAAAAACAAGAGATTCAAATAGCAGATTTCAGGTTTCACTAACAAAATACAAAACTTTTCTGTATTGATAAGTGTGAGCACAACATTGGACATATTAAATTAAATTATTAATTTTAAGATTTTATTACTATGAAGTTGAATACATGTTGATCTTCTTGTTTTGAATTAAGCACAAAGTTACACAACGGGCTATCTGTGCTCTGCTCACTACGGGTATCGAAATCCGGTTTTTAGCGTTGTAAGTCCGCAGACATACATACCGTTGAGCCACTAGGGGGCTACATGTTGATCTACCTCACCCTCAGGTGATTTCCTTGCTATTTATCTGCATGATCATTATAGATAATCTTACACCTCTATTCTCTTAGTGGAAGGCACTAAGAACAGGCTAATTGAAATATCGAGTGTATTTCTGTTTATTTTTTTTTGTAACTCATATTATATTAGAGACTATAACAAAGAAAGCTATACGCCCATAAGCGTGTGTGTGTGTGTGTGTGTGTTTTTTTCTTTTAGTAAAGCCACAAAGGGCTATCTGCTGAGCCAACCGAGGGGAATCGAACCCCTAATTTTAGCGTTGTCTAACCGTAGACTTACCGCTGTACCAGCGGGGGGTGCGCTTTAGTTTGTTTTGTTTGTTTGTTTTTTTGAATTTCGCACAAAGCTACTCGAGGGCTATCTGTGCTAGCTGTAAGCAAATTGGTGCATAAATGCTTTAGAAACATCTGTTTAGTTCTAGAGATAAACAATAGGTTCTTAGTTCCTTGTCATAAAAAGCTGCGTTTTCAGTTATAAAGCATTAAGTCGCTTTCGCCCCGCCGTGGAACAGCTGCATATCTGCGGAGTCACGTCGCTAGAAATCAGGTTTCGATACCCATGGTGAGCAGGGCACAGATAGCCCAGTGAGTCGCCTTGTGCTTAATTAGAAACAAATAAATAACTAGCTTTCTTTTAATTAGAAATAGATTACATGTTTCAATACCTTATATTCTCCACGCATGTTGATTGCTGAAACGTACGACACCTCTACGGTTTGTTTTGTTTTTGGTTCAGTCGGCACAAGCCTTCGATTCTATTGCCGACAAGTTAAATTTCCCAATTTTCTGTCTTAATACTGTGTTAAGTTATTATAAATAACATATTCAAGGTAAGTTATCAGGGATAAGCGATTATAGATAGTTTAGTAACATTTTGTGTTTAATTAGCTTTCCTTCCCAGCTTTACGCTTATCTTGCTTTTACGTGTAATTTGTAATTAAATTCACTAAACGTCATCAGGGGTAATTTTCTTACACAATAAAAGCGTAAGAGTAAATTAAAGATAACTAATCGCTTGTAAAAAGGTTTAAGTCCAATTAAATATTAAAACAGCGCAGTTGTCAAACATTTTCACGTGTTAACCTTTTGCCCGTATTATATATTTATGTGGATTTATAACAGCCTTGTTTGAGGTCTATTGCAGAACGTAGTCAAATTGGTTAGAAATAGATAATTTTCGTAAGTTTACTTATAAACATTTTAACCAATAAAATGTATTCTGAATTGAAACTTGAAAAACTTGAAAAAACTATTAATAAAACTACATACAATAGTTATTACATAGAAATTTTACACATTTAAGCATATCCATCGTTCAACAATAATGCAATGTAATCACAACTCGTTCTTGTAACCAGTACCACATTATTGAGGTTTTCTCGTCCAACAATAACAAGCTGTAATCACAACTCGTTATTGTAGGTTAGTATTACAGGAAACGAGATTCTTTCTTCAAAATTAACACATGAAATAAATAAATAACACGACAAAATTACCCTTAATTATTGAAAGTTAATACCACAAGACTGGTGTTTTTTGGCCAATTATTAACATGCGTAATTCCAAACAACGATAAAGCATACAAAATTTGTAACAAGGCTAAAGTTGGAAATGAATGGGACGTGTAAAAAGTGAAGACTGAGGAGAGGCTAGAAATCATGTTTCCGGAAAATATTTACAACTAGCCTGGTAACTTGGACCTAATTTGATGCAATGGAGTCTAAGGTATTGTGGAAAATTAAAAAAATCCAATAAAATGAATTTGAAAATAAGCATTTCAACGGCCATCTTAGATTGTTTTATATTTCGTATCTTAATATCCTTGTCTTATGTTTAACTTTCATTTTAAGCTAATAATTTTATTCTAAAATATTATCTGTGTGTAGTGAGCCTTTATTCGATTCAAATTGGAGAAATCGTAAATACATCAAAGAAGAAGTGAGCGCTATTTTCTGTTTTGGAGATAGAAAATTTTACACAAGAAATGAGGTTGAAATTCAGTATTTATCAATGACAGATTTTTACCTTAAGTATTGTATTCATGTATGTAAGAGGCCCGGCATGGCCAAGCATGTTAAGGAGTAATCTGAGGGTCGCGGGTTCGCATCTCCGTCGCACCAAACATGCTCGCCCTTTCAGCCGTGGGGGCGTTATAATGTGACGGTCAATCCCACTATTCGTTGGTAAAATAGTAGCCCAAGAGTTGGCGGTGGGTGGTGATGACTAGCTGCCTTCCTCTAGTCTTACACTGCTAAATTAGGGACAGCTAGAACAAATAGCCCTCGAGTAGATTTGTGCGAAGTTCAAAACCAAAAACAAGCATGTATCTAATCACGTTGAACTCAGTATGGCGTAAAACTGTGAATGTTAACAGAAAAAAAGAAGACTTACCAGGAAAGATTTGGGAAGTTAATAAATATTGGCCCGGCATGGCCAAGCGTGTTAAGGCGTTCGACACGTAATCTGGAGGGCTTAAATCCCGGTCGCACCAAAACATGCTCTCCCTTTCAGCCGTGGGGGCGTTATAACGTGACGGTCAATCCCATTATTTGTTGGTAAAAGAGTAGCCCAAGAGTTGGCGGTGGGTGGTGATGACTAGGTGCCTTCCCTCTAGTCTTACATTGCTAAATTAGGGACGCCTAGCGCAGATAGCCCTTGAGTAGCTTTGCGCGAAATTCAAAAACAAACAAACAAACAAATAAATATTAAACATTAGATGTATTTCCTTAAAGCATAAAATGTTTTGGTTTGTAATTTAAGGTCTCTTGTAATGAGTATTTCTAAAGAATGATAGTATAATAAGTTACCTTATGTGGAATGTAATATTTCACAATCTTGAAAGATACACGAAAAAATAATTACTTAAAATAAAGGATTGTAATTTTCAAGTCAAAGCAACTTTATTAGGCACGTGGTCACGCTAGATATTCATACAACTCAAATGTAACCAGATATAATTTTTAATTAATGACCAGAGAGATGGCATCTAACCAGAAGTTGCTACCACAAGGGTTTTGTACTGGTCTTTCTGCCAACAATCGGGTTTAAGTGTTACTTTTACGATTCTCCCACCGTTTAAGATGCAGAGTGCGTTCACTAGTTTTACATATCGATTCACGGCCCGACAGGCTTACCAATAAGAGAAGTAAGAAGAAAGAAATGTTAGGCCTCACTCATTCCATACAGCATGGCTCGTAAAAGTAACAAACAAGTAATTATATAATGATTCGCAAGTTTCAACTTCTGTGATTGAGAAATCCTGTGAGAAGTTGATATGACGTCTCAACTACAGCAGCGAGCTTCATTGAGCAGATTTGTAGTTTTATTCTTAATTACAGATAAAGAAACAAACAATCATTGAGCAGAGAATTTACCTTTTACGAAATGCTATTTTTAACGGACTTGTTACAAGTTTAACTATCATTGAACTAATTGAAACTTCTTTGAAAGTTGAATGGTTTCTCCATCTGTGGTGCTACTGAAATGTAATTCAGTGAGTCAATTAACGTTTAAGACTCTGAAGACTAGGACGTGTCTTGCGTTATTAATTTCGAGATCAGAGAGAGAAATAGATATACGTCTTGATCGAGCTAAAATAAGAAAACATTTAATCACTAAGTTAACTTATTTGGTTAAGACATAATAGACGAATATAAAGTTAATAAAATATTAATAATAATCTTGATCAATATTCTATGTAGTCAGGCTAATTAGTTGGAGTATTACTTAGTAAGAGTAATTGACCCAATGCATGTTGTCATTTCGATATTACCTGAAATGGTCTGCTATTGTATTTACGCATTGGTTGAAGAGAGTTCTGATGGTTTTACAATTCGTAACTGAGTTGTGGAAAAACAAACGAGCATTTATTATACTAATATTTACGCCAGTTTAACTTTCAACAACATTTTAAAAGTCTAGGTTCCTCTTTTCCAACACTAAGTTCTCACAGCGAAAGGCACTGTAGAACCTCCATATCTATAGGTAATGTTTCAGATTTTTTTGTTTCAATTATCCATAACGATAGACTTTTATGACTAGATAACCAAAACTTTACAATTTAATGAAATATTAGTAAGATAAGTAAGCTAAAGTAAATAGCATAGCCAGTGAACAAGGAGTGTCTCATTACGATAAACAGACAAAAAAACAAGAGCATAAAAAGGAAAAAGTAGACGCTTGAATTTTCTCTACAGAAATAGATGTTGCGTACAAAAATGTTTTGTATATGCAAATAATACTAACAAAATATGCTCATTTTTGTATATAAAAAGTCATTTTACCGTATTTTGCTTCTCTGACTATAAGTTAATTTAATATAGATTATGGTCAGATATTAATATTTTGACTTTTTGACAGAGTATTGTTTTTGTAAAAAGTAATCTATTATTTTAACAGAAAAATATGGTTACCTTATTACATATTAAAATATCTAAACAATATAAGTTAAGAACGGATTTCAATACAAGTGTTGAGGGACAAGGAAGTTTTGTGAACATAGTGAAGTAAAACATTATATTATTTTAAGTATGATATAAAACGTGAGTTTCAACTACTTAATAAGATTACATGATCTTGTTTTGTTCTTGTTAAGTGTTTAATAGTCCATATCATCAATTTCATTTTATTTCAAGTTACCTTTCCGATCGTTGCCTATGCCCAAATAATTGAAGATTTATTGACACTTATGTACCTATTATAAGTGTGGTTTATTTTTAAAATCGGTTACGTCAAGTTTGTCTTTAGTTATAAACTGAATCGGTAGTGAAAAATCTCCTAACTAAAATTAAAATACTTATACAGAGAACAAAAACGAATATAATTACATAGAAATATATGAAAACGATAAATAAAAAACAACAACAAGTAATAACAAAAAATACCACCAAGATAAGCTTATTGTTAAAGGGTTCATTGACCTTTGACTTTGTAGGTCAAAGGTTGTTTAGATATTTTGATATGTCATGAAGAAACGACGTTTTTATTATTTGTAGAACTATTTTTTTCAGTTGGGGAATCGAAAAATGGGCCCGGCATAGCTGGGGTCACGGGTTCGAATCCCCGTCACACCAAACATACCCGCTCTTTCAGCCGTGAGGACGCTATAATGTGACGGTCAATCCCACTATTCATTGGTAAAAGAGTGGCCTAAGGGTTAGCGGTGGGTGGTGATGACTAGCTGCTTTCCCTCTAGTCTTACACTCCTAAGTTAGGAATGGCTAGTGCAGATAGCTCTCGTGTAGCTTTGCGCAAAATTTAAAAACAAACAAAACTATTTTTATTACTCAAAACTGTGGACTATATATACGTTTATAAGATTATGATATTTTTTCTTCAGTAATGAATTTCCATTTTTTGATATGATTCAGAAATAACAATGTAAAACAAAGCCACAATATTCAAATAGAATAATAATGAACATACAGTTCTGTTACAGCTAGAGTAGTCAGAGATTTTAAAATAATTTTTATGATCATTTTACTTGCGGATGCCAAATTTCTATTATTCTTTTTGTGGGAAACAGTCTCTCTGGACAAAATTTAATCATCCATTGTTTTGTTTCTGTTGACGTCGTTAACTCGAACTTGGCGTCAGAAATCCCATTTTCCCAATGATTTCAACGGGGAACGTTTTCAGCTTTAACTTGTTAAACTGGTTTTTGGACACTGATTTTGTAAGTCATCACTTTTTGATTGTTTTCGTTCGAAATCAATAGACTGTGGCCGCTGAGAGGATCGAAGCCCGCACTCTAACGTTATAAACTCTCAAGTTTACAGCTGAACTACTGGAAGACATTAAATTTTAAAAATAAAATTAATCTGCCGTTATCTTAAAAAATAACGAGAAATAATTTTGTGCTAACGTATAGACTATGAACTTTGTATTAACATTCTCAGTACCTAGTAGTTACGTTTCTACGTTTACTTACCGAAAAAAAAGGCAAGATAAAACTATGAACAACATTTTTAATCAAAAGGGAGAGACTTCAAATCACTTGTATTGACAAATTGCATTCGCTTTGAGAAACCTCGCTATTCTTGAACATAACCGTTTTGATATTATAATTCTTTCTTACTCCATTCAGTATTGATTTAGGAGAACCGACCTGAATCTTGAATTAATTTCACTAAAGAAGGAGTTTTGGTATTTCGTCAACATTCGTTTCCTTACAGAACGTCGTAACAATCAAATAATTCTTCTGAGATAAATTTCTTTGGAGACTCAATTCATCAAGCTGAGTAAAAGCAGAAAAAAACTAGCGTTATATTCTGTTCTAATCCTTTTTATTTTATTTATTTTTTTCTGGGCGGTGAAAGGTGTAGGAATGTGAATAACTTAGCAATATCGAAAACTGCGCTTAAAGTTAAATGCTAGTGATATAAATCCGTAAAACTACATAGACAGGGACTAAAGATTCAAGCCTTACAGTTGATTATTTAATCCATATCTCTTACACGCTATCATGAAGGTAAACGACAGAAATGTCAAGCCCGTGCTGATAACTGAAGCAGTAAGTCATTTAGTCGAAAGATGAATTAGACTTCTCTACCTGTAGCATCCGTGAAAGGAATATATTACATTTAGTATCGGTATCTAAGGGCTATTCTGTGAAGTGACAAAACTTAGAGCCCGTATACTAAATATAAGATTTTCATCAACGTATATTACCTTTAGGCCTCTATCTATCTATATAAGCATAAAATAGTTGTAAACAGTGTACTAAAAACAGTTTTAAATATGTAAAACATTTTTAGAAAGCTAATGCAGTAAGTTAAACAAACAAAAATAGCTCATTTCTTGGTAATATTGCTCTAGTTTCATTCTAAATCTCAAGTTTTTCATTGAAATATCATAGACTGAATTGCGTTTATAATATTATTGAAATATATAATTACATTTTAGATTAATTTCACTTCATTTTAGATAACACGACTATTATTGTTCCTATCGTATTTCTGCAGACTTTCACAGTTAGAAACCGGGTTTCGATATCCATGGTGGGCAGAGCACAGATAGTCCTTTGTGTAACTTTGTGCTTAAATACAAAACAAACAAACAAACCTGTCGTATTATAAAACTGGGACATAATCAAAAGAAATATTAGGCTTGATTTGAAACATAAAAATTGAATAACTGCGGTGTTTCGCTATATCAGAGATAGGAGTTAAGTTAATAAAGTCTTAGTTAATTAACACGTGAAATCCAATGTATATTTTCACCATCGCTCTGTTGTTTTTGTTAAAATTAGAGTTGCCTATAAATGAGCCCATTGCTTAATCACTGTTTTAAATAAAAATACTATTAATTGTCTTTAAAAGCGTTAGGTTTCGAAACCCTACGGGTGATGCAAACGCCAAATTATTTTTATTCCTATGAATTATGTGTGGAGAGTTTACTTGAACTATTGATGTTATCCATTATTTTCATCCACAAGTTATAGATAAAGTTATTTATAGAATAATAACACACTGTACTGATACTTTATTCTGATAAACGTGGCGTAGCTTTTAAACCTTGCAGTCTTAAGAAGAGTGCTTGAAATCTCTTAAATTAAGTCATAGAATGAATTCTTTGAATTGAATTGACGTCTATAGCCTAAAGTATATTTCTTCTTTCTCTGAAACACTAAATCTAAGATGGGTTCCTGAAAAAAATAAAAAACTGCCTGATAAGCTCATAGCCGTGCTGAAAGCAATGAGAGCGTAAAGGGATTACTAGCTCTTTAATGACAGCGGAAGCATAAGAGAAAAGATTGAGTTAAAATGAATATATCGTTGTCTTGGTTCTTGTTGTTTGACGGATAATGTTGGAAAGTAAATGGTATTATAACATATCGGATAAATGAGTCAACAAGTTGCTAAAACAATTACATAAGTATAAGAGGAAAACATTTATCTCGAGTTAACGTTTTTCCTGTAGCTGTCAGGTCTGAAGAAACATGAATAACTTCTCCTTTTTTCTAATTTCTTCATAAATTCTATTTTGGAAACAACCCGTAACGTACAGTTAAATTTAAGGACAACTGTCTGTTTGTAGTGAAACATAAAGCTACACAAAACGCTATATGTGCTCTTTTCTCTACTGGTATCGAAACCTGGTTTCTTGAGTTGTAACTCCACAGATATACCGCTGTGCCACTGAGGGGCATGACACTTGTCTACACTGCTGATAAAGGAAAGAACAGAAATGCAATAAATTTTAATAACCTTCAGTAAATAAGTCACTAAATGTATTTACTTTATTGAGTTTTTATGTGAAATAAGAAATCATGATTACTTAACTCGAGTTTGAAATCAACAGCACATTGCTACTTAAGTCTGGGTAGTGAATATTTTATTCATTGAATAACTTTGTGTAACCAAACTAGTCCAAACTAACGATTGATTTTTGAAATAAACCAAAATAAAAAAGTGAACGAATGAGAAAACGCATTTACTGAGTCGTATATTATGACAATATGGAACATTGTGGTATTTGGAACATTAAGTTTATGAAATGGATCAATATGCGATGACGCTTCTTAGATGCAGAGAAAAAAAAACTCATTTGCACAATTCAGGTAAGTGGAAAGAGATGATTTTGTTTAGTTAATGTACATATTTGATCGGTTGCTATGAGAAACCATGTTTCTTATTCTACTTCACAAAACAGAAAAGTGAAATACGAATAAAAATTATATTATCAACACTTTTTCACACTGTTTACTACGTACATTGCATATTAGGTTTACTTAACGGGCTTGTACTTTGCGTTAGTCTTAAGTTGAAATGATTTTTTTAAAGAGTATTGGATAGATACGCTTTGTAACGGGAAGATAGGAAGTATTGTTCACGGATTGAGCTTCAGCTAAAATATTAAAGATACTGGACACAATCGAAATAGTATTTATTGAGTTAGACAGAGAACCAATATGTGTTCTTGTGCTGGACACTAGACAATCACCTTTCACTGGACTCGTAAATAGATTAACTGGTTCTTTTCCCTGTCCGTTACCATCAAAATCGCTTGAGATCTCGTGTAGATTGTCTACATATAACGATTATCATCTGACAGGAAAGTCAGTTTACTCATAGCGATTAAAGCTATGAACGTGACTATTCATCTTTATTCGTTTGTTTGTTTGTTTCTCACATTTCGTGCAAAGCTACACGAGGACTATTTGCGCCAGCTGTCCCTAATTTAACAGTGTCAGAAGGAAGGCAGCTAGTCATCACCACCAATCGCGAACTTTTGGGTTATTCTTTTACCAAAGAATAGTGGGATTGACCGTAACAGTATAATGACCCCACGGCCAAAAGGGCGAGCATGATTGGTGTGACGGCAATTCGAACATGCGTCCCTCGGATTGCGAGTCGAGTCCCCATTCAACATAGAGGACTTAACCTCGAAATATCAGTATTCGAAGGACACTACTGTCGATATTCTTTCTCAATATTCAACGCTACAGAAACATTCGAAAATGACAGTACAGGTATAACCTTTAAAGAATAACAAAGAAGTAAAGATTATTAGAAGGAAATTTTTAAATCAGAATAAACGCAAAATTATGAAAATATCTAAATTAAAATCAAAAGGTAGAAAGTGCACATCACTTTGCACTTGAGAAAAGATTTTCCATCACGAACACTTTTGTTAAAGTAATTTTTGATTACAGTTGTTTAAGTTAAGATTACTGACTTATTTTTATATAGTTTTTTTAAAAACGTGGTTCACACATTACATATCAATAAGTATTTTTATGGTTTTTGCTTGTTACAATATTCAACGTAAAAAAAAGATAAAAATTAGGTTAAATAATTCATTTTCTATATAAATAATTAGGAAACTCCATCAGTAATTGGTAAGATTTATTACAATATTAATAGTATTGTTGTTTAAATATTTTGTGTTACTTGTATATTATTGGACTTCAACCAACAAAGGCATAGACTCAAAAGCAATTTGTTGCATAAATAACTGAGAAGATATGTTTTAAATGCTGCACTGAGATTCATCGGTCATTCTAGGTTTAAGTTGTATATTTAGATAGATAGGCCGTAACAAGAAATTCGCATAAAAATCAGTGAGTAAATGAATGCACTCAAGATAAAGTTGCACGCCTTATGAAGCTTCTTTTACTATTGATGAATAAATTAAAATCAATAAAATCCAAGTTTCCGCTCTCAGTAGCTCGAAGCACAGGTGAAGTTTTACCTAGGATAATTTATTATTATGTTTCATGTTTAAAGTTTTGATGCTGAGAAGCAAATTAATTAGTTTTTTTTTTTTACGAGAGAAATCTGGTAGACCTCTACTTTAAAAATACTAAGTTACCACATGGCTTGTTTCTATTTTTACACAAACAAGAGGTTTACCAAATACCGTACACTTGTGTGTGCATTTACACATAATTTCATCAGATACAATCTTATTAATTTACAGTCTGTGTATACGTAGCGTCCCCTGTAGTGAATTAATTAACTTTATCACATAAACTAGTGTATTTTAATATAAAGTATCTGTTTGGGGAATGTTTCGTATCCTGGTTAATCACCCAAAAGAACTTTGCAGGACTTAACGTATCATATAATGAGTTTACTTGACGAGTTCCGTGTAACATATAAGGAACCGAATAAACTCATGGACCTACAGCCACTAATACCCCTAGTGGCCAATAATTACAAAAAATATATGTATTACAAAACAAAAATTCTGAAAGAAATCCTTTGAACTATATACAGCCATAGCGAATCATTTCTGTGTGAGATTTTTATCCAAATATAACACCACTTTATATAATGCATTAAAATATAAATGTTTAAGATGTTTTTCATAATTTAATAAATAAAGATACAAAATAAGCTTTAAATGTCTATTGTTATCAACATTTGAAAGAAGTGACTTTTATACATCTAAAAGCGATGGATCTTTTAAAAATGCTTGTTAACTGTAAAGAGCTCTATTTGAAGCGACTGTAAGAAATATCTTGCTCGTTTTTAAAAACTGACAGTAAATAGACCACTTTAAAACGAAAACCAAATACAACGTTCCAGATAATGTTCGATCTTCTGGTTTCTAAATATCATTTAATTTAATTAAAACTTAGGCTTTTAAACTCGTAACATGTTTTACCCATTTACAAGGAAGATTGATTAGCCGTAATGTTAATGCATTTTATGTTTAAGACAAGGTAATTGAAAAACAAAGATTAACAGTTTTTGAGTCCTGTTTAAAACTGATTTTGAATGTTGATTCGTAAGTTAAGTTATTATATTATTTCCTTAAGAAATTTTCTAAGAATTACAGTTCCTTACTAAACAATAACGTTAGATTTCAAAAACCTACAAAAATGTAAAGCTAAAACAAAATACCAGAAACAGTGAATACTATCAACTTTATTAGTATAATCTTTTCAACATCGTAAAAACAGAAAATTCATATGTTTATATTTTCTCTCAAAAACTGTGTTTTGTATTACATGAAACAAATATTAACAAAAACAGTATTAAAAGCAGATAACGTTTTAAACTCAAAATATTTAGCACTAGGATCTATTTTTGTGGAAATTCAGCATATTCTGTATTATATTATCAACCATGATGGGGAAAAAACTTTATATATTTGTATCATACGGTAAACCATAAGAACTGACAATATTGTTATATATTATACACTCTGTTTCCAATTATTGAGGATGGATGAGAGGAGATCAACCTTATTATTTAGTACATACGGAAAGAGACAACAGTTTAAAATATTCTACACTACACTGAAATGACTGAGAAGAGTCAACAGCCTTGCGTATTGTATACTAAACCATAAATTTTATGTAAGCACCGAAATGTGTTGCCTATAAATACTGAGAAGGATTTTTAATAATTCATTTTGCACTTACTTTTAAATTGCGAAGTAAAGTTTTTGAAGAAGAAGATAACATATTAATTTAGTTTTTCTATGAACATGAGAGGATTACATTTTTAAAAGAAACTGCATATGTTAATAGTGGTAAAATAATACCAAAGGTTCTTAGTGAAGTAATGATCATTCACAGTGCTATGCGTAAGTATTAGGACAAAGTCAACAATTAGATTGACTTTCAAAGAATAATGGAAGGTAAATCTCAGGTGTAACATCAACAGTTTATTAATCTTCACATTTAGTACAATAGAAACAGTTCGGTGGAACTGTTTGAATTCAGCAAACAGTTAATGTTCTGTGTGTCGTTCTTTTGTTTTAATAACAGCAGACAGCCTTTCAGGTATTGTCGCAACATATTTAATCAATGTGTCATTTGGGATTTTACTTCAAGTGCTATTACTACACTTCCATAAAGTTTCTTTGGAAGTAATACTTAATTTGTCAAGTCTTTGATCTATTAAATCTCAGATATGCTCAGGGGTCTGTGGAGGCCATTTCATCATTTGAATGGCTTCAGCAACTACTTTCGTAGCAAAGTAGTTTCTGCATAGGTTGGTTAAGTGTTCTTGGTACTAAAAACTTTACAGATAGTACGAAAATCACTGGCTTTTCATGACAGTACTGATGGTACTTGTGCTGATCACTATTCAATTTATTTTGCAAATATATCCTGTTGCCTCAGCAGTAAACCACCTCTTCCCCCCCCCCAAATCATCACACTGTCTCTTCCATGTGGTAGGTGCTATACATTGAGTTATGTATCTTTTCACAACCCACGCTTTGAACCAAAACTTTTTCAAACTTAACAATATTGAGGGATCAAAGTTAAGTAGTTTTTTCTTTTTGATACACAACTAAACGTTATATTTTTGTTGAGAATTCTTGAAACTGTAGATCTGAACATTTTTTTCTGTCAATTAGTACATGGTCGCTTATATTAGGCTTGAGATCAGTGGCAGTCTTTAGTTTCGAAAGCTACATAAAAGAAAAAATACTTAAAATGAGTTTCATTGTGTTCAGATGTTCTGTTTCTTTCTCTTCTCTTTTCAAATTTACCTGTCTTAACGTCACGATCTAGGGTGTAGTTAACAGTGTTTGGGGATCATTTTAAATCTGAAAGCAATTTATCAGAAAGTTCAACCAGCATTACGTAAAGCTTTGATGCGAACTCTCTGCTCTACTGACAATTCTCTGCACGTTTGGAGCTGTAGCATGACAACAAAACCTAATATATAATATTAAACACTGTTTTGATCAAGGTTTATCAGGGAAGTGTTATTAAATTGATTCTTTCTGAGATAAACCGGTACCATATTCTAGTTCCTTGCTAATTTCTTAATACATAGTTAAGACATTGCATAGGGTACCATGATATATTTCAGACCCAATATTTGATCAGTATATTCAATTAAGCAGAATTCTTATGACATGTCCTTGGTACAAGTATATGGGTTTTGAATGAATGAAATTTACGTAACCTAATGACATAGAAGAATTAGCCCTATAAACTGGAAATAATTACAAAGTATTTTCTTCTCTTAACACTTTTGCACAGTACTGTAGTAAAAATATGGTAACAAGAAAAACAATAATCCGTTATTGAATTGGAAACTGTAATAAATAAGTAAGCAAATGTCGACAAGGAAACTAATGAAATGTCAGCATGAGTAACAACAGAAAACAGACCTTCATACGTCATTAGCGAGATAGTAACACTCGAAATTTCATACAATGTAAGCAAAACGCGAGCCTTAAAACAAAATTAGAGAAATAATAAAATGTGAACTTTCAGATAACGCTAATAAACAACAACATGTGAATCTTCATATAATAATAGCAAAACAGTTACGTTTTAATCTTATACAGAGGGTTGGGTACATTACGTTAAAACGGTTTGAAACCTCATTAAGTCTTTACAATTTATGCTGTGCTTAACTACCATACATTTTGACAATAGCCTTGCAGCGTAGTTCCAAAGGTTTTGTGTTAAGGCTGTCATTTCCAAAGCAACCACTCGTCCATGAGTGTTTTCCATGAGCCATTGAATATAGAATTTTTCCTTGTTCATTTCAAAAGTCCAATTACAGAGAAATATGTAGATGTTGCATTCGACAGTTTGACTAGTACGTCATCGAATAGAATAACATGAATCTATACTTCAGCTGTTTGAGAAATTAGAGGAATTAACAAGAAGTATAATTGAAAGCATTGTCTTGGAAACCTTTATTCTGATGACCACTTTCTTCAGAGGAGATACATTTTGATTATGTTTTAATTTTTCCTGGGGTACATGGACGGCTTTTGTCACTGAGTTTGTATTCGTGAAGTCTTACCTGTTGCAAGCCACCGCACTCCGCTTGTCACAATTAAGCTAAAATTAGTCGTAGGTTTCTATCTAGTTATACCCTTTTGAAAATTAATTGAAATAAGACGGAAAAATACGATTTTTTCAATTTTTGCGTTTTATTTCTGAAAATCCAAAAATTACTCACAAAGTAATACCTGATATGACCGTCTTTATTTTTCAGAAGATTATTAATCCGCTTTGGCATCGAGTCCACGAGTTGACTGCAATCTTTATTATTTTTGGATCGTGGTACCACACTTCAATTATGGCCTCAATTGGCTTATCTTTCGTAATACAGTCTTTTCCCCGAAGTCTTTCTTTACAAATCGCCCAAAGATTTTCAATGGGGTTTTGGTCCAGAGAGTTTCCAGGCCAGTCTAGCACCTCTATTCGCGTTGTAGTCATAAAATTTTTCATAAGTATCGATGTGTGGCATGGAGCCAGATCTTGCTGAAAAATGCCAGATCCATCTGGAAATCTATTTTTAAATTCTCTGGGAAAACTACGATGTGCTGTGGTCCTCGCATCATTCCTTCTGCTATATGTAAGCCTCCGACGCCATAGTAGCTGAAAAAGTCCCAAAACATCTTCTTCAAGGGTTGTTTTACGGACTGATTGATGTGAGATTCTCGAAGTTTCTCACCTGGAGATCTGGGAACATGCAGACTTCTTTGACCCTGTACGAAAAAATAAGTCTTGTCACTGAATAACACCTTTCTCCATTGTTCTTGCGTCCAATTTTTGTATTCCAGAAGTTGTTTTTTGACTGGTCTCTTTGCCCTTCTAACGCAATTTCGAATGACGTAATATTCCTCAAAATTTTGTCATATATCCCAAAAATAGATCGACAGTACTGCAAAACATAACTAATGAAAAAATGACTATTAAAGGAAATCAGCGGGTACAGCGAGCCTACACCGGCCGCCAAGCTGAAAATATTGTAAAATGACCATTTGTTTCAATTAATTTGCACAAGGGTGTAGTTTCTGTGTTCTAAACTGTTACATATTCTTCTGTTTTCAAATGCCGTTAAGTACAAGTAGCATCCTCAGTTATGGAAATTCTAAGTCTCCAATCTAAATAGATCTGAATACGAACACCAAACAATGTTAAAATGTAGTTATGATACATGCCATTCTACCACAATAGTATATCAGCTGTGGTTGGAAAGTAACTTGGTAATTTAAATATTGAAAATCTCTTTTAATATAACCTAATTAACGCTGTATTACACTAGCAGCTTATAACTTTTGAATCGCCATGCAAGATTTGTAGAACAATGGAAACTTAATAGAAAACCGCTGGAAGGACGATAATTGATGTCTAATTGAGCTTTTAGTTTTATTGGTATGTTTACAAACTGGTAGATTAGTTGTGAGTAAGGAATAACTATATGATGTGTTGATTTCCAATCAACGCTTACTCTTACTATCTTTTCAAGTTCTGAATAATGGTTTCAACTCCTTGTGAAGTTTCGAATATAGATTATCTATCACCGTGGTCGAATTCATACTGGTTTTCAGGCTATAAGAGGATGAAACACATCCATTCCCCTATTTAAAATCCTGCAATAAACATGGTCGTATCAACACATGTTGTTACACAATTGAAGATCTAATTCTCATCTTCATAAAGCAGTTTTCTCCGCGATGTTTGAGAGTTATGTGTACAGCGATTACGATGAATTCTTAAAGAAGCTTCATAGTTGAAAGGGAATAGCTAAGATGATACCTGCTTGAACATGAATGCTGCTAGTATTATGAGCAAGAGGAAAATGGTGAGACCAATCTTTAAACTTTGAATTTTCGGGGCTGAACATTAATGCGAGTTAAGGCTTTTGGCAGAAAAAGTGTTGTTTTTTTGTTAGATTAACAGATCAAGACATTTATCGAGTATATTTTTTGGCTTTGGTCCGAAGTTCAATATCGAAAACATCCCTATGTAACCCACTCAATCTTCCGAATTCGTTGCCATCGACTCGGACACTGATGTTAAGGCAAGCATTTGTACTTGTGTTAGCAAATCGCAAGGAAACGTGACTTTATTGTATAACACTAGGTTAAGATTTTGTCATAATAAAACAACATATACAAGGTAAACATTCAATAAGCATATTTCACTGGCCAATTTTGTTCAATGACGTTTTTAAACTCAGTAGTTGTAAGATGAAAGAAGTTAAGGGATTGACTTCTCCTGGAGAGAGCACAAACTAATTTAGTTTTGAATAAAATGAATTTTACCTCTTTTTTTCTGATATATGAATACGTGTAACAGTAAAATATTGTTTTTATTGATTTTGGATTGAAGTTAGTAAAGATTACTAAGCTTCTTTCCGAATATGAAACGTCATATAACATTAACAAAACTGTACCAGGTGTTTCTTCTTATATCCTAAGCGAAACAATATTGTGAAACTAAAATGTAAAACTATCTCGTTTATAGGGTTATCGTGTTTATCAATAATTATCTCGCATTAAAGTACTATCTTGTCAAAATGTACTAATTAGTGTTTCCCTTACAATCTTAAGGTTACTTTTAATTTATTTGAGAGAATGGGGGTCATAGATTATAAAGAGCTGCGAGCAGCTTGTAACACGAATACAGTTACAATTAAATCTTTCTGTGAATGTTTCTACTGTGTATATACAAAAACAACTACTATACCAAAGAAGACAGCTCAATTGCTTAGCCAACTCCTCCCATAGAAAGCTTGATAAAATGGCGCGAGTTAGGAAACATGATTAAGGCAAGAACCGTTTGTGTGTTTCGCAAGATGGAACGACTGTGGTTAATTCCTGCATGTATACTTTTGAATGATTTTTAGTATTCTTGGTTTTATATACACTTAACATTAAAACACAAAATGGATTAATTTTTATATCAAGCTAAAAATCAAAGAAGAAAATCAAAACTAAAACTGATATTTTAAAACTATGTTTTATGTTAGAAATTGTAGGTTAATTTTCCCGTCGTGACTTGCTTGTGTAAATAAGAATTGAGGAGCGATCCAATTGGTTGAGAAGTTTCTATGTAAACAAGAACTGGGGAGTGATCCAATTGGTTGAGGAGTTTCTATGTAAATACGAACTGGGGAGTGATCCAATTGGTTGAGGAGTTTCTATGTAAACAAGAACTGGGAGCGATCCAATTGGTTGAGTTCATAAGTAAATAAGAACTGGGGAGTGATCCAATTGGTTGAGGAGGTTCTAAGTAAATAAGAACTGGGGAGTGATCCAATTGGTTGAGGAGTTTCTAAGTAAATAAGAACTGGGGAGTGATTCAATTGGTTGAGGAATTTCTAAGTAAATAAGAACTGGGGAGTGATCCAATTGGTTGAGGAGTTTCTATGTAAACAAGAACTGGGAGCGATCCAATTGGTTGAGGAGTTCATAAGTAAATAAGAACTGGGGAGTGATCCAATTGGTTGAGGAGTTTCTATGTAATCAAGAACTGGGAAGTGATCTTATTGGTTGAGCAGATTTTTGTAAACAAGAACTAGGAAGTGATTCAATTGGGTGAGGAGTTTCTATGTAAACAAGAACTGGAGAGAGCGATCCAATTGGTTGAAAAGTTTCTAAGTAAATAAGAATTGGGAGTGATAAAATTGGTTGGGGAGTTTCTATGTAAACAAGAACTGGGAAGTGATCCAATTGGTTGATTTTTATAAGATGAACTTAATTTTATTATTATTTTCACCAGTATTCCGTTTAAGCAAATAAATCGTTGGATAACTGGAGAATGAAACCCATGCTCTACTTTAGCAGTTATACGAGGTTGTTTTATCAGTACAGAACTAAATAATTGGCTACATGTTCCTCGTCTATCGTGGGAAATAAAATGGTGTATTTTAGTGTCGTAAGTCTGCACACACGTCGCCAATCCACTGTGGAACTTTTGCGGTTTAACATTGTTTTTATTATTTCCCGAGCACTGTGTATGTGTGGGAGTTTTTATTATACCAAAGTCGTATCAGTCTATCTGCTGTGTCCATCGAGGGGATTCGAACCCATGATCTTAGCATTGTAATTTCCCAGCACTGTACATCATAGACGACATAAATCGCATAATGAAAAGAAAGTCTGTTTGGTGAATGTCTGGTAAAGCTACAGGAGGATTATCTGCACCAATTTTAATTAATTTTTAAATGACAAACAATAGACAAAACGGCAGACAGAAAGACAACGCCAACAACTGTCAATGCGTGACCTACTCTAAATCGAAAGGTGGCAGACAGAAAGACAACGCCAACAACTGTCAATGCTTGACCTACTCCAAATCGAAAGGTGAAACTTGATTGTCATTCTTATATTATCTTATTCATACTGTGATCTCTGTTCTTAATATTTAACTTATGTTTTATGCCATATATACATATATATATAGTAGTGTTAAATAATAAATGAAAATGACTTTAAATTATAACTATAAAATGTTTGTTTTGAATTTCACCCAAAGCTACACGAGGACTATCTGCGCTAACCGTACCTAATTGTTCAGTGTCAGACCAGAGGGAAGGCAGTTAGTCATCACCACACACCGCCAACTCTTGAACTACTTTTTTACCAACAAATAGTGGGATTGACCGACACATTTTAACGTCCCCACAGCTGAAATGGCGAGCACGTTCGTCGTGACGGTGATTCGAACCCGCGATCCTGAGGTTACGAGTCGAGTGCTTTATGCAACTGGTCATGCCGGGCCAAACATGATTGGACTAATTGGGCAGAATGCAAATAAGAAACAAGCCATTGTATAGCTTTGTACTTAATTACAAACAAACAATTCGTCTTTGAAAATGTATAACTTAGTAACTAATTATCCATTTGAATTCTTACAGTGAATAGTAATTTTATTTGTGTATATAATTCTCTATACACTATATATACGTTATATACACACTTTTTTAATTGCATTTACAAAAAACTCTCCATATGATCTTTTCCAGTTTGCATTTAAACGTAGCGTTTTTCTTATACAGTCATCACGTAGTGATAGTCATGTAAAATAAAATAAAGATATTTGCTTGGAAATATGCATATTTATAGAGTCATTATATAGAATGGCCTTCATGAAATATAGGAATATACGTCTTTAGAAACATTCGTATACGTACAATAATTGTGCAGTGATTGTTTTCGTAAAACAAATAATGAGTAGATGATACTGGTGTAATTTTATATTTTGGAGGTATATATGTCACATACAGATATCAGATATCAACCTGCGAGGAGATATTTTGACAACCCTATCAACACTATGATTTCAATGATGATCAAGTGTAACAAATTCTATCTGAAAAGTTGTTTTAAATGTCAAGCATCTGAAATATTTGAAGATAGTTTTCTGACATTACTAGTCAGACTGTGTAGTTTAATCAATCGCCATGCATGAAGTAAAGGTACTTGTGTTTTCCTAATTTCGTTAGATTTTTAACGGTCAAACAAGATAGTTTCTTGACTAAAGGTCATATTTGCATTTATTTTTGACAAATTGTTGTATGTAATAAAATGTTTGAGATGTATTTGTGTGATACCTCCTGTATTGCACATTTCATGTTAGGGATATCATAGCTACACATTAATCGTCTTATAAACAATTCAGAAAGAGTACCCTGAATATATTTCTCTACAATAGTCCCTAGCTTATAATGTTACACCGTGTAATAATGTATTAGATGTAATTTTCATCAAATGCTGTTAGTAAAGAAATCAAAACAAATTCTTGAAAATAATTACAGGTAATGAAAGTTTATTAAGCCTAATAAAACGTTTAATTAGTAAGGCTTGTCTCTACTCGTAAGGATGGAAGTATGCTGCTTACCAATGTTGTAATTTTTGACATTTACGTCACCACGTCCACCTGTCACTGTCAAAGTGGGTCATCTGAGCTGAAAGGTACGACCCTCTATTCCCAACCTTCTCAGATGATTCCTGTGTTAGCGGTTCCTTCACTCGAATAAATCATGCCATGGTTCTTTGACACGTGCTCATTGTGGTGGCAAAGACCATGATGCCTACGAATGTAAATTGGACCCTCACTGTGTTAATTATTGAGGCTCTCACTCCTCTTAGTTTCGTTCTTGACGTAGATTGGTAGAGAAGAATGAGGTACAGCATTTGAAAATGGTTCACAACATTTCTTATCCCAAGGCTTGAAAGTTATTGTCTCTACTTCCATTTCAGACACATGCTGCTGAACTACATTTCACTGCTTCAGTGGGAGTGCAGACAAATCTTTCCGTGTCTCTGACAGAATCGTTTCTTAAATCAATTGCACAGTCACTTGCCCTCTTTGGATAAATATTTTGAAAGTCTGCGTCTACTCTTGTTTCTTTTCCCACCAATTATACCAATTACTGCTCGGGTCCGCTTCCTTTGGCCCAAGCTTTTTGTGTTGTTCTCGACTTGATCATCTTCGGCTCCGAGATGTTGAACGACTATTTGTTCTCGTCCTCAGTCGCTGGAATATATAGCTACTAATAAAGATCTGTCCACTCGATTCAGAGCAGAATCCACGCAGGTCGAAAGACCTACTTTTCATAAAGAAAAACGACGTGTTTATAAACCGAAGGGTTTTCCACCCAGTTCTTTTCCACCTAAATAAAAATGGCTGCATTGATACAGTGGAACTGTCAAGTTTTCATTCTAATCTGGATGACATTAAAATCTTGATTGATTCCTATCATCTTGTGCGTCTTTTCTTACAGGAAACGTTTCTGAAACTTGTCAATACAGTCATCTTTTGGCAGTTTTTTATACTGGAATGACAGGTTGTGTGATAGACGAGTGCATAGAGGAGTGGCACTACAGTTGCCTTCTCTCTTTTTAATCCTTCAATGGATATAATTCCTTCTGGGATGGCGCTAATATTAATGGGAGGAATCGTTCCATAGAGCATATGCTCTCAGATCACAGCCTTTCTATTTTCAGTACTAGTTTCTATACTTATTTTCGTGTACTTAGTCATTTTTCCTACTATTGATCTTCCTGTCTGCTTTCCTTCACTTTTCTTGGAGAGTAGACAGTGACCCATGGGGCAGTGATCATTTTTCTGTTATTTTGAGGGAGACTAGCCATGGTCAATGCCACCCGACCTGTGTGCCTCGGTGGAAGCTAAACGAGGGCAACTGGTAAACAGTTTTGTATTTTTTCTGCAAAACAATTTGCACTTATTTTTGCTGGCAACAGTGTATTCTCCTCGATCCCGAACTCCATTCTGATGATGTTTCTCTTCCTATGGTTTCTGATATAAAATTCTTTGACTTATCTCTGACCATAAGCTTATCTTCATTACACACATCAAACAGTTATGTATCAAGCATAAAAGGGCACTGAACATCACCATGGATATCCTGCCTCTTTCACCTCTTGATGATTGGATCAATCTTCTATGCTAAAGATCTGTCGAGCCCTCATTCGATTCAAACAGGTTTATAGTCCATGATTCTTCCAGGAACTCGGCTTTGAAGATGTTGGACCCTGTTCATCTTCTAGGGCTTTCTGCACTTCTCCAGTCCATAGTTTGCACACAAAATCTCACGAACCTATTCTTCACTTTAATGCTACTACTTTCTTAACTGTATGCTTATACATTTCGATCTCTACCACAGCATTCCACTTGTAGCTGACTGAATTTGGTCTGTTCTTGGATGACATTGTTGGCTCTGCTGGTCAGCCCATCCTACCATGGCTTATTACCATCCTCATCTGTGACCTCTGTTTGGGTCACCTGAGGAAGACTGACACTCCCAATGGGTACCGTGTTATATTTGCCGAGCATTTTTTGAACCATCCATATAAATGTGAATGGAAGGATGGAAGTACTCTGTGTACTATACGATCTATGTGATCCAGTGCAAGAGAAATGGCATACAACTCGACAGTGAACACAGAAGCTATGCAGTATAGTAATTGTACTATTTATACCGACTCTTTTAGCTCTCTACTGGCTTTAGAAGCATTTCATATTCGTTCTCACCCTGTTCTCGTCGATATTCAATACCAACTGGTTCAGTTTTCTCTATTGTATGTTTCTATTCAGTTTTTCTGGATACCAGGCCAAGTTGGTATTCCCGGGAACGAGCTCACTGACACTTTGGCTAAGTCTGTCTGCTCTGGTGCTATCAGCCTGTCTCATATATGGACTACTGTCCTGTATTCATGGCTCGGCTCCGCGCCAACTGGACTCGACTTGGAGTGAGAAACGTGATTACAAGCTTTTCCAGATCAAGCCTTCCGTTGATCTTTGGCTGTCTTGTTTCCATAAGGATTGGAAGGAGGAAATTATCCTGGTAACGCCATGCATTGGTCACAGTTTTTTAAATCATTGTTCTCTTTTATCTGCGAGTGATGCCCCAACGTGTGGCTTTTGTGACACTCAAGCCACAATAGCCCACGTTTTACTGTTGTGCCGTCGTAACGACTCTGAACGACGGAACCATTGTAGACATTATTTTCCATGGGTTTGCTTACCTCTGACACTGGACAGTGTCATTAGCGATAGTGACACTTTCCACCTTATTTGTGTTTTTAAATTTTAAGCGTCATTGCCTTTTAAAATTCTACTTAAGTTCTCTTACCTGCTTTTTGAAGTTTCTTTAGTTTTATCTTGATTTTGTTTTTGCATTTTAGAACGATTTTTCTTTTACGTGTTTTTTTTTACCGGTTGTTTGGCACAGATAGCCCAATAGCTTTGTGCCAGTAAATGTCAACTAACAAACCAACCAATCTGTAATACGTCTAGTCTCACACTCAAGAGAGAAATGAAATGAAAAATTCTAACTGGTTGAATTATCCAGTTAGATAATTCTAACTCATGTTACCATGAGTTTTTCTCATGGTATAAATGGCATTTATAACCAAACTTATAAGCTCGTGATTCTTACTTATAAGTAAGAATAAGGTATAGTACTTATAACTATATAAGTGACTTTATAGTTAGTTCCAAATTAACTATAAAACAAAGAAACGAAGAATAAAAATTGATTAGAAAAGTGAGTGAGATGTAATACGGAAAAATAAGAAAAACAGCTCAAAATAAAAGTTTTCAGATTTGTGTGAAAAATCACCTTCTGAATATACATCTTTTTATTCCTTTAGATTATGCAATATTTTTGCAAGACTTTCTATAATACATAATACTATGAACTTAAGTCAAGGTTTTGCTTGTTTTATTGTATGATTTCGCGCAAAACTATATATAAAGGATATCTATTACTAATTTGGAACTCTTATATTAAAATAAAAGCAGGTAGTTGGTATCACCTACTGCATTTTTGCTAATCAAACAATGGGATGTGATCATTATTCTTATAGCTCACCTATCGTACTAAATTGTGGAGTGTATTTTTAAAGCAACAGGTCTTAAACCATTTGTCCCCAGATTCATGATATGAGCATACCCATTTCAGTAAATAATCCTTTTATTTCTTAATAATCAGTGTTTCGAAGGAGTTAATGGCTAAAGACACTTTCTATTGAGATATTATTGATATACTAATATCTACTTGACACAGATGGAATACAAACATGTTAGGTGACTTCTTCAAATTCGTTGTCTTGGTTTCTGATTTCTCTCATTCTTATCATGTATAACTTTAACTCAAAAGTACGATTTTTGTAACAAAAAGCTTCTCAGGTACTTATGGTCATAGATTGTAACAGCATCACCCAGTTCAATCTTTAAATAATTAAATATAAAAAATCCACAATTATATAGGATATTTAAAATTTTAGGTTGATTTTCTCCAAGTACGGAAAGAAAGATGAGAATGACACATGATTGAAGTAAAAATGATAAATTTTGGCAAGTATGAACAATATTAAATAACGAAGAACAATATTTTAATTTTTTGTTGTTATCACAGACTTTAAATCGAACACAAGATCACACGATTTTTATGTTTCTGAGAAATACGTCCCGATGTTAAACAGTAATTATAAGATCATCAAAGCATTTGGAAATAGAATTGTCTCTTCATTTATCTACTTGCTTATTAATTTATCATTTATATACCTATCTTTCTGTCTGTTGCTATTACAGCTTCGAGAAAAAAGCTATTGTTAATAATAAGAAAATATTTTATATATTTCAGCTCGTCAGTTTCTTTTTTTCCAAATTGTATTCTCCTTCATATAGCTTCTAAAATAAGTAATTGTGATTAATTTATTTAACAAAGTAGGTTCTATCTTTTGCTCGTTTGCTTGAAATTCAGCACAAAGCTACACAAAGATCTATTTTTACTCTCCGAACCGCTGGTATCGAAATCTGTTTCAAGCGTTGTAACTCCACAGATAACCGCTCTGCCACTGGGGGGTCCAATTTATCGATCTGTATTGTTTCTATTGCTAATACAGGATATTCCGTGATTCAGCGACAAGTCTGAAAGCTTGAAATGATAAAAATTGGGCTAGATATCCGTGATTGACTTGCTGACGTGGTTGTTTGTTGTTAAGCAATAAGTTACATTGTGTAGCTTATTGCTTAACCTCAAACAACCAAACACAGGCCACCTAGTTCTCTGGAGAGTTAAAGTAGCTAGTGAATCAACATGTAACTTGAGAATTTTTTTTTAAATTTTTGTTTCAACAAATAGAAAATTCTAAACAACATTTCTTATGAAATTTTTTACGTATCTGATTCATGGCAAGACCAATACAACAAAATTAAGCTGCCAGACAAACCTACGTTTATCGTAATTATTATTAAATAATCTTTCAGACCTTTTACACACGGTGATTGCTTCTTATAGCATGTATTCGTGTACAAACACTTAGCATGCAAAGAGACATATTGAACCTTGTCATTAAAAGTTAATATAAGGTACCAGTAAGATCTAGATAACCATTTTCCTCGGTTATGTGAATAGCTGTTTTCCAATGTAATAAAATATAAACAAGAGATCCAAAAATAATAAAAGATTTCAAAGAGTACAAAAAAAGAGAGAAAACTTCAAAGGAGTGAAATACTGTTTCTAGTCCTCGGATATTTTTTATTCTTGGAGAAACAAACAAAATAGGTTGCGATTCGCTAACAATAAAAAAAAGCTGCTATTTTGATCGCAATTCGATTTTGTTTTGCAAGAATGAAATAGAATTTATTATATTTAAAGTGTATTTTTATAAGGTCACAAATATCACTTTCTCCAGTAATAATAGTTTGAGTGACACAAAGACTAATAAAATAAATACATATCAGATGTAGAAAAAATAACTTGGTTTCAACTAAAGAAATAACGTATATAAAAAGCTTTTATACCTTCCAAAGATTCTTGGCAGTAGGCTAAACAAATGGTCTATTTGCTTTTAGTTTAGGAAGACAATTGGAGTCCTGGATTTTAACATTGTAAGAATTTACCGCTAACTTACCGGTGATCACTACCAAAGAAAACAAAAAAACAAGCAAACAAACAAAAGAAATTGTAGATCAGAAAGAAAACATGTATTTAATATTTTTAAAATCCGCAAAGAACAAAATCGATTAAGGAGTGACATATTCTTGTTGCTAGGGGACTCGACTCGCAATCTGCGAGTTGCAAGTTCGAATTATTTCATCCAACAGGCTTACCCTTCATCCATGGGGTGGTGGGATGGGCGTTGTAAACGTTGGTCAACTTCACTATTCGTTAGTAAAGAGCAGTCTATGAATTTGGCGATGGTGATGACTGTATTCTCTCCAGGTTATCATTTTAATTTTAGGGAAGGTTAACAAAGAATGTCCTCGAGTAGCTTTGCATGAAGTTACACAAACAAACAAACAAACAGTATCAGTAACACCGTAATAAGACATGGTTTCAAGTCCTCGACACAAACGTTTGTGATATTTTTATTTACGTTTATGACGACAATATTGTATTAAATTACCCAAATGTATAGTATCTTTATATTTATATTACAAGAACTGATGAATGGGTTTAATTACCACGAACTTGAACCAGAAACCCATTTCGTGTTCATTTTATATATATAGATTCGAACACAACTAATTCTACCTTTAACACAGAGCTGAAGGATCACAGCTTTCGCCGTGTGCATAGACGTTATAGCAGTTTGCTCGATACTGTAGTGTAGGAACGTAGTTCCTAACCTTTTAGTTTTATGGAAAGCGACCATGAAATATAATCCTAGCTATAAACCACTTGGAATCCTGCAGAGAAATAGAAGTATGTGATGGCGTTTTAAATCGAGATACTAATGTTTATACCGTTTGATTACGAAAGCGTATAATAAATGCATTTATCACTTTCAGTATACATCAGACAAGGCCCCATTCCAAGAACAGTTTTACGAGTTAATTATATTATGAACTGAGAAAAAAACAATGAAACAAAATACTCAGGTTTATTCCATAGTAATTTTGTGATAAATTACAAACGAAAAATACACTCCTGCAACGTCTAATATGGAACGCTTTTCTGTAAAAAATAGATTGAAATTTACATTTTATTCATTTGTGTTTATATTTACATAAGACCAAAAAAATTTAAATTAAGGAAACAATGTACGAAAACATATATTATAGTTTTCGGAGAATAATTTACTTGTTTTATAGCAGGAAATCTAGTTTTGTGCTTAAAAACAACTTTTAACACTTCAAACAACGAATACAAAAATACGTCTTTCTCTATTTGACAACCATATTTATTTAGCTTTGATCAAACGTGTGGGGTTAATCATTTTATAAAGTGTTCGGAAAGTCACTATGCAGTTTTGTAATCATATTTTATTCAGTTTATTTCAAGCCAGCAACTGATAGCGGTGTTTAGAAACAAAATAAGAAGGATCCAATCCTGTATTGATGCCAACGGGGTTCACTTTCAACATTGTTTATAATTGTCATTCATATTTACCTCCTGTGTTCTATATAGAAACATTTCTGTTAATAAATATATAAGTGCACAGTGACTTTCCGAACACTGTATACTTTACGGCATATGTCTTATAATATTTTAGTTCCGTTAACTATTTGAAATAGGTCTTGAACCAATCATAAGTAAAGCAGCTACAAAATGTATTTCTTTCATATTTATAACAATAATTTTACTTCTTTCTTATATAGATTTAAACACTAATATTATGAAGTTTTGTGAGATTCGTCGGAAAGAGACTGTTAGAAGTACTTTTCGTGATATTAAGCATTTGTTACTTTAAAGTCTCTCGTAACTTATCACTTCACTTCTTTCTATGGAAAACAAAAATGTCTATATAATTATTAAAGATAAAATATGAGAAATATTTGTGCCTACAAGATGCTGGTAAAATACTCTCATTTTCATGATAATTTGTTTTCCTTCTTTCTACTATAATCAACCCTCATGATTCATGATTTTATTTAATATTGACATGCTGGACTACGGAGTCATCACGTTTTAGTTAGCAGTTGTAAGATTTTAGTTAGCGGTTAAGGTAGAAACATACAAGTTCGCTGTAGCACGGGTAAAGTTTAACATGAAGAACTGGAGGGCTGTTAAAACGAACATTCTTTTCAAAATAAGTCGTGTGTTTGGGGCGTTCAACTGGTAAACTTTAGATCTCAGGATCGAACCTGTCTCCGAAAACTCCAGTCCTTTCATCCGTTGGTTGTTATAAAGTGAAAATGAACTGGGATATTCTTCTAATATATTTCTTAAAAAGTAGGAATGGTTACTGCAGATTAATCTGAAGTAGTCTTTTCCAAAATTCAACGAAACACACAAAACTCTTGGAAAGGAACAAAGTGTACTTTCTTGTACGAATGGCTCTCTTGTGGCTCATTAGTAAATCCGAAGATTTATAACATTATAATGCAAATTTAAATGCTTGTGGGTGGTAGGTACAACACAGAAAGCCCGTTGTGTAGATAAAAGCTTAACACCAGAACAAAACAACAACAACAACAAAAAAACATTTCTATGGAAGTCTCTGTGTTTTATAACAAACGTATTAAAATTAAACGAAAATAATGACTACATAGTTCTATTACTTAAAATATTTTTGGTTAATTTCACATTATTTTCAAGATGTACACTTATAGTTGTCTATCATTAAATTTACACACAGGTTTAGTATCGTAGAGTCTGATAAGGTTCTTAAGATCCATATCTAGATCTGGTCTTGCTCTATTTCACTATCGCAGTTTTTGTTGTAAAAGAATCCGTCGTAAAGATGTTACATCCAAAGCACGCAACTCCTCTCTGTTTTTCCTTTAATCAATACAGTATATAAAGATGGTGATTTTCCATTACCCATTTCAACAGTCCAGTCAAATAGAAATCTGAATATTATGAATATTTGGTTTATTCTCAGCCGTTTCAGGAGTTTGACTGCCGAACAGATACGTCGTGAAAGCAGTTTGTGTTGACGTGACTTGTGACGTTTTCCAGACTGACATCCTTTTTGATAATTTTGCTTTTCAGCTTAGTGTTTGGTTACTATTATTTTACTGAAGTACCCGATTTACTGAAATAATTTTTACCCTGTTAAAGGAAGAGTGATGGACGATATAACGCCTTGAATTGTTATTTAATATTTCATTCAAGTGTCATTTAAAATTATCATTTGACCCTAACAAAACTTGTAGAATGACAGTAACAAATGTTCTGATGTGACCCTCTAACTGTTTAGTACGTAAAATAGTCTGAAATAGGTTTCTGCCTCTCGTAATAGTAGATTAGCTGCATGTTCTGTTTATAGAAGTTTGCTAAATGATGGAGTCTTTCTCTATATTATGAATAAAATATGAGATTTTGATTATTATTTGCTTCTACAGTAGAAGAAATCTATCTTTCAACCTAAGATATTATAAACTGTTAAGCTCAATGAACTCTGGAACTGAGAAGTAAAATACACTGGATGTTACATAAAGTTTTGCTTAAATAATAATTTATTTTTTTCTATGTTGAAAGCTTTTACTAGCTTTAGAATTTTAATCATAATATATATATATATATATTATTTAAGAAAAAAAAACAGAGTTATAAGTCCATCTAGGCCATCCTGTCCATTAAACTCAATTTCGAAATGAAAATAAATCCTCAAATGTAGCTCTTACTATTCAAATATGTATAAAGCCTTCTCTTAACTTAATTGCATCCACAATACCAGATTCTATTTCCCCAAGCGTTTTAAAGAAAGCTAAGGATTGAATATGAGAGCTATTTGTTACTATTTTTATAAGTTTTTTAGCAGTGGGAATATTACAAAATATTTTAAGTTGATAGTCCTAATACTTAAATACCTATTAGTTCCATGTTAATGGTAAGATAAAGTTGATAAAATTATGCTTCCTAAATTATTTTCAGAAATTCAGCATAGATTCATTACCGGATTTAATATTTCGATGTTCTCTTAATATATTTTTGTTTATGCAGTTGAAGTTATAGTTGTAGATCTGATATACCTAGAGTTACGTATTATGATTTATCTCGAACGAGTCACCGATTTATTATGGTATTACTTTAAGTATGATGATTTCAAACAGCTAGAATTTTTAATTTAAAAGTTTACTGAATGTCAATATGTATTCAACGTATTTGCCAACAAGATTGATATGTTTTTTTTAAACACAGTATATTTTGATATATAAACAACAATACAATTTATAATAACGGTTATTACAAATAAAAATATATATACCATAGTTTTACAAATTTACAAACAATATCAAGTTTCCATTCAGATCTGGAACTTAATATTTCATCAATAGTTTGCGATGAGCGAATTAACTCTGAGTTGATTAACTAGCTTTATATTCTTGACTAGGCTCATGCTGTTTACAAGGAGACATTTCTCCGACGAAGATATCTAATGTTTTCGTAGAAATAGTAACGTCCGAAGTTAATTTATTGCATTGAAACGTTTTGTAATGTTCGAAATCTATAAACGTTCTTCGTAAAATATCTGTAGTTTTCCGATTAATAAGCGTTTATCACAGTTATAGCTTCCGAGGTTTAGAGTATACTGACTTTAGCAAACCAACAATATTAAACTGTTTTTCAACTTTACGTTGGTTACCTTTTATAAGCTTTAAGGTGAGGTTCTTGGAAGTTCAGCTAGCAACAGGCGGAACGTTTGCAATACACATTTAACAGCATAAATTACACGAATTTTTAAATATATATATTAAACTAAAACATACTTAGATATTAAAATAAATATATATTGGAAAATCTGTTACACTGAATTTCAGAAAGCATTTGGTAAGTAGATGTACAATGGGTTTGTTAAAAATTATTCCTTTAAATGTGATTAATAACTGGATCAAAAATGGTTGAATAGAATAGATCAGGGTGCTATTATAAACTGAGGTCGTTAAAACTGAATTATTGTCGCAAGTGGGGAACCTCAAGTATCAGTTCTAAGATCTTTACTAGAAAAGGTCAATAGAGTATTTACATTTACTGCTGATATTAAGATTATAGGTGTTATTGGCTGTGAGGATTTGGATTATTTAGTCATCTAGAGAATAAATGGTAAATGACTTTCAATCATAATAAATAGAAAGTAATTCATCTGAGATACAATAATTTAAGTTGTGAGTTTACGTTTGATGTTATGAAGGAAAGAATCTTGATGATCTATTTGTTCAGTCTCTTAGACCAAGTAATGTATTGTTGCAATTGGTAAATAACATTTTGTGTTGTGCCTACAGAAATGTCGAACAAAATCTAAAGAGTTTATCCGTGATGACGAGAAGACTCGCTTGTAGAAAAAAAAAAAAAACGGCTGGTATGGATAGAAAAAAAATTATGTAGAGGAGCGAACAACGTTTCGATCTTCTTCGGTCATCATCAGGTTAACAAAGAAAGAAGGTAACTGACCGATAGCTAACCACATGTTTGAATGCGGTTGTGTAATTGAGTGTAGGAATGTAGAGGGCGTGCTTAGATGTTGGATTATATTTATTAATGATTTCATTGTAACGATCTTTGATTATACCAAATTTGTAATATTGGGTTCAATCTTTGGCTCATTACTTTGGAAAGGACATGGAACTATTAGAAAGGGCCCAGAGCACTGCAACTAGGGTGATAACTTAGTTGGAAAGGTTCTCGTATGAGGACATTATAAGACACTCAAAACTGTGTTCTCTTGAAAAGTGAGAATCAAAATGGATCTGATTGAGGTGTTTAAGATTGTTGAGGGATTTGATAGTATTGATTCATCATCTTGGTTTATACTCATGAGGAGAACGGTAGGATTTTTAATATTGTTACAAACTTAGAACACCTCTTATGCTTACTTGTACTACATTTCTTCCATTTTTTTAAATTATAAAAGAACTTTCATTTTTATGTCATTTTCGCAGATTAAGGGCTTGATGGTTTCTTCTTACAAACGTTCCATCTTCCAATATGTTTTAGTATGTTCTTTAAATCGTTATCCTTTTTGTTACCCAAATTTTAGAATATCCAGCCTTTTTTAAATATTTTACTCGCATTTGTGCATACAATTTAAATTTTGAACGTTTTATTTCATTTTGTCTTATGCAATAAATTAAAGTTTACGTTTCTTTGTTAAAAATATTCTTAAAATAACAGATTAACCAAAGAGTTTAAGTTAGACATGTAAACAATCTAATACTATAAAACACAGTGTGTATCTGCTTTCCGTCTTTCGGCCACGTACTGATGTCATAGCAACTTATTACATATATTTTGGAAAAAAAAACCAAAAACTACTTAAATATAATATGTATGTTTCCCTCCAGTTTTCGGCCTGGTATAGCCAAGCGCGTTAAGGCGTGCGACTCGTAATCTGAGGGTCGCGGGTTCGCATCCGCGTCGCGCCAAACATGCTCGCCCTCCCAGCCGTGAGGGCGTGATAATGTGACGGTCAATCCCACTATTCGTTGGTAAAAAAGTAGCCCAAGAGTTGGCGGTGGGTGGTGATGACTAGCTGCCTTCCCTCTAGTCTTACACTGCTAAATTAGGGACGGCTAGCACAGATAGCCCTCGAGTAGCTTTGTGCGAAATTCAAAAACAAACAAATAAACCCTCCAGTTTTCTCTTGACATGTCTTTTGATCAAGTAAAACTAGCCTAGCCTCTCCTATTATCTAACGTTACAGGATAGTGACATCTGTGGCAATTTCTTTAACGTATGTTGAGTTAGTAGAAGTAACAGTCCTATAGTACAGTAAAAAAGTAATGTTTATGACGACACATAGTAATAAATAAAAAAACTATTCTGTTGATGAGAACACAACGATGTTAAAAGTAGCACAAATAAAACTGTATGTTAGAAATAATATGTCGTGTGTCTGAAACTAAGTTTAACTATCCCCTATAGTGAGCACATATACCTAAAATTTATCGTTACTTGTCTCGCTTTGACAAATATTCTTATGAAGAGTAAATTGTAAGTCCGTTAGTGCTAGCAATTGCTCGGTCAGATATAAAAATAATAAAACTAAATGATTACCTGGTAAATATTATGTGACGTGTTAACATACCTGGTAAATATTGTGTGACGAGTTAACATACCTGGTAAATATTGTGTGACATGTTAACATACGTGGTAAATATTGTGTAACGTGTTAACATACCTGGCAAATATTGTGTGACGTGTTAACATACCTGGTAAATATTGTGTGACGAGTTAACAGAACTTAAGTTTCAGTAACTGGCAGGCAGATATTGTATGTTATCATAATTATTAAGCGTAACTGATAAATATTATATTAATATTTGCCATAATCAATGAAGATGAATGGCGAGAATAAAAAAAACAAAACAGTGTGCCAAATTACACGTTTCTATAAATGTACATCTTTCATTTATTCGTATTTAACATAGTTTCCAGCGTATTTATTTATTGCTTACAATAGAAAGGTACCCGTTTATTTTATTTTCAACATTAAAATAACAGGTTCGTCAACTTAGGGCTAGGCACAATTATCAGAGTAACCTATATCTTATTTACTTTCAAAGTGAAAAAATTATAGAAAGACTGTCAAATGAAGATATTCATGGCTCTGTAATGGAAGTAAAATCGAAAAGTTTAAAAGTGTTAATATTCATTCTATCGTCTGAACAGCTATTTTGAATTTAAATGGAACGAAATAGTACGTTGAACTTCACAAAGTACGATCAGAACCAATAAATAGCGAATAAGATTAGTTCAGTTAAATCGATAACGCATCTCCAGCTTGTTCTAATTCCACTGTCGGGAATTTTTTCTTTTTTTCTGCATACACCTGATTTAAATTGAAATTTCTTTTAGTTTTTTACAGGTTTTTTTTCTGTATTTGCAATGATGAACTTCATTTTCTTAATCTGTTTATCTTAGAGATAAGCTCTATCTCTTACGTATTATAATTATCTCGATTCATTATATTACGTTCACTACGTATTAATATTTCAACTAGCCAGAAATTCTAATTTTAATTTAAAAGTTAATTAAATATCAACATGTATCAAATTTATGATATTTATCAACAAAATTGACACACACAATTTTATTTCTTAACAGAAATGTATTTTAAGATACAAACAATGATACAATTTATAGTAACAGTTATTACAAATAGTTATAATGGTTTAACTACAAGAGTTTTACAAACTATACTGAGTTTTCTATCTTGTCTAGAACTGAATATTCTATCGACGGTCAAGGTCCAAAAGGTCAAATTAACCCTGGCCTCAGACAACTTACAAGCTGACTTTTTACCGACGAAGATATATAATGTCCTAGGGCCTGGCATGGCCTAGCGCGTAACGCGTGCGACCCTCGGATTCGCGCCCGCCCTCGCAGCCGTGGGGGCGTTATAAGGTGACGTTAATCCCACTATTCGTTGGTAAAAGAGTAGCCCAAGAGTTGGCGGTGGGTGGTGATAACTAGCTGCCTTTCCTCTAGTCTTACACTGCTAAATTAGGGACGGCTAGCACAGATAGCCCTCGAGTAGCTTTGTGCGAATTTCAAAAACAATATAATGTCCTCATAGAAATACTAATGTCCGAAGTTAATTCACTGAAGGTGAATGATTTGTAATGTTCGATATCTATAAAATGTGCCCCTGGTCAAATTTTGTAGTTAATCACAATTATATCTCCTGAGGCTTATAGTATACTGACTGTAAGTGACCAATAATATTCTGAGTCTCTTGACGTCTGGTGATGTCTTGCTTTTATATACTTATTAGATAAGATTATCGAAATTTCAACAATATTCGAAGATATGCTAATCTTTCCTAAAAGATATATAGTTGATTCTTTCTTTCGAGAATCTTCTACAAATCTAGAGAACAAGTGGGTCTTATGCAATACAAATCCAATAATGTCACATGCATCAAACTGTAACACACGCAAATATTAGAATAAATGTTTCATGGTAATTCCATTACGTATCTTTAAACTCTTTCATCAGTGATTTTAAAATTCAATGAAATTAATTACGACTGAATTATTTTAAAGGTAATGCAAATAAATACGTCTTTAAAGGTGTTTTCAAAATATTGTTCCTTTACTGTTGGCTTAAGTAAAATAATATTGAGATTAGTTTTAAGAAAACTGTGTAGGCTTACACGTATTGTAAGAATTAATGTAAGTTCAACTTAAGAATATATTATTCTGACTATCAATGTTCAATAATCAACATACCCATTTTTATAGAAGTAAGAATGCCTATGTAAGCCTCGTAAGCTAGCACTGCTCTCCTTTTGATTATTCCATTAAATATTTTAACCTGCGGTGTGGAAAAAATAGCCCCTTGAACCCTTATCCTTTTCTTTCTCAACCAACGTTTTATGAGGCGAGTGGTTAAATATCAAAACGCAGTAGCTGGATTTGCAACAAAACAGCTAAAAACAGATCCTAGATGTTATTTATGTGCAATACAAGAAACTCATTATATTTCTATAAAACGCCTAAGTTGTCAAAACAAAGAGGTGTTTTAGGCCTACAAAAGGTTTTAAAACCACACTCAACTACTATATTACTATTTTCTGAATCATTTTGAATAATCCTTTACGTATGTATATTGGTAACTATCTACATAGTTCCTAATTTCTTTTATTAAAGCACTATATTTCGCCCAAAATTCCTTACGAATATCATAAAGTTTAACTATTCGGTCCATCATTTAGGCTTTTATAGTTATTTTAAAATTATTTCAAAATTATGAAAGTTTTTTAAATATATAAAAATATAGATTTTATAGACATATTTTTATATATCTATAAAATTCAAAAATACCAAACAGTCCAACATTTCGTGCAGCCGTACCAAAATATTAAGTAATGGATCTCCATTTCTAATTATTCAAGGTTTTCTGTTGCTGGCAATATCAATACTAAACGTGCAAATCTAGATAGCTAGAATTTCCGAATCACAAAGCGAGTCCATCATACTGAAACATTAGTTTGTGCATTTTGTTTGTTAAATATTTTTTACACCATCCTTACTTTTTAAACTATTCCGGGAGAGAGCGCGAGCATCTTAATAATAAATTTGGGGAAATAATTGATGAATAGTTCCAAGTGTTAATCCTACATTGTACTAGTTTATTGAACTAACTTTTAATATTATTTTCAGTTCGTATAGTGTGATTCAAGGTTTTTACTAATAAAGAGTTAAGGAGGAGCTATTGAAGTCTGTTGGTTTATGATAAGACTGTAATTAATCTAAAGATGAAGTGAAATCGTTGGTATCAAATACACAGTACTTAGAAAAAATGGAACAAACCCACTTTAGCAGATAACGTGACAAAGCTTTGAAAGATATGACGATGGTAGCAGAGAAAATCTATTTAAAAATTTAAAGTACCTTTTAATGAGTCCAGCGGGAAATCTGCTTTTTGTTGTTGTTAAAAGAGATTGGTTTTTTGTAGCCTTTGACATTTGTTAAAACAAAATTGGCTTGAGACCTAATTTTCTATAACTCGCTCAAGAGTTTCGTAAGAATACTTATTTCACATACGTTAAAGTAAAGAAATTCACTTTAATCGACAATATTAATACATTGTTTACACGATTTCTTCGTATTTCTTTTCATTTAAATTAAGATCTTAAGATATTTAAATAGATATATTATATATTATATTACAGCAAAATAATACGTTTAATAAATTTTGACAGAGGGCATTATTCAATGTTAAATTATAGTTAACTGATGGCCTTAATAAATCTTACAATTTAAAATGGACAACTTGCCTTACCTTTCTGAAAATAGTTCAGTTTTACTGACAGTTTTAAGAATTTAATAAAACCATATTTGTACATTGAACATAGATCAATCGCTTATAAATGTTACTAGTCATATAAGATGGTCACAACGTTAACACTAGAAATAAACATGTCTATTTATTTATCATATATATTTTTACTCTGAAACTGTACAGTATTCTTAACCTATATATAGTCTGTCAAACACAGCATGTGCGCGAATACTGTACAAATGCTAAAAACACTTAGTACAATTTCTAATAAAATTAGATGAGAGTCATTCTATTTCCTATGGTGAACAAAGCGCAAATAGTCTATTGTGTAGCTTTAAGTTAATCAACAACAGCAACAACAAACATACAGTTAACAAAAAAAGTGCGTTTCTAGAAAGAGAGGTGGTTGTCCTAAATATTCGTAAAGAAAAAGATTCTGTTTTATGATAGGTAGAGTATTAAACATAGATCAAAACTTAACACCAAAAACATCACTGAAATAGAGCTAACACCTGAATCAGGTCGAGCCTCCAAACAACCTTCTCAAACAAAACACCATGACAAATTTGGTTATCTAATGAGGCTAAAAATTCCAATTTTAACTGTTGTAGCTGTTATTCAGTTTACAACAACAACAAAATACCTGTTAAGAATGTAATAATGAATTATAAACTGAATCACTTATGTACGGATCAGATCAATAATAATTACGCCTTATAAAGACTCTTTGGCTTCATAAAACTATGAAATACATATTATGGGTTAATTTGTGTATGCGGTAATATTATTTATTAACTATAGGTCAAGAGAAATAAAACCAAAACAAACATAAGCGTTGTATCCAGAATCCATGACGTATTCATTTTCTTTGACAAATTCGAATTTTTACTTTCTGCATTAAAAACAAACAAACAAATACTGAGATATTCTAAAATATTTTGATCCGGCATGAGATTAATATTGTTAATACTGTTATTAGATTAGTCTAAAATGTTTCGTTTTTTTCAAATTTATCATTTGTCAAATGTTTTTGTCAGAAGTTGACAGTCTTTTCTGTTTAGTCATTTGTCTGAGCTTTCTGTCCAACACCTTCAGCAGAATATATTTTCTGAATGTTTTCTGAGCCGACAGAGATTGACAAGTATGATTTGGAGAAATGTTGAGAAGTAGAAGATGACTTCTTAGAAAAGTCTTGTTGTATAAAGTAAACTGAAATCTCTTGAATGACTTTTCTAACACTCTATAAAGGCCCGCGGACTCACACCACTAGAATCAGAGTTTCGATACTTGTGATGGACAGCGCACAGATAGTTTATTGTGAAGTTTTGTGCTTAATTCCAAACAAAGAAAAACACACCACATATACACAAACAATCTCTAGAAAAGTTCCCTATCTCACTTGTCACTAACATGCAAGCTTTTTAAAGTGAGTGTAAATTTTTTCATCGTCTTTACTATAATAACGAAGTCACCCAGAGATTTGAATTTCAAATAAATGAAGTTTCAAGCATATGTTTTTCTTTGTCTAAACCCATCTTAATTACTTCTTTCTTTCACAAACTGGTTGATATATTCAAAATTATCCACTAAAACCAGATTATTTTGAAAGATAATTTAATGGAGACTGCATAAAATGGTATCATATGACAAAAATAATTAATGTACTTTTAAAAATAATTTTCAGTGAAATATAAAATCGGCTAATAAACATGTTTATTTATTTCTCTAAACAAACGTTGCAAAAGATGAAAGGTTAAAAGTTCATGTTGATTTTGAAACGTCACCAAACACGGCAACTAAGGTCACTTTGAAGTTACACTTCCAATTAAATGGTTTTGTAACTTCGCAGTTATTTACAATGAGAAAATGTAGTGAGTATGATGCTGTCTAGAAGTTAGCATTTTGGGAGTTTTGCTGTGTTTTATATGCATGGTATTCTAATTATTATGCTTTTAGTTATATATTTGAGCAACCGTTATCTCACTTTTGGCTGCAGACATTGAAAGGTGGTAAAGATGTAGGACGTTGTGAGCTATAACACCCACATTTGCTACTTTTCCTTTGTATTTTAAACAGTGAAGCCGGCGGATATGAGATTAAACCCGAGAAAGATAGTGTAATTCAAAGCATCTAGGCTGGAACGTCAAAACCCAAGGTACACTATGTAATGGTTTACTAGATGATTTGTGTCATGGTGTTGGATATTTGTTTTTGACTTGTTTTCTTTACTTTTTATTCATTTATTTATTTTTTGTTTTGTAAAAAAATCGGCTCGGCATGGCCAAGCACGTTAAGGCGTGCGACTCGTAATCCGAGGGTCGCGGGTTCGCATCCCCGTCGCGCCAAACATGCTCGCCCTTTCAGCCGTGGGGCATTGTAATGTGACGGTCGATCCCCCTATTCTTTGGTAAAAGAGTAGCCCAAGAGTTGGCAGTGGGTGGTGATGACTAGCTGCCTTCCCTCTAGTCTTACACTGCAAAATTATGGACGGCTAGCACAGATAGCCCTCGAGTAGTTTTGTGCGAAATTCAAAAGGAAAAACAAACAAACAAGTTTTGTAAAAAAAATAAATCTAATTATATTTCATCTGAGGTTTAATATGCTGAGTAAAATTCACATTGTTCTTCGTTCTGAGTAATTTGTTTAAACATTTCTTCTTGCTTACTTAAATGTACTATAGATATTGGGAAGAGGAAAATGAACAAATTACAGTAAATACAACATTGAGCTTTCTTATCTTGAATTCCCCCTGTAAGTAATGTTTTATGATTGATTGGACACAAACTGTAGAAATGCGAATGTCAGAGATAGAAGAAGATGTGTAATATAAAATATTCGGTGCTTTGTTAAGGCAATAAAGTTGAAAAATCACGTTTACATAGTGCTATAACTTTACTTGCTCAGCTATAACAACGTAAAATTGGTTATAAATTACTGTCCTTACACCCATGCGACCAGATAAAACGACGAAATGGAAGAAACCTGTCTTGATCTAAATATATATATATATATATATAAGAACAATAACTCATGTCATTCAGTGCATTCCATTTTCTTTGTTTGATAACACTAAATATATTTTTAAAAAGGTTTTTACCAACTATAAGTGCAACGTGGTAGCTAATTAATAAATGATAGTCTTCAGAAATAGAATTCATATTTCCCATGGAAAGGTTGTAAGAGAATTTTGCTTGCCTACACCACTAGAAGGTTTTTAAAAGACTTTGCAATCATATTTTCTCGCCTTAAGAAAAACAACCGCCTACGATAAACAATTAGCGAAGGCGTGTGCAAATCAGTGACTCTAAAATAAATAAGATCATGGGTTTTTCAGTGTTAGGTATGAAATAACAGATACACATATATCAACTGTATTCGGAGGCTTATTTTCTTTATCTCCTCTTTTCAATTTTTCTTTCTTCTCATTATCACTGTATTTTTCTCTGTGGCACTTAGTCCTTTAGATATAATTCATAAGAGAAGAAAATAGCTCGAGTTTGATGCTAAAGCCAACGTTAAGCAAGTAAAGATCGGAAGAGAAAACTGTTTCATCACGAGTCGGTAAAGCAATTTTCCTGGTGTAGCACCAGCATTCCGAAGAACGTTAGTCATTACCTATACAGACAGCGTGAAGTACCACAAAAAAAATCACTGATTGCTGTACTCGTCACCTACTGAGCTTGTAATAGAGTATACCCGCCGTTTCTCGAATATCTTCCACACACAAAGTGACAGCAAGCAAAAATAGTATCTCACTTCTTATTGATGGATCATATAAGTTTCATGTATTGATAAGAATTGCAGTAACTATATGATGTAGTTTATGCTGACTAAACGCACAAGTACATTTTCAAGCATAACACTAGCGTACGTATTTTTTACAATGTTATTTGGTCTAGTTTCTGAAAGAGAACCTTCTGTATTTTTTATTTCTTCAATAACACTACTGTATTCTTTGATGGATTGTTTAGGCAGAGTATTCGTGATGAAACTTCGTAGAATGGACGACAACTGCCTGTTGTGGAGTTACAAGTGTAGAGGATGACATTTCGAAAGTCTTCCTCCCTTTCGTCTTTAGGAAGACTTTCGAAACGTCATCCTCTATACTTGTGTTTCCACAACAGGCAGTTGTCGTCCATTCTACAAAGTTTCAACACAACTGAACATTCTTGTTTTTGCATGAATTCTTCGTTATTTCTGTTATAAAGCAACTGCATTTATTTCTTTTACAACAATTATTTGCTTTTCTGCCTCAAGGATTTAAAGTTAATAACACTTATGTAGATATTAACCATTACGTTTATTTCAGTTACTACAAACAGGTCCACGAAAACATTACAAATGATGCAAGGAAAGTCTTTGGTCGTAACTCACTATCTGATTGGTCAAGTTATATATATCTGCAATGAGAACAATTTTATTGCACGCTATACCTACAGGTTCTTAGATGTTTATATCAGAAGAAGCTTGGATGATTTTTGTTGCTGTATAAAAAGATAAAAAATATCAAGACTATATGCAAATCAATGTTGAATCTAAATAATTCAGGGTTAAATGTTGTCATAATCAAATTAACTTATGACTTTGTTGAATGAAATTCTTTTGTCATTCGTATTCGATATACTATTTTTTACACCAGTATCTGAAAAATGTACAATTACATGTTATATCATGATCACACCTTGTTGTATGGAAGAAAAAAAAAAAAACAGGAAATGTAATTACTCACTGCTTAATTTTTGGTTGTATTTGTTTTGGTCAGTAACAGAAAGGCTTAAACGTTTAAAACAACAACAAAAGCTAAAGTAAGTCATCTAAAGTTATTAATATTAATTTTGTAGCTTTTGAAATGTTTACGCATATTTTTGGTGTCAATTTATTTTAGATATAAGCATTTCTCCGCACAGTTAACAGTTACCTACAATAATTTTGTTATATAAAAACATATTTATTGACCTGACGTCTTAAAGAATCACAGATATGGAAGACGAGATTGAACTTTTAAAGTATTGGTTTAATTCATCTTTCAGTGATGCGTACACGTTTATCTGCGTACATTGCAAAATACGGGAAATTCCTTTATATAGGAAATTCTCAATAATTGGGAAAACAAACGACTGCACAACGGTATTATCTGGAGTAGAAAGATCCACCTACACTATACTTGATTGGCAAGAAAGTTTATCGGAGAATAAGCTCTATAAAGAAAACAAAGTTCTAAGTCTTTTAAACTTTTAACACTCCGAAGAGCAAGAAAAATTCCAATACATTGCTTTTGGTTTACTTTATGTGAAACAAAAAATATTTTCTAAGAGATGAAAACGTTACACTAATCCTTCTACGTTTCATTTCTGTAGAAAAAAAAATCAAAACAAAAATACAATCGCAAATAATGGCAAGTAATTATATATCTGTCAGCTCTTTTTACTTTTATGCTGAGACATATTTAATAAACGAGAATATTAATAATTAAACTTTCAAGTTTTCTCCCACATTTTGCAGAAAAACTGACAATGGCAGCTCAATTTTAATTAACGTATTCTACCACAGGAATTGATTTTATGAAACTTCAGTCTGTTTAAGTTAATACGATCAAAATATGATTAGTCTGACTAAGAATTATTCTGAGTATTGATTTAATATGTAATTAGTTTAATTACTAACACACTTCATTCGGCCCGGCATGGCCAGGTGGTTAAGCCACTCCACTCGTAATTTTAGGGTCGTGGGTTCGAATCCTCATCACACCAAACACGCTCGACCTTTTAGCCGTGGGAACGTTATAAGATGAAGGTCAATCTCGCTATTTTTTTTTTTATAAAAGAGTAGCCCGAGAGTCGACGGTGGGTAGCGATGACTAGCTGCTTTCCTTCTAGTCTTCAACTGCTAAATTAGGAACGGCTAGTTCAGATAGCTCTCGAGTAGCTTTGCGCGAAAATAAAAACAAACCACATTTTACTTAATATTTTATAAATAATGTTAATCTGTATAATGCTATAAGTACTAAATTTATTTTATCCAAGCATTATCACTGTATTATAGTAAACACACGTTCAGTTCGGAATATCAGTCAATTTTTTATCGCTTCTACAACTGACAATCGTTAACCGCCTTTAATATATGATGCTATATGAAATATAAATACGGAACTACAAAAGCAGTGTTCTTGAAAATGAGCACACTTCTGTTTAGTTAGAGTATAGACAGGCTAACAATTAGAGAACTAACTAATGTCTCTGAATTGAAGTTATTACGGTCTCAAAAATGCTTCGTTTCTCATGATAAAACGTACTGTGAAATAATGAAGAAGTCTTTACATTACGGGCAGCACTCTGAAATAATGCAAAATGTTTATTTTCTTTCAAACTTTGGTATTCATATAGTTAAAAAGTAACGTGTGTTCGTGTGTGGGAATGTTTTTAAACATCATTTAAAATAAAATTAGGAATACGGAAGTACGGATGACATCACCATATGCATAAGGAAGGGAAAGGGGAAAGAGAGTATTGTGTATTGTAAAGGAAAGGTATTTGGGAGATGTCTGTTACACCTCGTAACCCCATACCAGACAATATTGTGTACGTAATTTGGTTTTGTGTGTGAACTTATTCAGTTGTTTATTGACACTTAAATAACCAGAACCGTCACTCTAACGAATTCTAATACTTGCACTCGATACCCAGGATTTGAAAGCATTATTAGTTCTGATGTTTCTTATTAAGTAACCCTATCGGCATGACATTTCTTGTTTTTATTATCAGGCTGTTCAGTCCAAAGGGTCTTCTGTACTGGATATGTTGTGGAATAGGTACAGCTTTGCAGTCAGTGCTACACAGCACGGTCATTAGGTTCTTTCGGAACTCAACGTACCTAACCTCATACGTAAATAGTCTAGACACGACATTGTAATTTTAACTTATACGCAGCGCTGCTATTACATTTTTTGCTTTTAAATACAAACTACTACAGTCAAATAAATTTTTGTACGCAAAACACGAGAGCTTTATTTTTGTATGTATATATATTTATAGTGAAATTAAATAATTACATCCAAATGAAGCCAAATAAGTAAACAAAATCATAAGGAATGATTGCGTTAAAAATAGCAAATCCAAATTTCTGAAAATTATACTATAATCATAAATTTTTAAGCAATAAACAAAACACTAAAAATTTAACTAAATACGCTGCATATATTTAGAAAGATCCTAGGGTACAAGCTACAATGTGGAAATATAAAATATATCCTAGGTTTGGGAGGTGACTGCGGAATAGGACCTACATTGCGGTGGGGATACACCGTCTATCAGTCTTAACCTCCAATTCGCTAGTCTCACATAAGATTAGAAATTTAGAAATTAGAAGAGCGAAATGAGGGTTCTCAAGCCCACAACGTCCCGCATCTATATCACCCTTCACTGCATGCAGACAGTTGTGGGAAGGTGACTGCTCTCCCAAACTAGAATAAGAAAAATATAAACATGAAAAGATGTAAAATAATAAATAAATAAATAAAATGAAACTAAGGCACTACCATTTGGTGGTAAGTAAGATAAAACTTACCAATTGAAGTTAGCTCTCCTACCCCCAATATGGTACAGGCACTAATTAACACGACATCATATATATATATACATATTCATATATAATGTAGCTTCATAAAAACGAATACCTTTATGTATTTCCACATTCTCGACTTTCTGCTGCTTTTCTCAAATTTTCTTTTCAATAATTTATTTTTTTTCGCAGCTCTGTAAAACAGTTATTTTGTATCTCAACATGACTCAATAAAAGCGGATGATTTCTGGCTGATTTATGTCACGCAGTAAGTTTATGTACTATATCACGAGCGCATAAAGGTAAAACAATGTTTTACCAATCTCGCCCAAACCTCACAATTAGTAACTTTGGCTCATTCCTTAGAAAACATTAATTTACAGAGTATTTCTGCAAATAGGATTATCAATACATTTAACGTTCTTGAATTATGTGTGGAAAGTGTATTTTTTGCTCTATCATGTCTCTTAAAAAAATATATTTAATTACCTGTAAATATTATACAATTTGTTAGTTGAAAAAAGACAACTAAGAACTAATATACTTATGAATACGATTGACAAATTAAGTTAATCCAGTTTAAAGTAAAAATGAATATAAAATTAATATATATTTTATTTGTTTCTAAGTGTTATTTAGATTGTTGTTTGGCAAAGAGAAGCTAAGAATTAATCTATGTAAGTATACTAAATAAACTTAATATTAACGTATTAAAATTTAACTAAAACATACGTGTCTAATATGAAATGATTTCTTTTCAGTTCAGTGTTTCTAACAATAGATGATTGTTTCTTTGAGAATTTTAACCAGTACTTTATTACAATATACATCTTAAGTATTTACTTTTAACGTTTTATAGTACTTGGTATTTCCGACTTGAAGTGTATTCTATGCGACACATCGACTAAATAGCTATGCTACACATTCTAAGGTTCTCTCTTTGCCGTAGTTTTAGTCAATGTTGAAGTTACCCTGGAATTTGAGGCACAAGGTTTACTGAACATTGAAAAAGTATGTCCGACCACGATTGATGGCTCATATAATTATGTAGAAACCTATTAATGCTAATCTGGGTACCATTTATGTTGCGGATAATATACATTTTGGATCGTCTGTAATTTAATGGGGTTAGATTTGGCCACATAATCTGGGTCAAGGCAACCAAAATCAAAAACAAATTTGATGTACGACTTAAAACGTTTAAGATTATTTTTCGGTGATACACCTCAGTTGTTACCAGCTAAACTTCTTACATATTTTGTTAGTTTAGAAACACTGTTTTTAATGGTAATAGTATGATTTACCAGGTAAGCTAAAGGTGATGCCAACATATTTAGCTGATGTGGCTAATTGGAACAATGTTCCATACTGGTAAAGTATGATGGATTACTTGTTTATGAATTTCGCGCAAAGCTACACGACGGCTATCTGCGCTAGTCGCCCCTAATTTAGCAGTGTAAGACTAGACGGAAGGCAGCTAGCTACTCATCATTGTGCTGATTTTGTAATGCTAACAACTTGAGTTTTTGTGCTTTATTTTTAATTCTCTCAATTTATTACAACATTCCTCTATTATATTTTTAAATGGATTGAAGCTTAGTAGATATAACACAGTTTTTTGGACAACTCTTCCAGATAGCCACACTATCTGCAAATTGAAAAGATATATACATGCAGCTGTTAACGTTTGCAAGCATACGTGATAAACAGAATACAGACAATGCCCCGTTCTTGTAGGATCTCTACCTCAGTAGTGAAATACTATGAATTAGGTGCCTTCTATGTTAACTCTAACTTTTCAATTTTCCGTAAAGCTGGAAAGCCTGCAGATAACGCCATCCGTAATTACGTTGAGAAAATGTTCACCTAAAGCCATTATGCTGAATGACATTTTTATGCCTAGAAACTCGAGAAAATATGCTACTCTATGATTAAAAGTGTTGAAATAAGCTGTAATAGTTTCTGTGAGCCGAATTAGGTGTTCTGTATTTTATCTAAGTTTTCAAATGTTGTTTTGATTTTCATATAATTTCTTACCCAATTCTAAAACTCTCAATACTTAAGTCTGTAACTATCAAATTTATTCACTGGTTTTCCATAGTAACATTGGCTTGCTTCCAAGATCTTTGAATGTGAGAGGCTTAAGAGATAAATTAAGTACAGCTGTTAGGTACTCATGTAACTGCTGACAATCCTATTAAATGAGAATGATCGGAATTTGACTTTGTCCACAAGCTTTGTTTTTAGGTGTTTAATTATTGTTTTGAAGTCTGAGGTAATAAATGTTTGTATTAGTTGATGCGTAGTCGAATTTCTTCATCGTATAATGATGTTGTGACGTCGAAAATGTGAATAGGAAACCTGAGCGTAAATGGTAAGGCATTATTTTTGACGTCGATCTTTACTTTTCTGAGAAAGAAAGTATTTCTAAGTTTATTTTAGTGTTTTAAATACATTTTGGATAATTAAAACTGTCTACTTTTGTATTTTTAGTGTTTTGACTTTTTGTGTAGAGTGTTAGGAATTGTAATTTATCCCAGATGATTCTCCAATTTGTTAAGTTACGTACATTACGTATTACGATTTCAAATAGCAGAATATTTTAATACTAATTTAGAAGTTAATCAAATGTCGATACGTATTAAATTTGATATTTACCAACAAGATTGATACACACAATTTTCTTTCTTAACACAAGTATATTTTAATATGCAAATAACAATACAAGTTATAATAACAGTTATTACAACTAGTTATTTCAAAAATGGTTTAGATACAAAAGTTTTACAAACATACAAACAATACCGAGTTTTTTATCTGATCTGGAAGTAAATCTTGGCCCAGTGTGGTCAGTGCTTGAGACACTCGACTCGTAATCCGAAGGTCGCGGGTTCAAATCCTCGTCACACCAAGAATTCTCGCCCTTTCAGCCGTGGGGGCGTTATAATGTGACGGTCAAACCCACTATTTGTTAGTAAAGGAGTAGCCCAAGAGTTGGCGGTGAGTGGTGATGACTAGTTGCCTTCCCTTTATCCTTACACTGCTAAATTAGGGACGGCTAGCGCAAATAGCCCTCGTGTAGCTTTGGACAAATTTCAAAACCAAACCAAAGTGAATCCTTTAAACTCAAGAATATACTTATTTTAGTTGTTTTTCACACTATTAGTTTTATTAATACAAATATTTAGTTTTTACAGCCTAAAACTCAAATTTCATTACCAAATTAAACAGACGAAACTCCCAATAGGTTCAGTCATCTTTTAATTTTTTTTATATTTGGCTTGTTGTAGTGAAGGGAACAACAGATTTCCATCGAACTTTGAAAATTTATACTGCATAAAAGATAAAGAACTGTATAGCAACTGTTTATAAATATATTTTAATCCCCTATTGCTTCACATAAACTAAGTGTCCATTCTAAAGGAAGAAACAGAAAAAAATTACCACACTGATTTGGAAAACGAAGGATGGAATGTGAATTATAGTTTTGGAAACTTCATCAGTTTTAGCTTTCTTTACTCCAGTCATTTTATAAGTTCTAAATAAAAACCTGAATTGTGCTACTTTTACACATACCCAAATATGTGATATTACTTTTGGTCTCGTATGTCTTTTTATTGAAACTTTAGTGTTATTTGAAGCAATGGTGTTTATATCAATATTTTTTACCAAGTCTTAAAAATTGCGTGCAGGCATTTAAAGAGATAATTTATCAATTAGACTCGTGGACATTTTATGCAACCTAAAATAATTATTTATTTGTCAGTGAAATAGTGATCATATTAACTTAATATGAACTATAAATCTGGGATTTCTTTGTTTCTTATTATCCACCATATTCGTTCATTTGTTAGTAGAATCGGAAGTCAGAAGGAGGAACAGATAGCTGAAAACAGAAAAACAAAACAAATATGATAAACGTGTGTGTCAAACTTACTGATATATCACTGAAAACAAAGTCTTAGAAACAATATTTTATTTTAGCGTACCAAAAGAAAGAATAATAAAAATCTAGTAATTTATTAGCTGTTATGATAGCTGATGGTTGTGTGCATTGAATTATGTATCAGAACACGCTAGATAGATACATGCTTCTTTTATTTTGTGAAAAACAACAAAAACGTAAGTTAGGTGTGTTGTACATAATAAATGTTTTCAAATTAGTAGAAATCAAACACTGAAGAATTGGTATATTTTAATCTGTTTTTTAGGGTCTCGTATTCTGGTGTATGAGATAAGATATTTAAATTACGTTCTTCTTTTTGTGACCTACTTTTGTTTTTTATATTAATATATTTTTGTAGCTGCAAATGGTAAGGAAATTCCTACCAAGTCCAATTTGTTTTTATGTTGAATTATTACACACACTAATTCATATTTCATTGTATACAAAAACGATTCCTCGATCATTTGTTAAAAGTAAGACAGGATGGCAGGAGACATTTTTGTTTTTGAAGAAGATAATAAATGTATATTGCTCAAGATGAGATGTCATCCACTAGCTTTAAAAGAATTTGCCTCGTATTCATATCTGTGATTCTTATTGATATTTCATAAATAAAGTACAGTTTTATTCCAAAGGTAAATCTATGCGTTTTACGTGAATATCTGGTTGGGATTTCGACAAAATAGTTAAGAGTTGAGCTAATTGTTAACACATATTCAGCCTGCGGATGCTCTTGGCTAGTAACAATAAATTCCTGCCTCACTTTCAAAACGTTAAGTAGTTGTGTAAATTGTTGGACTGTGAGTTTTATCAGACGTTTCAATTAAGAAATATAGCATATTTGTGTTATATTTGCACCAAAGTATAACAGTGCAGAATTTGTCATTGATTCTATCAGTTAAATTTACCTACCGTTAAAAGTACTGAGTAAACAAATCATTTGTTTTTGATGTTTCACCGGAATCATCAAAATTTTAACGGAATTTTAAAATTACGTTATTAATATTTCCTATAGTTGTTTAACACTTATGCTAAAACATAATTATATATCTAATCTCTTCATTGTTCAATTATGATAAACGTAAATTGTAGCTTTTCCAACTAAAAATAAATCAGTTTTCAATGTCAAATCTTGAGAAATCGGGATATTTTTAGGTTAAAATTATTGATTTCTCAATAAATATCAGATAGATTGACTTACAAATAACAACAGGTTTATTCAGTAAATAAGAATAGTGATTTTGGGTAAAGTTGATGAAAATTAAAACAATTCTTATTATTAGAAAAATAAGAGGAAAACACATAGAATATGTTCTGCACACTAAATGTAAATATAATAATAAGCATATGTCTTGTTCCAGTATAGACTGTGATTAGTTCCAGTTTAGTCTTCTTCTAGGATATACTTATTGAACCTAAACATGGTGATCCTAAATAGTACATATTTATTCTAACAGAACTAGGAAAAGAAAGCACGCTTAAATTAAACAGGGAAACTCGCTTTTCTTGTCCACTTACTAAAATCACCTCGTAACCTTTATTTTCTCAGAACATTTGTCAGTTGTATCATTCAGAGAGCGTCGAACTTTGCCAGCAAATATATTATACTGCTGTCTTTTCAAATGCAACATTTTCTTGAGTAAAATAAACATTACGTACTATAGATAATAAAGATAAAGCAACTAGAACCATACAGTCTTAATCACTATCTGGATTATGTGTTTTTGCTATTATAGTGTGTAAACTAAACAACAGATTTTTTAAAACAATTATACAACAATATCAGGAGCTTGTAAAACAAATATGATGTACTTTCATATCGCACAACGATTTAGAACTTTCACATTTCGAAATACGGACGGTCATAACTTCAACCAGATTAATATAGAAATGAAAATCTAAATAACAGCACACAATGCCTTTTGATAAATAAACAAGCCAATACAAATACAAAATTAAACCTATTAATGTAGTTTAAATAAACACAGTAATTTGTAAATGTGAACTAACTCGAGATACATAACAAATAAGCAAACCTTTTAATTAAAATCTCTAAATGCACTTCACTCAAAATCAAAACCCTTTATTTATGTTTGGAATATTAGATATTGTAAATAATGCTCATAAAGAAAATGAACATTTCTAAATATACTTTGAAATACAGTGCAACACATTCCTTGATGAAGGTTTGTTTGCTTGTTTCTAATTAAGCACAAAGCTACCTAGTGTGCCAGCTGTGCTTTGCACACCGATGATATCAAAACCTAGTTTCTAGCGTTGTAAGCCTGCTGTGCCACTGTGATCCCACGATGAAGGAAATAAGGACATAAACCCTTCAATTTTCTCTGAAATACATGAAATAAAAACTCATAAATAAGAATGAAAACACAGTATAATAAATGGAACAATTAATAATAAAAACAAAATCTTACAGCTCTGAATGCAGGAAATGTCACATCCTTTTCAGCATAAGAATGTTCATCTTTTAATTATACTAACTTTGAGAATAAATTTCATTCATATCAACTATGAGGCTGACAATGACATTTTGTTCATCAATTATAGCTGGCTATTGCTTCAGTTCCCTGTGATATCTCATCTGGTTCATAAAACTGCATAAACAGGTTTTATAATATGTTCTTCCTTATCAAACAGTTTGAAAAGTGTTCTCATTTACCTCTTACTCATTGGTTTCCTCTACAGAATACTGGTAAAGCCAGAGCACCAGGACCTCATGCGTAATGCATGAACATAATATACTGACAACGTTCCGTTCATTTTTGCGTGCCTAACTCATAACTAGAAGAGCAACTCGTACCAATATAGCCAGATTGAAATTGCTTCCATGCATGTGAAATGCATCATAACAAAACCAAACTGTCAAATTAAAGCAACTATTCTTTCACCATCTGATATAATACTTCTTTTGTTGGCAGTTTGCTTTTTTGATTTGTTGTTGTTTCAATCATGTGCATTAACCACCACTGCTTTAAGCTATTAGTCCTAATTTTAGAGACAATGCTGGTTTGGCAAAATTATTATTTTTTGTTTAGAGTTTACCATGCTTTGGGCAATTGCCTCTGGATACATACATGATATAGCATTCACAGAAGTTTTGAATATCATGTACAACACAAATGGTGGCACAGATGCAAGTTCCGCTTTGATGATCTTAAGTTTTGTAGTTGCAAAATTCAGAGTTTTTTTTGTCATATAGTTCTGGGAACATCTAGCTGAAAAACTGTCAAAGCACCTTGCCTTTGAGTTGGTAGCAATGATAATATATACCTTTCTGGTGCCATAGGCTACGTGTGTCTATACTATGCTGCCTTAAGCATGTTGGTTAAGTTAGGCTTCTCCATGCTAAACACAAGGGTAACCCACATTGGGTTATGACTTCAAATTTCTTTATCCCAGAACTTCTGAAACACAAACTTTGATACCCATCCTTTAGTGAAGTCAACTATTTCATGGCTGTCTTTCCACAGAATGTTCAGGGTAATTACATTCCATACAGGATCTCACTTTGTATAAAGACAACCCAAACAACATTTCTGCGTTGTGGGCCTAGACAGTGAACAATAACAAAGTCTTATTCTCACATTGTTGAGCTTCAATCCTTCAGGTTTTATAAAGGTTACTAACTACTTTAGTGAAAAATAATTCCCTTGGATAGTGCACTTCTAACCATGCAAATAGTGGCAATAGTGTTTGGTGAAAACAATCACAGTAGACAGCTCTTTCTTAATCATAAAATATGTGCATTAAAGGTATGGAGAATATGATCTTCCTATGTGATTATACATTTCTCCCCATCCCATAACTGCAATAACACTGATCGAACTTTTGTTTTGCGTCTAACGTCAGTAAATCCATACTATTGACTTGTATGAGTCAGTACTAGTGCATCTTCTGAAGCAAGTTTTAGGAATCAGAATGTCGAATCACATTGCTCACTCCATCAAAGAGAGCATCCACTTTCATGAGAATCAACAATGGAGATGACATCTTTAAGAAGTTGGCCATAAATAATCAGAAGTACGACATGAAATCAGGAAACTACAGACTTTTTGCTTCTTCACAAGTTGAAGTAAGCCTTACCATATATATCTTAACTGGTCTGTCAAGACACTGTCTTTCTTCACAATGAGTAAATACTTTCCTGTTTATAGTTTTAAACACGTCTTTCATATGATCTGGAATACCATCTTTACTTTCTCATATGTAGACTCAAAAGTGTCAACATAGATGCCATTCTTATCTCCATCTCTTGAATGTAAGCTCTAACAGCTGCTATAAAGTAGATAGTGAATTATACAGATCAAATGGCATGGCACAGAATTTATACAGGCCAGTCATATCTATGTTTTCACAATCCATTTCAATATGTTAGTATCTAAATACCAGATCCAAGAAACTGAGTCATTGGAGGCCTTTAACACATCCAGACATTCATATGTCTATGGTAAAAGGAGGGTGTCTAGGCAAGTTATCACATTATACAACAAAAAGTACATGATGAGCATAAACGTATTTTTCTTCCTCCCAACAGTCTCTACAGAGAAATGACCAAACGCTTCCTGAAGGTTGTATGACTCAGTCCTGAAAAATAACCATTGCATGTTAAGGCTTACAACTTGCTTGGTGATCCAAGGAATTTTTTGCATGGTTGTTTTAAGATAAACGTGCCACATGCGTCTATATAGTGTTGAATCATTATTCTTATAAACATTCGGCCACCTATTACAAAATATAAATTGACGTATTCACCCAACATATTATTAAGTTGATTTTGATGCAATGAGACTAAATTATGATTAAAAACATATATTATTTTTCCTCATGAAGCTGGTAGCATCTTGTTTGCTTTTGGCTTTGACATGACAGATGCAACTCAAGCATTACTGCTTATATTACTTACTTTTACTTTACTGACCTTTCCAATGAACATACCAGGGATCAACTGAACAGTCAATTGCCTATAATTACAAAGCACCCCTGGGGCTTCAACCTTATTGAACAGGTCACTGCCTGAACTAATTCTACATGATGTTTGGACAGGTAACAGCTTCCTTCATTTATGACACCAACCCATTACACCTTGCCTGGATTAAACTATGGAACACTACTTGTATAAATGGATATACTTTTATTTCTTTTGTCCCATAACCTCTTCCAGTCTACTGGATAGTACTGAATGAATTTCCCATGGAACATCAACTTGCCCCTTGCAGAGGCAAAACTGATGATAAACTTTGCAATATGCAAAGTATTTGACTATCATAACTGTAAGATACCACTTGTCTTTATACAAAGTTACCTAAAATAAGTACTAGATACTTTTTGAAAACACCAAGGACTATAAAGTAAGTATTTTGAAATTTCAACACTAACTCTATTACATTGGCTCATCATTTTACTCGGAAAGATTAGCTGTTTTTTTTTTAACTTTCCACAAAGTTACACGAGGGATATCACCGCTAGCCTTTCCTGAATTAGCAGTGTAAGACTACAGGGAATGCAGCTAGTCATCACCACCCATCGCAAACTCCTAGGCTACTCTTCTACCAAAGAACAGTGAGATTGACCGTCACATTATAATGCCCCTATAGCTGAAAAAGCGAACATGTTTGGTAATTACGAGTCGAATGCCTTAACTACCTGTTCATGTCAGGCCTTACTAGGTTAAAAGGAGTGTACTTTGATTGTTGAAATTTTTTCGCCTGTTTTCATTTTTGTTTACATTTTGACTCTCTACAAATACCGAAAAACTCTGGTTATTAAATTCCAATAAATAATACGAACAACGTTGTTTATTGTTTTTAGATCCAGAATGTAGACTAGTTCATTCCTGTTTCTTAACTTATGCCAACAACAATTTTACGCATTAAGTATAAAACAATCTTTGGTAGCAACTTCATAACAAAGATTGGATAAAATTTTCGAGCTAGAAATGAAACAAAAAAACAAGCAAGGTGCAGGAAACCCAGACGGACTTTGTCACAATTGGTTTCCCTCGACAGCTTCTCTTATCTATTCCATAGCTTACATTAAATCTATTCAGAGTTATATTGTTCATATACGACAACTGTGTCATGAAATACTAAAAAAATGTCAAATAGAAACCAGGAATTGCACCACTGGCGATTCGATAAAGATTTACCGCTTTGAAGAACTGGTTGGATTAAAAGAATTAGAGAAAACAAAAATGATTAACATGAAGAATGGGAAAGTAGTGAAGATAGGTGAGAGAATCCAAATATAGAACTGTCGCTCTTAGAGACGTAAACTGAAGGAATTTCTTCCAGATACTGAATGAATATCGTTTATTGGTGGATCTAAACTTGAAACCGTAATACAAGGTTTAGCTTGTGTGCAACCTTTATTGCAAAATTATTACAATCTATAAGGAAAGCAGATCTTTTATAATCTTAAACTTGTAATATTATCTGTATAACTGCAATTAGCAGTTTAATTTTATGATAAAGTGGACCAACAACAGATAGTGAATGTGCATTTGTGCTGTTGCTTAGTTACTAGCCTAAGAACTATCGTTTGAATAAAAGACATTGTTCGGACTAAAACTTTCCATAGAAAATTGCTATATGAAATATATAATTTGTAATTAACAATAGTTTTATCATCATGAGAAGTCCAATTAATATAATTCAAACATAGTGTAGCTACAATAAAGATACATAAAGGTAATTGTTTTTTTATGTTGATTAGTCAAAATAAATGCAACAAAGTGTCAAATACATTATGAAATACCAGTAAGTTAACAGAACTTAACAAAGATCTAATTTGCAAGTTTTTTCTTTGAAATTAGGCACAAAGATACATAATGCTATTCCCACCATAGGTATCGAAACCCCGTTTCTAGCGTTGTGTGTCCGCATAATACTGCAGTCACATTGGCGGGTCAGGAAAATTTTCAACTACGACCTTAAATCAGCTACTGTAGCTGAGTTGCATCGCCTTCTAGTGGCAACAAAGTGGGATGAAATCACGGTGGATTACATCAATAACCTTATTAACAGCATGTCACGTTGGTTTGTGGAATTTATTAGAGCACGAGGAGGACCAACTAAGTACTCACTGTTTAATGCAACTGATCTGAGGTTACAAACGCTACTTATGATAAGTTCATGTTATATTTTGCGTTTATAGATGTTTCTGTAACGTCTTGTGGTGATAGGTGAAATGCTGAACTACACATCCAGTACAGATGTCTGATAAGATTATTTGTTGTTTTAATAGATCGTTCATGATGTACAAAGAACCTGCTTCATCAAACAAATTTCACGTGTAGATGTTTAGCACAATATTCATTTCTCAGTTTGATAGCACTTAGTGTATTTGTGCTGCATCATTATTAATAATGATCGTATTTGTTACATAATAAGCAAAAGTTATGACTAACACTGTATAACCACAAGAAATCCATCTTCTTAGTGTATTTGTACTGCATCATTATTAATTAATAACGATCGTATTTGTAACATAATAAACAAAAGTTATGACTAATACTGTATAACCACAAGAGATCCATTTTCTCCGTCAAATTACTGAAACAGACCAAAGTTCGTCACCAGAAAGTCAGATTTTGTTACATGTTTTTGTACACACATCCTTGTTTACAAAAAAAAAAAAAAATTATTACCCCTGGATTTTTCAGAGAAATATATCTGATACCAATGTATCTGACTAAAATAGCCATTTTATTTTCTAGCCATAATAAAGACATTTATTTCAATAACACAGGAAAAAGAAACGGAATGTGCACATTGTCAAATACTAAATCTCCTGCAACCATACATACCTCATAGGATGTCTGTTTCAGTTACAAAACTAGGACAACGATATTTAAATTACTGTAGATGTTCTTATATCCTTAGATCAGCTCAATGTTGTGCTGATTATATTAACTGTAACTGTATTGCTAGAATTCATAATTCGATCAATACTAAAGTACATAAGATTTTCTTTTTTTTTTCATTCTCACAGGGACTGAAGTTGTGTTTTTCAAATAATGTGTTATTGCTCTGCGCCACTCATGGAACGTCGAATAAAGAAAAAGACATGGTTCTTGTGTTTTTTGTTTTCTGTTTCTTGCTGTACATTGTACAACGTTATACATTGAGACAAAGCTTAACGGAAAATGTCATACATATAACCAATAGAAACAAGTAAAAGGTCCATTTTGAAACGGTTTGGTGGTGATACAGTAAGAATTCATGTTAAAGCAATTCATATAGAGATACACGCACCGACTGATATGCCAACATACATACGTATATTACACAACGTACAACAGTCTTTCGCAACAGAGAAAGCATTTCAAAGCTGTGAACAAATCTAGAAGAGAAACAAACAGCCTTAAATCGTAACATGAACATAAACTCATGAAACAGGAAAGAGGACGCGTGACAACTAAAGATAGTTGTATGGAGATCAGCAGAATATGGAAAATGTTAATAAACTACACATCGTTTCAAACGAATATTTATTTCTCATGTTCATGCGACAAGTTGTTTCAAATACGAGTGCTTCACAAAATTTGCGCCTCTGTATTTAATCTAAAAGTTCAAATACCAGTGACGTTGTAAGTAAAAACCCAACGTCCTTGCACTTATTTCTCCGTAGTTTTCATAGCATTGACTCTTCTTACCTAAAACATTTGAGTAAGAACACTGCCAAAATCATTTACATTCTCTTCTTACCTAAAACATTAGAGTAAGAACACTGGCAAAAATCATTCACATTTTCATTTTTATGAAAGAATTTCAGTATGTCTGGGTAACTTTACCAAAAAATACTTTATATATATAAAGAATTTCAGTATGTCTGGGTAACTTAACCAAAAAATACTTTATATATATAAAGAATTTCAGTATGTCTGGGTAACTTTACTGAAAAATAATTTATTTCTAGGACACATTCAAATTATAGCATATTATTTTACAATATTTACCTGAAGAACGTTAAAGAGGTTTCTTCTAACATATAAAGAGATAAAAAAGGAACTACAGCAATACCTTCACCTTTCAGAAAATAAAAATGCTATTTTAGTTAGACACATTTCTCCAAAATTCCAGAAGTATTTCCGAATTCACTGTAAATACAAATATATGTACAATAACATCTACCAAACTGTTTTCAGTGTGCGTTTTTTTTTGGTGTGATGAACTTTGGTCTGTTTCAGCGAGTTGACTGTGAAGACTCGCTTGTGACTATGCAGTCTTAGTCACAACTCCTGCGTATTTTGTAACAAAGATCATTATTGTCAAGATGCAGTACAAATACACTGAGCGCTGTCAAACTGAGAAATGAATGTCATAATAAATATCAACATATGTAATTTGTGTGATGATGATACAGGTGTTTAGGACATCAGGAACGATTTATTAAAACAGTAACAATTACATTAAACATCTGTATTAAGATGAGTAATTCAACATTTCACCTGTCACAACGAAACCTTACACAAACTTATATAAGCAAAAAATATAACGTTAAATTATTATAATCCCGCATCGCGCAAAGCATGCTCGCCCTTTCAGCCGTGGGGGCGTTATAATGTTACGGTCAATCCCACTATTCGTTGGTAAAAGAGTAGCCCAAGAGTTGACGGTGGGTAGTGATGACTAGCTGCCTTCCCTCTAGTCTTACACTGCTAAATTAGAGACGGTTAGCGCAGATAGCCCTCGTGAAGTTTTGCGCGAAATTCAAAACAAACAAACTTTCTATACTGTTTCTAAAATAACAACAATAATAATAAAATATTTCTCTTCTCGTGACGTGTAGTTCTCCTCATGAATCTAAAATTTCCAGTATTGTTGACAATGTTCGAACTAAATATACATTAACAAAGTAAATCATTCTTTACGATTTTCATTTATAGCGAACCTTATGAATGTCAATGTCGACATCTCCAAATAATATGAATTTTATATAAGCTTAAATATTACCTTCAAGGATCAATAAATGTAAAAAAAACATGATTTATTCTGATTCCAATGATTAAAGCCTCACTTAATATACTAGCCTGTTTAAAATGTGTTCTTTGTGTGAATATTGCTGGATAAATACCGATATACTGGAGCATTAAACCCTTTTGTTATGTGTTGCTTTGTGGTACTAAATGAAAAAGTATAGTGTTATTCATTACAAGTATTCTTGCTTCAACACAGGAATCCTTGTAGTTGTGTTATGCATTAGGCGTGTGTAAAGTTAATAGATAATAACACATCAATTTCTTATTTTTCAGCTCCTTTCAATAAAAATAAATGCAAAGAAACGGAAACTTATGACTATGCCTTTGAAATTTCTAGAAAAAGGCCGATGCCAAACCTTTCAAATACAATACAATAGGAACATAAATATACACATCTTGTCGTTGTCAACTATAAGAAGAAAAAAGGGATTTTCACACACCCATATTCACACATTCCAAGTAAGAAAATACAGAATGCTGTATTTGTGTCAACACGGATCTGTTCCAGCGTTTTAATAACACTAAAGGAACATTTTTTTGGACCATCAACATTGTCTACGTTTAATTTTTAATAAAAAAAATTGTAGATTATCTTTCAATTATTATTTTTTATTATTTTTCCTTGTCATACGAAGAGCATTATTTTATTGTATCCTCATATGTGTTTTATAAGTAAAGAATAATTAATAAACGGCATTTTCCGACATAAAAATAATTTCGTTTCTGAAAAAAAATTGAGCTCAAATACCGAAATACACTGGAGTTGAAAAAGTAATAAGTAGAACTGAAGTATTATCCAAGTTTTCTTCAGTTATACAAACACTTAGAGGAGATAACGTGTAATGTAATGTAAGTATTGCGTGTAGGTATATTCTTACACCTGCGTTTATAATTTTTGGGAGTCAAAAAAAAGCATTTTAGTAGGAAGAAACTTTGTAATAAGGGTCGTTGGCGCTCTTTAAAGTATTTTAAAACGTTGATTTAGGCTTATGCATCGTGTGATTTTGATATATACAGTAACGTGACCATGTACTGCTAACAAAGACACAACTATTCAACATTTTATATTCTACTATTGAAAATTTTATATTCTTACTCAAATGAGAATGAAAGCTTAAACCATTAAAATTTTACATCAGTGTGTATAACTTAAAGATAAATTAGAATAAAAAATTTCGTAACCATTTTCATTTGTTCATATTTTCGAGTAAACGTGTACTTTATACTATCACGGTATTTATCGTGTGACGACACTCCTTCAGACTAAGATAACTGAGACTTGTAAAGTTAAAAAAGTTACATTACTTTGTACTTTTTATGTTTCTTAACTGCTATTAAAATCGTTAACAGTTTTGTAACATTATTTGTTTTACATGGTATGCAGACTTACTAACTAAACTAAAGTTTAAAACATGAAACTTCATAACCCAAGGACTTTCATTAAGTAAAGTTTTCAGCTCCTGTTGTTTTCTGATTACTTATTTTGTGATTTATATAGTTTGAGATCTTATGTTATTTTTTAGTACTCTGAAATATTTGTTATGTGATATTAAGCGTAAAGCTGCACAAAGGGCTATCTGTGCTGTGCCCAACACGGTTATCGAAAGACTGTCTTTAGTGGTATAAGTCCACATACATATCATTGTGCCACTTGGGGCATATAAAGTAATTCACTTTTAACTCTAACCTTTCGTGTGTGTTTTTTAACTACTCCTGTTGTTGTTTACCATTGATATTAAAATTATCAAAGTGAACTCCATCTACGCACATTTAGACTCAAGAACAAAATGAGAAACTTCTAAGTTTCAAGCATAACATGACCCTAATTTTGGACCTTTGACTACAGAGAGGATAATCAGTCAGTTACCATCGTTGCTATAAGTTTGTTTGCTTGTTTTGAATTTCGCGTAAAGTTACACGAGGGCTATCTGTGCTAGCCATCCCTAATTTAGCAGTATGATTTAGGCTAGAGGGAAGACAGCTAGTCATTACCACCCACCGCCAACTCTTGGGGTACTCTTTTATCAACCAATAATGGGATTGATTGTCACATTATAACGGCTGAAAAGACGAGCATGTTTGGTGTAACAGGAATTTGAACCCGCGACCTTGATATTACGGGTCGAATGTCTTAACCCACCTGGCCATGCCGGGTCTGCCACAAGTGCTTTATCTGGCGCCTAGTTCTAAAAAACGTGAATGAATATCATTTGCACGAAGCATACACAGCAGAAAGTGCGGAATATGTTCGGCTGTATCATATCTCAAGCTTTAAACTTTGGACCTGCAGCTTAAAGCGTCGACAACTTGCCAGGTTAAGGTGTTTTTGAGTGCTTTCAAATGTTAATGTGTAAGAATTACAGCTGAAACTGTTATAGTTTCTAGTATTACTAATGTTTATTAAAGTATTGCTCTTCATGCAACTTTATTGTTTTCACTCACACGAAGTTCTGAACACAAAAAAAGATAAGAAACTTCTCGATTATGAATTTATGCTTTTAAGATCATAAATTCATCTTTAGATAGTAACCAATTTATCTTCTTCAATTATCCAGCTCAAACAAAATAAACTACCGCACTGCCCTCTGTTGGTAGCTCTGCGCAGTGCATGATCGATAGTAAAGCTCGAGGCACGCTGGTTGCATTCGTGTCACAGCCACTTGAAGGAGTTCGTTACGAAGGAAAACCAGTCCAAGACACTCGTGAGTCGAACAGTTTCAATGAAATGATCAGTTTAGTAACAATATAACAGAGTAAAAATAATCATTAATTTAATTCAGAAAATGTTACTCACTATCACAGCAAAAACTGTTATGTTTTCTCACGAAACTTTTACTACTTATCACCGTTAAAGTAATTGAAATGAAAATAGCATTCATTCTGGAAAGAACTCAAAGTGGTACAAACGAATTCAAGTTCAACTTACTACGAAAACATGAAGATCAAAATCTACGGTTATTTTCTTGTTTGGATATGGATTATCAAATACGTTAATGGTATGTACACTTTTAATCTATAGATTTCTCTGCTGATCGCTATCTTTATTTTTCATAGAGTTTGTGTCACGTACAACACTACCTTTGGATGAACATTTTGATTTCATGAATTAAATTATAATTTACTAAACAGTAATTTGTTTTTCCAGTTCGTCAATAACGTGAGAAAGTGTTTTACTGTTCCAAGCCATAAATCGTTAATATAAGTTAATCTTTGTTTCTATACCGGAATAGCTGATATGAATACTCGCTTGATAATTAAAGATGGATTTCGTTATCTGAGATCAAAGTAATAATAAGCCTATCAGGTGAACAACCAAGTCTAAAAGGCAACACAAATTGTCATCAAGATAATTTTTTTCTTTTCATATGCAAAAGACTGCTGGCTTATGTTGACGTGGTAAACTTGTTTTCCATTTTTCTCTACGTGAACTGAAGTTCAAAACATTATCGGATTTAAGTATTATTATGTTGAAGTCCTATCATAATTCTCATTTCTTATCATTTCTATTAATATAAATACAGTTATTAATAATGTCAAATACATTAATTTATGCTACAGTGATAAATCTTTAGATACAAATAATTTTTGTCATGACTCTACAAGTTCCCAAATTATAAATTTATCAAGATTCATATTAAAAGCGTGTTTAGTTAACTGTTATTTTTCATTTTTTTTTTGTTTACGATGACAAATTTCGCTTTAAATTAGATGTGATTTAATCTATTTGGCACTTCTATACTCTTTTTTAAGTAAAGAAAAAGGAAAAAAAAAGCCTACATTATAGATATTTATATGTTTGTATTTTGCAAAAGGACTTAAATATATTGAATTAATAAGAAAATCGGGACAGACAGTATGAACATTTGGACTTCTGTAATTGAATAAATAAATTGATTATCACTCTTATAACGTAACGAAAGCTTCAAAGTAAGGAGCGCGATTTTGCGACACGGGACATGAGCTATGTACTCTCTGATTTATAGTTTGGCTCCCAAAGAGTATGCCTAAACCTAAGTTCAAGTTGAAAGTTAACAAAGTGCAAGAAATTTTGTTGTAGCTAAATACGAACACAAGTAAATATGGTGACTGCTTATTTAAAGTGCGCCTCATATAGACCCCCATAACTCAATGGGAAATCTTAAGATGTATAAGGCTAAAACTCGGGTTTCGATACTCGCGGTGAACAAAGCAGAGAGATATTATTATTATGTAAGATTGCACTTAACAACAAACAAGAATAGCACTATGAGATTTTTATTCTCAACTATCTGTCTCCAAATAACGTTAAAGTTATTATACATACATGTGTAACGTCATGACAGATTGATGTTTTTGATCTCAGTTTTTGTTGTGTTATCACATGCTAATTAACACCACTATGATATCCCGAGAGTTTGAAGAGTCAGTGACTTTGATTTATATTATAACTGGTCAAAACATTGATCTGGTTTAGTAGTTTGCACATTAAATATCGCGCAAAGCTACTTGGAAGCTAGGTATTCGCGCTAGTTTTTCTTACCAATACCACTTACCGCTAGCTTTACAGCTACTCTTTATCAATGAATAGCGAAATTTACCGTAAAATTGTCACGCAACCATGGTTGAAACAGTGAGCATTTCGATGACAACTGGATATGAAACCACGATCTGCAGATTAGGAGATTGAGAGTCGAATGTCATTCATCATTAGGCCATGCGAAGCCAGGTATGTTGTAGAATAATATTGGTTTAATTGTGGTGCGAGAAATTCGTAACCAGTTAGTGAACTCAGTGTATTTAAATTCATCAGCTTTGTTTTGAATACAACGTTAGCAAAAATGAAGGAAAATATAATCATACTTCTGTTGCAAGATATTGAGGCACCAGAGACTTAACGGTTTGTTTGCGAGCTTACGACGCTAAATATCGGATTTCAATACCTGTGATGAGCAGAGCACATATAGTCGACTAGGTTGCTGTGCGCTTAACAACAACCAAACTGAAACATTGAATTATGTTTGAAAATAAAACATTTTTTTTCTATTTTTTAATCCTATACCCATATACAGGGTGTTCGGAAAGTCACTGTGCACTTATATATTTATTAACAGACATGTTTCAATATATAATACAGGAGGTAAATATGAATGACAATTATAAACAATGTTGAAAGTGAACCCCGTTGGCATCAATACAGGCTTGCATCCTTCTTATTTTGTTTCTAAACACTGCTATCAGTTGCTGTTATCGCTGCTTTCAAAACTGCACAGTGACTTTCCGAACACCCTGTATAATTTTGTTTTAACTGTTTTAAAAATAATTTCTCAGGTTATTCTAGTTCTAGTCAAATAAAATATTTTGTTCTAAATGGAAGTCATTCGGCGAACGATTCTCTTTCTCAACTAATTAATCAAATATTCTGAGAAAATCAAAAACAGAAATATATTTTAGCCTGTAGGCTATTTTGTTTAACAACTTTAGGTGCTGAGGCTGTACCTGTATATATTTATATAATAGATTGGTACAAGTGGATCTACTAATACGTTGAAATGTCTACTGAACAAAGTTTAACCTACACTCAAAACACTTTGTTTTTCTAATAATCATCAAATAAGAAATAATTAATTAAAAACATCCGTACTTAATTAATAGCAACAGTTAACAAGGGTCTATGTTTGTGAAAACTACAATCAGAGCCTAATGTCCACAACACTATCTTCTTTGCAATTAGATGTAAAAAAGAAAAATCACCATTGGTTTGTTTCATGATTTTAATGCAAAGCACTACTTATGTATAAAATTCCTCAATTTTCAACTGCGACGTAATGCGCTTTGTCTCGGACGACTTTCCGATTTGTTACATTACGTATGTTACGCGTTACGATTTCAAATAGACGGAAATTGTAATATTAATTTCTAAGATAATTGAATTTCGATATGTATTAATTTGCCAACAAGACTGATACACACAATTTTCCTTCTTAACATAAATATATTTTAATACACAAATAACAATAGAATTTATAATAACAGTTATTACTAATAGTTGTTACAAATGATGGTTTATATACTAGAGTTTTACAAACTTATAAACAATACCGAGTCTTACATCTAGTCTCGGACTCAATCTTCTACCGACGCTCGTGGAGAACAAATTAATTATTTGTTGATTCAATTATACATTTATCTTGACGACTAACTTGCTTGAAGCATCAATAAGGTTTCGCCGACGACAATAGCTAATCTCCTTATAGAAATAATAACAACCAAAGTAATCCATTGATGTTGAACAGTTTATAGAGTTCAAATCAGTCAACCCTCCTGGTTAAATATCTCTAGTTCTCCGATTACTAAGCATAAATCACAATTATATCTTCTGCGGCTTATAGCATACTGATTGCAGTTGACCGATAATAATAAACGACTCTCGGCGAGCCGGTTTCATATATCAATGACACGAGATTTTCGAACTTTCAGCAAATTTCGAAAACACGTAAACCATATGTTACTGATTGCTACTCACAAAAATCTTCTACAAATTTAGAGAACAGGTGAGACTTGCGCAGTACACATCCAACAATTTACGTCACATCCATCAAACTGAAACATACATAAGGATTAAAATATATGTGTAACTGTAAATCTGTTATCTAACTAATAGACTAAATGAAAGACAGCTAGTCATATGCACTCAGTAACAATTCTTTATTCACTGACTACTAAGATATGTTCTCCACTTTTAAAGTGTTTCTGTGGTTACAAAATGCAAAAATATTTTTCTGGCAACATACCATGAATCATAAGTCCTTGGATTCACAGTCCGAACGCACTAAGTACAAGATCACTCCGAACCATCTTGGATTAGCACTTGGGAGTTTCTCCTACTTTACTAAAACGAACTTTGAAAAAATATAAAATGAAATATTATTCTCGATCTGAACATTTTAATTGTAGTTTTATATCGCATGGCAGGTTATTTTAGGGAAAAAGAGATCTGATAAATTTTTAGGAAAATTTAGTTTCTTTATGGGAACTCGTAATATCACAAGACATCAGGCTAGAAGGAGAAAAAAATACCTTGCTTCCATCACGAGTCCGTTAACATTTTAGGACACTAGCGAAAATAATTATTCAAAGATACATTATTGGAATTAATTTTGAATATGATGAAAAACAGGTACAAAATGCAAATATCATAGAATTACTCTTTTCATCTTCTATAGGATGAAGATGAACTGTACCAGAGTGTAGTCACGTTTCGACACTTTTTGCTATGATTGAACGACAAACCAATCTGATAGTTTCATGCTAGTAGAAGTATAAACAATCATACTTTATCCAGCAGTGGTGTATTAAATGCATTAATGGCTCCCAGGAAAGAAATAACAGAACAAATGTGTACAAATATTAGTTTGTCTGGTAAAGGCTACTTCATGCGATAGACTAAGGTGGAATTTCATGTTTCAAAAGGAGTTGTATTAAAACTACAAAGAAAAGACTTAAAATTTGTACTGTTTACGACAGAAGTATTCGTGTTAGAAAGCCTAAACTCCTCAAAAATAATGTTAAGTACCTCAGTGTATTTTCCTTACCTGATACAAGGAAATACTTTTGAGGTCTTGCCAATGTTTGGGATGTAAAAGTTACCTACAAAAGTGTATGATACACATTAGCATAAAGTGATCTCACTGGATGTGTAGCTGTTCACAAACCATCGCTTGAGAGGAAAAAAAATATAAACTAAAAATCTGAAATGGTTATCAAACTTCAAATAATTAAGTTATCAGAAATGGTATTGGTTTCTCAAAGTGATTTCAAATTCAAACTTTTTGGTGGCAACCAACGACTGATTGTTAGTAGGTAAAAACAGAAGAATATTTTGTCGTTCTGCGTGAAACATGCTGGGGGAATTAATAGAAGTGTGTGGGTTATATCTCAGCAAGTGGTACTAGAAATCTACACAAAATTGATGGCACCCTGACTACTAACTGGTCAAAAAAAAATCTTTCCTATCATATTATTTCTTCAAAAACAAGACTTGGGGAAAGATTCGTTTTCCTTGTAAGAAATTGATGGCAAACCTACAGTATAATCTGCAGAAACAATAGTAAGGATAAAGAGAATGATAGAGCAGTGGCAATCATATGTTGATCTATATGAGGTCTCAATACAAAAATTATTAAGACATAGTAAAACATTGTACAAATTATTCTTTTATGTTTTTGTTATAATTTATTGTACTAACGATAAATTGACTATTCTAGTGCATTTACGTGTTGAGTTTGACTCCTGTATATATAACAAATGAACTATGAATTTTCATAATTATTTAAATACATGTTATCATACGTTTATGTGAATGAAAAAAAAAGTTAAATTAATTTAATGCAGAAGTTTATGATTGTAAGTAATATTCCTTGCCAAGTATAACAGGTTCGCTAGAAGCATTGCTAGCAAACGGAAACATTCTGATTCGTGAAAGAATATGTGAATGTGCGAGTTCCAGACTGTCTTAATGGGTATTTTTTCTTTAGTATTGTGCTAAAGTATAGTTTAGAATAATCCTCCTCTGGCATTCGTACATAGTGTCTGTGTTGTTAACAAAATCACAGTGATATATAATAATATTTTTTCTTACGTCTTCATCAGTCCTTCAAATGGAAAAACATGTAACTTCACTATCAAAGATGTCTTCCAACAACAGCGAAATATTTTAGTAACATTACTAACAAAAATGCTTTATAACACCAGCGAAACATTTTAGTAGTATCACTAACAAAGATGCTTTCCAACACTAGTGAAATATTTTAAAGTATATGGTGTTTAAAAAACTTATGATTTATTAGTATAAGAATATTTTAAAAATTACACACATAAAACATGTTTTTTTTCTTTCGCTTTCTCCACAATATTGTTAAGGGTAATTAGAGATCCATTAAATCATCCGTTGTTTTTGCTGTCATAGAGGATGACAATACAACATAAACATTTTTTCTAATAATATCATTTATTCTCGGATATTAAAACTCTACCCTTACCGGATAATAAAAATCGGGCTTCATCTCTTGAGAACGTGGGCACGATTTAACAGTGACGGTTAAACCCTACAATTTGAATAGAGTAACCCAAGAATGAGGAGTGTGTGTGTGTGTTGCTGATTATATGCTTTACCATTAATTTAACAGCTAAACATTTGTCATGATTTGTGCATATAACCACTATGTACTTTGCGCAAATATCCAAAATCAAACTAAAGGTATGTGTAATCAATAACATTACTTTCACTCAAACTATTGAAAATATTCGCTCAGTATTTCACAAACAATTTCGGAACGTTACTATAGATGCAGTAACACAATTACTGCAAATATTGCAGAAAAATAGAGTTAATATTTATTCCAACACTTTTTATGGTGTTCCTAAAAGAATAGAATTTATTTTTCGGATTTACAATAAGTAGCTTATATTCACTTCAAAAAGAAAATCGTGAAATAGCATGTTGTTTGCTTTCTTTGAAAGCAGTAATGAAATTACTATGGATTATTCGAAGCAAATAGGTTTTGCTGTCCTTTTTCGTTTTGTGTTTAAAATTTTGTTGGATATTCCACTTTACCAGTTAGTTAGCTACTATCAACACTGTGATTAATATAAGCTTTACAATATTGTAACTTATTGTATATGTACAAAATGAGTAATTTCACATACTTTTTGTTAGATCTTTGACAATTGGAACTTTAACAGGTCGATTACTTAAAATCATGCGTCATATGGACCTTAACATTAATTATCAGTATAAAAGCAGTTAATTTGAGGGTTAATTACTAGTAAAGCTTCCTTGTGTGATGAGCCAAGAATGTTATTATACTTGACCAAATGCTTATAAGGTGAACATTCAGTGCCTTAATGTAGATGTTTACATAGTACGTCACACTTAAATCATAAATACAACATTAACAGTGAACATAAAATTAGATAATCGTGACCATCAAAAATAGTAGTTTTATACTTCTAAGTACTGGTATTAGCAGCCAACTATGTGGCTGACTTTAACCTAACAACTGGAATGAGGGAATGAAGTAGATTCAGTGAAATATGACGTTTCCAACTTGGAAGTATATAATCTGGTACACTAACGTTTAGATAGATAAAAGATCGGCCCGGCATGGCCAGATAGGTTAAGGCACTCGACTCGTAATCTGAGGGTTGCGGGTTTGAATCCCGGTCGCACCAAACATGCTTGTACTTTCAGCCGAGGGGCCTTATAATACGACGGTCAATCCCACTATTCGTTGTTAAAAGAGCAGTCCAAGAGTTGGCGGTGGGTGGTGATGACTAGTTGCCTTTCCTCTAGTCTCACACTTCTAAATTAGGGACGGCTAGTGCAGATAGCCCTCGAGTAGCTTTGCGCGAAATTCAAAATAAGCCATTTCGGGTTACCAGCTATTAGGGCAAAATAATAACCATATATGTACCACAATACATGGACATTGCCCTGAAAAGGATCGGAGTAATATTCAGTTCACTCTGACCCAAAAATGAAGTAACTATCACTATCAAATACTGCAAGATCACACAAGTATGAGGAGGAGGAAGAGGTCAAAGAAAACCTGACCCTCCAGGGTACGAACATACAATACCCAAACACCGAGAGAGATAGAGCTTTTAATCTTTTTCCATTTGATGGTGCAAGAGAATTGTAGTTTGTTTTGAGTTGAATAAGTGAAAAGCGAATATCATATTCATTTGCTTGACTGTAGAGACATGGAGACTGATAAAGTTTCTTAGTGAGTATCAATTTTAAATTGCTTCTGGTGAAAATCATAAAAGAAAAGAAAACTTACTATTTCTTTGATTGTTAAGAAAAAAAACATTGCAAACTGGAATATTTTGTTTTATATTGTTATATCTGAGCCTTTATTTATCATTATTATCATTTCCAAATTTACTAAAACATATAGTAACTTTACTGGCACTTTTTGACCTCGTTTACCTCGTGAAACCAAAGGTTGACGATTCATGTCATATTCCCATAAAAACACATTCAGAAACGATGATAAATAGTATGTATTATACACCTGTCATGTATAAATACCGTTGAAAATGTTGGTATATTCGACCAAAATGGAACCTTATGCAGCTTGTATGCTAGGCGCCAAGTCAAAAACCCTTTCGTTTCGGATATAAACTTCTCTAAGTTGGAGCTGATGAAAGGAAGTGACACACTCACTAACATTCGACACCTCCTAAGCAACTAGTCTGAACTGAATTAATTTTCATACATATATACATTCGACAACTGAAAGACAGTAAAATCCCACTGTTCGGTCAAGTAAGAGTAGCGTAAGCGCTGGCGGTCGATACCAGTGACAATTTCCGCTTATTTCGAAAACATTAGGAACGCCTATGCAAAGATAGTCCTTTGTGTTACCTTCGGGAAAAAAAATATACATTTATATATAATGTACCAGCAGAGGGCGCACTATTGGGTTGATAGTTTTCACTTACACAAAATTTTTATCAACAGTTTATTTAAATATTTCTATCATATATATTCGAAAACGTTTAAAACATTTCGAGCCTTATAAAATAATAAACGAAATCTATGATGGTATCTTATTCAACAAGTTAATGTAGTTGATTCTTGAGTTCTTCAGTTGATGTAACAAGACTCAGTTTAATTCTGTTTAAGAGGTAGTTTTCAATAATACTTGTTGAAACATCTTAACATCTAATTCTGACTTTTATTTATTTTGGAAACTCGCAAAAAACTACGTAAGAGCTGTCTGCGATATCCGTACTTGGAATAATGTAGTTGAATAGTGAGGTTTGGGAGTCACTCTTATATTCCACACATAGCCATAAAATTTGAAGTTTGACTTTAAAGCAAAGCTATTTACAATTTAGCACACTAATCTCTAGGCAACGTTTAGTACTATCCGATTCAAAATAATACAGAACGAATGGCAACAACTTTAGTTTGTGGTTCAACTTACATACATTTGATTTAACATTATATTAGTGTTAACATAAATGCTGAACATGTCTATATCAAAAAGGCAGATTTACTTGAAATTTTATAAGGTAAAGATAAAAATATTCAACAGTTATACAATCGTTAGTTCTTTTATAAAGAAATTTAAAATGTAATAAATATCTCAAAGACATTAAAACTATCAATCTTCCAGAATAAACAAATGTTGTATTTAAAATCACATTGCAATTCTCTTTGTAACAACCAAATAAGATATAGACTGATGTACGTTCCTGATAAAATCTATGTTGGCATTTGACTAGGAAATCAAATTAAAAAAAAAAAAAAAACTTACCAGTAGGGATAAACTGTAATCATGGATCTTTTATCTCCCTTTGTGGTATCATAAAATAAAATAGACAAATATTTATCATACTGGTAAAAAATAACAATTTTGTTTCATTACTTAAAAAGATTAATGAGTGTTGATTTCAAAGCAGTCTCATTTTCTGAAAACAGAGAACAGTATAAGCAAATATAGGCGAAAGTTGTGAAATAAAGTATATTCAAATTTCATGACATTCTCCTAGTACACTGAATAGCTATATTTTATTCGGGAACAAAGTGGATTTATTCTTTTCCTGTAATGGCAGATGCAAGCTTTAAGTATAACTTCTGGCATAGTTAGTATTCAGTTTAACCCTCAATATGTGATCTTTTTCAATAAAAAATACCCGATGGCTATAAGGATCAAACAGGCATTAAAACGTCTGCAAATTTAAATATTTCACAAGCTTTACAGGTCCCTTTTATTCAGAAGTTTAGAACTTACAAATAACTGTACCCTGCAACCAGTAAGAGTTTTACACTCTTCAAACCAGAAACGAATGAATGTCATAATTCTTTGATTGGTTTGGTTTTGGTTTTTTGAATTTCGCGCAAAGCTACTCGAGGGCTATCTGCACTAGCCGTCCCTAATTTAGCAGTGTAAGACTAGAGGGAAGGAAGCTAGTCATCACCACCCACCGCCAACTCTTGGGCTACTCCTTTACTAACAAATAGTGGGTTTGACCGTCACATTATAATGCTCCCACGGCTGAAAAGGCGAGCATGTTTGGCGCGACGGGGATGCGAACCCGCGACCCTCAGATTACAAGTCGCACGCCTTAACACGCTTAATCACATAATTCTTTGAACCTTGAAATCAGTAAAAAGAATTAACCAATTAGGAACATTTATTGAAACCATAAAACAATAAGTGTATTAGATATTTTAAGCCTCAAAATACTAAAGTGCAAATGGCCTTGAAATCTGAAAATATATGTCACGTAAACAAAACACCTGGATTTATTAAAAGTTATTAATCTTGAAAACTGAAATCGCTAAGGGCATTTTAAACATAAAGCACAAAGATCACACAAACTTGAAATTGGAAACCCAATAAATCACACGGGCTTGATACCTGAAACCAACAACAGACATAATCTCATGAAATTTGAAATCAATTAGGTTAATTGATATAATCTTCAATCCCTTTCACAGTTTTTTTTTTTTGTTAATTTCCGGACGGCAGAAGCGGTGAAAAGCACGAATCAAATAATGAAATCCCCAGTTTTGTTACTATTCTAGTCATAAAGAGTTTCTTTTATTAATAATATAAACATGTTACATATGAAAGGGAAGGATGAAATATACAGTTTCAACATATGTCTCTCACAAGCAACTACCTATACAATTAAAAGAGTGCGTGCATGATAAGATTTTAAACTTTATGAAACTATAAAAATGAAATAGGGATTAAGTAGTATAGACAATGTCCCCACATTCGTAAGGGAGGGGATAGTATAGATAGTACCATACATTTGCAAAATAAAAGGCATTTGAGGAATTTTCTCTGTCATTTTTCAGTGGGCCTTCTCAGACAGAAGATTTTGTGTGATAAGGCGTGTAAATTTTATAATATGATTGTAGCCAGAGTTCTGGTACCGTCAACCTGTTTAGTTGAACCTGAACCTCATACTCAAGTTTTAAAAGCGTCACTACGTCTGATGTCTCTTTCTAGACAAGTCGACCGTTTTTTTTGTTTTTTTTCACACTATTCGGCTCAAAATGTTTAATCACGAGTTAGGAAATATGTTTAACTAGCTTAGGATTAACCTCAAAATCACTCAGAGGCTCCGCATGGCCCTCAGATATGTTTAGAACTCAACTTTCTAAACCTCTTAGGGCCGGCATAGCCAGGTGGTTAAGGCGCTTGACTTGTCATCCAAGAGTCGCGAATTCGAGTTCCCATCACACCAAACATGCTTGCCCTTTCAGTCGTGAGGGCGTTATAATATGACGGTCAATCCCACTATTCGTTAGTAAAAGAGTAGCCCAAAAGTTGGTGGTGGGTGATGATGATTTGCTGCCTTCCCTCAAGTCTTACACTGAAAAATTAGGGACTGCTAGAGCAGATAGCCCTCGTCTAGCTTTGCGCAAAATTAAAACAAAAGAAAACAAATAATCTAAACCTCTTACGTAAGTAATCTAGTCAGGTGACTGTTTTTATTACTTTAACCTCGCAACACTGCTTTTAAATCTTAAAAATAGTTTGCATTCAATTACAAAATACCACAACCAAAAATAAATGTCTTGAACGCTAAGAACGAAATTTCCCTAAGTATTAGTTTATACGATAAATATATAGACAATCCTACGATATGAAAATACACTCTACTCTCCTAAAGTTTTTAGTTTATCCGATCGAAGTGTCTTCTGCGTACTCATATTATGCACAGATACATGATCTGCAGCTTAATGACGTATAGAGAGTCAGTAAACCATGTGTGGCAAGTGAACAATAACAGACAAATAAGATAGCATTGAGATATACGATCCCATCTTGAGTTAATTGATTTCGTTTCCTTTAGTGGTTATGCAAGTACTTAGGTAGTAACAATAATATAATGAAATAACAAAGACAAACACATGAATGGAGTATAAGTTACAAACAGAAGTTAAATGAAGCTAAAATAACAGTTTGCAAAATGAGAACAAAATAAATACTAGAATGAATTCAAACTTAACTAGATATGAGTACCTAAAGATTTAGAAACTAAACATAATGTAAGTACTGAAATAAATACAAATTAAGCACGATGCAAGTAATTGGGTAATACCTCTTATGAACAATTCGTACAGGGTGACATATGCAAAGAAAGCATCAGTATGTAGAATTTATTTACTGAATGTTACACCATGCAATACACTGGTTAAACGGTTAGGCTAAATATCCCTGGGCTCAATGCTATTAGTATAATGAATTTCAAATGAATGTGTAATGCAACCTCAAATACTAAGTCATGACCACAATTAGTTTTGGAATGCGTTATAATTACTTTTGTTTTATTACTTACTTTACGTTTGGGATTTAAGCGTTGTGTGTAATTATATGTGTAATGATCCTACACTAGGGTTATGTCATAAAGTCCCATGCTAATTTCGCAAGGTGTCATATATCATCACACTAGATTTGACCATTTTGAATATAAAGAACGTTTCAATAGAACTGTCCCCGACTAAGGTATTTTATAACGATCCATAATAACTTTACCAAAGTCAGAATTCTCTACTAAGCTGAGAACAAATGTGGCTTGCAATAGCTAAACATAAATCGTGCCGTTTAATAATTGTATGCGAATGTGTTATTTTGATTAATAAACGCCATACTGCTAAGTTGACTCCGTAAAATTGTTCTCTGGAGCTATTCACTGCAAATAGATCATTATAAGGTGTAATGAGTGGTACCTCGTTGAAGTGTAGTTGTTCAGAGAAATGTTATACGTGGTATCGTGTGAATAATTCTTTGTCATTAAAATAGACTAAGTTAGTTTCCTTCAACAACGGGAACGCATCAGGCAGCTGTTCTTGATAATAGTGCTGTCAAATAAGGGATCATACCTATAGTCTCATAAATAGGTTTCATATTGTGTCAACGTTTTCTCAGATAAGTAAAATATCATTTTATTAGAAAAAAAAGTTATTATTTCAGGAGAATATTTGAACTGAAAGCTTACTGTTTTAATGTATCTGTTTCATGACCTTTGACATTGAATTTTATTTTCTCAGACAATCCAATGGTATTCAGTAGTTGGCATGCACAGGTTAATCAGAGTTTATTAAAAGACGGTTATTGAATGAAAACAGACCCGATTATAATGAGTAACTAGCACACACACATACTCACAAACAAGTTGATCACAATTTATCATAACAAGTTTATTAAATAAAAGCAGACCCAGTGATCTTGAGGCTTTTACACATACTTTATATTACATTCTTTGGGAATATGTTGCAATTTAAGGAAAAAACGAAATAGATTTTTGCACTAAAGTACTACTACAAAAACAAGGTTTGATTCTGTAGTTAAGTCCATTGTTTGCAAAGAAATTAGTTTTGGAAAACTAGTTCTATAGAATTTTCTTGAAGCTCGGCAGCTACTAAGTATCACCCTTGTGGAAAAAACGTTTCGTTCTACAGTAGCTGTTGTATATTATATTCATAATACGTTGATTTTTTTTACAGCAACTGGTGTATATCATCCACAAATACGTATCTACTACTTTATATCATCCTCGTAATAGGTTGTTTCCCGTTTCAACAACTGATCTTTATAAAAGTATTAAAAAAGCAAAGAATAAATGTCAGGGAATGAGTTTAAAAAAGAAACACACAAAGAAAACGAGACTATATTGTTGTATAATAGTAGGAATAATTTAAGGTTCTTTATAAAGTAAAATGAAAAAAAAAACACAAGTTCTCATACATATTTCTCCAGAAGTGCATTTTTCAAATACGTCTCTCTTAAACTTAATTTGAGGCTCCATTTTGTTTTTTCTAAGGAACATACTCATTGTTGATAATGAACCTCGATTTTTTTTAAACAAAATTTCCTTACATTTGTATGATCTCATATAAAACATTATTTTCATCAATAAGGGGTCACAAACGAGCAGTTAGAATGTGGCATGAAAAATATATTTCGTATAAGTTGAAATAAAAATCATATATATATTTATTTAAGAACTTATTTGCAATACTTCAGTTATTATATGGTTTGTTACTAGAGTGATTATGAGTACAAAGCTTCCGATAAATAATAAACGAGTAATGGATGTACACTGCTGGCCAATATCTTAAAGCCAATGAACATAAAAAATTATATCCATTTTGCATTGTTAAACTCAACAGCTTATTTGAGTAGAGCTTCGACAGATGAAAAAAAAACAAAAAACGTTTTTGGCATTTAATAGGGAAAATGTGAGCACTAAAAAAATTAGCCTAAATACTAGCTGGTCAAAAGTTTAAGACCATACCAAAAAGAAGTCCTAAACATGGTAGAAAATGCCCAACAAGCGGTCTTAAAAGTGAGTTGCACGGTCGTAATTGCGAATAACTGCAAACATTTGGCATGGTCGAGAAAAGCGTTTGCAGAAGGCTGACTGGAATGTTATTCCAAGTGGTGAAGATGGCTTCACGAAGATCATGCGCTGTTTGGAATTGACGTCTATTTCTATGGACTTGCCATCCACTCTCAAACATTTTCAATGGGGTTCAGTACGGGCGAACACGATGTTCCAAAAGAATCACGTTAATCGTCATGAAAAAGTCCTTTGTTTTGCGGGCATTGTGGATTGCAGCGTTGTCCTGCTGAAAGATCCAGTCATTTCCACACAAGCGAGGGCCTTCAGTCAATAAGCATGCTCTCTCCAACATGCCAATGTAGCAAGCTGCTGTTTGACGTCCCTGAATAACCTGAAGCTTTATTGTTCCATGGAAGGACAAAGCACTCCAGATCATGATGTAACCTCCTCCACTGTGTCTTGTAGAAAATGTCTCCGTTGGGATATCCTTATCATCCCATGTTTAGTGGTTCTCAGCAAAGTTTAACCTAATTGTTTTGTGGTATGGAAGGAATCGTGGCCTTTGAAAACATTTACGGTTTCTAAAGCCTTTCTCTCGTAAATGCCGCCTTATTGTTCTTGAGCTGCATTCTGCGTCCGTAAGGGCCTTAATCTGGTTCGACAATCGGCTGGTGTCTTGCCGAACAAGCCGTCGAATCCTGCGGTGAAATTTTCTTGGGCCGACCACTTGAAATTCTCGCTCCGTATCTTTCAGGGTATTTTAAGAAATTTCCAACAGCAGTTTTACTACGCCCAATCTCGCCAGCATTGGCACGTTGAGGGAGACTTTGCTTTTGCAGCTCGACAATTCTGTCACGTTCAAACTCTGTCAACTTTTTTAGTCTTTGCCATGCTTTTACCCAATGTAACACAGGAGATGTCAGTGGGAGATGTTGACAACGCTAATGCTTAAACAAAAATGACTAAATTTCGTTACGTGTTTACCGATTAACGCTTCGTTTCGTATGGTCTTAAACTTTTGACCATCTAGTATTTAGGCTAATTTCATAGTGTTCACATTTTCCCTATTAAATGCTAAACAAGTTTTTTATTTTTATTTTCCCTTTTCTTATTTTCATCTTTCGAAGCTCTACTCAAATAAGTGGTTGAGTCTAACATCGCAAAATGTATATTTTTCCTTTATGTTCATTGGCCTTAAGATTTTGGCCAGCAGTGTATATATATATATCCTCTAGCTTCAACCGTGGATTATGACCCTTTTTTCCACAATGTCCATAAAATGTAGTAAAAAACGCGCACTCTACACTGAATATTCGTTTATAGTTCTTTGCCAGTGTTCTGCCTTCAAAATAGTCACGTTAAAGTTCTTGTGCTGCATGTATAGAAGCATTGCAAATTAAATTTTAGCTTTTATAGTCCAACTCAGTTGACAAGTTCTGGTGTTGACGAAAATATTCTTTAGAGGTGGCTTGCGGTAGACATAAAACAAACCTCAAATGTTACTTTTACACATCTACGATATGAAATACTTAGTGGATAAATTAAGAATAAAAATATACATTCCAGACTGCTTTTCATCACGATCATTAAGCCTGTTGGTTTCCAGACCTTTGCCAGCATTCGGCGATTAAACCACACCTCTAAATGTTAAAATGTTAAGGATTTCTAGGCAATTCTGCAGCATGCAAATTTATTAATAATCTTCTAAACTTGTAAAAGTAAGTAAGAATCAACAGTAAATGTATTGTTAAGGAAAATTTTTCCTAAAAAATAAAAATTCAAACTAATAATTTCACTATATTAGTGGGTTAAATTGAAATATTCAATTGATCATATGTTAAACATCATTGGTGAAGATAAATAATAAATAATTTAAAGCTGTATGACAAAAAACTCAGAAGCTATGCAGCAGATGTATGGAGTAAATATATATATAAGTAAAAGACCATTTTGACCTTAATTAGAACATTTACTGTTCCAATAGAGCTACCCATTCATAGATATTTAATGGAACAAACCACCATTTTCTAACAACGTAGCTCTAAGAAAGCTTTATTTGGAATAAGGCGAGGTTCCAGATTCGTCAAAAGAGATTTGAGTTGCAGTTTATCTCAAAATACTGTTAAACATGACATATATATGAGAATAGTACCTTATCATTTTGATCTATATTTTCGATTTTTTTAGAACATTACTTAAAGTGGATTTGTATATAAAGAAGAGAGTTATAAATAGTTTATAGCATTCATACTATTTCTAATACTGTTACAGCGGGAAATTACTGTATTTTACTTTTTAATAGCTTAGAAAATAACATAGTTCTATTGAATGTATTAAAGTTAATGTTTTCAAATATTGTTGCGAGTATCACGAAATAAGTAATTGTTTTTTGTGAACAGGATGCAAATTGTCGTGAACTTGCATCATTCCTTTATTGTGACTGTGATATAGAGCTTATGTTTGTTTGTTGACTATATATACCTCTGTGTCATCATTCTGTTGATAAGTAGGACTTATTTCAGTAGAGGGACAGTACAGAAGTTTGTTACAAGTTATAATGAACTGAGAATTAATCAATCTCCGATTACAAGTATGTATTTAAAATGACCTCTGACGTAGTTAATATAGGGTTGTGGTTTATCCTACTCTGATATTGGTGTGATTTAGCAGTGACGTATTGTTTCGTCCTTTGTGAAAAGCAGATGTTTAACTCCCACTGCTCTATAAATTAATTAGTTTCTACAACTATAGTATCCAATAATTATAGAATAGGTTTTAACTTTTTCGTTGTTACATGTTGGAGATTTTGTATGCTATTTTACCTAAGTGCTTGCATCTTTTCTTAGCTATCAGTGTTGATTTTTAACTTTGCAATAGGTTTCCTTGTGATAAATAATTAATGTTTGAAGGATATTAAACACCATTCTTTCTAGAGTAATAAAAAAGTGACACATGGTTACGTCTGTTCAAACTCATATACTTATATAAAATATTTACACAATATTTAGTTTTGTTGTTCTTCCTTTTTCTCGACATGTAAACACGTCACATGAGAACTCAAAACTACTGATGTAAAAACTTTACATTCACGGCGTTCTCTTTCTCTGATAAATAAATTTCTGCCTCTTGATGCGACCCTATGAGAAAGTCCGTAGGTCTGTGTCTAGATTCATGCAAACAAGCGTAAAACTAATACGCTTCACTTTACATATATCATACTCACAAGGAAGAAATTGTCAAGGAGATATATAATCATTTTATCATGAATACATTTTGTGAAATATTTTACTTTTTCAAGCTTGAGTTGCATTACTAGTTTATATCAAAACTATTTTTTAAGCGTAGTCCATGGATTTGAACGTTTCTGAGAACTCTTTCTTCTTAAAAGTTTCTCGTAAGGAACGAATAGATCATGGTGTCAATATTCTTTGCTATAGAAACCACTCGAGTCTATGGGTTCTTTAACGTTTTGGTTCAACCCCATTTTACTAGAGATCTATAATTTTGAGCCTCTCAGTAAGGTACATACAAACATACACCTTATATATAATTTTTTTTTTTCACGTACCACAAATTTATCCGTTTTGAGAACTGTGCAATACACCGTGAATAAAACGAATAATTCTTCTGTTTGGTTCTTTTATTTATAAGTGCGGCTTTCTAGTTTTTAGTAAAGATCGTTTTAAAAATAGACTTGAAGTACTAATTATGCATTTAAGCCTAAAATAATCGTTATAAAATATTACTCTATTATTTAAGGATTGTCCCCGTCCATAGAAAATGTGATATAACGAGAACTTGACACTCTAGAATACACCTTTATGAAATATATTATAAAAACACAGTTGCATTAATTAAAGTGCCAGCACTGAGTGTATTGAACGTTCGACTGCCCTTCCAACACTGTTTGGTGTAATTTAAGAGTGTCAAACGACTTTCTCTTTTGCTTTTTGTGTCATTCTTTTATCAACAACTAGACAGTAGAGAAAGTGTTGGCTTTGTACGGTATACATCAGATAATGAATTATGATGTTAAGGCATCTACCGTACTACAATGTAGTAATATTGAGTAGAGAAAGTGTTGGTTTTGTCTAGTGTATTTATCAGACGATGAATTGGCTAAATATCCAGGCACTTTAACATATTACAGTGTAACAACACAAAAGTGCTTGATTTTGAACTCGTTTTTATGTTATTAGTGTTTAGATGTGTATGCAAATATTACACTTTCTGTGAGAGACAAAGACCGAAGTGGCACTGTACTTGGAAAGTTAAACTGTTATATGAAAAGAAAAGTACAGCGTATTTCAATCGAAAATGGTATATTCGAAAGTGTGGGGAAATATAGTGTATCGCAGAGTCGTTTACAAAATCACCACAACATTACAAACACGTAGATGATGATTCTGTGAAGAAACAATAGATCCAAGTTAAAATTGTTCTAGCTATTTGGTAACGGAAGTGGAAACAGCTTATAGCAACTCCCCGTAGAATAGTTTATATATTTTGTTGCTAAGCTAATATTCAAAAACCCTTTTTTATCTAACAAAGAACAATTTTGAATTAAAATTTCTTACGTTGATTTTTAAAATTAATATAATACGTTTCGTTGTGTTATAGTTTGAATAGTGTTTTAAAACGTAGTAAAGATTCACTCAAGTATTGTGTTACATTCTGAATGGTATTTTAGAACTTTTTTTACTAAATTTAAACTATTTTTTAATATATTTGGGTAATAGTTTTAAGCTTCGTTAAACCCAAACCAACTTTTATAGTTTAAATGGAGCTTTAATACTCATTACAGTGTAAACCATTTTGCAATATATTTGGATAGTTGTTTTAAGCTTCATTCAACCCAAACAAATCTTGTTTTGTATTTAAATTTTTGTTTTTTATTTTATTTAAACATAAACAGCTGTCATATCACAGTTTAATTGATGTTTTAAGATCTGATTTTGCTCAAGCAATTATGAGTTTACTGAAATTAGGATTGAATGTACAAAACCAGTATTTTCAAACTACTAAAAATAATCTCTATGACAGCAATCTATATTTTGGTAATATGCAGGCTAATAGCTTTGCAAACCATATAAGACATGTACGTGAATATGCAATTCATTTTAAAATTTTTCTTTAACATTCACTGTTTTTTCTTTCATGAATGGCTTGCGCGAAATTCAAAAACAAACAAACAAACAAGTAATGTATTCCGTCACATGCCGAAATATCTTTACTGACATTGGAAAAACTTAATCAAAGTTTTTGTTTAGTACCTATTGATTTACACTATTAATAAGTCTTAAAATAGTATTTTTGTAAGAAATAAATAATATTCATTAAGTTTATTTAACATACCTCATCTATTTTCTTTATTTGTCCACAGATTTGATAGACAAAACAAAAATGAAAACTAACCAATTAAATGAGAGGAAATATACTTGCTTCTACTTTTATTGGTTTATTGAGTTATGTTTCTAACGCACTATTTTTGAGACACAATATGAATATTTTATGACAGATTTAAATTATTATAATCAAGTATCTAAAATGAGAAATTTAACTTTCTTTTCGTATTGTATGTAAAACTTTATTCGACAAGGTTAGGGATTCAAAGTAATCACATGTATTAACTGAACTATTTCTTACTTTCCTGGAATATCTATAATGACACCAAGAAAACCTGTATTTTGTGCAGAAACAAAGTTTTAAAAGTGTACAAAAAATTAGGTGCTATTTTTAACATATTTTACAGGTGTGATTTTATCTAGCCAAAGCAATCTTAAATATGACAATTTAGTCAAAACAAATCAAGATGATTTAATAATATTAAAAGACGTATAGACAATTTGTAATTGGTAATAATTCTGTATGACATCAACAAAATAGGTTATTTCGTATTTCTAAAGATTGATTTGTAGTTACTAGAAGAACATAAACTAATATCAAGTCATGTTGTTATAAAATATTCAGTCAATATAAACGTGTACAACACTTACAAGACATATCACTTAAGAAAAGAACAGTATTCGGTTTCAAAAGAGAAAATGTTCCCATAATGGCGGAAAAAAGCTGAAAAAATTACAAATCTTTGTTTTATTTTATTATTAGGCGCAGCACTGCAGAAATACTGTCTGTGCTCTGCTGATCAGTGGATATAAAAATCTGATGTTTATCGTTATAAGGCCCCTATCATATCATTGAGCCACTGGAGGACAAAGTTCCAAATAAGAATATGTTTTTGACTTGTCATTATTATAGACCTACAGAGTGACTTTTGGGCAAAGAAAATAAAAACGCTGTACTGACTTGAGTTCTTGCTTGACTACTATATCTATCTGTATGATTTTAATTTTTTAAAATTATTTACTTTAAGTACAAAGATCGTGTTACACTGTTACGTTAATATATGCACTAAGAACCAATGTTCCCTCTAATTTTTCAATCCATGTGCGAAATTAACTTTTTCATGTGCACCAGTATCAAGACAATATGAGAATGTGAGCTGGCAGTTTTGTTTATTGACGGGGGTATTTATAGAACTTCGACGCTATTGGTTCATTAGGTCGTTTTGCAATGCTACCAGTCGGTTATTTTGGCTTTAGGCCCATCGACTGACAGGCTCATTAAAGCTGTCAACGTTTGAAAACTGCTTATTATTACTGAGAATGTACGCGGCACTTGATTGGTTGTTGTGTGGCCGCGCAGCCACATATCCTAGAAAGAACATTGCTTAGGACTAACCTAAATCTTTTAAGCTTACAAAACCACTTTACATACTAGGTTTACGGACAAAAGCAATGCATTACAATATGTATAGCTAGTAACTTAACGAAAAGTATATCTTTTCTTTATCTGAATGAGCTATATTCATTAACAGATGAATTTTTAGCTTTGCTGTAAGTAAATAGGGGAGTTAATAGAAAAACAAAACAACTGATTTATTTCTTGAGAAGAACATATATTAAAAATATACGACATTCTAATATTTGTAGATTCTAAAGATTGGTAGATTCAAGCAACTTCCATTCGTTGGAGTCCAGATATTATTGGTAGATTCAAGCAACTTCCATTCGTTGGAGTCCAGATATTATTGGTAGATCAAAAGCAACTTCCATTCGTTGGAGTCCAGATATTATTGGTAGATTCAAGCAACTTCCATTCGTTGGAGTCCAGATATTTACACCCCTCCTTTCCGAGAAAAAATAAACAAAACTAAAACGATGTTCAGTTCTGCAAGGTTGGTTTGTTTTGAATTTCACGCAAACCTCCACGAGCGCTATCTGCGCTAACCGTCCCTAATTTAGCAGTGTGAGACTAGAGAGAAGGCAGCTAGTCATCACTACCCACCGTCAACTCTTGGGCTACTTAGTGGGATTGACCGTTACATTATAAAGTACCTACGGTTGAAAGGGTGAGCATGTTTAGTGTGACTGGGAATCGAATCCGTGGCCTTCAGATTACAACTCAAGTGTCTTAACCACCTGGCCATGCCGGGCCCCAGTTCTGCAAGAGACAAAAGCATATGTAGTTTCATTCTCTGTGGTAGGGGTTTTTCATTCGATTTATGAGTATGTTCTTAAGAATTTAATGTTTTTTTAAGAGACTGAAAGACACACCTACAGACTAGCTTATTACCTAATTTTCTAATATATATCCTATAAAGATCAATGCCCTACAAAGCCTGATTTCTCATTTAGTTTAGTACAAATATTTATTGCATCATCATGTGAATATCAAACGATAAAGGTTTAAGATATATTTCAACTTCTTAACAAAACTTTAAACTTGGTATTTTGTATGTTATTATATCTCACTTTTCTCAACAAAATAAATGCTGCAAGACTGAATAAACATTCGCTGCTCTTACCAACGTCATAAGGCTTAAGGTAACTAAGAATTGATACTGCTGTAAAAGCAGATCTAGGCCTAACGTTCAATACTAAAACTTTTAGTTTAGGGTTTTCAAGTCAATTGCCGCTACTGTTCTCAACATTTTCTTTGTAATTGCAAAGTTTCGTTTTTAATCCCCTACCACAAATTAACAATAAAATTAATACGTTAACCAACCTATAGTGTTTTTCTCTTTCAATTTTTAACGTTGCACTTAAATTCTATCAACAACGTACAAATAGGAAAAAAAACGTATTTTGTTTACTCCTAAATTTGGATCTACCAATGGCTATATTTTATATAATTTTGGATATGCCAATATCTGTATTATATATATATTTGTTTTACCATTATACGTTCAGCTAAGAATTTAAAATCACGACCGATGCATTAGCTCACTCCATTTGTTTGTAAAAACAAATTTTAAGATGTCGTTCCAGAATTTATCTTTCCAGAATAAAAATAGAACTTCCATTATCAGACAGACAAGTAATAATTTCATTTTGGTATCAATTTTTTATAAACAGAGATGATTATATTAAATTAGGTTGCAAAAAATCTTTTTGATTATTTTCGGTTTAGCAAATGCTTTAATCGCTTTTATAACATAGTAAAGAGAACGTTTTTAAAAAGATAATGGAATCCTTTATTAAAGCTACTATATGTGCCATTTGATAAAGGCATATTTTGTTATTTTTATGTATCGTTTATCATATATTATTTTTTAGTTGGTGTTTAGTAGAACGTTATGTCAATTTGCTTATTACCTTGTTTATTGAGTTAGCCAACATTTGCTAACACGTTATGATAAACATCGACATATTTTATTCTAGCTCAAATAGTTAACGTAAGAAAAGAAGTCACTGTTTCGTCAACTTGCTAGTCAATTTTATTTCTCGACTCGTAATCCGAAGGTCGCGAATTCGAATCTCCGTTACACCAAACATGCTCGCTCTTTCAGTCGTGGGGGCGTTATAATGTTACAGTCAATCCCACTATTCGTTGGTAAAAGAATAGCCCAATAGTTGATGGTGGGTGATGATGACAAGCTGCCTTCCCTCTAATCTTACACTGCTAAATTAGGGACGGTTAGCGCAGATAACCCTCTTGTAGCTTTACGCGAAATTCAAAACGAACCAAAAACAAAAACAATTTTATTTACATCCTCTATTTAATGCAAGGCTGTAACGAACATACGCACCGTAAATTTCGCGTCAAATGCAGTGAAGAAAAGTTATAATTTATTGTGCGTTATTTTTTCTTTAAAGTAATTTCCAGTGGTTAATTTTTGGAAAAAATATCATACCAACAGAACGATTTATTATAAACATATTTTGTTTTTTTCTTTCTTACCCGACTATTCAGAGTAGCACAGTTATATATATAGAGAATTTCCAACGCTTCATAAAATCCTTCAAAATGTATAATAACCTTATTCATGTGATTTATTGAGTAACTGGCGGGATTTCTTCTGGGTATTCAATTTGACAGGCTCGATTAGTTTGGCAGTAGTTTGTTTATTGTTAGCACTGACAAGGAATTTCTCTACAAAGTGTCAAAATGTTCAAAAATTGGCCTCAAGACATTTGTTTTAGTGGTTTAGAAGTAGATTCATATATAATAAGTAGACAAATACTGCTCAGAGCTATTCACAACAATAATCTTATATTGTTAGTCTTACTACTGGTGTTATAAAATGTTAATTCTTCGAGAGGTAAAACGTGGTTTTGTACACATTCCAGTTCAATTTATCAGAAGTTAAGTTTCCAAAATACAAAAAATATTGTTTCCAATATTTTTATTGGAACAATCCAAGTTTATTTATCATACTACTAATGTTAAAAAGCTCTCCTCAAAACAAACTTTTGATTTTCAAAGTCCTAAAAAGTTTTGTTATGTTTTTTGTTAAGAGAAGCAGAAATCGAACTATGAGTTTAATACACCAACATACGATCTACTAAACACCTTGTAGCTTGAACGCTGAATAAAAGTAGTCAACATGTTAATTTCTTCGTATAAATTATTATCTTAAAACAAAGGATTTCGGGAGAATTTCTTCAAAGTAAGAATAATTAAAATACCTCTAATTTTCTGAACAGATCATTATTCTATTCTATCGTAAGTTATAGCATATTTTTGTACGAAAACATTTAGCTTACTTTAAATGAAGTTTATACATTCCATTAGAGGTTTTGGTAACTTTTAACAGACTTTTATACTTAGCAAGAAAATGTATATCTTATACATCGTACGTAGTAAGTAGATATAATAATAAATGATATGTGCAATAATAACACAAATTATTAGCTACGTTGTTATAATAAGCAAATATTGGTCTAAATTTTAACGATATTAATAAGATATGAAAAAGTTGCAAATCTCATACTTACAATATGCTATATACTGGCAACATTGACAAACAAAAACTCGCATATGGAAGTCAAAGGAGATAAATTAATCCACTGTTTCTAAGTTTCATGCTTTGTTTGTAAATCGATTCTTAATTACTGGTTGTTGTTGTTTTTTGTATCCGTTAAAGCAATAAGTAGTTGATTAAAAGTGATACGTAATACAGAACCAGTAGCTCACCGATGCAACCGGGTAATCATAATTATAATAACAGTTGACAAGTCTCTTGTAAATACGTAGTTAATACGCTAACAGCGTCTGTTTTTAATTATTTGCCTATTTACTAGTTTCAGTTAACTGTCAGTTGATAGTTACCGCAAGTCGTATATATATCTTATAATTAATAACGTTGATTCACATTAACTCACTGCAGATAACAAATCGAATATCACGATTATCCGAGAAGAGTTATTTTCGAGCAACATAAGCTCACAGTTGCCGATACTGGTAATTGATGAAAATTAACACTCTTTATAACTAGCTTCAGGCATATTTCTTTTATATGCATTCACAATCTTTCTATTCATTTGGTTTCTCTGTGGCTAGCGCTTAGCGTGCCGGTTTGTAGATAGAACAGTCCAAGATTCGAGACGTAATACAGCTCAGCACGATCCGTGCTTTCAGTTGCGAATGTGAAATAATAGTAACAGTTAATCCCGCTAGACACTTCACAGAACCAAACAAACCCTTGAAAGTGCTAGACGCCCCTCTATTTAACGTCAGAAATATAAAATTATGGAATAGCTAAACCTTAATTTTAAAGATTTTAAATCAGAACGTTTTGTCAAGTGCTGAAAATGCCATCCGGGTTTAAATGTCAAATCCTTATATATTTAATTTTATTAAAATAAATGTTGAGTCAGTTTTCTATATTGTTACAAACTGTAACATAAGCATACGTGTTATCTTACAGTATGTAACAACATATGTAACATGATCAATGGGGCATTGCAGACTTTAGTAACTTCGGATCTCATGAAATGAAGATGTGTGCAAGCTGGTTGTGTATTTGTTGTCAGATTACGAACAGAATTTATATTAGGATTAAGACCAAATATATCGTTAGAAGCGAGGGTATCCAACTATAAAACAATAGATTCTAATTGTTTCAAGTAGCAACGCAAGAAAAGTATATTAAATTAGCTATAGTCAATACCGAGTTGATTTTTTTTATTATCTAAGCACGTAGTTTACTGTGATTGAAGTTATTATATATAGAGTTTCAGTTGTTAACATGATTAAGTTTTTCTTATTTTCACGTAACAACACCAGTTCGTGAACTACATTAATGTAGCTAAAGAACAATAATACAAGAATAACTTTTAAAGAAACATTAATCTGTATATTTAACGTAGAAATGATGTTGGATTGATGGTGCAGGCTATTTCTTGTCTTGTGAAAATACCGGAATATCTAGCATAAATGTCTGATAGTAATCAATAATGCCACTTTCTTTCAGAGCTGAAACCAAATTATTGAAACAAGTAAGTTGCTTGAACACTTGCAACTGTATAAATACAAGTTTCTATCCATATCGGTTAAGGCTCAGATACAGCCGCTCTTGAATTGTAGGTGTTAAAAAATGACAGTCTCTCGGTAACGACTAAACTGACTGCGTAATGTTTACTATTGACTGACTGGTATAGTTATAATATATCACGATTACAAGTGCAGAACATATCAGCATTTTTGCGGGCTCTAACCTTCAACCTTCAGACGTGCCTCTTATATAGAAGTTATCAATATATTTCTTTCCTAAATGTAAGTATATTTTGGTGTTAAATGTTTGTGTGTGTATATAGTCAATTTATATATGCCTAGCATTAAAAAGCCCATACCCAAAAATTAACTTTTAGCAATAAAACATAATATCTGATAGTGAATAAATACTTGAAAATATATGTGTTTCTAAACGTATTTTACATGACATGATTTATACGCAAAAGGTAATGTCATTGAAGAAATTCTGCTTTCTGATTTCCATATATTTTACAAATATTTAAGCCTTAATTTTAGATACACATTCAAAGGAATAAAACCAAAAATAAATAAGTTAAATAAATAAATATTTTCAATATATTTATTTACGTTGAGGTTGTGGTGAAAACGGATACCACTCGTTGTCATGGCTAATAACCTGTATTGTAATGTGTCTGTGTAGTCATTAATCAGTTAACAGTTTTTTTCCCTTGGTAAGAAGTAATAAAATTGAGGGTTGCTAACGCAAAAATATAGTGTTCTGTGCTTGCTGCGGACATAGTCCAAAATATCCCATTATGCAATTTAATTTTCAAGACAGACAATTACAATTTTTACCGACCAAATGCTAATGAATAATTAATTTATTATGTAATGATAGAACTAGTAATTAAGTAAACATAGGTGATTCCAAGTACTACTTTCCACCGTAATGATGTTCAATCTAGATATTCGTTCTTAAAGATATTGGTGTTCAATTTCTTCATAGTAAATTCTTTCAAAAAATATACACGTTTTATGAAGATCCAACGCACATTTGAAACTTAGGAATTCTAGCTTGTAGATGCAGAAAAGAGCACAGCAGATATAGCTCATTGTGTAGCTTTGTGCGTAACATACAATATGTTGAAAATAAAATGACTTAAACAAAATATTCATGTTTTCAGCTAAAGTACGCTAAGAACAAATATCTCTCTAGCTTAAATAACCTTAAAAAAGTGAAGTATTAATATATAACACAAATTCTTCAAATAGTTGTGATATTTGAATATGTTTTAGCAAAAAGGGTTTCTACAAGGCTTTGTATCTTAATAAGGAAAAATGCGACATATCCCAGATAATTAGAGCTTTCTGAAATTTCTCGAAATATTAACTTACTTTTCAACTGGCACGTTCTGAGTTCCACACATGCTTTTCCAGGCAGTAGCAGATAAATTGTTTTAGCATGCAATGTTCTAAGAATACTGTAACAAATTTTATATTACCCTATAAAATATCATGATTACCACCTACTCGTCTGTTAATGTGGCTCTAGCCTTTACATTTAACTCAAAAATTCAACAATTACTTTTACTACTGTTGAATTCCCCAAGCAACAAATTAGATTTTGTAACACTCCAGAAACGCTGGCACACATCAAACAGGAAGAAACTGTTTACAGTTAGTGTCATAATATATGTAACTCAGTGACTTAAAATAACTAGATTTTTATACTTTTATTCATTGTTTATAAAGGTTTGAATTCACTAGATGGATGGATATTTCGGAGAATAATTTGTTGGAGCTACGACTAATTGCTGAAAAATACGGATATTGCATGCGTTTCAAAGTTCTGTGCACCATGGATTCGATTTTTGTAAAAAAAACAAACATATTTTTAATTATTCAATAATTACAAGACAGACTTTGAAGGTCTATTTTATGAGACTTTCAGACATTAATTATTATTTATTGTTTATATAATTCCCCAATGTTACATTTTATTATTAACGAAATATTACGCATCCAAACAAAAGACGTCATTTCGAATATTTCTTGTATGTTTATGTCAGCTGAACAGTAATTTATATCTGTCGTTATTCTTACAATATAATATGTACCTCTGTTCACACTCTCATAATGTAAAACGGTTTGTAAACTGGAATTCCAAAATCAGACTATGTGTTATAATTGTAGACGTCATATTATTCTACATTTATTTTATAAATTCTCATTATATCTTTGAACACTTTTAAAACACCAAAGGTCCAAGAGAAATGCACTATTTTTTTTAATATTTATTTCTGGAATGATTGTTACATTGTTTACACTGATATTGTAATGTTGTAACAATTGCTCTTTGATAGGAGAAGGGTATTTTGGGTTATTCGGTAAAACAAGTACTAAAAGGTCTAGTTGAATTAATGATAACAAACGATTTTTATTTGGTTGGCTAGAAGTTTTACACTCTTGCTTGGTTTAACGAATTAACGATAGGTTAACTTTGTAAATAATGCTAAATACACATTTATTAATTGTCTAGTATCCACTGGTACTGATTAAATGTTTCTTTCTTCATATATCAAAAAACAATCAATAAATACATAAGTAAAGAAACAGAGAAAGTGACCTAACAAACTCACTGACGTAATAATCAATCAACCTCTGTAACACACTCACTGATTAATCCACGACCTCTTTTTGTCTCTCCCAATTCGAGTTTTGTATCTCTCAAATCGTTTCCTAAACTTTCAAGAAAACCCTAGACATTAAGCCGCGTACTCACCACGTGATTCAAATGAAATCTCTCTACCCAAAAACATTACAGAAGTCTAAGTGAAAACAAAAATATGACCTACATACATTTTGTTTCCAATGTTAAATGCTTAAGCTTTGCTATATAATAGGATGCTATGGTGTAGTAGAGTTTTATACGAGGACTAACCATGTTAAAGAAGAAATGACTTTGTGTTAAGAAAATTACCATCATGCAAGTTGAACTAAGAATTACTATGATTATTTAAACTAATCATTGTCATGCTCTCTTTCCATAGTAATAATGATACCATGAAAGTATTTTAACATTATTAAATCTTAATTGTTCTAATTGTTAAATTTAAATAATACTTAATTGAAATTAATGAAAACACTGTAATTTATCAGCCGCTTTTTTGCTTTTTCTGTTCAATTGGTGATGTGTAACCTTTGATGCATCTGTCTGGATCTAACTTATTACTAACGGACTAACGCAAAGATTCAAGAACCACTTTGAAATTATTTCTATCTTCTTAACACATTACTTATCATTCAGAGTAGAATTGATTTTGTATCCGAACTAGTATGGGGTCAGCCGATATGTTTTGTAAGCCAAGACTTTTTACAGCCAGGTGGCTAGCCCAGTTGGCAACGTTATATTGCGAGAATATTTGAAGATAGGGATTGAAACTCGTGACCCTCAGACTGTGACTCGAGCGCCCTAATCACCAGCTCTTGGTATAAATAGAATAACTAAATATGTCCTCTGGTTTCACCAGTTTATGTGTTTTACTCCACCATATCATTATTTCTTAGTGCTTGTAAATTATATTCCAGAAAGACGTTTACCTTTCTAAACAAATAATGTAGATTTACATTCTTGTGTAAACAGCTTTAAAGGAATTTTCCATGTTATGCTTATATGCAACTAGTCAACAGAGTCGACAAGGTGCTCATGCATATCATTTGTTGAGTATTTTTGTACATAAAAATAAATATATTAAGCATACTGCTGTCACTTATTTAGTGATGGTACTGCTGAGTTTGATAATGAAATAAAAATGACGAAAGAAAGGCTTAGTTGAATTAAGAAAAGTCATTAGATGACGTATATCCTTAAGACAATGTGGTTTCATCTAAGACTTGTATCAAGCTAGCCCTCTTTTCAAATATACTTGTAAAATAATTCAAAGCATATTTAATAATGGAAGTTGTGTTTTTGACTCAAATCTAATGATCGTCAAAAGTGGTTTCTAAGTCAGCCAAAAGTCTAATTAAACAATTAATCTCGTGTCTCAAAATGAAATATCATTCTGGTGAAAACAAAGCTTAGATGTTACAATAAAAATCAAAAGACTACATCTATTTGTAAGATAAGGTGTCTTCAAATATATGTCTCGTTTCAATGTTATGAAACATTTCCACTGTTATTTTTCAACCGTCAACGTTGTTTTAGCTACAAATCCACAAAAAGTATACATATATAATTCAATATAAGTCTCGTTTCAATGTTATGAAACATTTCCACTGTTAATTTTTCAACCGTCAACTTTGTTTTAGCTACAAATCCACAAAAATATACACATATAATTTAATATATGTCTCGTTTCAATGTTATGAAAGATTTCCACTGTTAATTTTCAACCGTCAACGTTGTTTTAGCCACAAATCCACAAAAATATTCATATATAATTCATTGAGATACTTGAGTTACCATCGTACGAAGAAAGAAAAACAATTCACCAAAACAGGTCGCCCATGAAATATTTTCCGAATATAATGATTTTGAAGAGACCACTCTTCAAACAAAAGATGCCGTTTACAGTGTTGATAGATGTATAAAGGTTAGAGTCGACAAATGCTTTTTATCTCATACAATGCATCTAAGCGATGTTGAACACGTTTTCTGACCATAAAAACTTCTAAAAAAATATTCATCATTTTTATCTATTGAAGTAATATAGAACATTTTTTATGACCACGAATGCTAGAATCGAGATTTTTTTTTCCTATTTGAAAGTGGATTCACTTAACTTTGACTATGGTTTCTGAATCACAATAGTTAGTTCACCTAAAGTATACGTACTTAAGCCTACAATTCAATCTTAAAGGTATTAAGAAACTGTAAACGAAAAGTGAAATAACGTCTGCTAATTTATTTAAAATTCAGACAATAAATATTAAACTCGAGTCTGGGAACCAAAAACCTTTTAATAAAATTCGGCAATTTGGTCATTTCATAAACTGCCTAAACAAATAGCGTTGATTATGCATTGATAAACTTTATTCACTCAGATCGCAGATTAATCTGTCGTCCATTCAATGATTGTTGAAAACGATACCTAAAGCTTAGAATTTTGATGTATTTTAATTAGTTCAAAACCAGCATAAATAATATCCAAAAATTAGTGATAATTGCTGTTACTGCGTCAGCCAAGAATCTAACTAAACAGTTAACCCATGTTTTAAACCCCGAACATTAGAGTCAAAATATAGTTTATATATTATATTATGGTCATTACAAGCAATAATGAGCAAAGGTCAAGAAGCTTTAAATTGGTGCCAAAATACTATCGAACATACGCTATGAATCCTAAACATTAAACATTGCTTATAGATTAATCCAAATTTCTCTAACCTAACTCAACTTTGTGTCCTGAATAGTAAACATCAAGCTTATAGCTTAGTCGAAAGTTCTTAAGACGGTGGAATACGTATATAAGATGAGTTGCTATTGATGCTGCCAGTACATTCAATGTTGGAAAGTAGTCAAGGAAGAAAGTACTCGGGCTGCTTAACATAGTTTGAAACGTGTTGAACACTGAAGGTTTTCAGTTTTGTGCATTAGCGCTCAAACTAAAGTTAAATTATGAAATGTTGAATGGTACTGACCTTATCTTTATCTATACTAATATAATATATTGATTATATTATCTTTACAAGATAATTAAAGAGGTCATATTTTTTCACAATTTTTCCCACCTAAGTGGATGTTAAGCATTCTGAAAGTTGTTGTAATACCCAAAGCTACACTTTCATTAGCACTCACGCAAAAAGCAGAATTTCTACATTTTAACTCTTTAGTAATGTATAGCAATTCATTCGTTTTGCCTCTGTACTGTCCTCCGCTGGTAGTGGTAAGTATACGGACTTACGACGCTAAAATTAGGGATTCGATTCCCCTCGGTTAACTCAGAAGATAGCCCGATGTGGCTTTGCTATAAGAAAAACACCCATACACACACACCCTCTGTGTTAGGATATGTGAAACTAAGAGTTCGCTACCTGGTTTGTAAATTCGCCATTCGCATATAAAAACTTGTTACGTTGTTATGAAACATCTACAAATACGAACCTTAAATACGTATTAAAAAGATTTGGATATTGAACGTTTGAAACCAGAAACTGATATTATTCAATTTGCTTTACGACTACATACTATTAATTGCAAAGCAGAGAAAATCTTTATGTTTTAAAAATGTTACTGAATTATTTTGGTCAGATACATATATTCCTTTTCTTTGGATTTTATGGACACAGAGAAAACACAAAATAATTTTATTTTCTTTGTCCTATTTATTACAATACAACTTTTATATTTTTCCAAAGACGCGAAGAGTTGTCTTAATAAGGAATATGGTTTTTTATTATTAGCTAAACATCTCTGTAGGTTTTATATAACTCCAGCAAATTTTCACAAAATGCTAGTACGATAATTTAAACAAATTGTTGTGGTTTATATGTATCAGGTCTTTCAGTATTGTTACATTGAAGCAGATGTGAATTCGGAAGTTTTTATTACAATTTTGCTAAGATATCTGTGAACAACAAACAATAGTTTCTTTTGGCTGTCTCCCAGATGAATGAAAAAATACGCCAAATTTAGAAAATCAATGGAAAATGTCTTTCCTTTCGTCTTACTGGCTCCTTTTATATAGAAACAAATAAAAATTTCATCAAGATATACGTACTGTGCTGAACTTATATATGTCAGATGGAGGGTTAAGAACTATTAAAGTAAAGGCTTTTCATTGTGTTTAGCATCATTTTCTAATTATTAAATAAAATGGTGGAAGCTGAGAATTTTACTTTGTAGAAATTTAGTGTGGTTTATTTCTACCTTAAGGTAATATTTACACATTAAGGCTAAATACCTTCTCATAACTGGCTACAAACAGCAGTAAAAGTTGAGACGTTGTGGGTTCAAGCACTCAACTCTGAAACATCAACTGATTTTCCACAGTCGCTGTCTAGTTTGACGTAAGCGTCTGGACCTTGTTTGATAGATGAAGTAGTATACACAAATGCATTGAGTGTTATGGCCATAGACATTATTTACTATGATTTTAGTTTCAGTATAATTTTTTATTTATTTATAAATATACATAATTTCTGTAAAATTCCACATGAATGTTTTTTAAAACGATTTTTATTTTGATATGTCTCTTTAAATTATCAAACGTGTGTGTGTTTTCTTATAGCAATGCCACATAGGGCTATCTGCTGAGCGCACCGAGGGGAATCGAACCTTTGATTTTATCATTGTAAATCCGGAGACTTATCAAACGTCACTAAATGTAGTCTTATAAAACATATAAGTATATTCGTTAAATAATAGACTGTAGTTTCAGAGA